>NC_080165.1:46852102-47452102 GCF_950295315.1 Erinaceus europaeus
AACAGTAATAACTACAACAATAAAACAACAAGGGCAACAAAAGGGAATAAATGAATATAAAAATAATAAAATACCTGTAATGCACAAGGAATACAACAAAGAATCATCTGGAATAAGAAGGAAATAGCACCCATGTTGCTAAACCTTAGGTTACCTTAACATAAAGAAAAGAGTGATAAGAATGAGGAGTGTTCACCACATCTATTGTAGAGAGCCTTGTGCCCCATTCAGTTCCACATTGAGCTCCACTTCTGGACCTAGAATACTCACTTACTAAAATCCCACCTACCTTTACTCCCCAGAAAATTCGCTCCATGAGTTTTGTGTGAGAGTTTAGGTAGAAATGTAGAAAGGTTTGTTTGGATTTTGTCCTTTATTTGCAGGTAATTTCCAGCCACATAATCTGGGTCCTGTTTTGCATTCCATAGTTTGCTTAGTTTCTTATTTTCATGACTCCATGAAGCAAAATACATGTAGAATGCTGAGAAGGGTAAAATCAGCAAGGTAGAGAGAAGGAGAAGGATGTAAACAGAACGAAAGGAAGGGTGGTAAGGTGGGGCTTCAGGGGGTAAAGTGTAAACATTGCGTGGGTGGGGTCCAAGTTTGTTTTGTTGTTGCCCAGGCTTCATCACTCCACACCATGCTTACAGAGAGAGAGAGAGAGAGAGAGATAATATAGCACCAGTGCTTCCCCCAGTACAGTGCGGACTGGGGACTCAAAGCCTGGGGTATTGCACATGGCAAAGCAGATGCCTTTCCAGATGAGCTATAAAGCTGACCCAATGCACCAGGTTTTATCCCCACACCACTTAATGGGAAGCCGTGCTCTGGACTCTCTTTCATATGAAACAAATAAATATATCTTTAAAAATAAATAAATAAATAAACAAGGGGGAGAGACTACCAGAGTGACATAAAGTCAGTCTTGGAGTTTTCAGCTAAAAGTTTAGGTGCCAGAGACTATCCTTTCTCTCTCTTAACTCTCTCTCTTAACTCTCTCTCTTAACTCTCTCTCTCACTCTCTCTCCCCCTCTCTCCCTCTCCCCCTTCCTTCCCCCTCCCCCTCTCCCTCTCTCCCTCCTCCTCCCCTCCTCCCCTCTCTCATGCATACACTTGCATGCACACACACCACCACTACCACCACTGCCACATGCAGGCCAGGTGGCTCCTGCTTACATACATGGCTTGGCGTTTCTACTCTTTGGCTAAGACCACTTCACACATGAACAACACAGCCTCCTCCCAAAGATTTGTCATCCATCTGCTTGCAGAAGGGCTGTCTGTTTCCCTCCGAAAAGTGGTCCAATCAACATTTTCCTTTGGCCGGGGTAGCTTTCCCAGCAGCTCCTCCATAAGGTCCATAATTGCAATTTCTCATTTTCATTTGCCTGGCTGGCTTCACCCTTCTGTCCTCTCTCTGTGCCTCATCACTCCCCCTACCCTACACAACACTCCCCTCCTTTTTGTTAAGAAGCCCTGTCAGAATGAATGACAGAATTAACTTCCTTCTCCCAAACAGGCTCATTACTCATAACTTTAAATCAGTGTTGCCTTCTGTCCTCACATAGTTTGCAGATTCCTCCCCTCCCCCACAGTTCCCTTTCCAGAGTGAAATAGTGGATGAGTGCCTTGCCTCGCACTCTCTCTAAGCTATGCCTCTGTAACCGTCTTGTGGGCAAATATGCCACCAAGTCTTTACTTGTGAGCCTCTCCAGCCTGTCTTTTTCCATATGCTTGCAGCAGACAGTAGTTAATATCAATCTGTGAGCATCCTGAGGCTAGTAGCATTTTAAAACTTCATTCTATGTCATGCTGATGGGGTACATGCTTCCTCTGAATTCCAGAACACAGGGTCAGCACTCAGCTGCAGACTATTTACAGGACATGATCCACTAACTTTGACATTTTAGTTATGCTTGGGCTTGACCTGAGGAGCTTATAATGGGGTGGATTGAGTTGGAGTACTGAACCGTGTTTTAGGGGTCTCAGCACAAATTTATCCCTATTGACTTCTTATCCATAAATTTTGAATAATGAATGTCATGAATAGGAAGAGAACTAGAGAGTGAATCTAATAATTAACTCCTTGGGGTTTGCAAAATAAATGTCCACATTGAAACTCTGGAAACCCACATCACAGTGGAAAGATTTTATAAAAATATCTTCAGATCTGCTGTTTTGAAAGAAAAAGAAAACCCTTAAGGATGATTAAGAAAGTGTAGAGGGAGTCGGGCTATAGCGCAGCGGGTTAAGAGCAGGTGGCGCAAAGCACAAGGACCAGCATAAGGATCCCGGTTCGAACCCCGGCTCCCCACCTGCAGGGGAGTCGCTTCACAGGTGGTGAAGCAGGTCTGCAGGTGTCTATCTTTCTCTCCTCTGTCTTCCCCTCCTCTCTCCATTTCTCTCTGTCCTATCCAACAATGACAACAATAATAACTACAACAATAAAACAACAAGGGCAACAAAAGGGAATAAATAAATAAAATAAATATTTAAAAAATAAAAATTAAATTAAATTAAATTTTTAAAAATGTAAAAAAAAAAAAAAAGAAAGTGTAGAAAAGCTGTAGGATCTAAGGCTGGTAAATTTTTCCTAGATGACATGTTAGTGGATGGACACTTAAAATGCTACAGTAGCAATTTACCTATTGAATTAAAACTTTGAGTGAAGGATCAAAGTGTCTGGTGGGCAGTTGACCCAGTGACTCTGCATGGTGAGATGTAGCAGGTTCCTCTTTCCCCTCCATGTAAAGTACAATAGATAGATAGATAGATAGATAGATAGATAGATAGATAGATAGATAGATAGGGAGGGAGAGGGAGAAAGGGAGAGAGAGGCAGAAAGCAATGTTTTGTTTAGTTTTGTTTAGTTTAGTTTTGTTGTGCTCCATGGAATGGTAATTTCAAGCAATGATGTGAAAGGCAATAGTGACATTATGGTATAGCTCTGCTAGCATTTATGAGTGGGTGACATATTACAGAATAGTCTTGGAAGAGCAGCAAAAGCTGTCATCCTTAGAATGTACAATGCAACAGAGCCACCACCCCAGACTCAGCATCACTAGATGCTTCTGGAAGGTTCTCAGAAGAGAACCAAAGCTTCCAACCAAAGCTGTTCTGCATCTTCCTATTCTAAAGGATTCAACCATGAATTTTTCAGAGGGTGATGAAACACCAATACTTTCTTCCCCCTAAAGCCTTCTTCTTTGACATCTAGTGTATTCAGAGATCCCAGTTGATTTTTTTTTTAAACTAGGTCCGTTAAGATGTCTTAAAGATTTCCATAAATAGTTCTCTGACCTCCATTCTATTTTATAATGAAGTTTTTATTGATTTTAATGCTACTATTGTAATTTTGAGGAGTGACACATTGATATATATAAATTCTAGTTCTATTCACCGTTGTACAATCTATGCTATCTATCCATTCCTAATGCCCTTTTCCTTCCCCTCATCATATTCTTTTCAGCATGTAAGACTTATTTCTGTTATATTTTTGAGCTCCTTTGCTGTACTTATTCGTATTGCATATATGAGTCAAATTACCTGGTACTTATCTTTTTCTTACAGACTTATTTTACTTAGCATAATCACCTGAGATGCCATCCATATTGTAAAAAAAAAAAAAACAGGAATTTATTTTTCTTAATAGCTGAGTTACATTCTGCTTTCTTATCACAGTGTCTTTATACAGTCACCCATCAATCAATATTTGGGTTACCTCCTTGTCTTTCCTGTTATAGCCAGGATTCTACATGGGAGAGTACATGAGGGTGACAAACACAGACTTAAAAGTTTGTTCTCCATGAAGTGGCCACTTTGCTATGGGTCATGAACAAATAATGTACCTATGCCTGGAGCAGTGTGTAAACCCTGGAAGTAAGCCAACTTGGTACTAGTAAAAATAATCAAAGTCTGCCAGTGCGGGGTAGGTAAAAGAGAGAGAGATACATTCATTAATCAGACCCCTCAATAGGCTAGGGAGTCACTCAAATAAAGTCTCTTTCTCCTTTACTGTGTATTTTTAAGATGTGTTGTGGGGTTATTTCCTAATCATTGAATGATTTTGCATGCAGCACATTTCTATGCACTTGTACATACACACTTGAGAGCTTGTTTGTTTTTATTTTTATTTATCTGAACACACAGAATGACTAATTCTATCATGACAACAATTACAAAAGAAATTGGAAATCGTAAGATCACAGTTGACTGGTTTTTGTCTACCTTAGAAAAACCACTCACTGTTTTTACTTATGATTTCATATAGATTATCACATCTGTTTATCCTATCTTACAAGATTTCCTGCAGGATTATATGATGCCAGGCATGGAAAAGTACTTTGAGAAGTTACAGAGAACTTTTTTATAATGGGCTGTTACAAAGCTCTAAAGACATATGACTAGTCCTCAAACTCTGGAAGTACACCCAGATTGGCACAAACTTCATTTGTTTTAAAAATCTCAGATCTATACTCTTAAGAAGAGTGACTTTTAAAAACATAATTATGTGTTGTCACAAAAATCAGGTAGGGTAGTAATATTTATAAGTTTCTTAACACAAGTGGTCTCTGGCTTGCTACTCTGGGATTCCTATACGTATTTGGAATTCTCTTTACTTAACTTCTTTTAATTAATTGCTGACAGGGTTATCATTGGGGCCAGATGCCTGCATGACAAATCCACCACTCCTAGAGACTCCTAGAGAGCATTTTCTCTCTTCCTTTTTTGATAGAGACAAAGAAATTAAGAGAAAAGGGAGATTGAGAAATAGAGACATCTATAGCACTGCTTCACCTCTCATGAAGCCCCCTCCCCCACTCCTCCACAAGTAAGAGGCAGGGGCTTGAACTTGGGTCCTTGCACAAGGTAATGTGTGCACTTTACTAGGCACGCCATCACCTGGTCTCACTCTTAAGTTCTGTCTACAGAAACACCAACTTATTTCCTCTTCTGCACTGTTCTCCCCAGGTGAACTGTGAGAGTTTGTGTACCAGGCTATGTGCTATACACCCTAAAGTTCCCTTCTTTGTTTCTACCTCTCTGATCAGTAAGCTGCAAGTAGCTTCAAATTGTATCATAAGCTAAGATGGTACCTAAAATCCCAAATTTAAGATAACTAGAGGAAATCACAGCTATTATAATATCACAGATAGGAGATTTCAAGCCCATGCTATTTGACGTTATGGAATTTAACCACTCTTCACAGTTTAATCACTAGAATATTATGACACAGCATAGTGCACAGACCCATTTTCAGATGACAGATTCATTGATGAGAAAATTTTCTGAGTGTCTCAAGCTGTTGTACTACCAATGGTACTGTCTCTTCAGCTCCAAAATAAATATTTATAAAGAAAGATATAATTGACATAACACTGTAAATTCAAGTTATAAACTATTGATTTATAATATTTTGATACATTGTCATATACTGGCTACTGTAGTGTTAACTAACACCTCCATCATATTATATAATTAACATTTATTTATTGTGAAAATTAAGATATAGAAATAGTAAAAACAATGGTTTATCAGAATGATGGAATTGAGAGATACTGCTTTGGGGTACAAACTGATATTCAATAGATAAGTTATTTCTGGAAATCCAATGCATGGCAGAGTGATTCTGGTTAACAGTACTGTGTTTTAAACTTTAAAGATGAAAAGATACACTTTTTGAAAGCATCTTACTGAACATGCAATTTTAGTAGTCAGACTTTAATATTCCTGGTTTCCCTCTACCTGAATATATGAAAAAACTCAAATAAGGCCATTGGTCTAGGTCAGAAAAATGGAAAAGGCAAAGATAGTGCTAAACAGAGGAACATTTTTCCTCATATAATGAAACCCCTGATTGCAGCTTATCCATTTTGTCTAGCTTTTCCTCAGCTGAGGAAACTTTTCCTAAAGGAAAGGATTTCACCTGAGGTTTTTTTATACTTTTTTTTTTTAATTTTCCAGCTGAGTCTTTATAGTGAGAGATGAAGGTAGTCTTGGCGGGATGGCTTCCAGTTTTTGTGCCTAGTGACCAGGAGGGTATTATTCCCGATGCCCCTCAGTTTGTAAGGGAGGAATAGGATTCGCTGATGCTGAAATGCCAGGTCTTGAAGGCCTCAGAACACCTTTTCTGCTAAGATTGCCTCCTGGAATGGGAGATCTTTTCAAATCAGAAAGCAAGCACATCGTTAAACATAGATTTAACTGTCTGGGGAGCTACTGTTCATTTAAGGTAAAGGTTTTGGAGGTAACACAGGAGGAGAAGGAACAGTAGCTATTGTGACACCAGGTATGTGGAGCAGAGAAAGTGTGATCTGTGCTTTGGTGTAAACAGCATCACAAGCCCCCACATAGTATTACACTTTCACTCCCCCATGCCCTGGGCCCGCTAAAGTCTCCCTGTTGGCAGAAACATCCATTCAGTGCAACACCAAGGACCTGTATGTGGGATATTTCTTGAGGCAGTCTGCACCCTGTCTGTGAAACTTCAAAACGTGTGGCCCTCTCTAAGGATAACTATTGGCAGCAAGCTGAGGCAATTCTGCTCCAACTTGGAATGAGGAGGAGTACAATTTAGGCATTCTTTTATTGCACATGGAGGCAAAAGCAAACCCATGCATACTTTAGAAGATGAAGATCCTAGTTAAGCATTATCTTTGCAACTGTGCTGAGATTTGAATATTAGAAGAAAGCACATGTGAAGTGACCATGAAATGAGCTAAAAAGCCAGTCTTGACTAAACTGAATTATCTCTGTTTTATTTTTAAATATTTATTTATTCGTTCACTTTTTGTTGCCCTTGTTTTATTGTTGTAGTGGTTGTTGTTGTTATTGATGCCGTCATTGTTAGATAAGATAGAGCAAAATGGAGAGAGGAGGGGAAGACAGAGGGGGAGAGAAAGACAGACAGCCGCAGACCTGCTTCACCGCCTGTGAAGCGACTCCCTTGCAGGTGGGGAGCCAGGGCTCGAACCAGTATCCTTACATCTAGTCCTTGCGATGATCTCTGTTTTTATAGAAGGTTACCAGTGTGGGCTTTAGGTGAGGTTGATTTTAATTTGTCCTATTTGTGATTGTCCTGATTACTGTCTGTGTGATGTGTGTACATATGCATGTTCCTGTGCTTCCTAATGCATGTTTTTGTCCTTGCCATCACACTTAAGGTGCTGTATAACCTTATAAAGAGTGTGACTCTACAGCCTTTTATATTCAGAATGTTTTAGAAAAATGAAGGAAAATGAAAAAGTGGAAAAGGAAACACTCAAACCCAGAAAATGTGACCGTTTACATTCCTGTCCATCTCCTAATCTAATTATTAAAAAATAAATAATTAAAAACTTATGCTAACCTGGCAATTTGAGTTGGATGAAATTAATAAATTAATGCAAAGTTGTCCCTTCTCCTAATATGCTTCTACTGAGTTCCGCCCAAGAACCTTATACCTTCATGTGTGACTCAAAAAGAGAAATGCTGATTCCCAGCAAGAGTTTTTTTTTTATATTCATATTCAGTAAATGTGCACATATCACATGTAAATCAGGGTCAGACAGGGTGATAATCAGTTATGCAGCTAATGAGAAATTATGCAAAATTAGATGGATTATGTACATATTTTCAGTTTTTGTCTCTTAGCAGTTTAAATCTTTAATTAAAATACACAGGAGAGAGGTGCCGTCTGTAACTTGCATTTCATATGCTCTGATTGTAAGGTAATAGTTTTCCAAGTTATTTTTATGGGTCATTGTATCTAGTGGCAACTTAGAATATAAAGACATCTCCCAGCTTCCCTAAAGTAATGTCTGTTTTCTCACTTTCTAATAATTACTTTAGATCTGAGAGTAAGGACTTGTCACAGCGAATACAAATTAGTCAGCTTCAGGGTGATAGAAAGTGTGGATTCTCTGGGCCTAAGTTTTATCCATTTGGGGCAAAGTAGCAAAATAATTTTATGGAAGCTTGCTTCCCTGCATGCTGTGTGGACACAGAGCACACCAGCATGACTCCTAGAATGATCTTCCTAGTGCTCCAGATTGTCTGTCTAATAGTGGAGCTATTATTTAATAAAATGCTACAAATGTTTAGGATCATGTCCTTCCCCCCCCCATTTTCAGCCTCTTCATTTACACAGATAGTAAATTCATTTTAGTAGCTATTTTAAGCTGGAGTGGGGAATCTTTTTCTGCCAAAGGCCATTTGGATATTTATAACATCATTTCAGGATGTTATACATTATCAACTTAAAAATTAGTACTTTCTGTTGCTATGAAAAAAAAGCTTCTAGATTTATTGAATCTCAGTCCTGCCTGTGATTGCCTTGGCAAGGCCAGACCAAGTGATTTATTGGGCCCTATATGGCATGTGGGCCGGATGTCCCCCACCTCAATTTAAAGAGTCGGCATTTTGGAATTGTTTCACAAGTTAGTTCATTTGTTTGAAAGTCCTCAGGGACAAGGAAAAGTATATCCTACCTCTAACTAACTTCATCCCACAGGAGTAAAATGTAGCATAAAACACTCAGAGTCACATTAATGAAGAACACACTGGTGATGTGGTAATTTCCATTTGATTCAAGCTAGTAAGGATTTACATAATTTGCATTAATGTTTGACTTTATAATTTCATAAGTGCATTTAGGTTATTGCGGTGTATTTGTGGGCTGTGTTTTCCAAGATATCAATATGATATCTATGTATAAGTTTTTGTAGAAAAAGTTTCTCCTCTGCCTAAACCATCCTGAGTCTTTGTATCACCCTGTACAGGAACTAGATGCCCTCTGGTCATGTCCAGGTCGGCCAGAGAATGAGAGCTTGCCCTTTGGAAGCTCTATTAATAATTGTATGAGCACTGATTTGTCTGTTGCCCACACATTTCCACTGTCCTCAACTAGCAGTAGGACTAGGCAGAGTAGAGTAGACTTCGACAAATGCTGGATGAAATCACAAGATTCTTTCAAATGAGCCGCTTGCTCTTTTTTTCTTGTAGCCTAATCTCACTGGCCTCGCATACTTTAATAGCAGATTTGGACAGCCATTTACCACACATCCAACTGTATGTTTCCCTTTTAAACTTTTCCCTTAAAGCTCCTATTATACCTAGGGTTTTGTTTTTGCTGATTTTTTTTTTCCCAAACAGAAATACAGAAAGTGTTGTAGCCAGAGACTCATGTCCTTTGGAATTTTAGGCCTGTTGAGGCCTAAAAACAAATCACCCAATAAAGGAAAATGTTCGTTTTTGTTGAAAACTATTTGAACATTTCAAATAATTCATTCTAATTATTATTTTAAATTGGATAATTATTGAGCAAATGAGTTAGGTAACAATAGAGCTATCATAAGAGTTGCTTTTTACTTACAACAATAATAATAGCTGACTTTTGTTGAACATTTACTGTATGTCACAAACTTCATGAAACTGTCTACATGTATCAACTCATCAAAAGCTCATACAGTTGCTAGATATATATGGATCCTTGCCATCTTCATTCAGTAGAACAGGGAACACAACTGTAGGGTGGGTAGTTCTATAACTTGAACACAGGTGTAACTAGTAGATGAAGAAACTGGAGGGGCCAGGCAGTGGCACACTTGGATAAACACACATATTATAGTGCACAGGGATCCAGGTTCAAGTTCCTGGCCCCCATCTGCAAAGGGTAAGCTTCATGAGTGGTGAAGCAGAGGTACAGGTGTCTCTCTGTCTCTCTCCCTCTCTATTTCTCCCACTCCCGTATCAATTTCTCTTTCTCTATTCAGTAATAAAAAATAAAGATTTTTTAAAAATGAAGGAACTGGGTACATGAAGAATCACAAGTGAAACAGATGAAGGGTCAAGTCTCTTTACATGAGCCTCGTTCAATGCATGGTACATCTCATCCCTCAAGATACCCTGCAATTGGAATATCAGAACATGGCTGCCATCCACCTCAAACTAATACTCCCCATCTGAGAAACAAATAGAACTATTATTATTAAAATTGACAGGTATTGGTGCTTTAATTATTGCATGGTCAGTCTTTTCCAGTCTTTTGAACGATATATACTTCTATTTCATCTGTGATAGGACTTGTGTCATAGTATGTATTACAGGATATTTCTGCACTTTTCACTTTATTCCCAAGGCAAATATATTACTGAAAAATAACAGTACTCTCCTGGTGATGGAAGAGCAGAAGTTAATGTGCCTACCCTACCTAAAGAGAAACTACTTAGGATGTTAAAAAAAAAAAAAAGGAAAGAAGGAAGAAATAGAAAGCCATATTTCTGTACAAAAGTAAAAACTATTCATAAGAAACTCAGGGCTCAAATGGTAGAACTTTAGACTTATATGCCTGAAGTTGCCTATTCAGTCCTCAGTAGTGCATGTACCTGAGTGATACTCTCTGGCTTTCTTCTTTTTCCTCCTGTTTCATACGGGGTCTCCTCCCCCTTCTTTTTCATATGTAATAAAATAAATTTTAAAAAGAAACCATAACTCATAGTTTAAAGAATGAAAACAATACCACAATTCTTTGATACAGTTCTCTGAGAAATTGCATCTTCTAAACATAAACACCTCAATAGGAAGAATTGCTCATTAATTCTAATACTTAATAAGCATATGTAAATTATAAATACCAATTATATGCCAAATATTTTTTTGGAACTTAAGGGAAATTTTCACTTCTCAATCTTTACTGTACAGAGAGATTCAATTCACACTCACAAACTATTTCCCTTCATCCACTCACCTATTCATGCATTCATTCATTCATTCACTTAGTTTTTAAACTTGAACACCTTGAGATTAAAGATGGAGTAGGTATGAAGACTTCTGAGAAACCAACTTTAAAAAAAAAGCTATTTAGGGAGTCAGGTGGCAGCACAGCAGGTTAAGCACACGTGGCGCAAAGCACAAGGACCAAACTAAGGATCCCGGTTCGAGCCCCTGGTTCCCCACCTGCAGGGGAGTCACTTCACAAGCGGTGAAGCAGGTCTGCAGGTGTCTTTCTCTCCCCCTCTTTGTCTTCCCCTCTTCTTTCCATTTTTCTCTGTCCTATCCAACAACAACAACATCAGTCATAACTATAACAATAAAACAACAAGGGCAACAAAAAGGAATAAATAATAAATAAATATATTTTTATTTATTTAAGAAAGGAGACATTAACAAAACCATAGAATAAGAGGGGTACAATTCCGCACAATTCCCATAACCCGATCTCCACATCCCACCCCCTCCCCTGATAGCCTTCCCACTCTCTATCCCTCTGGGAGCATGGATCCAGGGTCATTGTGGGTTGCAGAATGTGGAAGGTCTGGCTTCTGTAATTGCTTCCCTTCTAAACATGGGTGTTGACTGGTCGATCCATATTCCCAGTCTGTCTCTGTCTTTCCCTAGTAGGGTGGGGCTCTGAGGAAGTGGCGCTCCAGGACACATTAATGGGGTCGTCTGTCCAGGGAAGTCTGGTCAGCATCCTGAACCTGGTGGCTGAAAAGAGAGTTAACATACAAAACCAAACAAATTGTTGAACAATCATGGACCTAAAGACTGGAATAGTGCAGATGAAGTGTTGGGGGGTATTCCCTGCATGCTCTTGTGTACTTCTGCTTTCAGGTATATATTTTTCCCCTAGTTTATGGGCACAGGTGAACCTATGCTCTATCTCAGGGGACCTGGACTATGTCTAGGCTTGGGGACTTTATTGGGGAGTGGAACACCTGGAATGGAATTGGAGAATAATATGAAAGGAAAGATCTCACCCGAGTGATGAAGCTGAAGGGTTGTCATTCCACACCTGAAGTCTCTGGTCACAGTCTAAAGTGAAGCATGCTGGGGTGGCACTCTTGTTGATTAGGTTGTGATCCGCGGATGCAATATTATTTCATTTGAATTGAGAGCAGCATGCAGAAAAGTGGGCCCCACCCTAAGGTTCCAGGACTGGGGGAAATACAGGCTCTATAGTGGAAATGTGAGGTTCCTGTTGTCTTAGGGTTCAAGAAGATAGTTATTGTTATCATCACATTATTTGGTGATAGGGTTAACTTTGGAAAGTCCCTTTGATAGGGTTTGGGGTATAGTAACCAGCATCTTGTATATAGCTGTGCTGTCAGTTGCTTCTGTTCTCCCTGGTCTAAGCTTTTGAGAGAGAACATATCAAAGACAGCCTATGTATTAAAAAGACTCAGTCTGTGTTTTAAGAAGTTCTAGACATATCATCAGTTTTTCGCCTCATATTAATTAAATAGTGGTTTATATAATGTTTACACTTTAATAGGATTGTACATAAACACCACTCCCACCACCAAAAGACTGTGTCCCATCCCCACCACCCACCCCCACCCCCCCACCCTCCACCATGCCGGGAAGCCCAGTGGCCACCCTCCCCTTCACCACAGTGTTTTTACATTGGTGCCCTGCTCTCGATTTAATTAGATCCTGCTTTTAGTTTACCTTTCTGTTCTTCTTTCTCAGCTTCTGTTGATGAGTGGGGACATCCCATACTCATCTTTATCTTTCTGACTTAGCTGACTTAACATAATTCCTTCTAGCTCTGTCCAAGATGGGTCAGATAAGGTGGGCTCATTGTTCTTAATAGCTGCGTAGTATTCCATTGTGTATATGTACCACAGCTTTCTCAGCCACTCATCTGCTGTTGGGCACCTGGGTTCCTTCCAAGTTTTAGCTATTATGAATTGTGCTGCTATGAACATAGGAGTACACACCTCTTTTTGGTTGGGTGTTATGGAATCCTTGGGGTATATCCCCAGGAGAGGAATAACTGGGTCATATGGAAGGTCTATGTCTAGCCTTGTGAGAGTTCTCCAGACTGCTGTCCAGAGAGGCTGGACCAATTTACATTCCCACCAGCAGTGCAGAAGGGTTCCTCTCTCCCCATAGCCTCTCCAATATTTGTTGCTGCTGTCCTTTTTGATGTATGCCATTCTCACAGGAGTGAGGTGGTATCGCAATGTTGTCTTTATTTGCATCTCTCTGACAATCAGCGACCTGGAACAGTTTTTCATATGTTTGTTAGCCTTTTGGATCTCCTCTGAAGTGAATGTCTTGTTCATATCCTTTGCCCATTTTTGGATGGGGTCATTTGCTTTTTTGGTGCTAAGCTTGCTGAGTTCTCTGTATATTTTGGTGATATATATTCTCTGTATATCTGGTGATGGAATAAATAATAAATAAATATTTTTAAATAGCTATTTATTTGACATGAGAGAGCAAAGAGCACCACTCTTCTGTATGTAATGCTGGGTATCAGACTCAGAACCTCAAGGAGTAAGTCCTCATACTCTTATCACTGAGGTACCTCCCCAACCCTAAGAGAAGCTGATTTTCTTGAGCCTAGGAGGAATTACAGTAGTGAAGAGGGGGGCTGAAAAATTACTTTGTAAACACAGAAGTTCTGTTTTACTCAAATGTGATTCCCTGATAACAGGTTAAAATGTAGAATTCCCAAGTATTTGTTACTACCAATAATTGTTCCTTAATATATATATCCTACCTTTCTATAATATAGTTTGTACAGCATCAAATAGTGTACATTTATATAGATTATTGTTAGTTAAATGAATTTCTCACCATTCAACAATTTATAGAATCTGGCTGCATTTGTTCCAAAGAATACACTTATTTGACTTATTTGATCTCAGTGTACAGAACACTGCTGCATAGGATGGTAATATCCTTTAAGTGCATGTGCTGATCATTTATGATTAGGCTTTTTCCCCCTTTATTGGAGTAATTAATGGTTTACAGTTGACAGTAAAATACAGTAGTTGGTGCATGTGTAGCATTTCTTAGTTTTCTACATAACATGTCCACCCTCCGCCTAGGTCCTCCTCCACCATCATGTTCAACATTCCCTCTCTCTTTACCCCACCCCTACATTCCACAGTCCTTGGCTTTGGTGCAATACTTAAAGACAGAACCGTGGATTTTTTTCCCTTCAAGTCCAAAATGGTATCAGTTATTTGATAGGTATATATGCTACTCAAAACTGAAAAGCAGAGTAAACATAAGAAAAAAATTGGAACACTTTCTGTTATTAAATAAGGTATATATTATCAAATGTTTTCTTATTATGATGTATCCTATAAACCATAGACTGATCTTTGTCTTGCCTTTATAAAAGAAAACCTTCCAAAGCTCCCAGAATTTTATCTGTGATTCAAGCTGGGGGATAAGATCACTAATGTTAGTAAGCATTCAATCAAGATAAGATAGACCTTTTCCTTTAAACTATCAACATTTCTTTTCAAATGTATTCTAGAGAATTTGAGAATTGTAAAAGGAACAGTAAATATTCATTGTAGGGGAACTTGATAGACTAAAATATTGGAAGGTAGATGTCTGTTGGGTTCCAGGATTTATTCCACCATATATGCATTTGTTCATTCATGTATTCATTTATTCATTCAATTAATACTTTCTAAAAGCCAACACTAATCAAAATGCTAAGCCACATTTTACTGGGCATACAATGCTAAATGAAATAGGCTTTTGCTTTTCAGATACTAACAGTCTACTCAGAGAACCCAGATATGTGCATATATGATGATAGCACAAGAAGGATAAAATTGAAACTATCAAAATGTGGTGGCATTATTATATGTGATGAAATTCTTTTAATTTAGAGAATACATGTAAGATAAGTTGAAAACATCTCTCTACTAAATAAAAGTATATGTAAAGAAGAATAGTAATTATCATAGACATTTACTGTATACTTAGTACATTCCAGGTATTGTACTAAGTGGCTTTCATGCATTGTCTTATTAACTCAATACAAGAACACTCTTAAATTGTCATTGTTATTTCTTATATCTTAAAGATTGCTTTGTTGTAAGTTCTATAGTTACAAAAAAATCTCCGTCTGTGAAAGGTCACGTAGCAATTAGGATGCTAAACAGATGTGTAATAAGGTACTAATTATCAAGTCAGTAACATCTCTCTCATTTATATTTTTTAGGAGAAAATCATTTTACATTATGGGATCTTTCTAAAAAATAACTTGTGTTATTTTTTAAAAATATTTATTTTCTTTTGGTTGCCCTTGTTTTTATTGTTGTAGTAGTTATTATTGTTGTTGATGTCGTCATTGTTGGATAGGACAGGGAGAAATGGAGAGAGGAGGGGAAGACAGAGAGGAGGAGATAAAGATAGACACCTGCAGACCTGCTTCACCGCCTGTGAAGCGACTCCCTTGCAGGTGGAGAACCCCGTGCTCCAACTGGGATCCTCACTCTAGTCCTTTGTGCCACATGCGCTTAAATTGCTGTGCTACCGCCTGACTCCCAACTTGTGTTATTTTAAGTACTATGTTCACCATAAATTATTGACTAAATTTCCTTTTGTCAATTTATACACATTGCCTTACAGAAACTAGGTGATGATCATTTGTTCTGGACATACTAACTGCAAAATAAATTAAGAGAGCCTGATTATTTTTCTCGTGAATAAATTAAGCCTATCATTGTTTACATTATTGACTTTTCTAGTGGACTTATTTCCTCTTACCATGAATAAATCTGCTCATTCATTTAAGGGGAGGGAAATGAATTAAAAGTGCCCCTCCCTTCTGCTTCCTGCCATGTAAGAATTCTTGTTCAGAGAAGAGATATAGAGAAAAATTATCTGGATTCCACTCTTTTCCATGTTTAGGCATACAATGATAAATGGAATAGATTCAGGAAGGTTCTAGATAATAGTAGAATCAATAACATTTTGAGTATTTTCCCGTTGTTTGCAAGCCTTTTTCTTTTTTCATTAACAAATGGTACTGAGTTTACTTTGTCTTTACCAAACAGGCAAAAGGTAAATTAAAGTCATCATTGTGCTGCTCTGACTTTTTCTCAGGAACTGGTGGAGCGAGTTGAGAGCTAAAGGACTCCCTCACAGATTCTTTTTTTCCTCTGCTTCTGCTCTTACTTCCTGCAACACTCCACTTCCCACCTATCTAAAGGAAATTAGATCTTAGATGTTGAAATAATTACTCTAAACCCTCTAGTTATGCAACAAAAATATCTGTGTGTGGCACTGCATGTATGGTACTCTTGTCTCTTTCCCACTCTCTTCTTTCTCATAGAATTCTTTAAAGAGATTGGTTTTTTAATTTAATTTTATGTTATTTTATCAATTTAATTATGATCAACAAGTCTATTGGATAAGAGGGGTACAATTCCACACAGTTTCCAACTTCAGAGTTCCACATCCCATCCCTTTCATTGGAAGCTTTCCTATTCTTTTTCTCTCTGGGAGTATGGACTCAGGATCATTATGGGGTACAGAAGGTGGAAGGTCTGGCTTCTGTAATTGCTTCTCCACTGGACATGGGCACGTCGATCCATACTCCCAGCCTGTTTCTATCGTTCCCTAGTAGAACAGGACTCTGGAGACCTGGGATTCCAGTACACATTGGTGAGGTCGTCTGCCCAGAGAATTCATGTTGGTGTCATGGTAGCATCTGCAACTTGGTGTCTGAAAAGCATTAAGATACAAAGCAGAAAAAATTGTTTAATAATCAGTAACCTAAAGAATAGAGCACATCAGATTTTGGATCTTCATTTTGAAAAAAGCTAGGAAGAATATAAGAATAGAGCAGATGAGAATTCATGGATTCCAAGGGACCCATGACTTCACTAATTTTTGCTTGAGCCCAACACCTAACATGCAGGTGGGCTAAAGGCATTGTCTGGGAAGATGGTGTCATAGTTGGAAATAAGACTAGAAAGTGCATTAGGGAAGAGAGTAGCTCCCAAATATGGGGAAAGTATATAAATACCATTAACTATAACCCCCATCGATCTGACATGGACTCATTAAGCATAGGAGCCTAGGTAACCTGCATTCCTGTAGGTCTGAGCTCATATTCTGTGTTCATAGCTAGCTCCGTTACTCCAGTGAGACCTTTCCTAGATCACAGGACTCCCTAATTTTATTTTTTGCCTCCAGGTTTATTGCTGGGTCTCGGTGCTAACATAACAAGTCCACTGCTCCTGGTGGCCAATTTTTCCATTTTATTGGATAGGACAGAGAGAAATTGAGAGGAGAGGGAGGTAGACACCTGCAGATCTGCTTTACCACTTGTGAAGCATCCCCCCTTGCAGGTGGGGAGCCAACGGCTTTAACCTCAGGCTTAGTACTATGTGCGCTTAACCTAACCCTGAGATTGATATATATTGCAGGCAGGATATATAATATGCTTGAATTTTCACTTTTCTTTATATTTATATATATATTTTCCTTTTGTTTCCCTTGTTTTTATTGTTGTTGTAGTTATTATTGTTGTTGTTGTTGTTGTTGTCGACGTTGTTAGATAGGACAGAGAGGAATGGAGAGAGGAGGGGAAGACAGAGAAGGGGAGAGAAAGACAGACACCTGCAGACCTGCTTCATCTCC
The DNA here is from genome assembly GCF_950295315.1 of Erinaceus europaeus. NCBI lineage: Eukaryota > Metazoa > Chordata > Mammalia > Eulipotyphla > Erinaceidae > Erinaceus > Erinaceus europaeus. The sequence continues at coordinate 46,869,488 of NC_080165.1, forward strand.
TATGAATCAACTCCCCTGCATGTGGGGAGCTGGGGGCTCAAACCAGGATTCTTACGCAGGTCCTTGTGCTTCATATCCACCGTGCTATCTCCCAACTCCCGGATTTTCACTTTTCTTAATGAATTTTATTTATGTACATAATGTAAGATAAAACTTAAAGAAACAAGTCTTTATATAAATCTGCACATTCAATTGGGAAATGAATTAATGACTCCTTCCATATCAATATCTTACTTTTCTCAATGTGCGTTCCAAAATTTCAGTTTGCTTTTACTCTTACTATAATTATACTTTGAGAAGTACCTTAAACAAAGACATAAAACAAAATAAATTATACAAGTTAATGTATACATACATTAACTGTTATTTTACTGTTTAATAAGTACTAGTAATTTGCCATCTAGTACTGTATGTAATTCTTCATATTTTAAAATTATTTTTACTTTGGAGAAACCAGTAGGTAAGATAATTTGCACAGAACCTCCAATACAATGTCTGAGATGTAAGATACTTCACCAATTATAGCCAATAGTATTATTCTAAAATCGAGATAGATATCATTCTGTCCATTGCGCTGAGTACAAATCTATAGATACCTTAATATGTGGTAATATTAATGTAATTTGAAGGAGCAAAAAATGACTTTATAGAAAACATTCCATTGTAGCAATATATTTTGTGTGGAAATGAATGACAAAGGACATCATCTCTTTCAGAAAGTTCCAACACATATTATTTTCAAAAAGCTAGTATCAGCTTTAAAAGATGCTGCAGACTGTATTTTGGAGAAATAAAGAGAAACTGGCTCAAATAAAGTGTCACAAGTAATGAGGTTCTACGGGGTGTAGCTTTTTGTTATAGTTCACTTGTGTATTTCTAAACCAGTTTGTGGCGCATATGCTGATAAAGCAGTGAATACCAAGTTTGAACCACTAGAAACATGTTTGACTAAGTCTAGACATTTGGTTATCTTCTGTCTAGCATTCATTTGTCGTGGGCGTCACATTCTGGGGATTAGTGTTTCATTATGCAGAAGCTGTTTTATCTTTGGTTTCCTTTTAATAGCTGAAAGTGAATTCTGAGTGGGGAGAGAGTGAAGGCCAGAGCTTAGTAGCTACAGGGATAAAACTAAAACATGAGTTGGATGGGTTTTAACATTGACCTATAGGCATTGTAACCTCACTCTCTGATAGTTCAGTTAGTTAGATGTAATGCACTACCTCTTTTAGTATATGCTATATGAGGAATTGCCCATGATTCCCTGAATAGTAAGAAATCCATTTCTGGGAGTCGGGCTGTAGCGCAGCAGGTTAAGCGCAGGTGGCGCAAAGCACAAGGACCAGCATAAGGATCCCGGTTCGAACCCCGGCTCCCCACCTGCAGGGGAGTCGCTTCACAGGCGGTGAAGCAGGTCTGCAGGTGTCTATCTTTCTCTCCTCCTCTCTGTCTTCCCCTCCTCTCTCCATTTCTCTCTGTCCTATCCAACAACGAAGACAACAACAATAATAACTACAACAATAAAAACAACAAGGGCAACAAAAGGGAATAAATAAATAAAATTAAAAAAAAAAAAAAGAAATCCATTTCTATACCAAGTGTCTAACACCTAATATAAATGATAACCTGGAGTGAGATTATCTGGGCTATGGAAATCTCAGGGCCTGTGGGACACCCCTAAATAGATAATCACTGCCTGGTCACATTTTAATTAGCTCCTTTAGGCTACAGAAAGCACTTGGATTTTTATCCCCCCAATTAAGCATATCTTCTATAAACAATCAACATTTTATTTTCACAACTCAAAGTAGAGCAATATTTGATTTTCTTTGCTGACTTTAAGCATGTTTCACTTTTACAATGCACACAGGAATGTAAATTAACTTTTTGTTGGCCAAATAATTTTCTTTTTAATACCTGTTTCCCTAAGTTAGTTACTTCCAAAGGGAACTCTACTTTAAGCTAAGTTTAGTGACTTTTAGAAATCAGCACTATGTCAGGTGGGTTACTTTGTTGGCAGTAAAGCCCAGACCTTGCATTCATGCTTCTTCTCCAAAGAGCAAAATATAATATCATGTGGATAAAAAAAAAATGTGGGGGGGGGGAGGGAGGCAGCATGGTGGTTATGCAAAAGATTCTTATACCTGAGGCTCCAAAGTCCCAGGTTCTATCCTCAGTACCACCATAAGCCTGAGCTAAGTAGTGCTCTGGTTTTTCTCTCTGTATGTCTTTCTCATTAAAAGATTAAATAAAAAAATATATTTTAGGGCCGGCCGGTGGTAGTACACCTGGTTGAGCACACATGTGTACAAGGACCTTGGTTCAAGACCCTGGTGCCCACCTGCAGAGGAAAAGCTTTGCAAGTGGTGAAGCAGGGCTGCAGGTGTCTCTGTTTCTCTCCCTCTCTATCACCCCCTTCGCTCTTGATTTCTGGCTGTATCTATCCAGTAAATAAATAAAGTTTCTTTAAAAAAAAGTCCACATGGCTAGAAAAAAAATACATTTAAAAATTTTTTTTTAATTTTATGAGGGGCCATGTATTGATGTACCTAGTAGATCATATTACTATGCATGAGAACCTAGGTTCAAGCCCCCACATCGCTATTTGTATGGAGGAAATTTCACAAGTGGTGGAACAGTGCTATAGGTGTCTCTCCTTTCTGTCTCTCCTTTTCTCTATCTCACTGTGTCTCACTCTTTATCAAAAGAAAAAAAAAACGGGGCCAGGTGGTAGTGCACCTAGTTAAGCACACACATTACAATGCACAAGGACCCAGGTTCAAGCCCCTGGTCCTCACCTACAGAGGCAAAGCTTCACGAGTGGTGAAGCAGGGCTACAGATGTCTATGTCTCTCTCCCTCTATCTTCCCCTCCCTTCTCAATTTCTATCTGTCTCTATCCAATAATAAATAAATAAATAAATAAATAATTTTTTTTAAATAAAAGAAAAATAGCTGGTGGGAGCGGTGGGGTTACCATGCAGGCACTGAATCCCAGTGACAATCCTCGTGTCAAAAATAAAAGAAAAGAAAATAGTTAAAAATAAATAAAATTGGTCTGAGGAGACAGCATAATGGTTAGGCATAGAGGTATCAGGCTCAATTCCCAGAACCTCCACTAGTGAGAGCTAAGCAGTGCTCTAATGTCTCTCTGAATCTTGTATGCATCTCTCTTTTACTAAATAAATAAATGGAATATTTAAATTAATAAATAAATGAAGTCAGTGATTAATTTACACTATTTTGGTAAGACCAAGACTGCCAGTTCAGTTTCAGTATGTATTCATAGGTTTCATATTCATTCATTCATTCATTTCCTTTCTGATTCATATTCATTTGTTGCATATGATATCACTGTGATATGCATCTGTTACTGAGTTTCCATTTTGTGAATGGAAATCCCTACTACAATAGGGTCAAACTACGAATAAATGGAAATACAGCGCAAGTCTATAACAAACAGGATAAGGTATGACTCTAACCTACAAAATGGAGTCTGTATTTTGTATCCCACTAACTTTCTACTAGAGTGTTGTAGAACTTTCCTTTTCATTTGGTCCTCATGGGGCAAGCACTTCCATGGCAGAAAGTCTGCTTTCACTGACTACCCACCTAGGGTGCATGTATCCAGTGTTCTACCATCACCTCAGAGACTGAGTTTCCCCACTGTGATCACTTTCATCCACTTTGATGACGCCTGAATCTCCCAAGAGAGACAACAGCTCCACAGCCTGACTGAGAGAAGGGAGCAGTTTCTCTCACCAAGGCGCTCACTCTCGGGATGCCATTGTTCCATTGCCAAACTCATGACCTTTGGGGAATTTGGAAATTTACTACTCTGTGGGGGGAAAGAGACAAAGAAACTCAAGGCAAAGCTTTTAAAGCAAAGGCTTTTTATTTTAATAGTGCAGACTTGGATTTGGATTTTGCACAGCCTTCAAATTTCTCAGAATGTGGGTGAGGGAGTCCTAGGAGATTTAATGAATTGTTTGAGAGGTGCTGAAGTTTGAGACATCGAGGTTTATTTATTCTTCTATTGTCCATTGAGGTAGGAGACCCTGAAAGTTAAATTTCTGAAAGACTGAGAACTATTGTCATGGATAGAAATGTATGAATATTTGGCTGTAGGTTAGGTACTTGATGGGGTTTTATTTTTGTTTTGCTTTTGGGAAAGGAAAATTAAAGTACTGTAAGTCTCAACAGACAAGAGAAGTCTCAACAGAGAAGGTTATGCAGCCTCGTCATTATGTTTTAATAAGTTTCTGACATAAGCAATAATAGATTACAGTATTAGTAAAGCCTTAGAAGACAAGAACACATAGGAGGCTTCCCAATTATCTTAATAGTTTCAGGGTCCAGACTAGATTTATTTCAAACTAAATTTCTTACCTTTGAATTGTTGGTTGCAATTTCTGGACCAGAAGACAAGAAGCATGCCTAGCTAGCAAAAAGAAAGGCTTTTAGAATTTTTTTTTCCTTTTTTTGCTATTAGCAGAGTTCATCTTCCATAGTTCATAATTTAAAAACATCTATTTATGTCAGTGTAATCAGATGATAAAAGCTCAGAATTTGCATCTAGATCCAGCAATATACTTCTTTGATTTAGTAAACCTACCTTATATGTGTTTAGTCATGGACTCAACATTTATTATCCTTCCAGAAAAATATTGGAACAGGCAAAGAGAAATTCACTTAGATATAACTTAAGTATGCAAAGGCCAATGAGACATCTTCTTATAGGGAGGGGCACATGTGTTAACAGTGTGAGCAATGGAAGAAAATTGTGTCACAAAAATTGTTCCTTTTTATTAATTATTTTTAATTGTCACCAGGGTTATTGCTGGGGCTTGGTGCTGGCACTATGAATCCACCACTCCTGGCAGCCCTTTTTTTTTCTTCTTCCTATTTTATTTAATAGGACAGAGAGAAATTGAGAGGGCACAGGGGATAGAGAGTGAGAGAGAAAGATAGACACCTGCAGACCTGCTCATAAAGTGTCCCCCTGCAGTGAGGGAAAAAAAATGTTTCTTATTAATGAAGTGGTATTGGGCTTTAGTGGGTGGCAAAATTATTCCTTCTGGTATAATCAGAGAAAATCATGGGATATATCTGAACCAGAATTTTGAATAGCTGGAAACTTGGGTCCTTTTCCTTCATACTGTGAGCCAGCAGTAACTACACTCTCAGAGCATTCACTTTTTTCTCAGGTCATTTATGGGCAGGGGAGTTTTCAGCCCTGAACCTTGTCTATGGTTTGTTCCTGCAGTCCCACTCCTTCCTATTCCTTACCCTGTCCCTATAAACCTGATGCAACCACCAAGATGTTTCTTTACCTTCAAGAATATGTCTGAAAGAATCTGGATGAGCATTCATAGATTGCTGCTTGCCTTCATAGGGAAATTTTTGCTTACTTATTAACTTATTGGAGATCTATCATTGACCTTAATTCAATATTATTGCTGAAGTAATGTGGCATTAGTCATATTAATAGGATAGTCATACTCTATAATGAATAAGACATGAAAACTAATTATAAGCTATTATGGTATTATTATTGATTTTCATGAAGTAAGTAATTTTCTTCAAGACCACTGACGACTGTAGCTAGTATCAGCAAACATCTTTTTGACTTTTATTTTCTGAGTATTTTACCTCGTTAACATTAGCCATTCTTATTGAAAAAAGCACTGTGATTAAGAGAACATTTCAAAGTCTATACTTCCCACAGATGTCGTATATGACCCAAATATACATGATTCTGATATACTTCTAGATAATTGGAGGTGCCCAGTAAAAAAATAAATAAACTCACTGAAGCACTAGGGAAAATAATTTACTAAAGTAAAAGATTGTATCCTCTTTTTTTTCAATTGCCACCAGTACCTGTATATTGAATCCACTGCTACAGGCTTCCTTCTACTTTTTCTTCTTCTTCTTCTTCTTCTTCTTCTTCTTCTTCTTCTTCTTCTTCTTCTTCTTCTTCTTCTTCTTCTTCTCCTCCTCCTCCTCCTCCTCCTCCTCCTCCTCCTCCTCCTCCTCCTTCTTCTTCCTCTTCTTCTTCTTCCTCTCCTCCTCCTCCTCCTCCTCCTCCTCCTCCTCCTTCTCCTTCTCCTTCTCCTTCTCCTCTTTCCTTTTTGTTGATAGAAACAGAGAGAAGTTAAGAGGAAAGGGGGTGGGGGCTAGGCAGTGGTGCACCTAGTTAAGTATACATATTTCAGAATCTGGGTTTAAGCCCTCGGTCCCCACCTTCAGGGGGAAAGCTTCATGAGTGGTGAAACAGAGCTATAAGTATCTCTCTGTATTTCTCTATCTCCCTCCTCCCCTCTCAATTTCTTTCTGTCTTTATGCAATAAAAATAAATAAAAATAAAGTAAACCACTAGGCTAAAAAAAAAAAAAGTCAGGTGTTAGAGAGAGGAAGAGGGAGATAGAGGAGTGAGACACCTGAAATACTGCTTCACCACTCATAAGTGATGAGAACCAGGGGCTTAAACTGAATTCCCTGTACATGGTAATGTACATGTTCTACTAGGTGTACCACCATCCAGTTCCTGTACCATCTTACAGATTTAAATTGTGTGAATACTAACTGTTTAGAGAGCAATGTATTCAAAGGTGTCCTCTTACATAAATTTTGAAAAGACACTGGTTGAATCATAATCTTCAAAATATCGTAGCACCCGAAATTAGTCTTCCTCAGAAATGCTAACACAAATCTTAGAGAGGAATGCTCTACCTCCTCCTCCTCATCTTAGTAATTCAGATTTATTTTTCAAAGGTCATTTCAAGTTCTTCATGAAGAACCTCTCAGTACTTGTATGGCTTTCTAATTGGCTTATGATAGTGAGTTTTATGTCTTCAGCTAGATTATAAATTTATTCATAAGAGAAACATCAATTAAATACAAAGCATAGTATTTGGAAATTGAAAGTAATAACAAAGGGAACGAAAGGAGGTCAAAGGCTGTGAATTGCCCCAATCACAAAAAGGAAGAGGCCACAACAGTCCTAAAGCTCCTCTCACCATGTCTACACCCTCTTTTGAATGGCTGCAACTAGTTTAAAGTTCTTCGTCTATTTTTGGTGACTTGATGAATAAGCTTTCCCCCTGAAGGTGGGGACCAGGGGCTTAAACCCAGTTTCTGAAATATGTATACTTAACTAGGTGCACCACTGCCTAGCCCCCCCCCCCTTTCCTCTTAACTTCTCTCTGTTTCTATCAACAAAAAGAGGAGAAGGAGGAGGAGGAGGAGGAGGAGGGGGAAGGGGAGGGGGAGAAGGAGAAGAAAGAAGCCTGTAGCAGTGGATTCAATAATACAATATTTTTGGTTTGGTTACCAAAGGATGCAGGTTATGAACTTGGCTTTTTGCCTGTCAAATGAAAAGGCCTACATTGTCACTAACTTTCATTGCCACCACCATGAGCATAATCCTGTCATCTTCTTTGAGACACTCATTTGGTAAAGGGACATGTTTAAGACAACAGTTTCTTCATAAAAAAAAATCCCACCATAAATTGGATTACGAAATGGGAGAAGTTGAATGTGAAAGCAGACTATCTTACTTTTTTTTAATATTTATTTTTTATTTATTTATTCCCTTTTGTTGCCCTTGTTTTATTGTTGTAGTTATTATTGTTGTTGGATAGGTCAGAGAGAAATGGAGAGAGGAGGGGAAGACAGAGAGGGGGAGAGAAAGATAGACACCTGCAGACCTGCTTCACCGCTTGTGAAGCGACTCCCCTGTAGATGGGGAGCCAGGGCTCGAACCGGGGTCCTTATGCAGGTCCTTGCGCTTTGCGCCACCTGTGCTTAACCCACTGCGCTACAGGCCCAACTCCCCATATCTTACTTTTAAAGGGTTGGCTTTAGTGAACTGGCAGTGCATACATTACCACGTATAAGGACCTAGGCTTAAGCCCCAGTCCTCATCTGCAGAAGGGAAGCTTCAGCAGCAGTCAAGTAGTGCTGCAGATGTCTCTCAATCAACCAGTCAATCAATTACCCCCTCTCTCTTGTTGTATCAAAGAAAAAGGGAAAAAAGGCACTGGAGTTGTGGTGCAGGGATGAAGCCCTGTGACAACCCTTGGCTCAGAACAAAAGGGTTAATTTTCAAATAGCATAAGCTTGTTTTAGAGCAACCATGAGCTTGTTCATAGCAACCATTCACCCTCCTTACCAGTAACTCAGACATTATTTTCACAGAATGCCAGTAGAGGGAGCACAGTGGTGTGGCATGTCTATACTACTAGCAGTTAGTTAAAGTCCACAGACCAAGTTATGTGAAGGAAAGTCCAGAAAGGTCTCTGCATGACTAAGAGTTTTGAAATTGCTTTGGTAACAACCTTAGACCTACAGAAGACAGCTTTTAAAATTATATAAACTGCAAGTCAAATTCTTAATTAGGCTTAAAATGTAGGTACACAATAACAACTACAATTACCATGGTTTTTTTTTTTTAATTTCCTTTTCTTATTGTTGTGCTTTACATAGAGAAGACAAATGCAAAAGCAATTCTGTAGAACAGAGCAACTTCTCAGGGTAGCCACCTCCTGCTGATTTGTAAATGTCAGGGAAAGCTGAATTCCTTTTGGAAAATAAATGTCAAAGCAAGTCAGAAGTCATTTATTCCTTAGCAGGAAATATTGATCCAGTAACATTGTTCAGTTATAATGACTGTTTCTATTGTGTTAAGTGACTGGAAGTATATTTAACCAATTTAGCTGAAGAATAAAGCCATTTGTGCCTCTGATTGGCTAAATCTTAGGACTCATGCATTGTTTTAGGTAGTTCATTTGTTTAGTTACTAGTATTTATTTAGCACCCATTATGTGACAAACTCTCTGCTCACTGTCAAAGTAAAAATTGGGTTTGAAAATAGACATACATTGGTTGAAGTTCACTTCAGCAACCTAGTAACTATATTGGTTTGGACAAGTTATTTAAACTCATTGTTCTCATTTTCCTTACATTATAAATCTAAATGTTATTATGAAAAGTAGATGGCAGAATCCAGGTTATGAACTTAGATTTTGCCTGTCAAATGAAAAGGCCTACATTGTCATTAACTTTCATTGCCACCACCATCCCATAATCCTCATTCTCATCTTCTCTGAGGCACCCATTTGGTGAAAGGACATGTTTAAGACAACAGTTTCTTCATTAAAATATTCCATCCTAAACTGGATTATGAAATGGAAGAAGTTGAGTGTGAAAGCAGACTGTCTCCAGTAGGAAGAGGCATTACTGGCATATGAATGTTCTCATAGACATTGGTTTGCACAGAATTCCACTCAATTCATTACGTGCAGATTATTTTGAATCATAAAGGCATAACCTTGGGGAACATTTTTTTAAAGTTAACAATATTTTTACTTCATTAACCTAACATTAAAACTTTTATGTAAGGGTCAGGGGTAGATAGCATAATGGTTATGCAAACAGACTTTCGTACCTGAAGCTCCAAAGTCTCAGGTTCAAACCCCCCACACACCACCATAAGCCAGAGATGATCAGTGCTCTGGTAAAACTTTTATGTATGGATAGTGCCTCTCCATGTGATCATCATTATTACTATCTCTTTCATGACTTGGGCAAAGCACTTGCTCATAGAAGATCTCTGACCTCTTCCTGCTGGGAATTTGTACCAATCTGATTCCACAGAGCAGATACAGAGACAGAGCATCAAGTAATGTCTCCAGAGTTTATGAATGTGGAATATTTGTTAGATTTGAGCTCATTGTTATTCATATCACCTTAAAAAGAGGGATGACTCAATTATCCGTTGACTGGGAGGAAGTCAAAATAGGGTTTACTAAATGCTTCCTTTAAATTCTTGGGGAAAAATGTTTAACTTTGGTTCTTTTTAGTATCATCAATTTAGAAAAGGGATCTAAAAATTCTGGCTAGCCCATTATTCCTTCAAGTATTTCACTCTTTAGATACTTATTTCAACTTGCATGAAGCAAAATAGTAGAGCAAGAAAAGAAAGAAAAGGTGTTGTGATGACAAGGTATAGTTTTGTTCATTCACTCATTGAACAAACAGTCAGTTCATCTGCACATAAAACTAGCGAAAACACACAGAAAAAAAAAATGTTTGTGTCTTCCCTCAAAAAACAGACCCTGCACAGCAAAACTCTTGCCCATGCTATAGTCAATACATTGTCATTTCATGAAGAATTAGGGAGCAGGATTTTAAAACCCTGAAGCTCAGTGTATCTCCCCAAACTCCAGTTCTAAGGTCTCTCTCTCCCAAATTTGTGTCTCCCTTTACCTCTGGAAAACATAATGTCTTTATCCATGCCATGATCTTGGTGTTCTGTAAAAGTCATTAGAGGAAGTTTGCACATGATATGCATTAATATTAGCTAAGACCGAGGCACAGGCTGTACTACAAGTAGACTGTGATGAGAAGACAAGGCAGAATGACCCAGCTGTTCAGTAATCAGCCACTCTACCAGGAAGTTAAGATACTTTGAATCCAAATGGAAAATTTGGAATGGTTCATCTCTTGGGTCTCTTCTGTTCTAGTGTTAATGCTTTCTGGAGTCTGGCTTTACAAACAGGTTGTTTTATTTGCTTCCTATAGTCTGATTTCTATGTTCACCTCCCTGAGAGCACTTTGAATTACAGCATGAATAATTTCTATCAGTAGAGTGCATGCATAACATTATACTGGACACTGGGGAAATAGCTCTAACCAGTACTAACTGGAATTGAAAGAAGACTGGTTGGAAATGAAAATAACGGTGTTCCAGGATAAAATAGAAAATATTTCAGAGTTCCTCTCACTATGGAGTTGTTTATAGCAGACAGCTCAGACTCTCAGCTGTTACTGATATTATGTAAATAGAAGACTTTAAAATACTGCATTGTTTAGTATGCAGTTGACCAAAAAGTTATGCCTGCAGATTCCTCGTCTTTACTACTTGCTGAGGATATCTTCTTCTTCTAGCGTTTGCCTGAGGATATCTGATTCAAATGAACTTCTTAGTTAAGGCTATTCTCTAGGGCCGGGTGAAGGTGGGGGTGGAGGAATTGGTAAGAATGTAGATTCTTTATTGTGTTGCTGGGGCTCCACTGCTCCAGATCAACTTTCTCAGATAGAAACAGGGAAGCAGATAAAAGAAGCGGTGACGCAGTGGGTTAAGCGCATGTGGCGCAAAGCGCAAGGACCGGCGTAAGGATCGAGTCCGGTTCGAGCCCCCGGCTCCCCACCTGCAGGGAAGTCGTTTCACAGGAGGTGAAGCAGGTCTGCGGGTGTCTATCTTTCTCTCTCCCTCTCTGTCTTCCCCTCCTCTCTCCATTTCTCTCTGTCCTGTCCAACAACGAACAACATCAACAATGCCAATAATAATAACCACAACGAGGCTACAACAAAAAGGGGGAAAATGGCCTCTAGGACCAGTGGATTCATGGTGCAGGCACCGAGCCCACCAATAACCCTGGAGGAATAAAAAAAGAGAGAGACACCAAAATTATGCAGCACCAATGCTTCCTCAGTGCCTTGGGATCTGGACCTAGAAACCAAACATGGCAAAGCAGGTACATGACCAGGTGAACTATCTGACAGGTCCTGAATGTGGAATCTTTCTGACAGGTCAGATTGAATGTTCTGAGAGACTCAAGTGAAAAAAGCTTTTTTTTTTTCCCCTGAGAAGTTAGACAAATATCAGGGTAGCACAACAAGACAAGCACGGTGGCATAATTGTTTTGGGTGTTCAATAAATACCCTTGAAGGAAGTTTCCTAAACTGGGTAATTGGAGATGTAATAATTAGTAGTACAAAATATAATTCATACTTCTAAATAGAACGTTCTTCTCATCTTGTGACAACCTACCGTTGCTGGCAGTTAGAACTCTAGGACTGAAAAATGAGATACTAGAGAGAAAATCCTGTCATTTTACAGGAACTATATCAGAAAAATAGCCTGTTTGGAGTGTGTGCATCTGTGCCAGCAGGCTGGGGACTAAGGACAAGTGCTTGCAAACAGCAGAGGAAAGCCCTGCTTAGGCCACCTTTAACCTTCTCCTGGGAGTTAATACTTTCAAGTGAAGTAGGAACCTTGGCATGACAGTTTTGTCAGAAGTCCCCTCACCCAATATTTCACACACATACTAGGCTGCAGATTACTGGGCTGTAGTAGGTTCTGGATCAGAGGGCAGATGTGAGCTAAATGCTGCCTCATTGCAGGGAGTTGGTAAGGCGGAAGGGGCACTGGAGGACACCATCCTCATAAAGCAGCTTCTGGTAAGAAATGGCGAAGCATTCCAGATGCTAGCAGGATGCTGACCAGAATTCCATGGACTGACAACCCTACCAATGTATCCTGGAGCTCTGCTTCCCCAGAGCCCTTCCCCACTAGAGAAAGAGAGAGACAGGCTGGGAGTATGGATGGACCTGTCAACACCCATGTTCAAGTGGGAAGCAATTACAGAAGCCAGACCTTCCACCTTCTGCATCCCACAATGACCTTGGGTCCATACTCCCAGAGGGGTAAAGAATAGGAAGGCTATCAGGGGAGGGGATGGGATACAGAGATCTGGTGGTGGGAATTGTACCCCTCTTATCCTATAGTTTAGTCAATGTTTCCTTTTTATAAATAAAAAAAGGACATGGCAAAGCAGTGCATGTCTAGTTGGAATAAAGCTCACTTTGCTCTGATATTTCTTGTACTTTTCCCTGTATCTAGAGTACTTCTGTTTAAAGGAACACTCCAAGAAAATAATTTCCATGTATGCTTTCCTGAGGTCTTATAGAAGACCATACTCACAGAGGGTTAAAGAGTAGGAAAGCTATCAGGGGAGGGGAGGGGAGGGGATACAGAGTTCTGGTAGTGGGAATTGTGTGAAGCTCTACCCCTCTTAGCCTATGGTTTAGTCAGTGTTTCCTTTTTATAAATAAAAAATAAAAAAAGAAGAAGTTAATGTTTTACCTCTTTTTTTAGCTGTAGGATCACAAGCTGAGGGGGCTGGACGGTAGCACAGTGGGTTAAGCGCACATGGCGCACGAAGCACAAAGACTGGCAGAAGGATGCTGGTTAGAGCCCCAGCTCCCCACCTGCAGGAGTGTCACTTCACAAACGGTAAAGCAGGTCTGCAAGTGTCTCTTTCTTTCCCCTTCTCTGTTTCCCCCTCCTCTCTCCATTTCTCTCTGTCCTATCCAACAACAAGGATGGCAATGACAGCAATAATACAACAGCAGCAATGACAAACAACAAGGGCAACAGAAGGGAAAAAAATAGCCTCCAGGAGCAGTGGATTCGTAGTGCAGGCACTGAGCCCCAGAAATAACCCTGAAAGAAAAAAAAAGAATCACAAGCTGAAGTTAGTCTCATCTGTTCTCCCAGCCCCCCAAAATGCCCCCTACACACACATACATGTTGATAGTGTTAACTCTCTGCTACGCTGGATCCTTATCAAGGATGAACACACAGACCACTAAAAGCCAAATTTCCCACATTATCTCACACACACACACACACACACACCAACATTTCCTTTCAATGTTAGAGTATATAATTTTAGCACTTTTTCTATCACTAGATCTCTAGAGCTCCCTCCAGTGTCATTATGTTGTCATATTTATTTTAAGCTTTTACAAAAAGAACATAATAATCCCTTTAACTGTAGCAGAGAGAACATTTTCTTTACACTTACTTCCACAGCTACACACGAATCCTTGAAAGAGCACGTGTCCCTAGAATTTTACACCAATAGTTCATAGTGTCTGCCCCTTTCAGGATCAGGAGAGTTTGGACACCAAAGAAGAGTGAAGTGGACAGAGCATGACACTAAGAAGAGGGAGTATAATAATTGTGGTATTAAAGTAAGTCACTGAGCGTCAAAGAACTTTTTATGGGGGCAGGGCAGTGGAGCACCTGGTTAAGCACACAGTTTACCGTTTTTACCATGCACAAGGACCCTGGTTCAAGCCCCTATGCCCCACCTGCAGGGGGGACATTTTAGCAGTGGTGAAGCAAGTCTGTAGATGTTCCCCTGTCTCTCTCTATCTCCCCTCCTCTCTATTTCTCGCTGTTCTAATAAAATAAAAGGGAAAAAGTGGCTGCTGGAAGCAGTGGATTTGAATTGGTGGCACAGAGCCCCCATCGGTAACCCTGGTGGCAATAAAAATAAGTACATTAATTAATTTTTTAAAAAAAGAGAGATCAAAAAAGAACTTTTCAGTTTCCCATTCTTAGAAAATGGAAAAATTTGATGCTTTGACTGGGAAACCAAGACCTTAGGATCTAAGTCTCTTGCCCATTGTCATGTAAAGTGACACTTAAATACTTAAGTATTCTGGTGTAAAACAGTTGTGCATGTCTAAAAATGAACATACTCTGTTAGATTTGAGAATAACAGAGTTCTAGTTAATACTGGAATCCCAGTCTCTGTGCACACACACACACGCACACACACACACACACACACACACGTATTAATGCAGTTATATGTATATTCAAATAAAACATTCAAAATCTAGAACATTATTTTCATATGATTATTTTAAAAAATCCATATCTATAAACTTGAATTCATACTAGGTTCATGCCTCCTCTTATTTGGTTGGCCAAAAAAAAGGGAGAGAGAGAGAGATTAGGGGTTAACCTAGTTTATTTAGAAGGGAAGACATTATTTGATGCAGGGGAGCTAAAAATATAATTTTTTCATAGGAAACTCCAAGACCACCATTCTCACTCTACAGCATGTATCCTGGCCATAGTTTGCAGCAGTGAGACCTCAGCCCTGGGCTGGATAAGAGCCAGATCCCACATCAGATAGGCCCTATTCCTGCTTATTGTCAGGAGAGTTGGAAGTTGGATAAGTGAGAACAGTAGTTGTCTGGGCCCATGTAAATGACTCTCACTTGAAAGGAGAAAGATTTTTATAATTTGTTCCAGTAAAGATTTGCATCTGTTACAAAGACCTGATCCTAAGCAGTGGAAGGACCTTGTAAGTAATGTTTTATGTACCCTCTGTCTCACCTCTTCAGTGTTCTTGGCTATGGGTTGTGTATCATTGTTAATCCAAAAAAATGCTATAAGGAACTGTCTCTAAAAAAAAAAAAAAAAAAAGTCACCAAAAGCATAAAATCGTGTTGGTCAAGATACATGTTTTTTGATGAAAAATCAAATAAAAAGAAGGGAACCATCAGTAATATGCATAGAGAATATCCTGAATTCTAGTGACAAAAGAGGCTAGCTAGTGTTAGGCCTAGAAACAAATAACAGACAATATGGGGAGTTTCTGTTTTCTTCAACTACATGTGTTTATTGTGAAAAGGTAGGAGTCTAAGCCTTCAGTGGTTCCTGTGAGCCATTTAATTCAAGTGGCAGAGGTATTAGGCCATACAAGGGTCAACTGAAAGTCCTAGGTACTGAACTGTTAAAATTGGTATTGATTGTTTTCTTCTTTAACTGGAATTCAGAATGTTTCCACCAGTATGTATCCTCTGGCTCTCTTGCTGGAGACAAAATCTACAGGGGTGGATTTTGTTTATGGGCTAAGCTTTCTTTATACTTTCTCCTCTGCCTCAACTAAAACAAATTTCAGCCACAGCATGTACTCTTTCTCCTTCTCTCCCTGTCTCCTCTCCCTACTCTAAAAAGCTGTATGACAAAAATCTGGGGCACTATCCTATTCTAAATGCAATCTAGTTGGTGGATTAGTAGTTTATGCAGCAAGTAAAGTGTTAAAATTCATGTCAGAATGAATTCCACTTCTTCAGCAGCTGCTTCACTTAAAGAGTAACTATCCAAGTAATGACTACATGTTTCACATGCCTAATAAAAGAGAAAAATGACCCCCTATTCACAAAAGTATGCTGGTAATTGAACACTAACTTGTAAGCTTCCTGTTTAGCTAACTAAATCTGTTGTCCTTATGGCTTAGCAGTTATTTTCCAGTCCTTTTAATCCTAATTTCTTTTTTTTAAATATTTGTTTATTTTGTTTTTTTAATGTTTATTTATTTTGGATAGAGACAGAGAAACTGAGAGGGAAGGCAGAAATAGAGAAGGAGAGAGCAAGAGAGACAACTATAGCACTACTTTATTGCTTGTGAACCCCCCCACACACACACCCCCCAAAGGTGGGGACCAGGGGCCTGAACAATGGAGTGCACCACAGGCCTGCCCCTTAATCCTAATTGCTATGCTCTTTTGAAAAGCTGGCAAAGAAAATCAAGTTAGAATTCAAAAATTTGAATTCTATTTTCACTTGACTACTTTAGCCAAGAATTTTCTTTCCTTTTTTTTTTTTGATACCCTGATAGCAAATAATATCAAGGACAAAATACTTTTGTAGAATATCTTCCCAAATTAGATTCTACATAGAAAGTCAAATTTCTTAAAGTGGTTGTTGATCCGAAAAGGAAAGTACATGCATGTATCCAAAGATAGACAGACAGACGGACAGACAGACAGACAGACGGACGGACAGAGTCAGACAGACAGGATACTAAGCATCTTGACATTTTTTCCAAAAATTATATGATTGGTTGTCTGATTTCTTTTTCAATATATCTTTTACTTTCTGTAAATGTCAAGTCATTTCACTAGTGAAAACATGATAAAGATACTATAAATAAAGGACATGAAGCAGACCTGGAGACGAAAACGCCAAGTTAGGTACCGACATTCAGGCCATTTTAGAGACAAGAAAGATGCGCGTAGCTCAAGATCAGCCTGAAGGTGGGAACCTTCTGTGCAGAGATGAACAGTCAAGTTCTGAGTGAGTGAGGCCACCCAGACACAGCACGGTGAGGAATGACATAGATGAAGGATGGCTGAAAGTAGAAAGGATCATAAAGAAGAAGAAACCTTGAGTTAGAAAAGTGAAGAGTGGGGCCAGATGGTGGCGCACCTGGTTGGGCGTACATGTTACCATGCACAAAGACCCCGGTTCAAGCCCCCGGTCCCCACCTGCAGGGGGAAAGCTTTGCAAGTGGTGAAACAGGGCTGCAGGTATCTCCCTCCCTTCCTATCACACCCTTCCCTCTCAATTTCTGGCTGTCTCTATCCAATAAATAAATAAAGATAAAAAAATTAAACCTTAAAAAAAAAAAAGAAAGGAATTTATTTTTTAAAAAAAGAAAGAAAACTGAAGAGCATCTCTTGTCAAAGCATGAGAAAGCCAAGTAATAGGAGAGACACAGGCACTTCTTTGATTCTGTAGACCCTAAGACCTTCACTAAAATCTAGTCCCTCTGCTGCCTTTGCCAAAGGCTCACTCTTCTGTCTTTGCTCTCAACATAGAAACTTATTTATGGGGAAATGTATAAAGATAACTCCAAGGGTTATGGATCAACCTGTCCAGTCGAGAAGTAATTACAGAAGCCAGAACTCCTACCCCCCAAAACAATCTCGATCCATACTTCCACTGGGGAAGAAGTGATAGGAGGAAGAGGGTAAGAAGACTGAGTTCTAGCTCCATCAGCACTCAGAGAGAATAGGATAACTAGAGGGACATTTGGATGTAGTAATGTGTCATGAGTGGCTTGGGAGGGAAAAGAGGACTGGACCTGGAAGAAAAAGAGAGTAATTATGTACAAATGTAGACAGATAGTTATAGAGATGATTGCTTGCCTATTTCTGCAACTTTAAGAGACCTGCAGTCGCCTACTGGGGATTCAGTACTCTGGTAGTGGAAACGGTGTGGAATTATACCCATACCCCTGTTGACAAGTAATTTTATAAATCAATATTAAATCACTAATAAAATTTAAAAAAAAATAAAGATAACCCCACGAAAAAGGGTGTTCACAGGAAGCTTTCTCTCTAAAACCAAGAGCAGAATTTTTTTAATTAATGTATTTATTTAAGAAAGGAGACATTAACAAAATCATAGAATGGGAGGGTACAACTCCACACAGTTCCCACCACCCAATCTCCGTATCCCATCCCCTCCCCAATAGCTTTCCCATTCTCTATCCCTCTGGGAGCATGGACCCAGGGTCCTTGTGGGTTGCAGAAGGTGGGAGGTCTGGCTTCTGTAATTGCTTCCCCGCTAAACATGGGCGTTGACTGGTCGATTCATACTTTTTTGTTTGCTTCATTTTTTTCTTTTTTCCTTGGATTTCTAACTATTAAAACTAGCATGTGGAAACTACTGGTTGAGTGTGTAGCAAACCAATACAAACACAATATCTCATCCAAACAGAACAGACTATGGCTGTAGGTCTTTTTCTGACTTCTAAAACTTTTCACTCATATCTAATTCCAAAGTAAAGAATTCTCTCCCCCTACCTTTTATAGACTGTATGCTTGTTGAAACACAGACTATATGCTGTCCTTAATGTCTTCAGCAGGTGTAAAAGAGACACATCATAAATCTTTGATGAATGAGTGGATATTAAGTGAAAGAGGGATGCTACTGCATAAAAGGTTTATTGGGTTGTTAGAATGCCTCTTTGCAGAGAAAAACATAGAAAAAGACATGACATTTCTGACAACCCAAAAGGAACCAGGAATTCTTGTCTAAAATGACCGACCTTCCAAGTAGCCACTGAAAGAATTACATCGTTTGGGGAAAACTGAATGAGACTGACATTAAGTCAAGCATTCAAAACATCTGAAAAAGCTGAAAGTGACTTGAAAACTGGTACTTTGCAGCCATAAATATTATCAAATAGCCATGTCATCTGGACCTCTTAAATCAGTGTGGTGTAGTCAGAAGGGGGGGGGGGGTTTGACCGTGGATAGTGTATAGGGCAGTGAGATGAAGGGCTGTGGAAGAGGAGCTACCTCCTCAGTTCCCAAAGGACCAGAGAATGAGCCTGGAATGAAACCAGACTTTGATAGAATGTTATCCCTAAGTGAGCCTGGAATGAAACCAGACTTTGATGGAATGTTATCCAAATTTAAGGGACAAGAAACCTGCTTCTTAATCTCTTCTTAATCTGAGGGCTCACTGGAAAGAGTTAACACTGAGTGAACAGAAGGGCTATCAGATGTCGGTGTGGAGAGAAAACCACCCTTACCTATCTAAATTCTTCTGAGGTTAGAAGCATGAACAAATTAACAACAGACAAATTTATAGAAGAAAAAGCCAAATTTTGATATAACAGGTATGAAAATGTACATGACTTTCAACACCAAAGTAAAATGAGGCAAGTCAAGGATCCTGTGTGGATGGACTTAGTATGTCAAGGAGAAGGGGAACTCATATATATGACACTGAGAGGATGGTTTCATCTTTCCTCTTAGGGTAAAATTACACCTAGATGAATTTTAAAGACCTAAGTGGGGGAAGGGAAGATTACATTCATTTAGGTCTTTGAAACAGGAAACAGTGTTTGCTTAATCTTTAGGGGAAAGTTCAAAGGTCAAGAGTTTCATCTCAGCCTCTAAAGCCTTCTCTGCTCTTAACATAAAATAATCTATATTTTTTATGTAACGGTAACATAAGGGGGCCACCATTGATGTTAGTGCCCTGTACTAAGGTGACACTGATTGAAGCTTTATATAGGCATACTGTGTAAAGCCTATCTGGCCCTTTTGACGGAACTAATCCTGCAAAGTCCTATGAAGAAGCAGGAGGGGGCGGGGAGGGGGGGCAGGTGATGGTGCATCTGGTTGAGTGCACATGTTACAGTGCACAAAGACCCTGGTTTGAGCCCCAGGTCCCCACCTGAAGTGGGAAAACTTTGCAAATGGTGAAACAGTGCTGCAGGTGTCTGTCTCTCTCCCTCTCCACTACCACCTTCCTCTTGATTTCTGGCTGTCTATATCTAATAAATAAGTAAATATATATATATATATATATATATATATATATATATATATATATGTATATATGTGTGTATATATATATGTATATATATATATAGAGAGAGGGGGGGGAGAGAGAAAAACACTAGAGGTAAAGAAAAAGAGGAGCATGGAGAGGCTTGGCTATGGAATAAGCCATTTCTGATTGTGCTTCTGATAAACTAGAAAAAAAACAATGAAAAGAATCACCTGAAAATTCAAAATACAACCAAGATCCCTCTAGAAACTCACTAAGCCACAGCCACTAAGTTGTGGATGCTACAAAGCTTTCATCCTGACTCCCTGAGCACATTCCTCAATATGGCCCAGTACCTCACCTCTCCAGAGCCCTACCCCACTAGGGAAAGATAGAAACAGGCTGGAGGTGTGGATCAACCTGCCAAAACCCATGTCCAGTGGAAAAGCAATTACAGAAGCTGGAACTCCCACCTTCTGCACCCCATAAAGAATTTTGGTCCATACTCCCAGAGGGATAAGATAAATGTTAGAAGAAGATAATCAGAGGACTGAACTCCAATTCCAACAGGACTCAGAGAGAGAAGAGGAGAAAAAAAAAGTGTGTGTGTGTGTGTGTGTGTGTGTGTGTGTGTGTGTGTGTGTGGTGTGTGTGTGGTGGGGTGAGGGGAAAAGACACACTCAGAAATAGTAGATGTGACTTAGAAAGGAAGAGAGAGCATGACCATAGGGAAAAGAGGGGGAAATATATGTAAATATAGATAGTTATAGAAATAATAGTCAACCCCTGTTTGTGATCTTGGGAGAGCTAATGCAGTTTCCAATGGAGGAAATGAGGACACAGAACTCTGGTGGTGGTGGGATAGGTGTAGATTTTTTTTTAATTTATTTATTCCCTTTTGTTGCCCTTGTTTTATTATTGTAGTTGTTGTTGTTTTTGGATAGGACAGAGAGTAATGGAGAGAGGAAGGAAAGACAGAGAGGGGGAGAGAGAGATAGACACCTGCAGACCTGCTTCACAGCCTGTGAAGGGACTCCCTTGCAGGTGGGGAGCCAGGGTCTTGAACCGGGATTCTTACGGGCCTTGCGCTTTGTGCCACGTGTGCTTAACCCACTGTGCTACCGCTCAACTCCCCGAAAGGTGTGGATTTATACCCGTTATACAATTTTGTAAATCAATATTAAGTCACCAATACAAGCTTAAAAAAGTAAAAGAGGAGCATGCACAGCACTGCTCAAACTTTTAAGTGTCTTTGATGTCCCTGGAGTTCTCATTGAAGTGCAGATTCTGCTTCTCTAGCACTGGGTGGGATCTACAAGGCTGCATTTCAATTTTCATTTCAATTTTCCCCTGGTGATATTGCTGCTGCTCTTTGGATGACTCTAGTAGCATCTGTTTAGGCCATGATAGGGTGCTGAGGGGACTCAGGAATCCTGGGAGCCAGCTGGAATGTCAATGGAGAATTTTTCTGCTTGCAGCTAATCATTTCTGTCTCCTGTGGGGAATAGAATATCAGTTACAGCACTCAATATTTTTTCCTTTTTATTATCTTTATTTATTTGTTTGTTTATTTATTTATTTATTGGAGAGACAACCAGAAATTGAGAAGGAAGGGGAAAATAGAGAGGGACAGAGACAGAGAGACACCTGCAGCCCTGCTTCACCATTCACAAAGCTTTCTCCCTGCAGGTGGGGACCAGGAGCTCAAACCTGGGCCCTTGTGCACTGTAACCAAGTGCACGCCACCACCTGGCACCTGCTTCCCCAGTTTCTACCCACTAAAATACAGATAGCATTGTTCCTTATTTGTGGCAACAAAAAGTACTTATCCAGACATTGCCAAATGTCCCTTGCAGGAGAAAATTGCCCCTGGTGGAGAGCCAGTGGGCTACTGGGAGATTTAAGTGATCCCCCCTCCCTCAACTCGCAGCCCATAAGATGACTTAGCTCTGAGCTGATTAGAAAGCAATATACTTTTCACTATTTCAGTCTTCAGAGATGCTGAGAAAAGTGTTTGCTTTTAATTTGACAGTCTGATTACTCAGTGTCCTTAGCAGAGACCAGTGACTCGGCCACATTTATTTACATTTTAGTAGGACAGTAGGGAAATTTCTTTCCAAGAAAATGTTGGCTAAGTAACTCAACATCCTTTTAAATCGTCACTACACACCCACCAAATTGTAAGATAAAATGGAAATCTCACCATCTAGCCTCAGGATGATGGTATTAGTGATTTACTAATGACCTCTAAGAATTTTTGATTTTTGTTTTTAATCTATCCACTGCCAGATTTGAATTTTCTTAAATCATATTGCCTCTGAATGTTTTTCAGCTATGGGGTCAATCAATTGACAATTTCAAAAGCCCAGACAGGGGACATATGGATTTGTTTTTTGTTTTGTTTTGTTTTGTTTTTCTGTTCTTATAGTTATTTCAGTTCAATGTGTTGAGAAAACATCTCAAGGTTTTAACTCCAGCTTGAGTTGTAGGACTGAGACAGTTAAATGAACCAAACACTGCATTTGTTCTCGTGATGAGCATGAACTGCAGGCTTGGATGCCTACATTGTGTGATCAGTTCAACTTTCTCCTCAAGCCAAAGAAAACTTATACACAAACATGATTTAGTCTCAAGCTAAAACAAAAATGTACATGTTGAAAAGGCTTTTCCAAGTGCTACAGTTAATAAGCAGTGTTGTATTTTTACTGGAAAAGCATGCATCTAGAGAAGCATTTTCCACATTTTTCCCAGGATTTAGTCATAAAATCATTTTGGACATATTGCAAGGATAAAATGTCTACATATCTGATAAAGGGAAGCACTTTTTCTGTACTGTGTTTATCTTTGAAGAGGAGAAACAAATATATGTTTGTGTGCATACATACACAAATGCAAAATTGCTTATGCATGTGTTTATACACATACATGTGCATATGTGTACAGTGCTTGCCCCCCTTATGGAGTGCATTTGTGTGTAAACAAACTAAGTACACAAATACATATATTGGCCACTGAGTGCATGAGTCTAGCCTTTCTACTCACTATTAATTTTAATTTTTTTTGAAACTATATCCTGTCAACCTTTCCTCTTGACTTGAATGACTTAGTTCCAAAATATAGAACACTGTTTAATCATGCCCACATGCCAACAATATCTTTAAGAATTCAAGTCAAGTGTGTGCTTGAACCTGATTTATCTAGGACATTGCAGTGATGTTTACATAGTTTCTGTATGTGGTAAGAAAGAGGACAGGGCAATGGAGGCAGCTGTCTATACACATGTATGTCATTGTGAAGAAGGAAAAGTAAATGAAAAGGAGATAACAAAGCTGAACATAGTAGTGGTTGTGTGAATTCAATGAGATAATCAAAATTGGCTGAATCTTGTGAAAATTGTCAAGAGTTATACAAATGTTAAGGTTCTTTTTCTTGCAGATGTTATTCATGTGTACACTCTTGTTAACACACACACACACACACACACACACACACACACACACACACATATATATCCATGTCAGATTAATTTCAGTAGCAGATAATGGAAAGTATAAATCAGTGCTAGTTACTGAGAAAAATGGACTGGTAATGATCTGGTGGTGTCTGATTAGTTTACAAATATAATATTGGAAATTTTTACTAGTTCTACCAGCCTCTCCTACACAATTCTAGCTCTGTTCTCTATAAGAAAAAAAATGGGTAGAGTGTCATAGTAATGCTGATAAAAATGTAACCACTGACTTGTGGATCATAGATATTCTCATCTATAGCAGTTGCTGATTTCTACGATACAAATACTTTCAGATTGACTAATTTCACACTGCCAATGTGATACCAACAAGCTTGAGGTTAGGAAGGGATGCACAGGAACAGACCATTGTGTAGTATTTCTATTGTACTTGTAGATATAATTAACCTTAACCATGTAGATAATAGTAAAGCAGAGTAAAATAATTAGGGAGTGATGAATTTCTGATATTATCGAGTTAATTGTAACTTTATGCAGTTTAATTTTCATAATGGCTATGTTGAATACCACTTGGCTGGCAAATTTCACAGTCAGCTATTGCTGGCTGGTCCAAGCTGGCTCCATGACACCACTCTCTTTGCCTGCTTGAAAGCACAGAATTGTATCATGAATCAGCAAGTTCAGGACCATCCTAGAAAGCCAGTCTGAAAAATGCAGCCATAAATGGATTTTTTTTTTCCTGTGGACTTTGGATGAGCCTTCTATTTTTGTTCCTGCATTTTCAACTCTATTTCCTTTTGACTAACAGAGTAACGGTTTATGAGTATAGTTTGTGGACCTAGTTCCTGGGGTTAGCATTTAAAATATTTTCAACTTTTTGTAATTAAAGTTCATATTTAAAAGATTTATTTACTTTTAGAGAGAAATATCAGCCAGGGCTTACACATGGGGTTTCATGTCCTCAAGTCCTGTGTTCTGCCCTCTGAGCATTTCCCCAGAACAAGAGTTTTGTTTTCATTTATTTGAAATATCATAAAGACCTACTGCAGAATTTTAGAGGATTTCTTACTAATTTTGCTGGTTGTTAGGGAAGGATCTATAAAATGTTCCCAGGGAGAGAAGTTTTTGTTCTTTTAGCTCAGGAGGAGGACTATGGAGATAGCTTAATGGTTATGCGAAATACTTTCATGTTTGAGGCTCTGTAGTCCTGAGGATCAAGCCCCAGCACCACCACAAGCATAAGAGTTGAGCAGTGTTCTGGTCTCTCTCTGACTATCTCTTTCTCTATATATCTCTCCGATTAAAATCCATTAATTAAAAAAAGAGACATGCAGGGAGTCTGGCTGTAGCACAGCGGGTTAAGCGCAGGTGGCGCAAAGCACAAGGACCGGCATAAGGATCCCGGTTCGAGCCCCGGCTCCCCACCTGCAGGGGAGTTGCTTCACAGGCGGTGAAGCAGGTCTGCAGGTGTCTATCTTTCTCTCCTCCTCTCTGTCTTCCCCTCCTCTCTCCATTTCTCTCTGTCCTATGCAACAATGACAACAACAATAATAACTACAACAATAAAACAACAAAGGCAACAAAGGGAATAAATAAAATAAAATAAAATAAAGAGACATCCAGGAGGAAATGACATTTGGGAAACAAAGATGAAAATTCCAGTACATGCTTGAGTAAAAAAAAAAAAAAAAAAAAAAAACAAAAACCTACAGATGACTTCTGTTTCTTTTTGCTCAGTCAGAAAGGGTATTCCACCCTACTCCCCTTTCTTCTCAATTTCTCACACAACTCACCAGAATTCTCCTAGCAGTGTTTTGTATGGGGAAATATATGACCTTCAGTTTTCCTCAAGCATAAATACCATAGTGTCAGCTTATGAATTCATTCACATAAAATGTTTTATGATTTTGAAAATTCTGTGATGAAAGTGTTTCTTACTACTTTTTAGTGTGTTTCCATATAAGGAAACTACAGACTTCTTTTGATAATGATTCTTAAATTCTGAGTACCTGGAAAACAGAGAAATGACCCACATTTTAGAGTGATTTTGTAGATGTGAAATGAGGCCTGAAAATTTACATTTCTTTTTTTTCTTTTATTTTTTTAATTAATTTTTATTTATAAAATGGAAATATTGACAAGACTATAGGATAAGAGGGATACATTCAACAGAATTCCCACCCTCAGAACTCTGTATTTAATCCCCAACCTTGATAGCTTCACTATTCTTTATCCCTCTGGGAGTATGGACCCAGGATCATTATGAAGTGCAGAAGGTGGAAGGTCTGGCTTCTGTAATTGCTTCCCCGCTGAACATGGGCATTGGCAGGTGGGTCCATACTCCCAGTCTGTCTCTCCCTAGTGGGGTTAGACCTCTAGGGAAGCAGGGCTCCAGGACACATGGTGGGGTCATCTTCCTAGGGAAGTCATGTTGGCATCGTGGTAGCATCTGGTGGCTGAAAAAGAGTTAAGATATAAAGCAGAACAATTTGTTGACTAATCATGAACCTAAAGGCAAGAATATTGCGATGAGGACTTGGGGTCTCCATTTTGCAAAAAGCTAGTAGGTCTATTTTAGGTATATTCCAAGGGGCCCATGACTTTACTAGTTTTTGCCTGAACCTTACAGCTAATATTCTGGTGAAGCCAAATTATTGTCTGGAGAGATGGTGTCATAGATGAAGAAAATACTAGAAAGCTGCATCAGGGAAGAGAGTAGTTCCCAAATATGGGAAAAGTATATAAATATTGTTAACCCCATCGATTTGATCTGGGGCCCATATTCAGCACAGAATCCTTTGTAACCTCTGCATCCCTGTAGATATGAGCTTGCATTCTGTGGTCATGACTAGGAACATTCCAGGCTTCGGCAATTTCAGGACCTATCTTCCTCCGATAGTAGGTAGAGTGTGTTGTTCAACCTCCCTTGGGAGAATGGAACATTCCCTACCATTGTTGATCCACATTGAGGGCAAGGTCCTATAGGGGCCCACACAGGGGTCCATTATGTTGTTCCTGATGGAGATGACCAGTGACAGTGGAGAGAGGGATCTGCTAGAGGTCTAGGCCCATCATGTCTGAGTAGGGCCCCAGGTGATGGGGTGGCCTGGTAGTAACTAAAGAGTCATCAATAAAGTAGTCAGCTTTTGTAATCCTTACTCTGCTTGACAACGTTAGCTTTGGAATGCTTGAAGAACATGTAATAGGAGGTAGGTGAGGAGGGTATCTAGGTCTAAGTAGAAACTGTTTCATTAGGTACTTTAAGATTGTCTTTTTAGGTCTATTTGCTTGCTTCACTTATTGACTTACTGAAAACTGTGGTGCACTTTTGCTTTAAGGTATATATTTTCACCTAGCTTACAGATACATGTATACATATGCCCTATCTCATGGGCCTTGGTCTATATTTAGGTTCTGAGGTTTTGTTAAGAAGCATGACACTTGAAATAGAATTAAGAAATCCTATGAACTAGGAAAAGTCTCACCAGAGTAATGAAGCTGAAGGGTTGACATTCCACAACTGATGTCTCTGGACTCAGTCCGAAGTGTAACATGCCAAGGTGGTACTCATTGCATTCTTAGGTTGGGATCAGCAGACACAGTATCAGTTGGTATGAATTGAAGGAAGCATACAGGAAAGTGAAAGGTTTCAGGACTGGAAGAAATAGAGAAAGGGGAAGGTTCCTGATGTCTAAGGGTTTAAGGAAACAATAGATACTGCTATAACCAAGTTATTTGACAATTGGGTTAACTGTGAAAATCCCTTTGTTAGCATTTGTTGTATCATATGATAACTCATCATAATTTATGTCCTTTTATGCTATTTACTTGTAGCTATATCTTACAAAGTAATGCCACCAGTTTTTTTATGTTCTCCCTAGTCTAAGCTTTTAGAAGATTCAATATTTCAAAGAACATGTCATTATTAGAAATGTATTAACAATTTGAACGCATTGTTAAAATTCAGTCTGAGTATCAATTTTAGGTTTTAAGTGCTTAGATTGAAGGAACATATACTCAGAGCTATGGTCTATGCATCAAAAAGTTTAGACATTCAATCCATTTTTTCCTCTCATATTAATTAGTGATTTATGAGACTATAAGTTAATAGGAGTGTATATTAACACCATTCCCACCACCAAAAGTCTGTGTCCCTCCCCCCTCCTCCACCTTTCACCCTCACCCAGTGAAGCTGAACATCTACCCTTACCCTCCACACAAAGATTTTTTGCTTTGGTGCCCTACTCCAAACTCAGATTCTGCTTTGAGTTTCCCTTTCTGTTCTTTCTCAAATTCTGTTTATGAGTGGGATCATACCATACTTGTCTTTGTCTTTCTGACTTATCTCACTTAACATAATTCTTCTAGCTCCATCCAAGATGAGTCAGAGAAGGTGGGTTCATTATTATTAATAGCTGCATAGTATTCCATTGTGTAAATATACCACAGCTTTCTCAGCCATTCATCTGTTGTTGGGCATCTGGTTTACATCAAGGTTTTAGCTATTATGTATTGTGCTGCTAGGTGTACACATTTTTATGGTTGAGTGTTATGGAGTCCTTAGGGTATATCCCTAGGAGGCAAGTTACTGGGTCATATGAGATGTCTATTTCTAGCATTGTGAGAGTTCTCCAGACTGCTCTCCACAGAGGCTGGACCAATTTACATTCCCACTAGCAGTGTAGGAGGGCTCCTTTGTCCCCACAGCCTCTCCAGCATTTGTTGCTGCTGTCATTTTTGATGTATGACATTCTCACAGGGGTGGGTGGTATCTCAATGTTGTCTTAATTTGCATTTCTCTGACAGTGACCTGAAGCAATTTTTCATATGTTTGTTAGCTTTTTGGATATCTTCTGTAGTGAGTGTTCTGTTCATATCCTCTGCCCATTTTTGAATGGGATCATTTGCTTTTTTGATGCTAAGTTTTGTGAGCTCTTTATATATTTTGGTTGTTAGTCTCTTGTCTGACATATGGCATGTGAAGATGTCCCATTCTGTGAGAGGTCTCTTTGTTTGGGTGATGGTTTCTTTTGCTGTGCAAAAGCACCTCAATTTGATATAGTCCCATTGATTTGTTTTTGTTTTAGGCTTCCTTGCAATTGGGTTTGTATCATCAAAGATGTCCTTGAGGTTTAGGTGGGAAAGTGTTCCACCAATGTTTTATTCTAAGTATTTGATAGTTTCTGGTCTAACATCCAGGTCCTTAATCCATTTGGAGTTGACTTTTGTTTCTGGTAAAATAAAGTGGTTCAGTTTCATTCTTCTGCATATTTCAACCCAGTTTTCCCAGCACCATTTATTGAAGAGAACCTCCTTACTCCATTTAATAATTTGGGCCTCTTTATCTAAACTTAGATGTCCATAGGTGTGGAGGGTTAGTTCTGGGATTTCAATTCTGTTCCACTGGTATGTGTATCTATTTTTGTTCCAGTACCAGGCTGTTTTAATTAGGATGGCCTTATAGAATAGTTTGAGATCTGGGAATGTGATGCCTCCATTTGTTTCTTTTCCTCAAGATGATTTCGGTGATACTAGGTGTTTCTGGTTCCAGATAAATGATTGTAATTTTTGTTCTATTTTCTTAAAGAAACTTGGTGGGAATTGATGGGTATCACATTAAATTTGTATATGGCTCTAGGTAGAATATTCACTTTAATTATATTAATTCTTTCAATTCCTGAGCATGGGATATCTTTTCATTTCTTTGTATCATTTTCTATTTCTTTGAATAGCAACTCATATTTTTCAGTATAAAAGTCTTTCACTTATTTGGTAAGGCTTATTACTAGATATTTTATTGATTTTGCTGCGACAGTGAATGGGAGTGAATTCTAGATATTGTATTCTTAGGACTTAGTGTTTGTATAAACAATGCCACTGATTTTTGTACATTGATTTTGTAGCCTGATACCATGCTTTATTGCCTAATAACTTCCAGTAGCTTTCTGCTGGATTCTTTAGGTTTCTCTGTGTATACTATCATATCATCAGCAAATAGTGAGAGTTTGACTTCTTCCCTTCCAATCTGTATCCCTTTAATTTCTTTGATTCCTTTCTCTTGCCTGATTGCTATGGTGAGAACTACCAATACTATGTTGAAGAGTAATGGTGATAATGGACAGTCCTGTCTAGTCCCCGATCTGAGGGGCAATGCTTTCAGGTTCTGTCTGTTGAGAATGATGTTGGCTATAGGGTTGCTATATATGGATTCTACTATCTTGAGGAATTTTCCATCTATTCCCATTTTTTGTAGTGTTTTGAGCATGAGTGGGTGTTGGATTTTGTCAAAGGCTTTCTCTGCATCTATTCAGATAATCGTGTGGTTTTTGGTTTTGCTTTTATTGATGTGGTGAATGACATTGATTGACTTATGTATGTTGAACCAGCCTTGAATTCTGAGAATAAATCCCACTTGGTCGTGATGAACAATCTTTTTGATATACTGCTGTATCAGATTGGCTAGCCTCTTGTTCAGTATTTTAGCATCTATGTTCATTAGAGATTTTGGTCTATACTTTTCCCTTTCTTTTGTCTCCCTATCTGCTTTTGGTATAAGTGTGATGTTGGCTTCATATAAGGTTGAAAGGAGGGTTTTTCCGGAAGCAGGGCTATGGAGCAGCAGGAGCTGTGTTTCTCTCCTCTCCTCTTCTGGGTCAACTATAAATACCAAAGGAGACTACCTGGGATCGCAACAAGACAGGACTAGAACGACTTCAGGAACCCACCAAATCACTGGTGAGTGCAAACACATGTGGCTCATGGACAAAGAGGAGCCTAGGGAGAGATTAAGTGGCTGGTAACAGTCTGGCAGTTTACTAGTTGAGACACCACCTTCAGTGTGTTTCACCTACAAAGGGATGGCTGAAGGGAGGAGAGGAGTCCCCTGAGACATAACAAAGGCAACTGTGAGTCTCCACTGCTACTGCCCTCAGAATCTGGAGCAGCAGCAGGGAGGCCCTGTGCTGACACCAGGGGACAGAGAACTAACCAGGAAACTCAGAAGAAGATCTATATCTCGGTGGCCAAGCAGTGGGGCTGTGAGAGTCTCTTTGCATAACCACTGGATTATCTTTGCCACACACTGTTTTATCTCTTGGTCAGGAGTCAATGATTAAGCTAAGAAGCCTACTTATAGTTTAAAAACCCTAAGGCTCCCATAGCCTACAGGGAAGAAAAAGCACAAAATAGACTTTTAAGCCAATGAACTCCAACTCAGGGGTTAAAATAATATTGAAACAATTGTCAGTTCCCACAACTGTGAACTCTTTAGTTACCTTACTTAGACACAAGTCAATCCAGGCAAGAGTGATCAGTAATTTGAAAAGTACTGAGAGAGGGACCTCATAACATACTATATAAAATGATTAAAGTAACAAGAAGAAATATTGGAGAAATGAACCAGGACAAGGGTCCAGCTAAAAGCCCCCCAAAGGTTGAAGCACAAGATATTGAGGTCAACATCCAAACACTAATTAAGGAAATAATCACAGGAGTGAGTAAAGAGTGTGAAAGAATTGTCATCAGAAATGCAGAAACAACAAATGAGACTCTGGAAGAAAAGACTAATTGTCTCAAGGTTATTAGAGAGCTGAAATCTGAAATATCTGAGCTATGAACACAACTAGCTGAACAAGCTAAAACAGTATCAGAACAGGGTAACAATATAGATGAACTCCAGAAAACAGTAGGGGGGAGAGAGAATAGAATAAGTGAGGCTGAAGACAGAATTAGCAAGATCAAGGACGAATTAGAGACAACTAAAAAAGAAGTAAGAGATCTCAAAAAGAGATTAAGAGATTCTGAAAATAACAACAGATACCTATGGGATTACTTCAAAAGAAATAATATATGCATTATTGGCTTACCAGAGAGGGAGAGGAAGAAAGCATTCTTCAGGACATAATAGCTGAGAACTTCTCTAGTCTAGACAACATCAAAGAAATAAAGGTTCAAGAAGCCCAGAGGGTCCCAAACAGAATTAACCCAGACTTAAAGATACCAAGCCACATCATATTTAGAATGGAAATAAATAAGGATAAAGAAAGGATCCTGAAGGCTGCAAGAGAAAAACAAAGAGTCACCTACAGAGGAATACCCATAAGATCAGCAGCAGACTTCTCAACACAAACACTACAGCCCAGAAGAGAATGGCAAGATATCTATCAAGTGCTCAGTGAGAAAGGTTTTCAACCAAGACTACTGTATCCTGCTAGACTGTCATTCAGACTAGATGGAGGCATAAAAACCTCCTCAGACAAGCAACAGTTGAAATAATCAACTATCACCAACCCTGCCCTGAAAGGAGTTCTGAAAGGTCTCCTATAAACAATCAGACCTCCATAAATAGGCCATATGTCAGAACACTCTAAAACTGTACAAGAATGGCGTTAAAATATCTTCTATCTTTGATATCTATAAATGTCAATGGCCTGAATTCACCTTCTAAGGCACAGAGTAGGAAGATGGATCAGAAAACACAACCCAACAATATACTGTCTACAGAATACCCACCTAACTCAACAAGATAAACACAGACTCAAAGTGAAAGGATGGAAAACTGTCATGCAAGCCAATGGCCCACAAAAAAGAGCAGGAATAGCTATTCTCATATCTGGCATGATAGACTTTAAAATAAATAAAATTTAAGTAGTGATGGACACTACTTAATGCTCAGTGGATCAGTCAATCAAGAGGACTTAACAATTATTAGCATCTATACACCCAATGAAAAGCCATCTAAATACATCAAGCATCTACTGAAAGAGCTAAAGCAATATATTAACAGCAACACAGCCATAGAAGGGAACTTCAACACCCCACTCTCTCAATTTGACAGATCATCCAGGCAGAAAATCAATAAAGGCATGAGGGAGCTAAATGAGGAGATAGATAAACTAGAACTATTGGACATTTTCAGAGTCATTCATCCCAAGAAACTGGAATAGACATTTTACTCAAGTCCACATGGGTCATTCTCAAGGATAGACCATATGTTAGGTCACAAAGACAGAATCAGCAAATTCAAGAGCATTGAAATCATCCCAAGCATCTTCTCAGACCACAATGAAATTAAACTAACACTTAACAATCAACAAAAGATTAGTAACAGTCCCAAAATGTGGAAGATCAGCAGTACACTACTTAACAACTACTGGTTCTAAGAGGAAATCAAGGAAGAAATCAAAATGTTTCTAGAGTTCAATGAAAATGAAGACACAAGCTATCAAAATATTTGGGACACAGCTAAGGCAGTATATTCATTGATCTCTTCTATGGTTCTCTTATTTTCATTATTGTTTATCCCTGCTCTAACTTTAGTCATTTTGGTCCTTCTGGTTGCCTTAGAGTTCCTTTGTTCCTCTTCTTCTAAGTCTTTAAAGTATGCAGTAAGGCCATTTATTTGAGTCTTTTCTTGTTCTCTAATATGTGCTTATATGGCTATGAGTCTCACTCTAAGTACTGCTTTAGCTGTGTCCTATATATTCTGATAGCTTGTGTCTTCATTTTCATTTGTTTCTAGGGACATCTGAATTTCTTGCTTGAGTTCCTCTTTGATACAGAGGTTATTAAGCAGCATATTGTTGAGTTTCCAAATTTTGTGACTTTTAGTAATTTTCTGTTTGTTGTTGAGTGTTAGCTTTACTCCACTGTGGTCTGAGAAGATACTTGGGATGATTTCAGTGCTCTTGAATCTGTTGAACTGACTAACAGCAGCAACAAGCAGCAGCAAAAAAAAAAAAAAAAAAAAAAGACACAAAATTTTAAAAAGCACCTAATGATTAGTCTGCATTTTAACCTCCAAATTGTCTATCCTAAACCTCCCTGCCTTCCTAAACAAAGCAAAAACCAATTGCTAAAAGCAATATAAGCTAAAGAGCTCTAGTTAAGGAGGAAAAAAAAAAAGAAAGAAAAGAAAAAAGAAAAAGCTAGAGCAGAAAGTTCTAAAGGCTCTAGAAGAGGCAAAAGATTGGCTAAGGAATTTGACCAATCAGAAAGAGTTACAGCCCCCTTGAGGGGAGAAATAGGAGAAAATAAGAAAGAAAACAAAACAAACAAAAACACCCAGCTCCTTCTCCTGGTTCCTGGCTGCTCCTGGAATCTTGAGAATGGGGTTGTCTCCACAGGAGACCTCTTTCTCTGTGGCTGGTTCCCCTACCCCTCTGGAGTGAGAGGGTTGAGGTGGGGCTCCTGGCTGCCCCACCCCCCAAAGAGGGCTAATTTTAACTCATAGACACTCAGCTCAATGTGCTTTGTCCATTTGTAGCCTGGGCTAGCCTATATGTGATCTGTGGCTCTCTTCTTTAGCTCCACTGCAATCTCTCTTGTACACTTCCTCCACTACTGGCCTGGAAATCTTGCCCTCACTCAGAATTTCCTGGTTTCAAGCAACTACTTTGCTGAGAGAAAGTCAGGAGATGTTGTCAAGCCACCATCTTTGCTCCACCCCGAAAATTTACATTTCTAACAAGTTCACATGACCAAGATGCTTTCTGACCCTAAATACCACACTTTGAGACCCACTGAATTTTGATTTTAAAGATAAAAAATATGTTGGGTAAATAACAGATCACTAAACATGAAATGGCAATGTTAAGTATTTAGGATTCTAATGGGAAGAAAGGAAATAAGGCTATTTTAGAAACTCCTAATGGGGGGCGGGCTGGTTGATGACTCACCTGGTAGAGGGCACACATCAACAATGATGAGAACCCTGGTTTTAGCCTCCAGTAGTCACCTGGAAGGCAAGTGATGGAGCAATGCTACAGGTGTCCCTCTTTCTCTCAATTTCTCTGCCTTTCTATCCCCCCCCCCACCTGCAGGAGAAAGCTTCCCAAGAATGCAGCAGTGATACAATTATCTTCCTCTCTTCTGTCTCTATCTCTCTCTTGTCTCTCACCCTCTATAAAAATAAAAGAAAAAGGGAAGGAAAAAAAGGGTCACTAGGAATTGCGGAGCTATATTGGTATTGAGTCCCAGCAATAACCTTGGTGGCAGAAAAGAAAAAAATGAAACTCAGTCTATGATTGGCATTTATTCAGTTTGTAATTGCTACAAAGCTCACACAGGTGAGGAGGACTTTGCAGACTAACTTTTCAGACTACCTCACTTTTGTGTCCGTGGCTATCAACTAGGGAAAATACCATTAGGTCATTCTTTTCTCTTAGCACATATCTTATCTAACTGATTGGAATCCACCCCCCTTCCCAAATTTAATAGCTTCATAGAAGCTATCTGAAAAAAAAGCAGGTAAACAGAGCTCAGCAACAGAATGTTGATCACCTCTGGAATGACATTTCTAAGATTTTTTTTTCCAGGAATCTAAAAGTTTTTATGCCACCCCTTCCCAGTTTCTCATGCTAATGTCATTCCAACTGACTGTGGATTTATCACTCCAGGAACTGATCTCTAGACTGCTGGTGGAAAAAATTCAGAGGCCAGATGGATACATCAGTCTCTAATGAAGGGCACTGGCTTCTCCTCTCTTGGCTGATGGGCATCAAAAGCAAACAAATAATGTGAAAGAGATGAGCGCCCTCTAGGGTACACTAAAGCCTTGTGGTCATCCACTGCTATTCAGAGTCTTTAATGATGTCTGTAAGTTAGTATCTGTTCCACAGAATGTTGCTTTTCCAGAGTCTTCCAGTGCTTTCCATCATGTTCCTAAAAACTTGGTCTTGACAATAAAGTTGTTAGACTCTATAATCACAGTTAGGAAACCTGTACTTAAACTGATCTATATAGGAAGGAACAAATAATAAATCCATGAGTTGTGGTTATACTTAAATATCTTCTGTCAGAGAGAAAACATGTTTATTTATTTTTTTAAGTGGATCCCAAACCTAGTTGCTCAGAATGCTGTGGGGATTAAACTCTTTATCATTTACTTTGTACTAACTCACTTGCCTAGATAATTTGGGGATATTTGAGCATTTGTGTTTGCTATAAGGCACAGGGGTCAATTCTGATGGGCAGCCTTGCTAACAAATTTCTGATTTTACAGGACTCCATTTTAATGATAATTATGATGTTGCTGCTGCTATGTTAGAGGTGATTAAACTAAAATTTTAATTTTAAAAAGGATAGTAATCCATAACTTTAGCATATTTCACCTGAAGAGTGCTCTTGCTCTTAAAAATCCTTTAATGTTGTAATATATGGCTCACAATTTTCCTGGGAGGTAGATATCAGGACAGGAGATCTAAATTACTGTTGTGGAGATGAGTTAGAATT
Organism: Erinaceus europaeus; assembly: GCF_950295315.1. Lineage (NCBI taxonomy): Eukaryota > Metazoa > Chordata > Mammalia > Eulipotyphla > Erinaceidae > Erinaceus > Erinaceus europaeus. The sequence goes on from NC_080165.1 coordinate 46,904,910, forward strand.
GGAGCCCACCCTTCTGTTTTCCTCTTTAGTGTCCTTTTCACTCTCATCTTTTTTGATTGCTTTTTTTTATGTGTGTGTTTATTTTTTTATACCTTAAGTCTGTCATTTTGCTTTTTATGAGGGAATTGTTACCACCATCATGGCTAATAAAAATATGTGTGAAGGTGGAGAAGCTGAGTGTCGAATAGCTCATGTACTGAATTAGGGAGTAAGGTTAAAGTTCATCTGCTGTACAGTCAGGCAATTATGGTTGTAATACAAAATAGGGCATGTAAAAATTGAATAATTCTTTGAGAAAAGTCATCTGCATTCATGCAGTGCAAGGAAATGTATTTTTTAAACTATATTCATGAGTGCCAACGAATATCTCAGCAGCGTCTAAGACCCAGGTCACTGAGGGTAATAGAGATTGGTCAAGAGGATGATACTGAAGACGTAGCAATGAGAGCAAAGAATTCAGATATAAGATTTTCCATTGCCAGAGTTTGTGAGAAGTAAAACAAGAGTTTGGGTGAAGGGTCAAGGAACTCTTAATTAGATACTGGCATGAGAATGGACTTGAGGCTATTGGTTAGAACGAGCTGCTAATTTAAAGTCAAGGAAGTGCTGATTAGCCAGACCTTACATATGCTTTCTTATATAACCTCAAACAGGACTCTCTTTTCTCATATGTAAAATAAGAAGGTGGCAAATCAATAGTTTGCATAAATTCCTCTTGGCAATATCTACATTAGGCAAAGAAATAGCCAGAGCATGATTTAATGCAGTGAGCTTGTGAGTGGGCTTATAAAAGTTCGCATCCTAGGTCAGTAGTATCATCACATGTGTCCTCTTTTTGTGCACAACAGCTTGAACACTCATGAACCCTGTGGGCTGACCCTGCCTGTTAGGAATAGAGAGAATGCAATGTCCATGTTAGTCATAAAAATGACTTAATGTGGGAGTCGGGCTGTAGCGCAGTGGGTTAAGCGCAGGTGGCGCAAAGCACAAGGACCGGCATAAGGATCCCAGTTCGAACCCCGGCTCCCCACCTGCAGGGGAGTCGCTTCACAGGCGGTGAAGCAGGTCTGCAGGTGTCTATCTTTCTCTCCTCCTCTCTGTCTTCTCCTCCTCTCTCCATTTCTCTCTGTCTTATCCAACAACGACGACAACAACAATAATAACTACAACAATAAAACAACAGGGGCAACAAAAGGGAATAAATAAATAAAATAAAATATTTTTAAAAAGAATAAAAGAATTAAAAAATTACTTAATGTTTAGTTAATAGTCCCCATCAATACTCTTCTCTTGACTACTATGGTATTCTTTTTATCTAGAAGGAAAATGAACAGGTGTGCCACCAACTAGCTTATCTGCTGTTTAATTCTTGTAGTGAATGGGTTGTATATAAGTTCAGAAACCAAGATGACTGTCTTTGTTTCCTTTATTCAGCAGTTTTAACAGCCTAGATTGTACAAGAAAATTAAGGACTCTCTAAGCAGCAGGAAGTCAGATGAAATTAGGAAGTGAGTCTATAGTAAATACAATAGATGGTATCTAGCAGTTAGAAAGTTGCTTCTGCTGAGGCTTCATGTCTGTGCAGAATTTTTCAATCTATTTGCTACCAAGGGGTATAGAAAAGTGAAGTATGATGAATTGTAATTATTTTTTCTGATGGTGCCAGGGCCTCATGTATACCCAATTTTACCACTTCAGGCTACTTTTTCATTTAAAGGGAGAAATAGTCAAATCACCTCCTCTGTGCTGCTGAGATTCAAACCTCAGTCAAAAGCATGATAGTACAGGCACCCTACTCAGTGAAATGTCTATCTGGCACTTTTTTCCTATTAAAAAATAATAGAGTTGTGACTATAGTGTTAGAGCACAAGACTTGTATGCTGGAGGCCCCAGAAGTACCAGGTTCAATCCCCAGCATCACTATGTGCCAAGAACAAAGTGGTGGTATAGGCTATAGTCAGAGTCTCTGTCTCTGTCTCTCTCTCTCTCTCACACACACACACTAAATAAATAAATAAATAAAAGTTTTAAAACAATTGGAATGACATCATATATCTAAAATCATATATATATGTATATATATGCAAAGACTTGTGTATAAAGTCTTATTCCATTTTATCTTCACAAGACTATAAAGTAACTATAATCTCAGAAAAGTTTAGTGAATCATAAGCAGAGGAAATAAGAGTGCCTAGCCAAGTTACTGGAAGTCATGTAGCATCATTACTTGATGCTTTCATCTTTTCCTAATTCCAGTGAATCACATTAGCTGTCTGGTTTAGTACATCAAATATAAGGGGAAAAAAATCACTTACCAAATTCCCAACAGTGACAACAACTAACTTCTTTTGAAGGTTTTGAAGGGGTGTGTGTGTGTGTGTGTGTGTGTGTGTGTGTGTGTGTGTGTGTGTGTTTGTTAGATCTGATCTAATATATTTAATTTGAAGTAGCAGACTTTCTTCTGTATCTTATTTCAAAAGCACATCTCCTTATGGTCTTCTTGAGTGGTGAGGGAGATCATACAGATTAAAGAATTAGACACTATCTAGTGCTACTCAGAGGAAAAATCGATGGATTCCTTACTTCTAGAAGTCTCAGGTATTATTACTATGTGAAAAATTGCTCTCAGGAAAGTAGTCATATTCTTTGGTAGCAGAGACCTTGGCAAGAAGTCAGTTAACTACATTTAATATGTTGGGGATCACTGCTCTTAATGGGACTATTCCGAGGACTATAGCTGATAGATTTTCATGGGGAATTACTGTCCCTTCCTTCTTGGATGAAGACTTTATTTACTTACTTATTTATTTATTTATTTATTAGGAGACTGCCCATGATCAAGACTGTCCTGCTCTTTGGCACCTTCATGCTTCTCTGCATACAGGCTTGTGTTTCTTTTCACTCATGAACAGGAAAATCACTGCATAATGACCATGCCTATGAATCTAGGGATCAGAGGAACCTGAGTTCATATTTTGCTCTCTCTGATTATTTTTTTTAATCCCTCTCTATAAGGTTTACTCAACAGGGAATTTTTTAAAGTAGTAGCTATATACTCACTCATTTGCAATGAGTCTCAATAAATTCTGACTCTCAATATTACTGATTATACAGGGGGGTAGTCTGATTAGGCATTTTATGCAAAGAGAAAAATGTTAGTACAGAAGGGCCTTCAGACTGTGTCTGTTCTTTATTAATTTTTTTTGTTATGGAACAATAACAAAAATAATAAAAAATAATAAAATAAGGGGGATGGTGCTTCGTATATCTCTAGCTCATCATTACTCAACCATAGCATCCTTGTGAACCCTATTCACAAGATTGTAAAAATTGTCCACGATCTTGGAATAGTCCAGAGTGTTCCCATTCCCCTTTTTAGATGCCCCTGAGAGGGGAACATCCCCCTTGGTTGAGAGTGACTGGGACGATCTGAGATTGACTCTGAATAGGAATAGCATGGTACCACCTCTACCCAGTGTTGAAATGGGAGGCCTTACACCTTGAGTTTATAAGGGAAGAAGTACCTATAAATAGGTGACTGAAGGAAAGAAGATGCTTCCGCTCAAAATTTGCTCCTGTTTCTTCTTCATACATATATTCTGAACTGGTTCTCAAAACTAGTTTAAAGTATTATTTCATGACTGCTATTGGGCTAGTAGTGATCTCTGAACTTCCTAATTAGTTTGTAACTCAGAGACTTGTTTGACCCTTTGTTCCAGATACGTTTATTCAACAAAGTAACATTAAGCACCTACTAGACATCAGATAAATTGTGCTCTAATGACTAAGACATAGTCCTTGTCCTCAGAGAAAGAATAATCTTGAGGTGGGAAATATTTATCTGTAAATGTGATATAAGGGAATGGCATTCTTCCACTTTAGTGTGGGACATTCATTCTCTTAGCCTAAAGACTTATACTAACTAACTGCTGTATAGAGTAATCTTTCCAGTCTGGAAATGCGTTTTTTAAGTTTTGTGTGTATGTTTTATAATCTTGAGAGCCAGAGCTTTGCTCTGACAGAAGCAGTGCCATGCTGTGCTATACCCATTGAGCAACCTCCATGACCTGAAGTGCATTTCTTATTTATTTTTGATTCCATTGATCTCTTTACCAAAGTATTTCTTCTTCACAAAGCTTTTCTCAGTGTCAGAGGGTCAGCCCCCATGGCCTGTTGCAGCAGATCAACAGAGCTTAGGGGACACTCACATTTGCTCTCCTGACTTTTACGAGGAGCGAAACAGCTGTACTTACTTACCTTGCCTTTTTTTCTTTTTAACCACAGATTTCTTCTTATTTCTTTTATGTAAAACTTTTCAGCTGAGGCTCAATCTGATCTGAAAAAGAATGTTCAAGTGCTCAGCATAACTATTCTAAAAATCTTGAGCCTTTCCAAATATGTTAAAATGTTCTCAGCCACCTCCAGTCCTGAACTCCCATTTTTCATAGTTAACGGGCTGTCACAGCTTCCCGACAGTCTCCAAAGCAGCAGCAGGAGCAGTGTGGAGAACTTGCTGGAGATATCATTACAGGCAGCTGACACGTTGTCATCTCAGAAGGGCAGAATGGCAAGGAGGATGATTGATGAAGATTTTGCAGATCAACCTTCAGTTAATTATTTTTGCATAGATTCCCAAATTGTGGCTTCTTTGCCAAGAAAAAAAAAGAACCCTAATAACGCAAACTGTGGTAGAGCTTGGAATATGTCATTGTAAATGAGGATTACTATTTGTTCTCTTAGAACTCTAAGCATCTGTCTCTACCTAGAAATCCTTTATCTTCTGGAAGATTAATAGCCTCCAGGGTAAAAGAGAGGACAGAGATCCTCGAGAATAAGATAGGAATAGTTGTTGATGATTATCAGATGAATGGACTAGAGATTTTTATTGGGAAGGAAAATGTGTTTGAGATTAGGAAGTTTTCAGGGAAATGTTTGCACTTACCTTATTCTTTAAATAAGTTACAAACTATTCCTCTTCTTTCACAAAGGCAAAGTAGTAATCCAGAATGGTATGTTGTTATGTGGGGGAAATTATTTTTGTGTGTCTCTTAAAAATTGCCAAGTCCACTGTGTGTACTGAGTAACTACTGAATGTAGGAGATCATTTAGAAAAACCTCAATGCCAAATTAAAGGTCTTTTCATGTATCCTTTGGGTAAATGAGACATTAGAGCCCTCACTTGGAAGGACACTACTATATTATTTTTCCTCTCTCCCTGTGTGAATGTTTCTAGTAAAGCCAGAGCTCCTACCTGCATCTCCATCTACCATATCCACCACTCATAACCACCCTTTGTGCAGACTCTTTCTTACCTGGTCCTCTTTGCTAGGTTCTGTCACTGCACCTGATCCAGGCCAGACCTTGGATAGTCTGGTGACATTGTAGAAAGATCTCTTGACTACTTCCCTGCCTAAAAAACCTGGTCTCTTCCTACCCCACTCCACTCTATAACCAAATGACCTTTTGAATATGAAAATGTTCCATTCAGTTCTCCAAAGATTTTCCATGGCCTTAGGAAACTTTGAGGGGTGGAGGAGCTCTGCTTACCTTCTTTTCCTTCAGATATTCCCAACGTGTACTTGTCCAAATATAACAGGTTTTTCATAACATGATGCCTTAATGTATGTTCATTCATTTCTCTGTTAAGAGCTGTTTTCTCACTGGTTTCATATGTGGTTGTTCCTACATATTATTCAAAATGCAGTATTGTCATCAATTCTAAGTAGTCTGCCATGATTTCACCCCTCTAATCTTATTGAACCATCCTGTGCTACCTCCATTATGGAAGTTATGAAAGCAATGCCTGATAGTAAAATGGAATATCTCTTACCTAGCATTGATTTCATAACTTTTCAAGGAAAAGTTAATCATTATTTTAGTGTTCTCATGCATTGAATTTTGTTGTCCACAAGAATGCCCCAGGCCAAACTAAATTCCTAGAGCATGAATCCCATCCTCCATTTGGAACAGGACTGATTCTATCTTACCCATATTTTTTTCCAGGTTACTAAGTGCCTTTGCAATTTGATGTTAAATGAACACATTGTTTAGGAAAGCTATTAGCAGAATAATCTAATGACCATAAACAGGAAAGTGTATGTGGGCAACTTATATTTTAAGAATTATGTTTTAATAAGTGGTAAATTATTTGAGTGTAAATTCAATGTTAATTATCATTAATAATGGATGAAATATATTGGACATTTTTCTATGAGCACAAAACTCTTTTTTCTCTTCCACTAAGTGATTTATTTTTATGGTTTGGGGGGGGGGGAGGAAAGGGAATATAATTAAAAGTGAATTTAGTACCATGAGAAGATCAAATACAATAGAACTAGTTCAACAGAGTACTCCTGAGTAGAAGTTCTCCTAGTTCTAATTCCATTAATCTGGAATGTTCCATTAGTAAAAGGAAAATAAGTTACAAGTCATTCACATTTGTAATCCCCTCTCTGGCCTTACCATTTTAGAACAAGTTTTGTAATTGTAATTTATTAGTCTGAGATCAGGAAGGTGATAGATGAAACTGAGACTAGGCCAGTTTAATTGCCTTTTGGGGGGAAATATGTCAGTGGATCAGGAAGGAGCAAAGGAATAGCCAGTGTGGGGACTGTAAGACAGTAGGGTCAGGTGGGGAGCAGCATGAGGAATAATTGCTACATGAAGAGGAACTTGGGGAAGACAAGTGGAAAATAACCTTCTGTGCAGTGGTCCATACCCTCCGTGCTCCAAAATCCCTTCATCCCCTACTCTTCATGCCACCACAGAAGATTCTAGCCAAGTCCCAGAGGCTTTTTGGCTTTGTCAGTTTTATGGTTCTTTTGGATGGAACACAGTCACAAAGATTGTTCTTCATATATCTGTGGTCTACAGTAAAGGACACTGAAAGTCTCTGTCTTCACAATCCAGAAGAAATGGAGCCTGGAGAACCGCTTCAAAGAGTTTAAATGCCCCAGTTCTCATATCTACCCTACTACTAGTTTCCTGACGTTACAAGTTTTCTTAGTTGATTCTATTTCCAGAAAAAGCAAAAACTTCCAAGATTATTCTTAGCTCTTCTTTGAGTTAAAATGACTAACAATAGCCCAATTGTCAGCTAATGGGGTCTGGATTCAGGTTGCTTAATCTATTTTAAATAAACTGTCTTTCTGTATAGCTGATAATATTTAAATGTAGACATGGGACAATATAGAAAAGCTAGCAGCCCTTGCACCAAATACTTTAATAATACTTCCTGACTCTAAGGATTTCTCACTGATAGAAGACTTGGTACACATGTGACAATCAGTAGATTGTGTCATAACACTTAGTGTGGACAACCTGACAGAATTGTTCATTCTGCAAGAGAGGCAGCCCAGGCTAGTGTGTAATACAACTGTCTTTAGCTTTCAAGAATTTTCTGTCATTTGGATGAATGGCCATAATGTACATTGAGAAGAACTCAGTAGTATTGATATTATCATATGACAACTGAATTCCAGTCACCAGAGGATGAAGTCATCATTTACACTTAAATAGCATTATCTGCCAGATTGGTTTCTCAGGGTTGCTGTGACAAAGCACCACAAGCCAAACAACAAAATTTTTCTATCAGTACTCTGGAGACTGTGAAGCCAAAATCAAGATGTCAGTAGGGCCACATTATGCTAAAAGCACTAGGAAGAATCCACTTCATTCAGGCTTTTCTCCTAGTTTTTAGTAGCTTCTTGGCTTGCCTTGGCATAGTTACAATCTTCCCTGTGTACCCCTTTGCCTCAAACGCCCATTGTTATAAAGCTAGCTAGATTAGATTGTGGCCTATTCTATTTTCTACAGCCTCATTTTAACTAACCTTTGGTGACCCTAACTTCAGGTACTGTCCCATTCTGAGGATTGGGGACAGGGTGGGGAGCATCTAGAATATAGATTATAACATAGAAATTAAAGGATGTTGTAATTCATAACAATGCCCATAACAATCACAGATGATAATGGGTGGGGGGTGCTGATTCATCAGCTCTGTATTCAATAGAGTCCTCTATTGGGAAGGCAAGTGTCACACATTCATTGATTTCAAGTAGAGCCTTCTTGAGTCCCTGATGTAACCTCACATTCCCCTCAAAGCTATTTACAGTCTACAAGTCTGTGAGCATTTGAATGTGTGTGTGCAGAAAAGACAATCAGCTAGACAGGTTTCTACACCCACTTAAGAGCCCTCACAGAGATTACTCACCCACTCCGAGTACCACGCTAGATTTGACATCTGAAATGTGTCTGGCATTTTCAGGTAGAGAACCCTTTAAAAAACATCACATGGTTGTCAGTTCCTTACTCTGTTACTGAAAGAGGCCAGACACAAAGATCCACATGCAGGGACCCAAAGGGGTATTAGATCAGAAATCAGCAAACATCTGAATATGCCGGTAATAAGGGCAGAATGTCTGCAGCCTCATAAGACTTAGGACTATTAAGCTTAATTGTTTGTACAGTTAGTCCAGCTGGTAGGTAATCATCACTCATTGGCAGTTTGAAAACAGATGAGTCTTTGTTCCCTGTGCATGGATCATAAAGGTTGTTGCATCTGTCCCCTTTACCTGATCTCTGTTCTGAGGAGGGTTGGTGGGGAGGGGGCTGGTAAGCACATTGTTCTCAGAGTCTTACTGTCACTATAAGCAATACTGAGCTGAAGCAGGTGCTTCGTGAGTCAGTGATGTCTGCCTGGATCACATCTAAATGAAGCCAGCAAAGTATACATCCAACTTGTTAAAAATCCAGCAGGCCCTGGCCTTGCAAAGCAGAAGCAATCCACCTGGTCTCAGGCAAGTGTGCACAGTACCTGCTGACCCTTCCCTGTTTCTTTGCTTGTTTGCGTTTTTCTTACTTTCCTTTCCTATTTTGTTCCTTACTCCTTAAGGAAGTTATTAAGTGCATCCTTTCAAGACTCATCTGGAGAGTATTTTCAATATGACCTGTCTGCAGACTTCCTGTAAATTTGTAGCAAAATGAGTGACTGCTGCTTTATTTTTCCTGCCGGCATCTGGTAGCTACTATTGCTGTGAGTCCCTTATTATAATGATCTTTATATTTGCCTATTTCCCAGTAATACTTGGAATCTCAGTTGCATTTTGTTTTTAATTGCCACCAGGGTTATTGCTGGGGCTCGATACCTGCATGACAAATCCACCACTGCTAGTGGCCATTCTTTTTCCCTTTTTTCCCCCTCTCTTTCTTGTATTAGGTAGGACTGAGAGAAACTGTGAGGGGAAGGGGATGGAAAGGGAGAGAGAGACCTGCAGCACTGCTTCATCACTTGTGAAGCTTCCCTCTCTTTAGTTGGGAACCAGGGGCTTGATGGTAACACGCTTATTCAGCTGGGTGCACCACCACCTGGGCCCTCAATTGAGCAGTGTCCAGAGAACATAAAGAAATACAGTTAATGTTAAGGTATTCTTTGGTTAGTTTGCCTTATAGAAGGTTGTCATAGACCTGCAGTGACAAGAATGCAGAACTTGTATACCTGAGGCTTCAGCCCCACATAGGCCTGAGCTGAACAGTGCTCTAGTGTTACTCACAGAGACAAGTAAATAAGTAAAAAAGTAATTTTTTACTTTAAAGAATATTTCTGGGGCTGAGGATGTAGCTCAGAAGTGGAATGCATGCTTTAGATATATATGGTCCAGTGCTAAGCAACCCCCCAAAATTGCATACCAAATAAATGGCATCCTAACAAGTTCATAAGTCAATAGGAGGACCCAGTGGCATCATATGTTCAGTAGATTTGCAGTTCTGGTTTCACAAGAATCTCATTTAGAACTTTTGGAATGTCCTTCAGCCTACCTGAGCCTCTATTTACTCATCTAAGAAGTCAGTCTTATAATAGTCTATTATGGATAAATGAAACAATGTGTGTGAACATTGTGAGTGGTAGTCAAACCTGCGTTATGTTGTTCTTATACATAAGACACCGAGTTCAAACTGTTTAGCAGAGAGGAATGAGCAGTAAATGTTCTGAGTTTCTAGGCAGGAGTATGTTACTAAAGCAGAAGTAGAATCAGAATATGACCTGAGCTTTGAAGACTAAAGCTTTTAGGTAGGTGAGAGTGGGCTGAGTTAGTGCACACAGTTTGTAATAGCCAGGGCTTGCTTGTTAGGGGTGGGAGAGCAGTGGGTGAGTCCGGTAGTCAGAACAGAGGGCTAATGGTGCTCAGATTGCTGTACCCATAGAGAGTAGATGGAAACCACTTAGAGCTTAAATGTCCCAAATTGATCTAAATTATTTCTCCTTTAACATAGACACGCTGTGATCTATGATGATGTTTCCTTATACAAAGCTGGAAGTAATTTGATATTCCCAAGCACACTGCACCCTCGTATGCTATTACTGTTTTTCATACAGTCCTTGCCAGTCATTCACATGCTGTTCTCTCTTCAGTGACTTCCCCTCTTCCAGAAGTCAACTACATCTCATCTTTTCTATGCCATATCCCTCCCCTTCCTGACAGTATCTATGTCTCTGTCTCTATCTCTCTTTGGAAGCCCTTCACTATTTTTTTCCTCTCCTCCCCGAGAGTTGCACTCATGGCTATGTGTTTGCTCTACTGGCTTGTTTTTGTTTTTGGTGTCTGTCTCCCCCACATGACCTTAGGCTCCTGGAGAACAGGAGCTGCCTTACCTGCTCATCTGTGACTCTCCAGCCCCTCACACAGCCAGTATAATCAGACTCAAGTTGGCTTTCAGTGAATAGAGGGATAGAGTCAGGTAGGTAGCTATTTTCAAACTTTGTGCTTAATTTACATATAAAGATAGGTCGTCTGTCTTTAGATCTGTGACAGTAGCAAGAGCAGTATCCTGGATTGTCATTGGGAAAGGAACTGGAGAGATCATGGGGAATGAGTATGGCAATATAACCGATCAGCTGACATGCCCAGGAAGGTCTTTTAGAGCATGTGTCTTGTTCAGTCCTAGGGAATGATTTCAAATAGTATATACCTTAATATCTGTATTTTTTTTTTGCCTTTGGGCAGAAAAAAAAGGACATGCTACTTTTTATTTCTTTGTATTATAATATAGTTTGTTTTTTCTTTATAAAATATATGAGATTTTCAGTTGTATAATTATTTTTATTTTATTTTATTTTTAATTTCTTAAAAAATTTTAGATAGTACAGAGAGAAATTGAAAGCATATGAGGAGATAGTGAGAGGAAGAGAAAGACAGACACCTACAGATCTGCTTCACTGCTCATAAAGCCTCCCCCCTACAGGTAGGGAGCAGGGGCTGGAACCTGAGTCCTTATGCTTGGTATATCTGTGCTTGACAGGGTACACTATTACCCAGGCCCTTTCATTTATTTATTTATTCATTTATTTATTCATTTATTTATTTATTTATTTATTTAATTTCCTTTTGTTGTCCTTGTTTTATTGTTGTAGTTATTATTGTTGTTGTTATTGATGTCGTTGTTGTTAGATAGGACAGAGAGAAATGGAGAGAGATGGGGAAGACAGAGAGGCAGAGAGAAAGATAGACACCTACAGACCTGCTTCACTGCTTGTGAAGTGATCACCCTGCAAATGGGGAGCTGGGGGCTCGAACTGGGATCCTTATGCCGGTCCTTGCGCTTCGCACCATGTGCACTTAATCCACTGTGCTACCGCCCAGCTTCCCATTTATTGTTTATGAGTGAAAGAAACACCAGACCAGAGCACTGTTCCATTATATGCTGCACTGGGGTTCAAATGTGGGGCCTCACACAAGTCATATGCTTTTCCTGCTGAACCAACTCCCCAGTAACAGTAGTATGGATCTTAAGATTGCAAAAAATATATCCCTGGGTGCATTTATGTAAATGAATGAATCACTCAATCAAATAAAAAATTAGTACAAGTTTTGAAACTTGATTTCTTGCTCCCTCTAGGTATTTGTATATTCCCTACCTTTGAAGAATTGTCTGTAGTTCTATGTAGAGTAACTTCCCTGAGTGAATATAACCACAGTGTGGCAATGCTTTAAAATAAAATAATTCTTAAGGTAGATGAAAAAAATAGAATTTGGTATCAACATTTGGTTTTCAAAATGTGAATTTAGGGTTTGCCAAATATGTTTTAGTGTCAGAAGAATTCCTATAAGTGGTTAAGAAACTTAGTTTTGTATTCTTGGCTTTCATAAAATAAATGGAGATGTCTTAAAATGTTATAGATTTTAAGCTAAAAGAAAATTAATAAATCAGTATGATTTTAGTTTACCTCTGAAGAAAAACAGTATGTATACGGTCTCCCTTCTGTTCCCTTCTCTACCACTCTGTCACCTTCACTAAATCTGTGTCAGCTATTTTCTTCATACCATTGCATTGTTTGGGAGGAGATAGGCATACTTAGGCTATAGTCCTTGCAAAGTCATAAGAAAATATAGGGCAAGTAATCATGAAATTCTGCCAGATCAAGTGAAATTCTATGGGTAGACAGACTAGTCAAAATATAATCCTCACAGACCCCAAGTGAGCACGCTTTTTCATCTCAGATATGCTAGGGACATAAAGGAAGGATTAAGTCTAAAGTACCATAGGGTTTTGTTCAGTCCAGAATATAATTTCCCCTCTTTTGCCTGTAGCCATTTCCTTAACATTACTGAAAGGACTTTTTTTCCTAATGAAGCATGAAAATTGATTGTATCTTGCCAGGAGGGTTCTTCCTAAATCTTAAGATGTTAAAGATTTCATGAGAACCACATGAAGAGTATCTTCTTGAATCATTTACATTTTCTCCTTTTGTAGGCTTATGTAACCATGCAGAAAATCTAATAATAAGTGTGCTATTAGTGTACTATGTGCCATCCTGCAGGCAGTCGTGCTGTGGGGGTAAGAAACACCAGTGCCCAGGGTTTGTGGAGAGCATTAAATTGCATGACTTTCTGAGGTAAAGCTCTGCTGGAAAAATCTATAACTAATTGGACAGAGATTCCATTTTTATCAGAATTTTTTTTTCCTTTCCACTGTTCAGTCTTCTTCTTCTTCTTTTTTTTTCCTCATGGCAAACGGAAATACAAAAGCAATGTGCCTTTTTTTTTTTTCACAGTGCAAGTAACTTGGACAATTCTGATCTGCATAACAATATTGTTCTAACACAGGTGATGCAAACCCATATAAAAACAGGATACAGGCAGCTAAATCTGGCTTAGACAAATGCTCAAATTAGTATCGCAGTAGTGCAAAAAAAAAAAAGTAGCAAATTAAAAGGGACTGGGGAGATGACTCGATGGTAGAATACACACCTTAGATGCATGAGGCTGGGGATTTGATCCTGGATCCCCGTTAATAGCAACTCCCTGCTGTGTCCCCTTTCTTCTTCCCTTCCTTCTACTGCCCCTTCCCTTTTCCCTTCCTCAAATAAAAGGAAAATGCAACTCTTAAGTGTTACCATCCGTTGAAAAATTCCCAATATCCATTTGCAAAGCACTGTCCTACCTCTCTAATGACCCAAATTTTAACCAGAGGTCCTGTCTGTCCAGGCTCCCAGAAACTGTTGATCATCAGGATGAGAGAATGGAAAATGATATACTTTTAAAAGTTCCTCTTCTGGGGGGCACTGGGCAGTGGTGCACCCTGTAAAGTGTACACATGATCATGCTCAAGAACTCCAGCTCAAGTCCACAGTCCCTGCCTGTAAGGGGGAAGCTTCATGAGTGGTGGAACAATGTGGCTGCTCTCTCTCTCTCTCTCTCTCTCAGCCTATCTCTCAACCTTTACCAACCAAATGGCCACGAGGCATAGTGGAGTTTTACAGACAACTAGTCACAGTCATCACCCTGGTGACAATAATTTAAAAATCCCCTTTTATTGTTACCAGGCATAGGACATTTTAAAGTTAGCGATATGAGTTATCAACTGTAGTAGATAATCCCTTATTTTCAGAATAATAATTTGCAGAATCATTGACAGAACTTTCTTGTTCCTGCAGATACTTGCTTTGGACCCTTAGTAACAGGGCTATGCTTCTTAAAGTGGATCTATATGTGCTTGGTAAAGGCATTCTCAGTTTAAGATGGCTTAGTTGTGAGAATCACTGAAGTGGAACCTGGGCAATAATACTTCATCCTCTGGCCTTCCTGACAATACCAAAACTTCCGGAGACCTTTCTCCTTGAGCTTCTTTTGATGTGATGAGCAGGACTGGTCTTTCTGTGCTGAGTGGTGGTGGACACTTGACTTTCTCCAACAGAGTCACTTCCAACGTGGCAAATTTGGCTGAGTAGGAGCCTTTTTCTCAGTCAGACCTAGGAGTGTTCTTCAGATGCAAAGTTGGCAGGGCTCCCTGCTGCCAGGACCTGGTCAGGCTTATGCATTTTTGCAAAATTAGATCTTTCAGGGAGTCAGGGTAATGTCATGCTCTGAAGATTTTTTTTTTCCCCTTGGGAAGGAAAACAAGTAAATGTGTAGATTTTGTCCCAAGTTATTATATATTGAACAAATGTACTGCTTTTCTTTAGTTTCTCCTTCAGGAATGTTCCCATAATATTCATGTTCTGGGTCTTTATCTGTTTTATAGGAAGCCCTAGATAATCTGCATGCTAGACAGAAGCAGTTACTTCTTTGGGACATACTTACCCTCACAGGTGTCTTTCAACTCTGCTAACCCAGAGTAACACACCATTGATGATACATTACCATTTATACCTTCAGAGACATTTTCTCTTTAATGGATGCTCACTTGGACCTGTGATAGCTCATTAAGGTCCAGAGGTGCTCATTAAAAGGAGCATTGAATATTGTGGTAGATGTGCCTCATCGCCAGGAATCCAAGAAAAGGCTCTGTGGAACTTGTTATAGAGGCATTTATAGATTGTTAAACTAAAGGATTAGTGTTGTGCTAGACCAGTTTCAGGTTAATCAGTTGTGGGAAACCAAATCTGATGTTTAAGTAGGCTTGAGCTATGATTTTATAGTAAGAAAAGTTGTTCAGCTACTGTTTACTTCTAATAAACCTTCTAGCTTGCTAATTATATGCTACAATTTTTCAATTAACTGAATATGATCTTGTTCTCTAATTTTGTTTAGTGTGACCCTTATTTTTTTTCAACTAGCTTGTAAATTCCTTTTTAACAGGGACAGTGTCTTTCTTTCTTTCTTTCTTTCTTTCTTTCTTTCTTTCTTTCTTTCTTTTTTTGCCTCCAAGGTTGCTGGTGGTGCTTAGTGCCTGCACCATGAATCCACTGCTCCTGGAGGCCATTCTCCCCCCTTTTGTTTCCCTTGTTGTTGTAGCCTTGTTGTGGTTATTATTGTTGTTGTTAATGTCATTCGTTGTTGGATAGGACAGAGAGAAATGGAGAGAAGAGGGAAAGACAGAGAGAAAGGCATACACCTGCAGACCTGCTTCACTGCCTATGAAGTGACGCCCCTACAGGTAGGGAGCCAGGGCTCAAACAGGGATCCTTACCCCAGTCCTTGCGCTTTGCGCCACGTGCGTTTAACCCACTGAGCCTGTCTTTTTCTTTTTAATTTTGTTGCTATAGTAAAAGTTTTCAGTGCAGTTATTGGTACACAGAAGATCTGGGGGGCAGGTGGTGGTACACCTGCTTGATCACATGTTACTGTCCACAAGGTCCACAGTTCAAAGCCCCTGATCTCCACTTGCTGGGGGCGGGGCAGTGATGAAGCTACAGGAGCAGTGAAGCTGGTTTGCAAATGCTGCTCTTTCTCTTTCCATATTCATTATACTCTGCCTTTTTTTTTAAATTTCTCTCTGTCCTATAAAATAAATTTTTTTTTTAAATGGTGCCTGGGAGTAGAGGATTCATTGTGCCAGCACTGAACCTCAGAGATAGCCCTGGTGGTGATTTAAAAAAAAAAAAACTGGAAATGTTAAGGACTTTTTTTTTATATTATCCGAGAGAGAGAGAGAGAATAAGACACCAGAGCCTTCTCAGGTGTCATAGTACTTCCCATGTAGTGCAGAGGCTAGAACCTGGACTAAATACATGGCAAAGTATGCATCATACCTATGATATATCTCTCTGGCTCTTGCTTATTGAGTGCTACATTTTAAAATATCTTATGTATTATTTTTATTCCATTACATATTGACTTTATTTGTGTTTTAAAGTATTTAAGAATCAACATGCAGTTTTTGTCCACTGAGTGACTTCATGCGTCATGGGCAGCATAGACAGGAAATCCTTTGGCTTAGAAGAACCACATAGTATGTGTCTGCTGCTTCCATACTTGAATCGTTTCTTCCAGTTCTATCTATCCTTTAATGACTGGAAGATTGACCATTCTGGGATCTGTGGAAAAGGCACTCAGCATTAACATTTCTCAAACTTTATCCCATCCCCATTTAGCAGAGATATCTAGCTAGGTATAAGTGCACAGTTGTTAGCACCTCTTAATACCAGGCACAGCAGAGCTTGGCGTACACCATCTGCTTGGCCTTCATGTCCTGGGTGAAAATGTAGGCTACTTGCTGCCATCGTGCTGGAGACTGTATTTACTATTTATTTTAGAGAGACAGAAAGAAATTGAAAGAGAAGAGGGAAATAGACAGGGAGAAAGAGAGATATCTACAGCACTGTTTCACTGCTCATGAAGCTTCCTTCTGCAGTTAGGAACAGGGGTTTGAACCCAGGTATTTGAGCATGGTGATGTGTGTGCTCTACCAGATTCCTGACCCCCTTGAGTTCTCTATAATTAGAGTGTCTTTATCAGCTGGATTATAGGTCTGCAATGTAGAAAATTTTTATCTACTTATAGGAAAGGACTAATCTACTTCATGCTGATCTTCTATTATAGGTCCTATTGTAACAGCAATAGGAAAAATGCTATAAAGTTCCATGGAAAGAAGGAAGTTAGACAAGTATAATTTAGAATGATAAGAAATTACCTTGAGCCCACCCCCATAACCACCTGATTTCTTTACCTAGAAGCTTTGGTAGAACAGATCCAAAAACCTACTTACTTGCCGTTTACCTTTCACATGGCAGTTGTTATTTTTACCTTTTGCCTGTGTACCTTAACATGTCTATGAGACCGGCTTATCATAAAACAACTAAAAACACTGTAAATAGAAAAGGTAAAAGGTTGGGGGGAGGGAAATAGCACCATTGATTGCACATCAGACTTTAAAAATCCTAAAGTCCCAAAAGGTCCCACATCTAATCCTTAGCACAGCCATGTGCCAGAACAAAGCAGTGTTGTTTTCTCTCACGCTGTCTCTTATGAAAATAAAGATTTTTTTTTCAAAAGCACAGACAAGAAATTTTAGTTCATTTGTAAGTGGTGGTGAGATCATTTCTATGTAGAGACAACACAATCAAACCATAATAAATATAAGAACATAAGTGATAGTTACAGATTCCAGGGACAGACTGAACCATAAACATGGGTACACTCAGGCAATGTGATCAGGACATGTCCTGAACTTCCTTGAAGGAATAACAAACACACCCACAAATCGCTGTGCTTTTCTCCTGGAGGCCTATTCGGCTGCATGTGGCATGACTCCTTCTGGCACTCCAGAGCTCTATAGCCTTACTATGTCACAACCTCGTTTTCAAAGTGTGCGAGTTATTAAAACTACCATAAAGTTTTGTGTGCATTGGCACGTAGTATTTCAGAAATAGTTAATGCCAGTCATTATCAGATGGGTTCCACTTTTACCCAATTGACAGATTCAGGGCTAGATGTATGATGGAATATTTCATTGTGGTGTTGGAAGGCTTTAATAGTTTGAAATTTATTTTTTTAAATTTATTTCTTTATTGGGGAATTAATGTTTTACATTCAATAGTAAATACAATAGTTTGTACATGCATAACATTCCCCAGTTTCCCATTTAACAATACAACCCCCACTATGTCATTTATCATCCTTCATGGACCTGTTTTCTCCCCACCGACCCACCCCAGAGTCTTTTACTTTGGTGCGATATGCCAATTACATTTCAGGTTCTACTTGTGTTTTCATTTCTGATCTTGTTTTTCAACTTCTGCCTGAGAGTGAGTTTGAAATTTCTACCTAGTTTGCCTGCTAGTCCCACTACGAGCACTTCACTTGTCTGTTCTCTTTCTTGTCCTTTTTCTCTGCATCCTTCTCAGGGATATGGGATGATACTGATTCCATAAAATCCTTTCTTCCAAGATACATTTGGCATTTATTTACATACTTGACTATTTTTCTGATACTCCCTCTAGCTTTATGAAATGGTACATTAGATTTGTAAAATGTCTGGACTGATTCACTTTTTAAAGCATGACTTTAAAAAATGTGTTTCAGCAACACTATATAGAAATAACTGGCTTATTGACCCTTGTCTGCCCTGGATTTAATCAAAGTCATTATTTTATTATAATATCTCATGATCCAGCAGAAAAAGAAGTCAGAGAAATTTGTAAATTTCTGTGACCTCTTCAAGCATTTGCTATTAGATCAAATTAGGACATTTAAATCAATTCAGTTTAAATATTGTCTTTGAACAAATTAGCATATTTCATATCTTTGTTATCATATATCCTCTTAACTAAAATGGGACTAGTGCTAATTAGAAATATTCACATCTGCAAAGATCATAATTTTTGTTTGGTAAAATAAATCCTTATCCATTAACATACTTAGAGAAAGTCAAAGGCATAAAAGAAATTGAATGACTTCACTTTTTAATATAATTTTTATTTATAAAAAGGAAACACTAGCAAAAACCATAGGATAAGAAGCGTATAACTCCACACAGTTCCCACCATCAGAACTCCGTATCCCATTCCCTCCCCTAATAGCTTTCCTATTCTTTATCCCTCTGGGAGTATGGACCCAGGGTCATTATGGAGTGCAGAAGGTGGAAGGTCTGGCTTTTGTCATTGCTTTCCTACTGAACATGGGCATTGACAGGTCAATCCATACTCCCAGTCTGTCTCTCGCTTTCCCTGGTGGCTTCTTATTTGTACATTATCTCATATTGAGTATATATAGGTAGCTCAGCTTTAATTAACAAAATATTTGTTCACAGATATTTGACCACACAACTGAGGTTGCCAGAGGAGGTGAATGTAGAGAGAGAATATGTGGGGTAGAGTCCAGTGTATAATGGGAGAGGCATTTGGTCACTTCTGTTATGTGACTACTTACTTCTGAAGAGGTGAAAACACACTTCTGAAACATATATTGATGTAAACCAGTGTTACAAGCTCAACCTGTCCTTATTCTAACTGTAATATTAAGTGAAAGAAAATATAATTTATAACTATATATTCAAAACTACTCTAGCTTTGTAAAATATGTGTGTGTGTATATATATATATATATATATATATATATATATATATATATATATGTATTTGGGTTTTGAGTTTTATCTACTCATATACATATATACACACACTTTATATCTATATGATATGTGCCCCCAAAACAAGCAAAATGTGCATAGTTGACATATCTTGTTGTTAATATAATGAAAAAACTTTTTATTTTTTAATATTTATTGTACTTTATTTATTTTATAATGAAAGATACAGATACAAAGGTAAGGAGAGAGAGAGAGACAGAGACCAGAACACTGCTCAGCTCTGGCTGATCATGATGCTGGGGATTGAACCTGAGACCTCAGAATCTTAAGCATGAAAGTCCTTTGTATAACCTTTACTGTATAACCCAGCCAAGTTATATATATTTAAAGTCTCCTGTATTTCCAAATCGAAACACATTCCATCTTTACATTAAAAAAATTGAACAATAGAAATACTCATTTGGGGGAATAACATAGTCATGGGGAGGGGAAAGGGAATATTTCTTCTCTTATAGCTGTCTCCACTTATCTGAAGACCTTATTTACCAGTGACTTTCATTACATTCCCTGGTTTTTAGTCTGTTTGTTCTGAGAGCTTTATAAAACCAATGAGAAAGTTTTAGTAGTTTCTGTTTTTTTAGGCCTATTCTTTACCTTCCTTCCTTCCTTCCTTCCTTCTTTTTTCCCCCTCCTTCCTTCTTTCTGTTTTTTTAGTATTAAAAGTATTTTGAGGTCTTTATTTAAAGGTTTAGGGGGCTGGGTGTTAGTGTACCCAGTAAAGCACATACCTTATACACAAAGACCCAAATTCAAGACCATGGTCCACACCTGCGAGAGGGACACTTCATGAGCGGTAAAAGGGTGAATGCAAGTGCCTCTCCCTCTTTGTCTCTCTCTCTCTATCTTTTCTTTTAAATAATAATAATAATAATAATAAATTATCTCCTTTGTCAACAAAAGAGGTGTGTACAACATGAGCCTAAGTGAGGGGGGTGGGAATGGTGCTGGGGGAATGTGTGTGGAGCCCCCACTCCCTGGGCTGCCTTGATCTCCAGCAAGAAGAATGGAGCAGGGAAGAGGTAATGAGGGCTCTGGGCAGGAACTCAAACAGATGGGGAAGGAGAAATGTCCACTGAGGAAGTGGGACTCAGCTCAGAACCACCTCCTGTGTAAAGCATTCTGCCAGGGGAGAATGGGGGAGCTGAGGGTAGACAGCAAGGTATGTGGAGGTGAGAGGTCAAGGTAGGTGTTCTCTGGAGCCATTGCCCTTTTATACAGCACCCATACTCCCTGGGCTCATGCCTCACCAGGGGAAAAACATTCCCAGGCTCCCAGATGACAATAGATGCCACCCTCCTCTGTTCTGCCGGGTGCCTGGTTCCCCTCCCCACCAGGTTAGCCTCTCCTCTCAATTTTTCTTTGCCTATCAAATAAAAAAACAGGGGTGGGGGGAGGCTACTGGGATGGTAAATTCATTGTGTAGGCACCCAACCCCAATGATAGCCATGGTTGCAATGAATATTAGAAAAGGAACAATGGAAAGAGACAGGCTGGGAGTATGTATCAATACCCATATTCAGTGAGGAAGCAATTCCACCTTCTGCATCCCATAATGACCCCGGGTCCTACTCCCAAAGGAATAAAGAATAGGAAAGCTATCAGGTGAGGGAATGGGATATGGAGTTTTGGTGGTGGGAACTGTGTGGAGTTGTACCCCTCTTATCTTATGGTTTTTGTCAGTGTTTCCTTTTTATAAATAAAGTTTATAAAAAGAAAAGAAAAGGAACAAGGTGGTACACACAGTTGATCTCACACATAACAGTGTATAAAGACTCTAGTTGGGGGGAAGTTCAGGGGGGAAGTTTTGTGATCAGTGAAGCAAGACTGCAGATATCTATCTTTCTCTCTCTCTACCTCCCCCTTCCCTCTCAGTTTCTCTGTCTCTATCCAAAATCAACAAATAAATACATTTTTTAAAAAAGATTTAAAACTTTAATTTAATTTTTAAAAAAGGAAAAAGTTTGGTGCTGCTTTGTGACCAGAAATATGGTGAAGAAGCTTAATTCTTGTTTATATTAATTATCTGTGGTAAATGTTATTTCAATATATATTGTTTAGCTTAAGGTTTCAATTTATAGGCCTGGTGGTGGCTCATGTGGTTAAGCATACATAGTACTAAGCGCAATAACTCACTCAAGGATCCAGGTTCAAGCCCCCAGCTCCCCACCTACAGGGGAAAAACTTCACAGGTGGTGAAGCAGGTCTGCAGGTGTCTTTCTTTCTTTCCCTCTTTATCTCCCCCTCCTCTCTCAATTTCTCTCAGTCCTATCCAATAAAATGGGAAAATTTTCTTCCAGGAGCAGTGGATTTGTAGTGTGGGCATTGAGCCCGAGTGATAACCCTGGAGGCAAAAAAAAAAAAAAAAAAAGCTGCAATTTACAAGAACATATCCAGGACATTAAATGATGACTTATGTATACATACTGACTTTCTTAATTTTTTTCTTCTTTGAAGTCAACATGAACCTTGTAAAAATCTTCATCTTATTTTGAACACTTTGAAATTATAAGTATAATTTTATCTCTTTTTAATAGATGGGTTAAATATTTATATACAGTAAGGTTGTTGACACATGAGTACAATTTTTCATCTCCCCCTGATTAGTGTCTACAGAACACTCACTGAGTCTTTTGGATCTTTGATTGTTACTGGTGAATTATAGATTAAACACAAATGAAAATTAGTTTCATTTAAATAATATGTCCCAGAGGTTAATGTGAAGAAACAGCTGTTCATGAACTTGAGGATAGAAGCAGCAGTCCTGTTGGTATCAATCTGGGTTACCTGGAGCATATCACATAACCTTTTGCATGAATTTCCTCTTCTGACTATTATCATATTTATATTACCCACCTCATGCCAGATTCCTAGGAGGAGCAAATCAGATAGCAAAGCATGTAAAAATGCTTTGAATGACAACAGCATTATATTATCACCAGAAGCTTTATCTCCCTACCTAGAAGGACAACAGAGGTAAGATGCAGATGGTATCATTATCTTGACACAGAAGCCAGGGAAATACAGATTATTTTCTGCTTTGCCCTCTAGCAGTTTACTGAAGAGTAAGTAAATATCAATAATGTTTTTGTAATTAGTAGCTTCATAGTTCATGACAGGTGATTTCTTGGTTTCTGTTAGCAAGTTGGAGAGCATTATAAATAGCAGTCATCCTTTGCAGAAGTAGAGAAAACTCATTTTCCAAGACAAATAGTCTCAAGTGAGGGATGCAGTAGTGGTAAAATAAAATAAAGAAGAGTGGTTTCTTTTTAAAGTAAGATAGCTTTAAGCAGATGACACAACTTATCAAAGATCTTGGGGGGAGGGAGTGCTGGAGACATATGCCTCATTGTACATCTTTAAATGCTTATAGTTGTTATATCCATTATTCTCAGAGGGATATATAAAAGTGTCCACAGTATATTGATTATCTTGCATATTGAAGCAAAGCTGCCTTTTTAACATTACAGATACTTATTCCTTCCTCAAATTTGAAAATTTCCATTTAGCATTTTCTAAAACATCACCTCATATTAACATTGGTCTACAGATTTATGTACCAAAATATAAAGTAAGACATGTGTTTGTTAATGAATATAGCAGGAAAAAAAACTTTACTAAGCCTATTCATCACTATGCCTCTTTTTGTTAAATATTTTATTCCTTGAATATGTGTAATTTGGGACTATATGTGCCAGTTGGAAACCTTGAAAGCTCAGAAATTCAGACAGGTAGACTATAAAACCAAAGTCAATGAGCAGATACTAATGGGCTTATAAAATAAAACTGCCACCATCTATCTTTAGAATTGGAAGTGTATGTTAGATGGAAGTGTAGTTAATTTGCCAACTCTGCTTCCCTGACTTAAAGATGTTTAAAATGAAATCTATTAGGATCTCTAAGACCTACTTGTAACTTGATTGGGCCCCATTACACATCTTTAAAATATTTAAAATAATTCATTTAAAAAAATAAATGCTTAGTTTTCCTCACTTTAGGAAGTTGAATTCCAGGGCTGATATGGCAGCTATACAGGTTCAGAGACCTTATCCTATCTTTTCTGTTCTGCCATCCTTATCATAGTTCTCATGCACAAAATGGCCATGTCAGATCCAGCCTTGACATTTGAATTCCAGAAAAAAAAAATTGTGGCTTCAAGAAGCCATGATCCTACATTCTGGAAAATGCTGACATATATGGTCTGAATGTATGACAAGGGTGTACAAATCAGACAACTCAAATTATATATACTTTTATTAGTTCTCTCTCTTATGGATATGCCTGTCTGAATCAGAATCCTCAGGTAGGTGTGTGTGTATGTGTGTGTGTGTGTGTGTGTGTGTGTGTGTGTGTGTGTGTGTGTGTGTGTGTGTGTGTGTGTAGAGTGAGAGAGAGAGAATCTTTTCTGTAAGGTAGGATAAATATGAGTCATTTAACAATTTAAAGACTTAAAAAAAATGTACAGCCACTTCTATTCCTCCTCTTTCACTCACACACATCAATCCCACACCATCAGTCCTTCCTGTGATTAATAGTTCCTAAGAAATGTGGGTTCTTTATTTTAAAAAATGTATATACTTGATAGGGTTACTTAGGATCATAAAGTCAACTAATAATTGTAGCACTGTTGTGTTATGCTACATGGCTTATCTGTTAAGACAGGTATGAGGGGGCTGAAAAGAGGAGGAATATTTCCCCCAGGACAGCTGAGTAGGGTGATAGTAACTAAAAGTCATAACTCTCTGGTTTGGACTCTATGCATATAACTTTTCTTTTTTTAATTTATTTATTTCTTTATTCCCTTTTGTTTCCCTTGTTTTATTGTTGTAGTTATTATTGATGTCATTGTTGTTGGATAGGACAGAGAGAAATGGAGAGAAGAAGGGAAGACAGAGAGGGGGAGAGAAAGATTGACACTTGCAGATCTGCTTTACCACTTGTGAAGTGGGCTCGAACCGGGATCCTTATGCTGATCCTTGGGCTTTGTGCCCCCTGCACTTAACCCGCTGCACTACTGCCCAACTCCTGACATATAACTTTTATTTAAAGTCAGGTTTTTAAAATAAAAATCACACATTTATAAATTTGTCCATTAGTAGCTCATTAAAACCAAGACTGTGCTCTTTGGGGCTAGAATCTCTGTGGGATGTTAGCAAGCATGTTATAGTGTATTGCTTTGATGTCTTGATCTGATTTATTCAATGCTTACATAAATTTATATGTTTCAGATTCTTGATCCACCCATAAAATTAAAGAGTCTTTTTGTTATATTCTGTCTATTTCTCCTCCTAAATATAGCAAAAAGGTCAACTGATAAGGTACAGAAGCCAGGATGTAGATCCAGTTAGGTGGCTGTGGATGAATGTGGCTTTGCTGTATGATATGATGTCGTTGCCTAGGAAACTGCCAGCATTCCACTAACCTCCAGGAAGACAGTGACTAGGAAGGGAGTGATGGTGTTAAAACAGTTATTGCACCAAAGCAAAAGACTCTGGGGAAGTAGAGAAAAGGATGGATGGGGTGGGGAACTCTAAGCTCCCGGTGTATGATGGTGGAAGAGGACATAATGTAGAGGAGACAGTGTCTTGCAGACACCTAATATGGGGAAATGAGAGGTTATACTTATGTGTCAACACTATTGTAAACCATCACCCCCTCCCAATAAAGTGGGGGAAAATTGTTCTTAACGGGCAGCTATTTCATGAAAATGCATGGTTGAGTTCCCTTTCCATTTAGCAACAAGACCTCATAGGTGATAAGAGGCTGACATATGAGGGTTTTTTTTTTTTTAATATTGCTATTAGTCTGACCAGGCTTTAGTAACAAAAGTAAATATAACCCCTGATGGAGAAATGAGGTCAGATTGAGCTGAAACTTGGCAACAAATAAATAAGAAGAGAATATTTTGTTTTATTGCAGGGACTCCATCTTTCCAAGTTGACTTTTTCATATAGAAACAGAAGAGTCAGAGACAGAAAGACAGAGGGATAAAGGGAAAGACACCACAGTCCCAAATCTTCCCCCAGAGCAGTTGGCTCAAACCTGGATTGTATTTATAACAAACTAATTGCACTATCTAGGTGGCCCCAGAACATTTTTTTTTAATTCACATGGGTTTAGATGAAGGTTGTATATATATTTGGAATGGGCGCACTACAGGCAGGCATGTGAGTAATTATGATTAATACCTACATGTATGCAGAAGTAACTCTGTATACATGTGGAGAAGCAGCAGGAGGCTTTTAACACAGGAAGAAGGGAAAGAAAAGAACAGGTTAAGTGTTAGATATAAGGTCTTTCCAGGGCTCCGAATTATTCTCATTGCCTTTCCTATACATTTCTTGTAAACAGTTTGCAAATTTGAATGCACTCTTTAGCTGTAATCAGTGCTATGAGTTGAAGAGAGTTGAAAAATAGATAAGTAAAATCATTTCTCAAGAGATTTTCTGTTTGTGTTGTAATTTTCTTTTTTTTATTATTTATAAAATAGAAACACTGACAAGTCCATAGGATAAGTGGGGTACAATTCCCACCACCATAACTCCATATCCCATCCCCTCCCTGATAGCTTTCCTATTCTTTTACCTCTGGGAGCATGGACCCAGATTCATTATGGGGTGCAGAAGGTGGCTGGCATCATGGTAGCATCTGGAACCTGTTAATTTTCTTGTGTCAACAGATCTAAGACCCAGAGAAGGTGAACCTCCAAGTGTCATTTAGACAGAAAGCAGGAACACTTTGAAAGCCAGCAGTTCAGATTTAGTCCTCCTTGTTCTTGCTATTAAAGTAATAGTAATAATGCTTATTTAGATAGCATACATCTGTATTTCTATCCTACTCTGGTGCATACTTCTCACTTAGCACCAGCACTCTGGAGGTACAGAAGGAGCTACTTTTGGGATATGGTTCTGTTTGAACCTTCAGCTTTTCTCTGTCCCTACTTCTTACCAGTTAATCTTTGGCGACAAGACATCAGGTCAAATTCACTTCCTTTTCTACAACCTCAGTGCTCTACCTGCTCCATACAATGTTTGTTGAATAAATGGAGTGTCAATAGAAGAAGACGTCAATTTGCAGTGTAACATCTATACATATGCAGCAACTTTCCATTGTCTTAAGAACCCAATGAGGTCCTAAAATATTTGAGATGTCGGTATCCTGGAGCAACAGGGGGAAAGCCATGCTTTGTACTCTTATGTCCTAAAAATATCTTTTTTAAAAAAAAATGGTGCACCATTTAAATAAATGCTAAATAAAATACAGCCCATTCAACTTGGGGACTTTTTTTTTTAATTTAATGAATGACTACTCAAGTGCTAGTGTTTAGCATAATTAAAATATTAGGGAGGTCTTCAGTCCTCATACAAATTCCACCTGTTTACTGGTAAATTAGTAGATTAGTAAAGTTAACACTTTTTAAAAAAAAATTTTATTATCTTTATTTATTTATTGGATAGAGATAGCCAGAAATTGAGAGGAGGAGGGAAGCTAGAAAGGGAGAGAGGCAGAGAAACACCTGCAGACCTGCTTCACCACTCGCAAAGCGTTCCCCTATAGGTAGGGACTGGAGGCTTGAACCTGGGTCCTTGTATACTGTAGCATGTGTGCTCAACCAGGTGCACCACCACCCAGCCCCTAAAGTTAACACTTTTAACTTCTGGATTTGGAATTTCAAGTAAGTCTGCTGTCAAAATGTACTGTCTCTTAATCAAAATTATTTCTAAGGGCTGTTTAATGTGAATGTCCCAAGGAAAATCCTAACAACTTCACCATTTCAGGTCAGGAAAGTATCTCAGTCATTTAACAAAAAGATTTCACTAGGTGTCATGCCTTAATAGTCAACAGACAATTCTGATTCTGGATTTATTTTAACAGATTTACCTGTTAAATTATGTCTCCCTTTGCCTGGGATGAAATGAAATGCTGTCAAACATTTTTTAAATTTTTTAAAATATTTTATTTATTAGAAAGATAGTAGGAGAGAGAGAAAGAACCAGACATCACCTTGGTACATGTGCTGCTGGGGATTGAACTAAGGACCTCATGCTTGAGAGTCCAATGCTTTATCCACTGCGCCACCTCCCAGACCTTTAAATTTTTTATTTATTAAAAGGAAACACTGACAAACACCATTGGATAAGAAGGGTACAACTCCACACAGTTCCCACCACCAGAACTCCGTATCCCATTCCCTCCCCTGATAGCTTTCCTATTCTTTATCCCTCTGGGAGTATGGACTCAGGGTCATTATGGGGTGCAGAAGGTGGAACGTCTTGCTTCTGTAATTGCTTCCCTGCTGAACATGGGCATTGGCAGGTTGATCTACACTCCCAGCCTGTCTCTCTTTCCCTAGTGGGGCGGGGCTCTGGGGAAGCTGGGCTCCAGGACACATTTGTGGGGTTGTCTCCCCAGAGAAATCCAGTTGGCATCATGTTAGCATCTTGAACCTGGTAGCTGAAAAAAGAGTTAACATATAAAACCAAACAAATTATTGACTGGTCATGAACCTAAAGGCTGGAATGGTTCAGATGAAGAGTTGGGGGGGGTCCTCCATTTTGTAGATAGCTAGTAGGCATATTTTAGTTATTTTCCAAAGGGCCCATGACTATACTGTGTGTTTGTTTGTTTGTTTGTTTGTTTGTTTTTTACCAGCACACTGCTCAGCTCTGGCTTATAGTGGTGCTAAGGAATAAACCTAGAACCCTGGAGCCTCAGGCATGAGAGTGTTTGACATGACTATGATGCTATCTCTCCAGTCCTGACAAACTCACTCCCCCCTCTACCCTCCCACCAGAGCACTGCTCAGCTCTGGCTTATGATAGTGTGGAGGATTGAACCTGAGACTTTGGAGCCTCAGGAATGAGAGCCTCTTTTCATAACCATTATGCTTCTACCCCCACTGACAAACTCACTTTAAATAAAACTCCGTACATCAAGTCAATTCAATAAACAAACTAGAATGGTATAAAGGCTGCTTGAGCAGAAAAAGTGGATAACTTTGGGAATGCATTTAAAACAGTGGGGAGTAAGGCAAGAGAGATAGCTCAGACTGCTAGAGTAACAGTTGATCTGCTTGAGGCCTCAGAAATTATAGGCTTGGTTCCAGGCACCACCTATGCCAAGGTGAGCAGTTCTCTGGTTCTCTTTCTCTCTCGGTAAACAAATAAATCTTTAAAAGATATGTTGGGGTAGAAACATGCTACCTCTGTACTGGTCCACTTTATAAATCTCAGAAGAACTCACATTCTGTGTGGAGAACTTTGCCTTCTTCTGCGGTTAGCCTGACCATGTTGAATAGATCAATTCATGTCAAAGAGCATCAACTTTTGCTTATTTATATCATGGCACAAGCCCCAGATTGTGTTTTACTTTTTCTTAGTGCAACCTTAGATCAACCCCTGACTTTTTTGTGTCTCCTTTAGTGAAGTATCCTACACCAAAAGGCCCAGTCATCAAATATTATTAATCACTAAGGATTATTACATGTCTTGATAAATTGCATAGCATGAAGTTAATTTTATAACAAATATTTAATCTGTGACTATCAAATATGTATCAAGCACTATGCCAAAATATTAGAGTTGACAAGAAAAAAAATGCTTGCTTTTAGGAAGCTTAGAGACTAGAGGTTCCTAGATATTATCTTCACTGACTTACCACTTACACTTTTTGGAACAAGAAACAGGCTTTGCATGAGCATCTGTTTTTACAAGAAAGCTCTGTTAAGGATGAAATGACATGGTGAGGAAGATGAGAAAAACGGGCTGGAATGGAGATGGAAATCACATATTAACAAAGAAACTACATGTACATATATAGCTCTATACTTGCACCAGTCAGTCATCTCCCTTAATCAAATACCTCAGTGGTAACTAGAAAGGTGCTTACTTAAATGAGTTCCATGCTAAAGCACTAGCATAAAGTAAGTACTTTGTACATATTATTGTGTGTGTGAAAGGTCATGATGTGTTTTTGTGTAGAAAATACATCGCAACTTTTCCGACAATCCGATAGTCTTTTATTAATACTACGTACTGTACTGCCATTGATACATAGTGTATACTGAATAAAAGTTTGTCCAGTGAGTGAATAGGGGATTAAACTAAGTGCTGGAATTTAAGTCTGTACATAAACTGAGTATAAAATTTATAAGACTAGAGAACCATGGTATAGTAATAGCAAGAACAAGATGTTGGCATTATATTCTAACAAAAATTAAATTTGAAATCTTAGTTTAACCACATTAGGCTTCTAATGTCTTTCTCTGCCTAGCAGCCCCCTCTATTTTAAAAGGAAAGACAGAAGCATCTCCATGGTGCTGCTGGCAGGAAATGCCATGGGAGTGCGTCCTTTATTCACTCTGGAGAGGAGAGGTTGGAAACAAGAAAGGGACCAGATGGGTATGAAGTGATTGTGGTAGGGATGGGGGTCTAGGTACAGAGAGGGAGGGTGAGGACCAGGGTAAGCACAAGAGTGTGAACCTGTGAAGACATTGTTAACCTGCATGACTTTCCTGAAATGGCTCCTGATACCAGTCTGTCCTTTTTCTGAAGTGCCAACATTAGATCGATCTAACTTCCTGCTTGAGGAACATAAAGCTTCAGATGGTTACAAATAACTTTTCAAAGCCAGGTCTCCAGTCCCTTCCAATCAGGAAAGGAACTAATGGTTCTGTTTCTTAGAAGAGTCAACTGGACCTGCTATTGTTCTGTACTGGTTTGAAGCAGACATCCGTTGTTCTGTAAAGCATTAGGTGCTGAAGATCTTCAGGTGTGACTAGATATAACATGACTGACTGGGCCAGCTTAGCAAGGATAACTAAAGACATTCAGGCTAGGTAATGGAATCTTTCATATTTGCCCAAATTTTCCTGGTAATTGTGTTTCCCTGGGTCTGCGTGCACACAGCTTCAAGATGGTGAATGATTTCTGAGAGTCTGAAACATTGACCATTAGAAATCAGAAGATCCTTGCTTGAGGTTGGCCTCACAGAAGTATCAGATATCATGCTTCATGCAATGAGCTCAAAGCAGACAATTCTGTTATGGACCTACCATTAAGACAACTGGAGGAATGTAGGAGGAGGAAAAGTTTGGGAAGACAGAAGACAGGACAGTGTAATCTCCTAAGAGTAAAATTTATTACTGAATATTTAAAAAACTCTTCAAGTCAAAGTTGAGTATCATTTTGTTTATGCCCTAAATGCTACAAAGTCCTTTTCTTTAATTTGTTTATACAAGTCTTAGGGGTCAGTTACATTTTTAGCATATAATCTATATTTACTCTCGGAGTGCTTGCCCTTAAGACAGTCCATCAGCTATTTCTTCAAGGCACTGGGAAAGGGGATAAAGGCATATTTTAGAAGGTGGGTGTGTATGTGCAAAATATGTTTGTTTTAAAAAGATCTTAAATACAGTGGAAATAATCAGCCATGTGCATGAATCAAAATAATGAATACCAAATGGCACCATATCCTTTTTTAAATCCTGATTCTAAACAGAACTTGAATGAAACATTAAGTTCTATCTCCTCTCTTTTCCTCTTTTGTTACTCAACTTTATAATAATCACTATTATCGACCCCACCAATGTGTCCTGGAGCTCCGCTTCCCCAGAGACCCACCCTACTAGGGAAAGAGAGAGGCAGACTGGGAGTATGGACCAACCAGTCAATGCCCATGTTCAGCAGGAAGCAGTTACAGAAGCCAGACCTTCTACCTTCTGCAACCCACAATGACCCTGGGTCCATGCTCCCAGAGGGATAGAGAATGGGAAAGCTATCATGGGAGGGGGTGGGTTATGGAGATTGGGTGGTGGGAATTGTGTGGAATTGTACCCCTCCTACCCTATGGTTTTGTTAATTAATCCTTTCTTAAATAAAAAATTTTTTAAAAAATTTTAAAAAATCACTATTATCCTCCTTGTTATGAATTTGATCTCCCTATTCAGAGCCAGGCTGCTAATGTTCTTCTTCACTTTTAGAGTTTTCTTGTCTTTGTGTATTACACTATTTGCTTTTCATAGAGGCCCAGAAATATTAATTATTGAGCATTTTAATTACCTAAAGTATATTAAATTCATACTGTATAAGTGCAGCAACAAGGGCTGGGGAGGCTACTTAGCAGTGAAGTATCTTCTAAGCATTCAATCCCTGGCACCATATAAGAACTCAAAAGTTAAACTGAATCTGAACTTCATGGATTCAATCATTGAATAATCAGTGCCTTTAAATTCTTTTCTCTCTCTCAACCTGAGTGCAGTCTCCAGACTACATAAAAATTAGTTAAATCAAAGTGCAGTGACATTGAAGTAGCTGTTACCCTGTCCCTGAAATCTATTTATCTAATGTAAGTTAAAAAAAAAAAAAGCCTCACTTGCTGTATTCAAATTTTTAACCTTGTGTCATTCCATCACAAATAGATATGACTGTTCTCTTTCTCTCTCTCTCTCTCATTTATGGAAGGATTCAAATAGTGGGATGATGGAAATGGTGTGTGTGTGTGTGTGTGTGTGTGTGTGTGTGTGTAGAATCTCCATTGTTTCTATTCATATGTAAACTTTCTAGATCATGTTCTAATACTGAATTGTGTTACTTTGCATTACAACTCTCCCTATGTAAGAAATTGAGAGTAACTCAAGAACTCCCATGAATGAGCTTGAACTGGCTTGAAAATTCAGTTGAAGAGGGAGTAAACCGCAGGAACAATATTTTCCAAGACGTTTACTTCCCTGAAATTGAAATATAATCATGTTCCCAGGCTTTCAGGGCACTTGTACAAAGACCATCTGTTTATTCAAGCATTTGCTTGATGATGTGGGAGGCTCAGCCAATGTAATCCTAGGCATGAGATGTTCAAATGCTGAATATGTTAACCATGCACATTAGTTCCCATTGACATTCATCATCTGAAAATAAGATCATCAATAATGCAGATATATCCACTGGATTTAGAGGCTGGAAGACACATTTATGGTGTCACCTAGTATATTCATTTCCCTACTTTAATATAGGACTATAAAACTCTGCTTTGAAGTAATTTGTTACCTTACAATTTAACTTAAGGATCATTAACCCAGACTCTGGGTTAGTAGCTTCAGAAGCTCACTAGTACTGCTAATATTTAGTGTAGCTTGAGAGCCACTGGTCTAATCTAATTGTCCTTTCTTAGCTCAAGTCTTTCTTGTTTCTCTGTTATATTTATTACAGTTCTCTTCTGTCATTTGATGACTTTACTCTTTTTGACTGAAATTAGGTGTCTGCTCTTCTTCCTTCTAACTGTCTTCATTGGACATCTCCCCCTCAGTTCCCTGCCTATGATGGTATTGCTTCCAAAGTCTTGGCTCTCTTTCAGGACATGAGCAATATATGCTTTCTTTCAATCCATGTAA
This sequence comes from Erinaceus europaeus, assembly GCF_950295315.1. NCBI lineage: Eukaryota > Metazoa > Chordata > Mammalia > Eulipotyphla > Erinaceidae > Erinaceus > Erinaceus europaeus. The sequence continues at coordinate 46,937,602 of NC_080165.1, forward strand.
AACCAAATGAACTTTAAATTGATTATTCTCTCTTACTTCAGAATAGTATCCTTTCCATCTTACTCATTTGCTAACACTTGAACCTTTTTTATTCCTCATAAGCACCCTGATTTCTTTAATTAATTTAACTTAATTTAATCATGAGCTAAGCCTCTCTGGTTCTTTTCTATTCAAAGTATCTGCTTTATTCTAGAATCTAGGAACTGAGCTATTTGGAAAGCTGACTTCATACCTGGAGACAGAGTATAACATGAATTGGTATGGTGGAACAGAGTTGGAAATATTGCATTCAAATCCTGATTCTGTATATAATTTAAGCATCCTTCAAACCCCTGTGGTATAACACCCATCATCACTCTGGGCTTAACATTTACCATACTTAAGATGAAAAGTAGTATTTCATCAATAGAATGGTTATATATAGCTATAAATTTACATGGAATTTATTAAAATGCCTTATAGATTTTGGTTTCTCTGCCCTAGACTGAAACCAGCATTTGAGAATGCTTATTATAATATGCTCCATATTACAATCATATACAAACCTCTATGTTTGTTATTTTTAATGGTTTCTGCTCTTTCTACCTAGATTTCAAGGACAACACAAAGTGCATGAAGGCTTTTAAGAAAGAATTTATTTGGAAGTTGGACAGTAGTGCAGCAGGTTAAGCACAGGTGGCACAAAGTGCAAGGCCCAGCATAAGGATCCCAGTTCGAGCCCCCGGCTCCCCACCTGCAGGGGAGTCATTTCACAAGCTGTGAAGCAGATCTGCAGGTGTCTATCTTTCTCTCCCCCTCTTTGTCTTCCCCATATCTCTCCATTTCTCTGTCCTATCTAACAACAATGGCATCAATAACAACAACAATAAAAAAACAAGGGCGACAAAAGGAAATAAATAAATAAATATTTTTTAAAAGAATGTATTTATGTGACAGAGACTTAGAGAGTAGCTTAGTCTCTATCATTTTATGTAGATTCTCCCTCTCTTTATCATTTTATGTAGATTCTGGGAATAGAATCAAGAGCCTCACATATACAGGAATGTTTTTTTGGTATTTTCTTGAATCCAATCAATATTTAAAATTCAGGTTTTTATCATCCTAAAACAATGTTTGACAGATGTCTAATTTGAAAATTAATCTAGGGGGCTGACTGTGACACACCTGGTTGAGCATACAAATCACAATGCACAAGGGCCCAGGTTTAAGCTCCCAGTCCCAGGGGATGTTTCATGAGCAGTATTTCTTTCTTTGCTCCTGTCTCCTGTCCCATCTAAATTTATCTCTCTCTCAAATTAAAAAGAATAAAAGAATTTAGCTGCTCTGAGTGGTATATTAGTCGTGTAGGCACCAAGCCTTAGTGATAACCTTCTGGTAAATAGAGAGAGAGAGAATCCTGGTCCAAAAGGGATTTGTACAGAGGTATTACACTAGGATTTTTTGAAAACCATATGGCCCAGGGTGATGTGTGTGATTTCTGTGGTCTCCACCAAAGAATTTCAAGCTGATTTCCTGGTACCCTTTCATCTGTTCTTCAGATTTTTTAATTCCAATATAGTCCACATTTATTTAGAAGCTTACAGAATGAGAAAACAGGTATTTTAATCCATCTATTTGCCAATGAAAATTTAAAAACATGAGGAAAATACCAACAAGTAGTTGGATCCTGACTATAGATTCTGAAAATTTTATTCACTGAAGGGCAAAATATATTACTAATCCCAGAACATTGCCAACAGCAAAAAAAAAAAATTAAAAAAAATTATGCACCGAGTTAAATACAGCCCTGTTTCATTTCACCTTTGCTTTGAAACTCAGTGAGAGAAAGCCACAGAAACTTTTTCCCACTGACAACCAAATTAGGTCAGAAAAACTTTCACTTCAAACCTTCTGTCATAGGAAGCACAGAAAAGAGGTAGATAATCTATGGCCTGTGCAGATATCTAGTCTCTGATTCTTTTGTCAGCGAGTGCTGAGTATATTCTGACCTTAGTGGGCAAGAAACCTAGGAAGGAAGAGAGGAATCACTTCTTGAAAATTCCCCATGTTTGCTGAGATAAGAAACCTAGGCATTACATCATTTGTTAAGTCATAGAGATGTTATAAGCAAGAGGAACATGTGGGGACAACATGCCTAAATTATTTATTTTGGTGTGGTAATTACTCTGTAGCTTTCAGAAGAAATGGAGAGTAATCAAAGGAAGGAATAAACCCTATCCAGTCCAGCCTTGATCTGCTATTTTAAGAGGTGGTGGTTGAAGCTAGAGTCATTTATGATTACAGGAAGACAGTAAGAGGGAGAGTTTAAGTCATAGAGGATAGAGGCCTAAGGATTCATAGAGTAGAAAGGAAACTGTGGTGCCTTTCTCCTGGATGAGGCTTCTCTATTTTACCAAGGTTATCTATCAGGATTGAAACTGCTCTCTTGTTGTTTCTTTTTTTTTTTTTAATTTTTATTTATAAAAAGGAAACACTGACAAAAACTATATGATAAGAGGGGTACAACTCTACACAGTTCCCACCACCAGAACTCCATACCCCATCCCCTCCCCTGATAGCTTTCCTATTCTTTACCTCTGGGAGTATGGACCCAAGGTCATTGTGGGATGGAGAAGGTTGAAGGTCTGGCTTCTGTAATTGCTTCCCCATTGAACATGGGCACTGGCAGGTCAATCCATACTCCCAGCCTGTCTTTCTCGTTCCCTAGTGGGGCGGGGTTCTAGGGAAGTAGGGCTCCAGGATACATTGTTGGGGTCATCTGCCCAGGGAAGTCCAGTTGGCATCATGTTGGCATCTGCAACCTGGTGGCTGAAAAAAAGAGTTAACATATAGAGCAAAAAAAAATTGTTGACTAATCATGAACCTAAAGACTGGAAAAGTTCATATGAAGAGTTTGTGGGGTTCCCCGTTTTGTAGATAGTTAGTAGTCCTATTTTAGTTATATTCCAAAGAGCCCATGACTATACTAGTTTGTTTTTTTTTTCCTGAGCCTGACATCTGATATGCAGGTGGATGTAAGTTATTGTCTGGGAAGATGATGTCATGGCTGGAAAAAGAACCAGAAAACTGCATCAGGGAAGAGAGGAGCTCCCAAATATGGAAAAGGTGTATAAATATTGTTGATTGTAGACCCCAATGATTTGATCTGATCTGGGGCCCATATTCAGCTTAGGAGCCTATGTGACCTCTGCATCCCTATAGATCTGAGCTCACATTCTGTGGTCATGAGTAGGGACGTTCCAAGCTGTCCCAATTTAGGACCCATCTTGTGAGGAAAGTGGCAGATGAGTCACCTGTCACTAACAGTAGGTGATTGGTACGCTAAGGAAAATGGAAGGAAATAGTGAATTACCACTGCAGTTTGTCATACGATTGAATTACTATTGCTTAACGCCCCTGATTTAGATGCTCAGTACTTGAGGTCATATAGAAGTAGAGTAGCATCAAATCTGACTGGATTCTGCTCTAAGTAAACCTTGATGGAAGGGAAAAGATTATAGACCTTCTGCTTTGTCCAAAGAGTTAGCTAGTTCCTCCTAAAGCACTGTCACCATCATAGCAAAGATCTTCATAACAAAAATAAATACCTGTCCACCAAGCAAGGCAGAAGGAAGAAAGGTGTTCACAGTGGGATCTAGGTCCCAGCTTGTGCTGACAGCAGATGTGTGACAAAACACAGGTGCATGTGGCTGATGGGACCAGATGGCAGTGTCTAGAATTATGTTTAATGGAAGTCTGTGCTTCTGACTTAAGATATAAGTCGGGGAATGCAACTGCTACTCCATGGAACTTCTTGGTTCTCAGAGAACCAGGGGTTTGAGGGAAATTTCCTTGTTCCCACCACGATACAAGCCACCATCTAATCATTCCTATAGATCCCGACGCTAGGCTCTCAGCAACTTGGGGCACCTTTCAGAGCTCGATCTTCCTTCCACCCCCACATCACAGAAAATTAAACTATTCCATAAACATCTCAAAAGGGAAAAAAAATTTTAAAAGCCCTAGACTTTGTTTGCTGAGGTAAGTGAGGATCAATAAAAGCAAATTCCCTGTAGACTGGTGTGTGTGTGGGGGGGATTGGGAGCTCAGTACATTCATAGATTGTCTTGGAACTTAGTATTCCACTTCTGTTACTGAAGTTGTAACCTTATAAGGTTTTTTTTAAATGATTTTTTTTACTTCATTTTTAATTTTTAAAAAATACTCTTGTTTTAAAGGTTAAGAGATAGCTCACCAGGTAGGACACCTACATTACCATGTGCTATCTTATTCAGGTGGGAGCCTGGCCAGCATGCCACAAGGGAGATGCTATGGCAGTGAGGAAGCTCTGGTGCTGCCCCCCTTTCTGTCTCTTTCTGAATGAAAAAGGCAGAGAAGTAAAATCAAAAGACTCTAGTAACACCAGTAAACAAACTGAGATTCCAATCAGAATCACCAGAGATATTTTCAAAACATTGATTCCGGGGATCCTGTGAAGATCTACTTAGTCATAGAAAACCACAGGGAGGGAGTCAGGCGGTAGCGCAGTGGGTTAAGCGCACGTGGCGCAAAGCTCAAGGACCGGCATAAGGATCCTGGTTCGAGCCGCCGGCTCCCCACCTGCAGGGAAGTCGCTTCATAAGCAGTGAAGCAGGTCTGCAGGTGTCTGTCTTTCTCTCCCCCTCTCTGTCTTCCCCTCCTCTCTCCATTTCTCTCTGTCCTATCCAACTACAACGACTTCAATAACAACAATAATAACTACAACAATAAAACAACAAGGGTAACAAAAAAAAAAAAGAAAGAAAACCACAGGGAAAGTGTATTTTTTACCATGTCAAAAGAGTTTCTGATAATTGACTGAGAAGGCTCTCCAGTGGTATATCCATGTTTGATAGTGATCTAGAAACTTAATGTTTTGAATGGCTTACATTTCAGTATTCTTATAAACAAGCTATTTTTGTTCTTTCAGGAAATGTGAATTTGTGGTGGTTTACAGTGAGACTTTTATGATTTTCTAAAGCTACCAACTAAACAACAGTGCTTTCACTCTCTGAACTGTCTCATGACCAGGTTGCTGTCACAGAGCTTGGAAATAGGACAGTCTTGAGACCTATTTCTCTGCTGGTCAAGACTTTTGTTTTTTGATTTTTTTTTTCTTTTTTGCCACCAGTGTTTTCACTATTATTAGGCCTTCATTTTTTACTGCTCCTGGCAGATTTTAATTTTAATTTTATTTTTATTTATTTATTTATTTATTTTTGCTAGAGGGAAGGAGGGAGGAAAAGAAAAAGAGGCCACATCTGTGCTCCAACACTCTTGAAGTTTTCCCTGTGCAGATGTTTTCATATAGTGGCCAGAAGTATCAAATTTGGGTCAAGGCACATGGTAGAGTGTGTGCTCTAGCTGGTGAATGTAGACATTTTGAAAGATTACTGATACAACCAGAGGAATCACTACTTAAAGGAAATTCACGGTGAGGAGGCATTACAATTGATGGTGGAATGCTCTTTAAGTCTGGAGAAATGGTGCAAAAGTCATTGGCAACAACATAGAACTAGAGTGGTTGTTGGTTTGAGAGGAGTGACCAGTGGAAGTTGGAGCAGTCATCTGGAAATCCCAAACAGGGAAGCTGAAGTTTAGGTATGAGGAAATATTTGGATTATTTTGTAATAAGACTCTGTACTGTCTCTCACACACTGTATTTTTATCTTTGTGATCTTTTAGACATTTTTTCTTTTTTTAGCATTCACGTGATACAGATGAGAAGACTGAGGCTCAAAGAAGGTAACTGTCTTCCTGAGGGCAAAGTGCTAGTATCAAAAATGAACTCTGTTGTCACTAGGGGCCCCATGGAAATTTGTCCATTATTTCCTGCTCAGAATATAGTCATGTTTCAGTCAATATGTTTCAGTCTCCAGCAGCATTATTTATTGCCCTTCCTGTGCTTGTAGTACCCTAACAAAAACAGCTGACATTTTGGTGTGTTTATAGCATTGTAGACGCTATTAGGACACAGATATTTTCAAGGGGTTAAATAGAAAGGAATTGATTTCAGTTTGTAATGAGTAATTATATCTAAAATGTATACTGTGTTCTATGTTCAAATAAATCAGAAAGCCTCTATTTATCCTTCAGGAATAAACAGCAAGTAATACCAAAAAGCAAATTTAACACGAGTGCATTTGAGCTTTATTCTGAATGTAGCTGTAATTGTCCATTTGTTTTGAAGACAGGTTTTAGTTGCTTTTAGGAAGAAAAAAAATGTATCAATAACTAGTATAGATGATTTTCTAGAGGAAGTTAGTTTGAGAGACATAGTGAACTTTTTAAACTGATGTGAAATCCTTATTAGCTGAGATCTTCTTCTAGCGTTTGCCCTTCTTCCGTAGCCAGTCAACAGCGTAAGGTTGAGCCTGATGTCTGCTTGTTGCTGGCTTTGAAAGTGACTGGGATCCATGTGGATTCAGTCGGCTAGGAAGGATCGTCAGTTTCCCCAATAAATGGGTACCTACGGGATGCACCACGAGAAGGTTGATCCAGTGCATCCCATTAGCTGAGATGAAGCAAGGAAGCTTAATTAGACATTGTTCCATGCAGATCTTTGCTAGAATCAATTGGTGTATGTGATACATGAAGTAACCTGGAAGAAAAGAATTCAGGAAAGGAAAGTGTATGTTTTGTTTTGTTTTTTTTAATACAGATGAAGGTATGATGTTAGAGGAGACAGGGAAAAGAGTGCTTCTTGAGAGACAGTCTTTTTTAAAAAATATTTATTGATTGACTCCCTTTTGTTGCCCTTGTTGTTTTATTGTTGTAGTTCTTGTTGTTGTTGTTGTTGGATAGGACAGAAAAATGGAGAGAGGCAGGGAAGACAGAGGGGGAGAGAAAGACAGACATCTGTAGACCTGCTTCAACGCCTGTGAAGCAACTCCCCTGCAGGTGGGGAGCCGGGGGCTCAAACTGGGATCCTTATGCTGACCCTTGCACTTTGAGCCACGTGTGCTTAACCCACTGTGCTACCGCCCAACTCCCGAGATAGTCTTACAACAGCAGTACTCATAGCATAGCTCACAGACAACAATCAGAGCTGTTCACTGTGCTTGTTCCTAGCCTATGTTCTTTAAATGTGGAAAGTCCAAAAAGCATAAAAGTTGGGTCAAGGTAGTCCAGTCTCATTTAGACATAAGGAAACTGAAGTACAGCTGGTTGTTGAAGGCATCAGAATTCCAGCTTCTCTGACTAAGGGAAGCCATGCCTATGCCCTCAAAGCAGTTGATTGCCAGAGGGTGCTTTTTTAAAAAAAAATTTTATTTACAAAAAGGAAACACTGACAAAAACCATAAGATAAGAGGGGTACAACTCCACACAATTCCCACCACCAGAACTCCATATCCCATTCCCTCCCCTGACAGCTTTCCTATTCTTTAATCCTTTGGGAGCATGGACCCAGAGTCATTATGGGATGCAGAAGGTTGAAGGTCTGGCTTCTTTAATTGCTTTCCCTCTGAACATGGGCGCTGACAGGTCGATCCATACTCCCAGCCTGTCTCTCTCTTTCCCTTGTAGGGGAGGGCTCTGGGAAAGAAGTGCTCCAAGACACATTGGTGGGGTCATCTGCCAAAGGAAGGTCAGTTGGCATCTGGAACCTGGTGACTGAAAGAAGAGTTAACATATAAAGCCAAACAAATCGATGACTAATCATGAATCTAAAGGCTAGAATACTGCAGATAAAGATTTGGGGGTCTCTATTTTGTAGATAGTTAGTAAACCTATTTTAGTTATATTCCAAAGGGCCCATGACTTATACTAGGTTTTTTTTGTTAGATCAAATCAAATCGATGGGGTTTACAGTCAACAATATTTATACACTTTTCCCATATTTGGGAGCTACTCTCTTCCCTGACCCAGCTTTCTGGTCCTTTTTCCAGCCATGACATCATCTCTCCCAGATAATAACTTGGGTCCACCTGTGTATCAGATGTCAGGCTCAGGCAAAAAAAAGACGCTTTTTTTTGAAGTAGTTTATCCTGTGCTCCCACACCGGTCCTCCCATCAGTTCCCTAACAATCCCATGAGGGAATTACTTTCATTATTGCCTTTTTTTCCCCTTCTTTCTTTCTTTTTCTTTCTTTCTTTCTTTTTTTTTTTTTTTTTTTTTGCCACCAGGGTTATTGGCAGGGCTCCCTATCTACATAACTACACCATTCTCAGTAGCCATTTTTTTCTCTTTTCTTCCCTCAAGATAGAGGAGATTGAAAGAGGGAGGAGAGACACTACATCACTCCACCTCTGGTGAAGCTCCCCCTTTAGGCACTCCATGGGCTAGAAACTGGGTCTTTGCAGAGGATGTGTGCCTTATTGCCATTTTCTTAAAGGCGAAATTAGAGCTTAGAAAGTTTAATAAACTTACCAAAGTCATCCACTATAAAATGCCAAAGGCCAGAAATTCCCTTCCCCATTTATGTGACACCAAAATCTGCCTTGTGTTGAAATCCAGTGGTAAGAACCATGACATAGAGTGTTGTTGTCTCCAGATTTTAACACTAAGCAAAACACTACTTTAAATTAGTCTATGACTAGCTTTCCCTTATTACCTCCTTTTTATTCCAAGTCCAAGAAGTACAGCATAGAAGAGGATTTCCTTCCCAAACCTTAAATTAAATAAAAGAGTAGGAAACTGCCTGGCATCTCCCACTGCATGCAGTTGATTTGACAGTGTGCCCTGTTCAGAGGGCCTTGGCATTCTTCCAAGAAGAGTGTAAAATTTTTCTATTGAATGAATACCTGATTAAGTTAATAACGCTGATCCAGAGGGAGGAGGAGCAATCTGGCAACTGAGTTCTGTAGGGTTTCTGGCAGCTCATTCTATGTCCTTAATGTTCCACTGGCTTCGTGCTGTGAGCCCTGGGAGAGGCTGCAGTAATTACTCAGCTTCGTGATTGAAAACAGCTGCAGGTAGCAAGCGAGTCATCCCATTGTCCGTTTTGCTGGTGGTTAGAAACTACTCCAGCATCTTGGGTTCCACTATGCAGCCTTGCCCTGACATAAAAGAAGGTGGAAAGCAAGCTTCCCACTTGTTCTGCTTTTCAAAATGAACCATTCATCTTTTCAGGGTCAGAACTCAGCCACCCATTCACTGAATGTGAGTCATACCCGTAATTTTAAAACAAACATTTATTTCAGAGAAAATTCTTATCTTGGCTGATTTTTACAGCCTTGTCTCCTGGTTCTTTCTACTCTTGATTGAAGCTGGTTCCAATAAAATTGTTGGCCTTTGTGAATATATATTCCTTCCAGTAAATCCAAAGACTACCAACAATATTGCTTTGGGATTGAAGATTGGACAATCTGGACATAACTTGGGGCAACTGAGGTGGGAGTATAGCATAATGGTTATGCAAAGAGACTTTCATGCTTGAGGCTCTCAAGTCCCAGGTTCAATTCCCCACACTGCCATAAGCCAGAGCTGAGCAGTGCTCTGGTTAAAAAAAAAACCAGGGTAACTGGATGTGGATTTTTATATGCCTTCTCATCTAGCTCACATTTTTCACAGCCTCTAAAATGATGTAGTTGAATTTCCTGCCATGGGAAGGATCAGGGGTTAATAATCTTACATAAGAATTCATGTTAGAAATGGAATCTCCAACCACAGATGCTTTTCAAATGCACTGTACTTTATGTCTTGCCATCATGAGTTCATTTTTGATCCAACATTGTATCATCACATAACAAAAATCTAGAAGATGATTCCCAAATGCTTTGCCTTTTAATAGCCAATTTCTACAGAAGTCAAACTGAAAAATAAAAAAAGACACAGAATAAGAACAATAAACCAACCAAGGATAACAACCCTAGAATTCTTAGGGGTTATGAAATTTAAACTGTACACAGCACTCACTAGGAGGTAAAACTCTAACGATGGAAACAAGCAAAGTGCAGGGAATGCAATGAAGTAGTAGACTTTGATCATTATGTTAAGTACTCTTGATCTGGGGTGGGGGTAGATAGCATAATGGTTATGCAAAAACCGAACGCCTGAGGCTCCTAAGTCCCAGGTTCAGTCCCCCACACTACCATAAGCCAGAGCTGATTAGTACTCTGGTAAAGGAAAAAAAAAAAAAAAAAAGTACTGGTGCTCTTCAGAGAAGCAGGTGATGGGCAAGGTTGGTCTTCAGTGTCCTTGCAAAGATTTATAAATTATCTCTTAAAAAATACCACCATCAGGTGACATGCTCCAGGGAAAGATATTAAAGGAGGTGACAGCTATAAGCCTAGGTGGAGAATGGGATGGATAGTTAACATAGAGAGAGAGAGAGAGAGTGTTAAGATAAGATGGATCTTAAGGGGAAGGAGGTGTGGAATTAGAGTGTGGAGTGATAGTTATGAAAGACCTGAATGACCTATTTAAAGCAATAGTTCTTAAAGTATGGTCCCAAGACCAGCAGCATCTGGGAATTCCAGATATAAGGACCACTGCATTAGAAAACAGGCATCAAGATACTATATGGAGGGATAGTAGCTGGGATGGAAAGAACTCAAGAGCAGAGGAAATTCACATGCTAAAACTTTAAGCCAAGCAGGCTTGGACCTGGATACAATGGCACCCAATTGTTTACCTATTCTAGTGGCTATGACTCATAGATGTAGAGCTGAGGAATTCCCAAAAAGTATGAATTGAAAAGATGAAAATATTTACTCAGCGTTTCTTCATCAAAATTCCCTGACCTCGGATTAGCAGGGGAAAGCTACAGGTGATAGGGCATGAAGGGAATGATAAAGAAAGATTTATCCGCTGCAGCCTGTAATAATAAATAATCAGTAAGTTGAAAGGCAGTTGCGGGGAGGGGGAAACACTACCTTAAGTGAATGTATCTTAATGTTTCATTGCTCACAGAACCTATTGCAAATGTGGAAAGTGCATATATATTATAATAACAAGGCTATAAAGATATCCTGAGACCATATGTGCAAGCAGGCTAGATCTCATGTGTATAGTTCCAAGTAGAGTGGGAGGTACAAGGGCACTTTGAAATGGAACAAAATGGGAATTGGTCTGCAGAAGTTTTTAGTCACAACATACAGTTTCTATTCTATATTATTGTGGTAAGATACATATAACATACAAGTTACTGTATTAACCAACTTTAAGTGTACATCCTGGTGGCATTGAATAATTCACTTTTGGGGGGAGGGGCATTGTCACCACTATCTTCATAACTTTTTTTTTAGTATTCTAAACTGTATCTGTATACACACTAAATAGTAGTTCCTTATTTCCTATATATCCCAACACTGGTAACCCCTATCTGTTTTGTTGTATGTTTTAAGATTCATCCACCTTATATCAGAATTTCATTCCATATTAAGGTTGAACAAAATTCTATTGTATGGAAATACTACATTTTTGTTTATCCATTTCTTTGTTGGTGTACCTTTGTTCTATCAGCTGTCTTTTCTCTATTGTGAAAACCTATGGACATTGGCACACAGTCCCTATTTGAGTCCTTACTTTCAATTCTTTGAATGCATACTTAGTAGTATGATAACTTTTTTTAACTTTATAAGGAGCTGCCCCACTAGTTTTCACAGCACCATTTTACATATCCACTGGCAATGTATAGGGATTCCAGTTTATTCACATTCTTGCCAACATTTCTTTTCCTTTTTAAAATAATGATCATCCTAGTGGGTATGATGTGGTATCTCATTGTGAATATAGAATTTATTTAAGAGGTGAGGATACCATTTTTATATTGGTTTGGAGAGGGGTAGTGGCAAGAATTGGCTGCATTTAATCATTGAGACATATTGCCTGGGAGTGTTGGAGTTAACAAGAAGTGATTTGCATATGGCTTCACATTAGACCCCCAGGCATATTATTTTAATGCTAATGCAAGCCCCAACCTTCGGAGCTTCTGCCTCACTGAGTCTGGAGTGAATTTGGACATGGGTTTGCTCTTCTTTTCTTTCTTTCTTTTTTCTTTTTTAGTTGAGAGCATATGTTACAATACACAAGGACCCAGATTTGAGCTGATGGTGCTTACCTGTAGGGGGAAAGCTTCACAAGTAGTGTAGCAGTGCTGCAGGTGTCTCTCTGTCTCTCTCCCTCTCTATCATCCCCCTTTCCCTCTTGATATCTGGATGTCTTTGTTCAATAAATAAACAAGGATAATAATAATTTAAAAAAAAAACCTGCATGGCAGGAAAAAAAAACATAGAAGCAGAGAAAGAGTGAAAGAAATCACAGCACTGAAGTATCATCCAATGCAATGGGGACTGGGCTTGAACCTGGATTACGCACATGGCAAAGCAGCACACTGTCCACTGAGGGGCTTTTCACTAACCCCATGCACTGATTTTCTAAGCTCCCCAGGTGAGTCTAGTGTGCAGAAATGGTTAAATTTTTAGTCTGTAGCTGAGGAGATTGAAGGTTTTGAGGCTTCTTGTTTCTCAATCCAGAGCTGTTTAGCAAAGCCAGTAGTGTCAAAGGCAAATGTGTATCTTCTTTAGTGCTGTGGAGAAAATACATTCTCAAATCTGGAGAGACAAGTGCTGGAGACTAACCCAACATTTAGTCTGTTGGAATATTTGGCATTCTTCAGCCGTAGTGATTCTCTTAAATCTCTTCCACTCAGGGGACTGAGAATATTGAAAACAGCAGCAACTTTGACCTCACTGTTGAAATACTTTTAACTCTTTGCTTAAAAAACTAATGTACTAAAACTTTCTGCATGTGTGCACTGCCCAAATGAAGGCTTTATCTGTGGAACCTTATATCAAATCAAATGACACAAGTTATTTATTATGTTCTCCTCCTCCTCCCCTTTCTGTTCTACTCATCTGCTTAGTTATTAGCCATTAGCCACTGACTTGGACTAGCCTAGTCCTCGTGTAATGATACATTCTTGTTCCTAATACCTGATGAATTTCATTTATTACCTTTATTATCTTATCTATTTAGGTGTATAATCATCATGTTTTATAAGAAGGGCCAACTACAAAATTGATGAGACAGGTTTCTACAAAACCACCCTCTCAGTTCTGACACAAACTGCTAGTTTGGAAATTTACCAGAACTACTATCAGGTGAATAATAATGACCAGGATTCACACAAAACTCACTGATAACTCTTATAATCAGGGCTGTAGTTGATTGCAGAGAAATAATAGAGATGAAAATAGTCCAGAAAGCCAACAAGATAGCTCATCTGGAGAACGTGTCCTCTTTGTCATGAACACAACCCAAGTTTGAACCTGGCCCCTGCCACACTGTAGAAACTTTGATGTTATAGTTCCTCTCTCTCTCTCCCTGCCTTATCTATTTGTCTGCCTGTCTGTCTATCTTTCTATCTATTTGAAAAAGGCAATTGAGAGCAGTAAACCCCCTGTGACAATATATACATATGTACATCCACACCCTCAACACTGAGTTTTCAGATGCTGTCTCCCCATCACTAGTCTCTCCAGATTTGGAGCTGTACATCCTTGAAAGCACTGAAGGAGTCATGGAGTCATAGACGGTGTTCCCTCCTCTTGATTGCAGTTTGTGGTAATGCCCAGAGTATTGTCACACAGGAAGACACCTGCACCAGGGTACCTAGAGTTTTCAGGGGCATTCAGTCACTTGCCTTCCATATGATCAATCTTTAGTCCTTTGTGCCTCCTTGAGGTTAAACAGATACCTTTATTCTTTGACTCCTTCAGAGGTTGGAATGAATATACATGACTCGAAGCCCTGTCATAAATCCCGTTATTATACTGTCCGCTGACCCAACATCCCCAGGCAAACAGCCATACTATTACCAGGCAGGAGATTCCAGAGATCTTGAGATCACCTCTCAGTAATTGAGAACAAAGACCATGCATGCCCCTATTTGAGTTAAGGCTAATGTTGTACTACACAATAGCAAACCCAGTGCTTAATTCAAAACCTGTAATTCAGGACTTTTACTTTAAAAAATTTTTTTTTTATATTTATTTATTTTCCCTTTTGTTGCCCTTGTTGTTTTTCATTGTTGTTGTAGTTATTATTGTTGTTGTTATTGATGTCATTGTTGTTAGATAGGACAGAGAGAAATGGAGAGAGGAGGGGAAGACAGAGAAAGGGAGAGAAAGATAGACACCTGCAGACCTGCTTCTTTTAATGAGACAGACCAAGATTTGTATCTTGATTATGCCATATTTAAGCCGTATATTAGGTAAGTCCTAATATACAGTATGATGACTGTTGTTGACATATTGTACTGCATCTCTGAAAACTGTTAAGAGTGTATTTTAAAAGTTTATCACATGAAAAAAAAAAGTGTTTACAACCATGTATGGAAGTGAGTATATTTGGACCTAATAGTGATCATTGCACAGTATATATACAAACACCTAACCATTGTGTTGCACACCTAAAACTAATATGTATTATATTAATATGCCACTTATACCTCAATTTAAATAAATCTAGCCACAGTGACATGGTTAGAATCGGGATTGAGCTAACAGTCATCTGTCAGTTCCTATTTGCAATTAAATACCCTCACCACTACAGTGGCTTATCTCATTACAAAAGTCATTAAGCATCTTTATCCAGTTGGCATATTTGTAAAATCAAGGTAAAATATGAGTATTATAGTTGCTAATAATGGTAGAAAGATACCATTAATACTACTACTAACCATAATGAACAAAGAATAATAGAAGGAATAGTCTACTCTAGAGAATAGCTTCAAACCTGGTTTACACATGATTGCTTACATATATATTTTTAGTTCTTTTAATATAATTTTAATTTTACTCAAAATTATATATGCACCCTATTTAGGGACGCAAGTGTTTTAATACTGTGCCATCCTGTAATTAATATCTCTGCCTAGAAAATGGGAAAAAATTAATATGCACAGTGCCTGGTATAATGAACCCACTTAATAAACAGTAACTATCATAATTATAATTCAGTAAATGCTTCCTCATGAACCTCCAGTTTTCACCCAGACTTATCTACTGCTAATCTCTAATTGTTTCCATGATCAACTCAACATAATACAACTATCAATCTTTTCAAACATTTGGAATTCCCTCCTCAAACTTGTGATCTACATAAAAGATAATGTCACAGATATTTGAGAAATTTGCTCACTCTCTCTCTCTTTGGCAGGCTGATTCAATTATGTAATATACATAGATGTATATATACACATATACATGATAATATATAATAGTTCCCAAGACATATACCCACCCCCCACTGACACTAAAAGAGCATAAAAGTAAATCAGCCTGTGTAAGGTGCTTAAATCAGAGCACCTCAAGATTCTCAGAGCTCGTATTCTCAAGACACTCCTTTTTGATACTTAGATTATTTTATGCTATGTACAATGAAATCTCTAGCATAGCCGTTGTCCTATGTTCTTCCTTCAGTCCCTACCCTAATAAAAGTAAGTATCCAACTTCAAGAGTCATTGTCTTTTCTGGACCTAAAAGAAAGCAATTGTTACTTCTAAAGGCCCCTTATGTTTGGCATTGTAAGCCCCCTTCACTCTCTTCAGTTCCATAAAAAGATAGCTTTGGGTATAAGACTGTTTATTTCTTCTTGGCTAGGGGACCTACATAATCATTGCAACTCCCCTGTACACGTTATTAATTTCCCATTTCTCATGTTTGTGTATTTGTCAAGCTCTGAAGAGCCCAGTAAGAGACAGGATGATTTTTCCCCCTAGGAGATACAAATGGAGTAGACAGAAAGGTGAGATGCTAAATTCAAGTGTGTCATTTCTTGGTAAGGGTTAAGTGTACTGGTTTCTTGTTCCATTCTGCTTTCATTTCCACAATACTTCTTGAATGAGTAATTCCCAGAAGGCGTGGTAGGGAGTCTTCTTTCCACATTCCCCAGAGAGGGATGCCAGCTGTCTACTCAAACACACTCACGCACTCTGAAACTTTGCTGCATTCCATAGAGCAAAGGTCCAGCAATAGCTAGAGGAGACCACCTTGAATTTTTTTTTTTTTTTTTTCCAAATCACTGTATTAGGAGAGGGATAATGGTTTACAGCGCAGTCATTGATACACGAGTACAGTTTCTCATCTCCCCATGATTTGTGTCCCTTTGAGACATTAGATGGTCCAAGTTAGAAATGTCTATTTTAGACCTGAAGCATCCTGGAAGGATCATGAAGTGTTCATTGTTCTTGATATAGGGAGATGGAAGGAAAGCTTTGCATAATCCATAAATTAACAAGTCACTCCTCCAGGGTAATAAGAGGTTGGCTTCCCTTCCCTGGTTGTCCTACAGACCCTGGAACTCTTACTGTTTCTCAGTCCCTCTGAGTTCCTTGAGGCTTCCTGCTATCTAACCTATTCTGGCAAAGCAGGTCTGACCGAAGTCACCAAGTTTCCTTCTGCAGGCTAATATGATGCTTTGTATACAAGTGGCAATCAATATATGACCACCCACTGCAAAGATGTGACTTCCTCCTAAAATAATTCATCTAAAGCAATGAGAACCACTAATGTGAGTGGTAGGAAAGGTCTATATAGTCATTCTCAGCCTTCAGCCAGGGTGGTAGGTGAACAGAGATTAGGGGTGTCTCAGAATAGCTAACCTGGCAGACACTACACTTAGAGCAGAAAAGTATTTGGTTATGTATCAAACCCAGGAGAGCCTTGACATAAAGGCGCTGCTAGCTTTTCTTAAAAACTGAAACTCAACCTCTGTTGGACAATTCACTTGGGACCAGTTTCAATCCAGATGGTTATCCCTCCAAGAGATTATTTTTCCATCTTGAGCCTTTCCAGGAATCTAGCATGGGCGGGCTGCCAGGGGACGCTGGCTACCCAGATGCCCCAGCTGCATTTCACATGAGCTGGATCCAAGCACAGCCCAGCTGTGGGGCTCACCCTCTTCCTGCCTTTTGCATGCCATAGGGACTCTCCCCTGCCTGCCTTCTAACATTTCTTAGAATGCTAGAATATGCCCTGTTCCCAGTATGTATTCTGTCCCCATTTGGTGGACCCCGGTCACAAAACAAGCTTCCTTGTGTTTCCATAATGGAAGGTCCAGTGAAAACACCCCCAGTTTCTCTGTCCTGTCCACTAGGATTAACAGCACAGAAACCAGAAATCTGAGAACCGCTTATCCCAAGCCTTGAGGAACTATATCCATTGTGTTGACTATAGAGGCAAAGAACAGAGCCTTACTTGGGGCTCAGGAACCTGCAGTCTTGCTGCATGTCAAGCAGAGGAGTTCAGCAGAAGACAGCAGGGCAGCTGTGCTTGAGGAATCCCCTCCTGCATCTCTCTCAAGGCCCTTAATCAGAAGAATCACTCTGAGTCACTTTGTAGCACAGAGCTCACAACTACCCTGAGACGGGGAGCACCCAAATCGGTCTGTGTGCTTTTGTTCTTTTTTTTTTTTTTTTCAAATAAAATTACATTTAGTCATCGTGTTACTGCCAAAAGGAAATCTATTGATAGAGGCCAGGTGATGGTGCACCTGGTTGATCACACATTTACAGTGTGCAAGGACCTGAGTTCAAGCCCCTAGTCCCTACCTGTAGGGGGAAAGCTTCAAGAGTGGTGAAGCAGGGCTGCAGGTGTCTCTCTGTCTTTCTCCCTCTCTATGTCCCCCTCCCCTTTCAATTTCTAGCTGTCTCTATTAAAAAAAAAATTATTGATGAAAAGAGTTCCCAAAATTGTTACTCATGGTGCTAATAATTTAGTGTGGGGTCTGTTTCCTCTCCCACCTTTCCTAGTCCAGGTGTGGGTGATAGTAGCAGATCCCTATCTTCCCAGCAAGGCCCTGCCTCAGAGGAGCATCCTCATGGCTGCTGGTGGTTGAGAGATACTGGCAACTTGAGTGCAGACCAGAACTTAATTTTGTGGCACTTGAGGCCAAAAGGGCCTTTTTAGGGAGCATGCCAGTGTCCACAGTTCTCTGGCCCATCTCACTCCATACAGGATGAGCCTTCTGGGTTTTCAGCTCTTCTGTGACCTGGCATACAGTTGAGTGGATGACATAGGGTCCTGGCCCATCCTGAGTCATGCTGGAGGATTCTGGCTCACTTGACTATAAAGTGAAAAGAACTTAGTTTCTCCTTAGTCACCCCACCTGTAAAACACAGCAGCTACAGTCTGAGTAGTGCTAGAGTCAGTGTAAGTTGTTCCTGGATTGCTGGGAGTGTACCACGGTGATAGAACACATGCCTTGTGTGAATGAGGTCCTGGATGCAATCCTTACCACAAAAAAAACCAAGTATCCCAGCACACATTTTCCCCCCTCTTGTTCCTATATATTCTCTCTTTTTCATACATGGCATAGAGGCGATATTTATGGTATTTACTGTTCAGTTGCCACCACATACCCTCTTGAGTTTGTTTATAAAAAGGATATTAAGTATTTGAGTTATTGGCTATAAAGCAAATGGCCAATCCATGGAAGTTGTTGTACTGGTTTCCTAGGACTGCTCTAAGAATTGCCACACGTTGTGGCATGAAACAACAAAATATATTCTCTGACAGTTCTGAGGGTCAGAAATCTGAAATCATAGTGTAAGTAGAGTCATACTCTCTCCTTCCAGAGATTCTAGAAAACAATCTTTCCTTGATTCTTCTAGTTATGGTGACTTCTGGTGTCCCCTTGGCTTGTAGACACATGACTCTATTCTATCTGCCTCACTCTTCACAAGGCCTTCTTAACTGTATATATCTCATATATTTCCATTTTAATGTTTTATTTTTTATTAGTGATTTAATAATTTTCAAGTTTGTAAAGGTTATAATTGTAAGGGGGCTGTAATTCCATACAGTTCCTACCACCAGAGTTCTTTATCCCATCCTTTCCATTGGAAACTCTCCTATTCTTTACCCCTCTGGAAAAATGGACCAAAATTCTTTCTGGGGTGCAGAAAGTGGGGGTTCTGACTTCTGTAATTGCTTATCCGCTGGATATGGCCATTGGCAGATGGATCCATACTCCTAGCCTGTTTCTATTTTTCCCTAGTGGGATAGGACTCTAAAGAGATGAAGCTCCAGGAAGTGTTGGTGAGGTTGTCTGCCCAGGGAGGTCAGAATGTAATCATAGTATCCTCTGCAACTTGATGACTGAGGCTGCAGTGCTTCTGTGGATGTCTCAGCTGTAGTTGGTGAGGTTTACTTAGATCAATAGTTGCAGATGCTTGTTTTGGGGAAGAATCTGGACTGTCCACCCTTAATCTATGACCATGTCTGTGGGAAGTCAATTCTCTCCTCAGATATTTCTCTTAGGAGAAAACTAACTGGGCTTGCAGCCTACCAAATGATCTCACTTCAAGATCTTTGAGCACATTGTCTTTTACTAAATAAAGTCACCTTTCAAATGGACATAACATTGAGGCAGGCGTATTTTCCATTCAGCCCCCTATCCTGTCTTATTAATGACACAAATTAAAGTATATCTGTCCATTCTTTATGTTCTTAAGCAATTCAGTGTAGTCTACTAGCACTGGATTAGAAGCTGTCATTCACTGAGTGTTCTCTTCTCCCTCCCTGCATTTAATATGACAAACATGACCCCATGCCATGGTATTGTAGAGTAGAGAAGGGAAGCTGGGTGTGTTGGGGTGAAGTTACCCCACATTCTGTTCTCAAGTATTGTGCCAGGTATCCCACACGTATCTCAGGTCACTGCTGACCTGAATGGACTTGGATGGATAGGATTTATGAAGGGCTGTGGGAGAGGGGTATCTCTTCAGAATCCATCTCATTTGATACCAAGAGGTATATCCAGTGCAGCTCCATGCCAGGCACAGCAAAGAGCAAGTAGCACATTTTCATTGAGGACACAGTAAAAAGGGAATTGAAACATAGCCTAGGCCTCCCAGCAGAACTCCAAGACAAGATAGAATCAGTCTCAAAATCTTTGCGGTGGGGGAAATACATAAGAACAAGTAGCACCAGCACCCAGTTGGAGTGGAGACCTATTGCTCATCCTGGACCACATCTCAAGTCTGCAAATTACCCGGACATGTGGTTGACCCCATGATCTCTACATCATTAGGAAGACCAGCCCATTTTATAACCACTCGGATTGCTTTTCTGATTCTGCTATGTATATCCCTGTAATCTGGAGCTCACTTCTGTTTTCCTGCCACTGTAGACATGGGGTATATATTCTGGTATTGTCTTCACTCTGCAGGTTCCACATCCTTACAAACTCAGCACTCACTTGGCTGCCCTGTCTGTAGACCTCCCCTCACCTTAGTCACTGTCCCCTTCGTGGACAGGCCCCATTCTACTAGCATCCACTTGCCTACATACCTTATTTGAGGTTTTACTAATGCTGTGAACTCTTGAAGTATTTATCTTCCTACTCTGAAAAAAAACATATGCGCTTTTTAAAATGCAGCTTATAATCACCTCAGCTTTTTAGAAACCATATCAAAGAGTTGGTTCATATCAAATGTATAGCCTAATAAAAATTCCTGGACTCTTTCCTTTCTTAAACCATATCACTGCAACCTTTTACTCAACTAATTGAGCTATTGAAGCCTATGGCAGGCATTTACACTTACTCTCATTAATCTTAATTTTCTTGGTTTTGTGCCATCACTTCCAGCTTCTGAGGATACATTTGAATATTAATTGCAATAATATATTAGGCCTCCTTTCCAGCCTTCTGTTACCTCAAATGATGATAACCAAAACACGAATAAAATGTTGAACTGACTAGAACAAAAAATAGAATTTTGGCATACCATTTGTGCCATGCTGACACTGAACAATGAAAGTCTAGTTTACATACTAGAAGCAGAGTATCTGATGAATGAATATGCAGTCCACTTCCTCTGCGGCATGTTTGTTCAGATGCCCATGAGAGCATCTAATTATACTGTTATCCAATACACCTTTTTCCTTCCCTGATAGCCCAACAATGTCAGGGCTGGGCCTGTTTTTAATAGCTAACCTCAATGAAGTAACTTCTGTCAGAGGTATGCAGTTCTTCCAGTTTAGTAATATAAAGAAAAAACAGAAAGACACTGACAGGCCAGAATTTAGTAATCAGTAATCGTAGTGACTCTCCCAGACATTCTGTCTTCTAAATAGTCACATAGTTTTTCCAGAACTGGCACAAGTCCAGCCTGCATTTCTTCCTCTTTAAAACAGAAATAATTTCTTCTCCTGGCCTCTGAAATTTGTTTCTTTGAGACTGAGGCCTCACTGCCTCTGTCTCTTTCCCTTCCCTTCTCTGATTTCCTAGACATCTACAAAGGGAATTGAGTCCCAGTTTTCTGGATTCAGAAATGAGGTCAGTATATATTAAAGAAAACTAAAACTTGCATTATTCTGTGTGGAATTAATGTAAATCAAACATTTGAACAAGGAGGTTAGCCCAAAGTGATCAGACACTACAGTTAGAAGTTTGTCTCAAAACTCTCAGAGGCATAAAGAATAGGAAAGCTATCAGGGAAGGGGATGGGATACAGAGTTCTGGAGGTGGGAATTGTGTGGAGTTGTACCCCTTTTATCCTTTCTCAGTGTTTCCTTTTTATATATAATTTTTTTAAAAGTTTGTCTTAATTAATGAAAACAATTTAATATGTAAAATTTTGCAAAACAACCTTCGGGGAGGGGAAGAATGAAAGGAAATTCATTATGAAAAGTTACAAACCACTAAATGTACACACATTTAGTACTTGGTTACATGTAGATAAGTGACTGAGAACATGGTCTTTAAAGTTAAACATGAGTTTGCTAACATCTGCATGATTTGGGGCAGTTTATATTATCTTTTGGAGCCTTGGTCTTTCCACAAGGAAAGGAGTTGAAGCAAGGAAAATACTCAGCACAATGCCTGCCATGTAGTGTATGTTTAGTAAAGAAATTCTACCATATTTCAAACAAAAGTTCACTAGGGCTGGCAAAATAGCTCACCTGCATAATGTGTCTGCTATGTTATGAATGTGACCCAGGTTGGAACCTGGCCCCTATCACACTGGAGGAAGCTTCAATTCTCTCTCTCTCTCTCTCTCTTCTGGAAAAAGTCAGATATAACTGTGAATCCCTGGCAATAACAAAAAAGAAGAAAAAAGCGGAGTCAAGTGGTAGCGCAGTAGGTTAAACACACATGGCGCCAAGCTCAGAGTTCAAGGACCGGTGTAAGGATCCCGGTTCGAGCCCCCGGCTCTCCACCTGCAGGGGAGTCGCCTCACAAGCAGTAAAGCAGGTCTGCAGGTGTCTATCTTTCTCTCCCCCTCTCTGGTTTCCCCTCCTCTCTCCATATCTCTCTGTCCTATCCAACAATGATGACATCAATAACAACAACAATAATAACTATAACAACAATAAAACAACAATGGCACCAAAAGGGGAAAAATTAAAAAAATTTTTTTTTGAAAAAAGAAACTAAGCCTCCAAATAACATGCCACACACTCATGTTTTCACTCAGCTAAGACCCTCTTAGGAATGGGGCCTGAGAGAGGACCACCCAGTTTATTTCCCTGCCCTAGAATGCATTATGAGGACTATATATATCAAATTCTAGGAGAGTCTCCCATCCAGAACAGTCAATTGTTATTTTCAGGATCTGCAAGTCAATGGAGTACATCCTCACATCTCCCAGCATAGTCACCTCCTTTCTTAATCAATTTTTTAAACAAATATATTTTTATTTATCTTGCATAAAAAGAGAAAAATTGAGAGGTGTGGGGAGAGACCTGCAGCACTGTTTCACCACTTGTGAAGCTTCCCCTGCAGGTGGGAACCAGGGGAATGAACCCTGGTCCTTGCACATTGTAAGGTGTATGCTCATCCAGGTATGTATGCCCTTCCTATCATTTCTGAAACAGTCTCAACCCATGGTAATGGGGATATGTTTTTTTTAATTATACCAAAGATATAAATATAGAACTTTCTTTGTTGAATTTTAGTCTTCTTCCTGGAGATGATTGAATCACGCATAAAATTTATGCTAGTTGCCCTTTTTAAAGTGTTTTTCTCTGTAGTTTATGAAGATGGAAAGAACAAAAAGGGGCATTTATTTAAAACTAATTATATTGGGCCTTAATCACCGCCAAGTAAACACTTGAGTTTTACCTAAATATTAGCTGCTTTTCTCCAAGGTTCCATCAATTTGGTGTGTGCACACAGCACCCTTTTGGCTTCCCAGCATCTGCTCCATTAAGAAGAGCTTAAATGTGCTTACTTTGTCTAGGAGCTTATAAGCACAAAATTTAATCTTATATCCAAGTTTCTGAAACCTCGTAGTGTCTATGAGTCATCTGAAAACCTTGTTAAAATACAGATTCTGAATCAGGGACACTGGATATTCCTGCAACTCTATACTTCTAAAGGCACAAGACTGCTGGTGTTGCTGATTTGAGCACCACACTTTGAATACCATGGCTGAATTGCCACTGAGCTGGATTTGAATATACTGATAGAGAACTTGATATGACACTAGCTGTGAAAATACTTAGGATAAATGAATGCATTCAGAACAGTGATCACCAGACAAGCTGTCAATTCTCAATTTGTCTTGGTTCACCATTTAACTCCCCCTTCACCTTCCCTTTTCCAACATGACATATGATCAGTGTGGAATGCATTTGTGACTCTTCAGTAGCTTAGCACATATATAATCAGATGAGGCCCCGTGTTTTGAAACAGCCCTTTTTAAAATCATGGTAGGAAGATCTAGAAGTGAATTCCTTGCAGACCCAGCTGACCCACTGATATGTTTCTGTTGTTAGAAGACCACATGGACAGAGGGGTCATTTATCTGTAACTATATAGAAAGACACTAAAGGCAGAAATTTCACTCCTCCTTTATATTCTCATCTTATTATTTTTTCTTTTTTCCCTTCTTTTTTTTTCCTACTGTATGTCTCCACCATCATAACCAAATCCTTTCAATTCCATAGTCATCCAGTGTAATTAAGAATATTGTGACATACTGGGGCACCCTCTGGTGGTTTGCTAAGGATACAAGATGCATTCCCTACTCTCGGCGTTTCCTTGATGGGCGATACTGACAAAATAGCTAATGCAGTAGACAAGAGATATAGACCCCCAAATTAGAGGCACCCCCCCAGCTCCTCCAAACTATACTGGTAAAAAAAATGCTAAAAAAAATGGGGGGGGGTAAGTTGGATTTTTTTAGCCTGACCCAGCTTCTGTATTGATTTTTATGCCTTTGATTTATCATTTGTGTTATCTGCAAACTATGTTTAGCAAAGGATAACTTTTCATAAGAATACATTTGAGTTTACATGTTAAGGCCGACATGTCATAGTGTTTTACTTGCAGAAAACCACTTCTAGAGCCTAATCTTTAGTGCCAACTAAGCCAATGTCTTTCTAATAAACAGCATAAACAAAGCAAGGCATCACTGAGAACCAAGTCAGCATTCTTTTTCAAATTCACTAAAGCTGAGTTCTTTAAAAAGTACCTACAGAGGGGTTTTCTAGTTTTGTATACTGTGCACTGGGTTGTACAGGCATTGTTACATTTGCATTGCTAATGGATCTCTTTCTGTATGTGCTTGACATTTTGCTTGGCTTTGAAAGGACTTTTATGCTGCTGCTTTTTCTTCCCTGGAGCTGCCTTGGGCTAATTAACCTATTCCCTTACTGGCTGGGCCTACTATATGCAAATGTTCTCATTTGGAATTCTGACATATCACTCTAGCATGAACATCCCTAATGAAATCCTGTGGGATTTTATTGGATCAGTGCTACTGTGGAGCCAGCAGGGGGCGCATGGAATGGTTAGCTTTGAGCAGATCTAAATGACTTTTTCTTCTGTTGGTATGCAGTTCTCTTAAGAGTCACTCCTAAAATGTAAAGATAAGAGATCATTATCAGGGCATTTTAGCTGCAGGGACAGCTGTTCTAATGTCTGTGTGGTTCATCTTTATTCGATCACTGTGATAGTACAGAACTTTTTTTAAAAAATACTTTTTTATTAATTTATTATTGGATAAAAACAGGCAGAAATTGAGAGAGGGGGATATAGAGACGGAGAGAGACAGAGAGACACTTGCAGCCCTGCTTCACCACTCATGAAGCTTTCCCCCTGCAGATGGGGACCAGGGGCTTGAACCTGGGTCCTTGTGCACTGCAGTGTGTGCGCTTAAACAGGAGTGCCACCGCCTGGCCCCCGGAACTTTTTTTTTTAAGTAAAGTCTTTATAAGAGAAATGTATGTTGAAGCAGTTTTTTTGGGTCTTATAAAAGTCCTAGGTTGGTTCACAATGTAGAGTGCATGACCACCATACTTTATATGACAGAGTGGTACTTATTTCTGCTTCTCTCTCATAGAATTATGAGCCAAGAAAGAAATAAAGGGAAAGAGAAAGGAAGGAAGGAAGGAAGGAAGGAAGGAAGGGAGGGAGGGAAGGAAGGGCCACAGAAACAGTGCAGTGGTTTGCACAAGACTTTTGTGTCTAAGACACCAGAGGGTCCAGGTTCAATCCCCCTCACCATAACAAGCCAGAAATGAGCAAAAGGGCACAAGTGGTGGTGCATCTGCTTGACTGCACACATTATAATGCAGAAGAACCCAGGCTCAAGCTCCTAGTTTCCGCCTGCAGGGGGAAGCTTTATAAGTAGTGAAACAAGTCCTGTAGGTCTGTCTTTCTTTCCCTTTTTTTTTTATCCTTCCTCTCATTTGTTCTATCTCTATCCAAAATAATACATAAATCCCTTTAACTGTTAGCAATCATATCCAAGATAGAGCAAACCAGAACTGAACAATGATCTGGTAATGAATAAATAAGTAAATAAAGTCCTAGAATCAGAAGCTAAATAATTCACATTACTCCTTCAATATAAACATTTCTTCAACATTAATACTTCAGATATCTCTCTCTCTCTCTCTCTCACCACTGTTTCTAACTTTAAAGTGCCTTGCTTGTCATGTGGAAAATATCCTATTCTTTTTGAAATTTCCTTTTCTAATAGAAACACCAAAATATTTTCAACCTCCAACTTACCTGATCAAAATCAGTAAGGAGAGGAAGCCTCCTTTTGCATTGTTCGTACCCTTGTCCTGTATGTTAATTAATGTTGAAGCAAAAACAATAAGAGTCACTAATTCACAGGGGTTGGGGGATAGCAAATGAGTATGGGGGCACAGACTATATTGGCTTGATGCAGGGCAGCAGAGGAGAGAATGTGTTTGCACAAAGATACTGCCTGACTGCTGAAGGTGTTCACGCCTGCTGTGTTTGTTTCAATAACAGATCATAGGATCTATGTAGGAAAAATACTAACCTCCAAGGTTGATGCCCAAGACTTCCCAATAGATGACATTGTATAGTCTGCAGCTGCCTGCAGGGAGCACTCACAGATGCTGCTTATTAGTCTGGTTCTTGTTTGCAATGGTGATTCACCTCTTTGTCCATACAGTCTAAGGGACTGGGAATTCAGTGGCTACTGGGAGACAGGGGTATATAGCCACAGACACATCTCCAGCTTCATTATTTGTTTAAACACACATTGGCAGGTTGGTCCTTTTCAAAGAGAAAAGGAGGGGCCAGTTGGTGGCGCACCTGGTTAAGTGCTCATATTACAGTGTACAAGGATCTGGGTTCAAGCCCCTGGTCCTCACCTGCAAAAGGAACTAGTGGTGAAGCAGGGCTGCAGGTGTCTTTCTGTATCCTTCCCTAATTCCCTCACCCCTCTCAATTTCTTTCTGTCTCTATTCAGTAATAAAAACTATTTTTTTTAAAATGAGATGGAGGAGTGAATGTAAGGAGAAAAAATCAAGTTGGGAAACTAGAAAGAGACATGAAAGAAACAAGCATCTGTGTAACTCTCAATAAGGAAGCCTGCAGTCCATCTGCCCTATTATTGCATTTTCTTCTTAAGCTCTAGCCATGTTCATACTTTAACTGTCTCACATTTTTTTTGGCTTTCTATTGCTATATGAATGACTGTACTGGGAATTCTTTGGAAACTTACTGTCAAGAACAGAATTATTTTGGCTCCCTCTGTGAGTTGGTGTGTGTGTGTGTGTCTGTGTGTGTGTGTGTGTGTGTGTGTGTGTGTGTGTGTGTGTGTGTGTGTGATGAGGAAAGAATTGTAGATAAGTGTGGACTAAAAGGATGGGAGGAATCTGAGTGAAGACAGTGGCAGATTAAGATTCAAACACATCAGAAGACCTCTTATCTTCCACCCCTAATTTCTTCCCTCCTTCTTCAATGCCTGGCTCTGAGAACATAGTACCACTGACTTCTCCTGATGTCATTCTCCCCATAAAAAAAGAAATTAACTTGATTTTTCCAATGCAATAAAGAGGTCAGGAATGGGACCAGCTTTTCTGGAAAAGGAAGCTTAGGAAATGCATTGTTGGTCTGCTAAGAGAAGATATAGAGAAAAGGAGAGGGGGTATAAAGAAGCATGCCTTAGAAGAGTTGCTACATCCATAAAAAGGCATTTCCTTTAAGGTTTGACTCACTCTGTGTCTGAATGATCTTCCTGATATGCCTTATAGGATGGCCAATATTCTCTCTGCATTAATATAATCTGGCCTTGGGAATTCACAGTGAAACAGAGTCCTCCACTCAGACTTGGGGAGGATATTCTGTCCCAGTGCTAATATTTTATTTCCTTTCCCTTCTTCCCACTCTCCTCCCTCTCCATCTCCCAGATTCCAGAACTGCTGCTGGCGGATCTCACCCACGGGGAGATGATTCCTCATGAAGAGCCTGGATCCCCTACAGAAATCAAATGTGACTTTCCGTTTATCAGACTAAAACCAGAGCCAGCCAGACAGTGAACCGGTCATCGTGGAGGGGGGACGGCGAAAAATGAAATCCAACCAAGAGCGGAGCAACGAATGCCTGCCTCCCAAAAAGCGCGAGATCCCCGCCACCAGCCGGCCCTCTGAGGAGAAGGCCACAGTTCTGCCCGGTGACAACCACAGAGCCGAGGGCGTGGCATGGCTCCCGGGCCACCCTGGTGGCCGAGGCCACGGGGGCGGCAGGCATGGCCCAGCGGGTACATCAGTGGAGCTCGGTTTACAGCAGGGAATAGGTTTACACAAAGCGCTGTCCTCGGGGCTGGACTACTCCCCGCCCAGCGCGCCCAGGTCTGTCCCGGCCACCACCACGCTGCCCGCTGCGTACCCTCCCGCTCAGTCAGGGACTCCGGTGTCGCCGGTGCAGTATGCTCACCTGCCACACACCTTCCAGTTCATCGGGTCCTCCCAGTACAGCGGGCCCTACGCTGGCTTCATCCCTTCGCAGCTGATCTCCCCAACGGCCAGCCCTGTCACCAGTGCGGTGGCCTCTGGCGCAGGGGCCACCACTCCATCCCAGCGCTCCCAGCTGGAGGCCTATTCCACCCTGCTGGCCAACATGGGCAGTCTGAGCCAAGCCTCAGGACACAAGGCTGAGCAGCAGCAGCAGCAACACCTAGGCAGGACGCCCGGGCTGGTCACCCCGGGGTCTCCACCACCCGCCCAGCAGAACCAGTACGTGCACATTTCCAGTTCTCCGCAGAATCCCGGGCGCACGACCTCGCCCCCGGCCATCCCAGTCCACCTCCACCCCCACCAGACGATGATCCCACACACACTCACCCTGGGGCCCTCGCCCCAGGTCCTCGTGCAATACACCGACTCGGGCAGCCATTTTGTGAGCCGGGAGGCCACCAAGAAAGCGGACAGCAGCCGGTTGCAACAGGCCATGCAGGCCAAGGAGATCCTCAATGGCGAGATGGAAAAGGGCCGCAGATATGGGGCCCCGACCCCCGCAGAGCTGGGCCTGGTGAAGGCCGGCAGCAAGTCGGCGCCGCACCCCTATGAGTCCAGGCATGTGGTGGTCCACCCCAGCCCTGCTGACTACAGCAGCCGGGACTCGTCGGGGGTCCGGGCCTCTGTGATGGTTCTGCCCAACAGCGGCAGCGTGCCCGCCACCTCCGACCTGGAAGTGCAGCAAGTGGCGCACCGGGACGCCTCCCCCTCCACCCTCAATGACAAGGGCGGCCTGCATTTAGGGAAGCCCGGGCACCGGTCCTATGCGCTGTCACCCCAACAGGCTCTGGGTCCCGATGGCGTGAAGGCCGCTGTCACCACGCTGTCGCCTCACACAGTCATCCAGACCACACATAGCGCTTCAGAGCCACTCCCAGTGGGACTGCCAGCCACCGCCTTCTACGCGGGGACTCAGCCGCCTGTCATCGGCTACTTGAGTGGCCAGCAGCAAGCGATCACCTATGCCGGCAGCCTGCCCCAACACCTGGTGATCCCCGGCACCCAGCCCCTGCTCATCCCGGTGGGCAGTGCCGACATGGAAGGGTCGGGGGCAGCCTCCGCCATAGTCACGTCGTCTCCCCAGTTTGCTGCAGTGCCTCACACCTTCGTTACCACCGCCCTTCCCAAGAGCGAGAACTTCAGCCCCGAGGCCCTGGCCAGCCAGGCCGCCTACCCGGCCATGGTGCAGGCCCAGATCCACCTGCCCGTGGTGCAATCTTTGGCGAACCCCACTACCGCCCCACCTACGCTGCCCCCATATTTCATGAAAGGCTCCATCATCCAGTTGGCCAACGGGGAGCTGAAGAAGGTGGAGGACTTAAAAACAGAAGACTTCATCCAGAGCGCTGAGATCAGCAATGAACTGAAGATCGACTCCAGCACGGTGGAGAGGATTGAGGATAGCCCCAGCCCAGGTGTTGCCGTGATCCAGTTCGCTGTGGGGGAGCACCGAGCACAGGTAACCATTGCCCAGGTCACACAGGTAGGGGAATACCCACCTCCTTTTCCTCCACCTCCTGGCAAGAACAGATACTTCTAAGAAATAGGTCTGGCTGGCTATGCTGTGGGAGGAGTAGTGGTTTTCATTCTACCTAGAGTTTGTATTATTTCCATTGCAGGTTCAGTTAGGTCTTAAAGTTTGCTTTAATTTTTTTTTTATAACCAGGATGCATTTGCTGCCTCCTTTCTTTTCTCCAACTTTTCCTTCCCTACCCCCACTTTGTGTGTGTGTGTGTGTGTGTGTGGTGAGGATGGATTGTTCTAGTGAACAAATCCAGGATACTATATGTGAAAGATACAGTCTACTGTTGAGCTATATTCCCTGCTTTCAAAAAAGTAAAAAAAAAAAAAAAATTAAAAAGAAGAAGAAGAAGAACCACTGGTAGCAGTGCTACATGTTTTCATGAGTACCTTTCAGACCTCCATAAAATAGGTGCAACGCCACACCTACTGTTCATTTTACTTATTTATTTATTTATTTTGGAGAGAGACAGAGAGAAAAAGAGAAGGAAGAGGGAGACAGAGAGAAAAAAAGAAAGAGAAGAACACCTGCAGTACTGTTTCACCCCTTATGAAGGTTCCCCTTCATGTGAAGACTAGAGGCTTGCACCTGGGTTCTTTCACACTGTTAGGTGTGCCCTCAACCAGGTGTGCCACCACCCAGCAATCCATTTGACCTCCTCTACTATGTCTCTCTCCCTCCTTCTCCT
This sequence comes from Erinaceus europaeus, assembly GCF_950295315.1. Taxonomy (NCBI): domain Eukaryota; kingdom Metazoa; phylum Chordata; class Mammalia; order Eulipotyphla; family Erinaceidae; genus Erinaceus; species Erinaceus europaeus. The sequence continues at coordinate 46,968,009 of NC_080165.1, forward strand.
AATTTACCTGGATTTTAAACTCAGTGTTTCCCCACCATGTTCTTTAGTAGAAGAATTAAACCCTAACACCCCAAGCTATCAGCTGTCCCTAAGGAGTTAACTTCTGTGCATCAACAGTAGTGCTACTCAGACACTATCTTCAGACTATGTAAAATAACTTCACTTAGGTGGGCCACATGGAGATGCACCAAAATCAGTCAGGAGGCCAAGGCAGCTAGGGAAAAGGGGAGGGGGGACAAAATCCTCTATAGAGAGGATTCCACGGGCAGGAAGAGGTAAGGCAGGGTAAGCAGGTTTTGAACTTACTAGATTGAATTTTGTTGACCACTGGGACCCACAAGCTGTCCCTGCTTCTCAGGTACCTGGTTTCTGGGGGTAATTCAGGTAGGTAGATGGTGACCTAGAGTATGAGTCTGAAAGATACAGTGTTTAGGGAGGTAGTTTGCATAGAAGGACATCCCCATCTTGATCCCCATCTTGGGAGGGGGAGGGAGAAAGAAGTTTGTCAGAGCATCCAAATATAGGAAATGAAAGCCACCATTGATATGATCAGAAACATTACTACAGTGATCTCCATGGCTTATGGTAACTAAGAGCCCCAAGGACCAGATGCAGCTGAGTCATGCTAAAAGTTGGAACTATGGGACTAGCAAAATAATGTACTTGGACTGGGCACCTTCTTTACCATGCATGTAGCTCAGGTTCAAACCCAGCACCCACTACACTGGAGGAGGATTCAGTGCTGTGGTGCCTCCCCCACCCACCCACCAAGCCCCTGTCTGTCTCTGTTTCTCTTTCTATCTGAAAATTCATCCCAGAGCAGTGAAGCCCCAGTGACAACAAAGAACTGGAACTGTGATCAGTTTTCTTAATTTTCATGGTCTTCCATGGCTTTCTTTGGCACTCGTCTGGTCTTTTAAATCATTTCAATGCATGTATCCCATGGTCCATTTAAATCATTTCAATGCATGTATCCCATGTATCCCCAGGTTGTTGAGGGTCATACACATTTAATCTCCATGTCTGGGTCTCCTGGGCTAGAAAGCCCCATGTTTTGGGAATTTCTCCATTGAGGACTCCATTGAAACACTCAGTGATGGCAAGGCCTTCTTCAAGTTTGTGTTGAAAATGGTCATGGCATAGCTGTTATTTTGGGACAATCAGACAAAATGAAACAAATTCAAATAAGACAATCAAGTTAGGGGTTTAAATTGTGGTGAGTATATTTTTCAAAGATGGTGGATGAGGAAGGCTAATTTTTCAGAGTGTTTTTCAGAACTGCTTGTGAATGACCAGATGTGGGGTCTTGTACAATGTTTGTGTATCTACAAGAGCTTTTCATCCTGGATACTTTTCTTAGTTCTATTGAGGTATTAGTGAGACCCAAGAAAGATTTCTCAAATTTTTGATTTAAAAAAATGGACTCTGAATTTAAAAAAAAAATGACATCGTTATTTAAAACTCATTCTCAATCTGTAGTTGCTACTTATTCCCACGTTCCACGGTGGCTTATTGTGTGTGGGGACTAGAAGGAAGGAAGCGAGTTACCTTTAGCAAAGTTGTCTTTGACCAGATCCCTGATGAAAGATAACTAAGAAGGAGAAGTAAATGTGTGTTGTTGTTTTTTTTTAATGGTGCTTTCAGTCTTTCTTTTCCCTCTATGGGGGGGGGGGGTGATTGATGATTTACAGTTGAAAGTAAATACAGTAGTTGGTACATGTTTAATATTTTTCAATTTTCCACATAACAATCTAACCCCCCACCTAGGTCCTAGTCTGTCATTATGTTCCAGGACCTGAACACTTCTCCCCATCCCAGAGTCCTTTCCTTTGGTTCAATACACCGAATGCTTTTAGTTTAGTTTTTTTTTTTTTTTTCTCTCCCTTCAGCTAAGATAGCAGAAGAGGTTATTTATTGTACACGGGTTACATTCAGTCACAAGGAGAGCAGAACTAGTCCAGAATGACAAGTCTAAGGCAAAGGAGCAAAAGGGACTGTGTCTTGGTATGAGCAATGAAGGTCACTCAAGATGGTCGCGTAGGATCAAATAGTGATGAGGTTCTAGATCCGCTGAAAACAAGTTCTAGGCTGCAGCACAGAAGTCCAATTTGTACCAGTGCCTCTGGCCTCCGGCATCCTTTATTTCTGCTCTCATGGCTTCCATGGTTGCACAAGTCTACTTGGACCTCTGCCTCATCTTTCTTCTTTTGCGCTTCAGCCTGCGCATTCGCTTCTTCCTCCACTTGGCTCTCATCGTGGAATGGGTTCTAGAATATGGCGCTAAGGCCGAGAGCTGCTTTTAGTTTTAATGTGGTATTGTGAACAGAGAGAAGGGGTCATTCTGAAATGCTGCTGTTTCCTCACAGCCTCTTCTACAGCCAGAGACTAAAGAGTGGGTCAAGTTGTGCTGCATTGCTAAGGTCCCTGCAGCCTCTACAGACAGGAGTTTCACGGACTTTTTAAGGTTCAGGCCATCTGACCATTCTTAAGAGAGAAAGCATGTCAACAGTGTTTTCCCCTGCTTGTTACTTTGCAGGGGTTAAACAAATGAACAAATGACAGAGAAATCAGCTTCCACATGACATCTTAACTTCTTTCCTGTAGCCAAGATACTCTAGTCTCTTTGTCCACAGCCAAGGTGCAAATTAAAAAGTAGAATATTTGTCACTGTTCACAGGTCCTTAGGGGAAGTCCCTGTGGTGATCTAGTGTCCTGCTGTCTGATGGTAGGGGCTTCTGCAAAAGAAGGCAAGAGGTTTTGGTCTGCTTAAAAAAAAAGGGGGGGGGAAGGCAGCTCTGCTTTCAAGCTGTAGAAGCAAAATGTAAAGCCAATGATTTCTCACTTTAAGGAAAAGCCTATCAGAAACAGGCTGACATCATCACAGCTAAAACACTATGCCAGCTGTGTTTGCCACAAGTCACAGGATTGGAATTAGTGGAAAATGAGAGAGAAAAAGCATGAGGGAGAGGGAGAAGGAGGAGGGAGTGAGCGAATAATGATTTCATTTCTAGTTCCAGGCCTGAATGCTTACCCCCGTCGGTGTCAATCTGAGGTCTTTTTCTCTTTGGCCTGCAGAACCAGTCCATGCCTTCTCTTATTGGTTCAAAATTTGCACACACAGGGAGATATAGAAATGTGCAAATTGCTTAGTGTAATCAGCAAAAGTCGCAGATTTGATTGGGGGAGATGTAGGAGAAGGAATGACTGCCTACAGACAGACAGTTGTGCAATTGGGTGTATATCCTCCCTTGAAGGAGGACCCCAGAGCTGCTGGACCTCATAAAGCTTGTTCTGGGCATCTAGGGAAGGGAAGAAAAAGATGAAACCTGGATTCTGAGCTGCAGAGAGACAAGTTATTTTACCTCTCAGAGCTGCTGTCTTTCACATCTCTAAAGCCAGCACTCAAACTGGAGAGATAGCGAAGCAGCTGGGTGAAGGACTTGCATTCTGAAGCCCCAGGTTTGATCTGATAATGTATATAAGCCAACTAGTGCTCCCATCTGTCTCCCTACCCACTCTCTCAAATAACTATATCTTTTTTTATCCTTTTTGTTGTAGGAGAGAGAAATTGAGAGAGAAGAAGATGACAGAGAGAGAGAGAGAGAAAGGGAGACATCTGCTGTACTTCTTCACCACTCATGAAGCCCCCCCCCTTACAGGGAGGACCAGAGGTTTGAACCCACATTCTTGCACATAGTAATGTGTGTACTCTACAAGGTGTATCACTGCCCGACTCCACTATATTTTTAATTTTTTTCTGGATAATAAAATAGGCATATGATTCATTATAAAAAATTATACCTTGTGCCTCCACTTATTTTGTGATCTTCATTTTTCTGCTTTGCAAAACAGCTCTTCTCAAATTCACCAACATCAGCTCAACCAAACCCAAGGGGCCATAAAGGGAAGCTCTGCTGATCTCATGCTGGTCATCAGTCTCTAGACTTCAGAGAAAAGCCACTGTGTATCCAAGGGAGCTGTTTATGAATGTTGGCGATTATTTTGAAGGAGCTGAATGGCTAATTATTACTGCTGTGGAAAAAAGACATCCCTAATGCTAATCTCTAGCTGAACTTCAAAGGAGGTAGTGTAAGAGAAAAGTACGTTGACAGGATCACCACTGCTCCTGTGACACTGCCTTTGCAGCACAGTATTTCTCTGAATAGGAAAAGTGACCTAATCTCCCTCTGCTCCAGCAGTGCGATGGAAGAATGGAAGGGGAATTCCAGGGCCATCCCTTACCATTCCCAGTGCCACACCAAGCCTCTTTGTATCCACTGTGCCATCACATTCACTGCCCTCTTCTGCTGAAGGACAGACAGCACATTCCATGCCCAGTGGGAGGGAGTCTGTTTCCATTCTCTCATCCTGATGGCTCTAATTGCCAGTACACAACTGACAGCAGAAATTTAAACCTCAGTGCAAGGGCCAGGCAGTGCACACATGGTTAAGCATTCACATCACAGTGTGCAAGGATGCAGGTTCAATACCCTGGTCCCCAGCTGCAGGGGGAAAGCTTTGTGAGTAGTGAAACATTACTGCAGGTGTCTGTCTCTCTGTCTCTCTGTCTCCCTTACCCTCTCAATTTCTGGATGTCTCTAATAGATAAAGATAATTTAAAAATATAATACGTTTTTTAAAATAAAGGAAAAAATTTTAAGAAAATTGAAAAAAAAGTTTTTGAACCTCTCAAATATAACCCACTTGTTACTTCATAAGTGTGAGTCCATAAGCTTATTGAAATGACCCCAGGAAGTAGCATCAATATGGAGGTTAGTGTAACTAAGAAGAGAGTGGAATTTTGCTTGGGCGAGAAGGAGATTAGCTAGTAGGAAGCCTTAGGGACCTATAATTAAATCTGCCTTCTAATCGCTCCACTGCAAAGAATCTTATGCAAATCATTTACAAATTATCACGCAAATAACTTCTTCCATAAATTAGGTCTAAGTCTTTCATTCTTCTTTATATCTTGAGATAAACATGAGGGTTGTTCTCAGACTTAAAGAAAACATTTTCAGAGGCCAGAGAGATAGATCACTGTGTACTTGGCCCAGGTTCAAGCTTCAGTATCACATAGGAGTGCCTCAACTCTGGTGATACCTCTTCCTCTCTAAATGAGCAAGTCAGCCCAGAAGCAATGAAATCACACATGCACAAGGACCCAGCACTACAAAACAAACAAAAATTACTTGTGATTATTGTGGGTTAAAATTCGTAGGATTACAGGGTATATAGTTCCACACCATACCTACCATCAAAATTCCCTGTCTCCACCCTTCCATCTCACAAAGGTAACCACCAGTTTTCACAAGTCGCTTGCTTTTTTCTCTGAAAGATCATGTGTATCAGTTCTCTAGATTCCACGAGTGAAACCATCTAGTATTTGTCTTTCATCTCTTTACATATATATATATATATATATATATATATATGTCAGAAAATTCATGATGTATTTTTGTATATAAAAGAGAAAGCTATATCATGACTTTTCCAGTAACCAAATATATATGTATATTCTCAAGGGAATCAGCATAACATGTAGTAAGACATTGTAGATTTTCCTTCTTTGCTGCCTTGCCTTAAATGGTTTTGATCCTAAAAAAAAAAAAAAAAAAAAAGTACATTTATAAAAATTAAAAAAAAAATCAAGCTTTAAAATGAAATGATTTTATGGGAGGAGAGATAATCTATGAAATTCCAGAAAGTAAGCTGAACTTTGCCCGGGTCATTTTTACTCTGCCTATATTCCTGAGGTGCTCCTGTGAATGGCCCAGGACTCTCTCCCCTTCTGCTTGTCCTATTAAGAAAGATACATAAACAACCTTACACTAACCTCTGTGTACATATTCAACCTGTTTTTTTTTTAAAGAAAACAGTTTCTTTTCTTACTACTATGTTTTTATTTATTTACTATTGCATAGAGACACAGAAAAAAATGAGAAAGGAGGAGGAGATAGAGAGGGAAAGATACAGACACACCTACAGACCTGCTTCACCACTTGTGAGAAGCTTTTCCCCTGCAGGTGAGGACCAGGTGGAGATCAGGGACTTAAATCTGGGTACTTGCGTACTATAATGTGTGCGTGTTGAGGGGGCCAGTTGCACCAACACCTGGCCCCCTCAACCTGTGTTTTCTGAGTATGCGCCAGCTACAGGGATGGATTGGTCGACCATTTCTCCACATCAGGCCTTCTGAGCTTCTTTGCTTCAGAGAGGAGATTAGCATTGTTGCTTCACAATGAGCCCCTCCCAGGATGGCACCTCCAGCTTCTTTCTGACAATATTCTATCTGTGAGTAGCCTCCTTACATCTCTCTCTCTCAGGCTCCCCAAGCTCAACTTCTCTGGAGAGCACACGAGATTTATTCAGTAGAATTATAGTGAATTTTATTTGTCAGGTGCTCTGGACTGAGAATTTTCTTGGACTGCATCTTTCCTAACTGCTGAGTTCCTTATGTCATTAGAGTTGTCTGTTAACTCTCAGAAGTTCTTGAGGTGATGGCTTCCGGTTACCTCACTGGTAACTGGAATTTCAGTATATAATGCCATTTCACTCTACCAGCCTCCGTGGTCTGGTGTGGTGTGGTTTGGCATGGCATGGGGTGGTATTCACTCTCATACAGACTATTATAATGATGTCCTTACCACACATCTGCCTATGGCTGTTCTTTCATTCTACTCTGTTTTAATTTGACTGCTGTGTCCTGTGAGTCATTGGTGGCAGCCTTACTCATTTAATGGATTAGTTGGAACCTAAAAATAGCTACAGTCCTCATGCAAGCAGCACATAAGCCTGTGGAGTCCCTTAGCAGCCAAGAAAAGCCTGCTTGCCAGCAATTCACATGCAGGACTGGTAGAAATGAATCCTAACATATCAAAAAATAGGTAGTGGCTTCCCTGTGTGCAAAGCATAGTACTGAGCCTGTGCACAGTTTTCATATGGGCATTCATTCTCCTCTGAGTTCTTATGTAAGAAAGGCTCCAACAGAAAAAACAATCTGGAACCACATTGGGGTGTGGTGTGTATGTGTGTCCCCCAAAAATGTTTTCCCTTTAATTCCATATGATATAAGTGTCCCCAGCTGGGTCATCTTACATGTATTCATGAAGAGTACCTTCTTGTTTATACTAAAAATAATAGGCTTTATTTTGTAAAGGGAACTTCAGTTTACAAAGAAAAAGAGCAGGGGTACAGTTCCCAGACACATAGAATTTCTTAAAAGCTTACACCTGGGGACATTTGTTACAATTGAACAACCAGCAGTGACACATTATTATTAAGGAAAGTTCATAGTTTAGAATGGGGTTTACTCTTTGTACGGAACATCCTATGGGTTTTGACAAATGAGTAGTACCCTGCATTTAACATTTATGGCATCATCAATTTCCCACCCTAAATTTTTTTTTATTACTTCACCTCTCCCTGCTCCCTACCTCCCTCCTGCCAAAAATCCTTGGCAACCACTAATCTTTTAAACTTCTCTAGCGCTGCCTTTTCCAGATTGTCATATAGTTGGATTCACAAAGCATATATAGCCTTTTCAGACTGCTTTCTTTTACTTGGCAAAAAGCATTGAGGACTCCTCCATGACTTTCTTTCCCCCTGTTGGTTGTGACAGCTCATTTCTTTGCACTGCTGAATAATATGTTGTTCTCTAAAGCATGCATTTCAAGACCTGAAGGAAACTGAGCAAATGGGATAGATTCTGCCCTGGTTACTCACTGAGCAGGATACTAAGGAGGCTTCTCCACAATGGAGGTCCCATGAGCCATTAAAAAAACAAACAAACAAACAACAACAACAAAAACCCCTAGGAGAAGAACAAAACTTGTAACTTGTGATTTGTGTTTGAAAATAAATCTGCACTTTCTCCAAAAACTGTGGCAGGATGAGTATTAGTCTGACTAAATGTTCCAAACAAAGTACTCACAGATGGGACAGGGAAATAGCTGATTCAGTAGAGCACACACTTTACCATGCACAGAGACCTGGGATTAAGCCCTTCATTACCACATTGAGCTTCATGAGTGGTAGAGCACTGTTATGGTGTCTCTCTTTCTCTCATTGCCTCTTCCCACCTGTCTGCCTCTCAACCTCTTAGAAAGAAAAGGAAGGAAGGAAGGAAGGAAGGAAGGAAGGAAGGAAGGAAGGAAGGAAGGAAGGGAGGGAAAGAAGAGTCCACTGGGAACAATTAAATTATGCAGATACGTAGTCCCAGAGACAACCCTGATGGCAAAAAAACAAAAACACGAATAGTCTCACACTCCACCAAGGAGCTGTGCTTGTTTTCTTGTTCATCATGTTTTAACACTGGAGTCGATAACTTTCTTGAGTCCTTAAATATTCTGATTTTCTTGATGTTGAGAAGATAGTCACTCAAACTTGCCTCCGAGGAAAACAGATTGCCTTCTGTCTACAGGTGAAGTGGGATCAGGATTGTCACCCACAGTTCAGAAGTTCATTTCAGAATTTCCAATTTCCTAATCTCACCAAAAACAAGACATCTTTTCAGATACCCACCCAGCTTCTAAGAGATATCCTTGCTCCGAGATACAGGCAAAATTTGCTTATTTGGGATAATGTCAAGCAAAAGTTTTTCATAAAGCAGATGCCCTTCACATTTGTGAAAACAGGGATTCTTGTGAAGGAAAAGGGAGACATATTTAAACAACAGACATTTTGTTTTCTTTACATCTTGTTTTTGGTGATATGTACATATGTGTGTATATAGAAATGGCACCCATCTAAAATTGAATATACAATCAAATTGCATAAGTAGGCTTATGCACACACAGTGTCTATATACAGTTGTTATTGACTAAGCAGTTAAAAAAAATTACTGAGCTTACACAAAGAACTAAGAATGAGCCAGTCACTAGACCAGCATGGTGACACTAAGACAAATCATCATCAACCCAAAAGGTAGGAGATGCTGCCTCTGTCTTGGTGCCTTCACTCTGAATAGAAGTTGAAACTGAGTGCTTCAGAGGAGTTGCTTTGGGGTGGAAGGAGGGAGGGTTTGGACAGATTTGTCATAGGAGCAACAGTGAGCAAATGACTGAGACTGCAGCAGCAGCAGGAGGAAGGAAGGAAGGGGAGGAGATGGGGCGGTGATCTGCACCTACAAAAGAGAGGTGCTGGCTATAAGGCATTCAGAGATGAAAGACAGAGAGGCCTCAAGCTGACAGAGGACAAAGGCTATTCATGCACACATTTCATCTTATAGACAGCTTAAAATGTTTGGAAAAGGATGTATTTATGGGATGAAAAAAAATGGACCATGTCAAGCTGCCAGGAGTTATGTAACAAGCTTTTGGTTTTATACAACACTTCCCCCAGGAATAGACTTTCTTTAGGTTTCAATCAGGGACCGTTTGAACCTGACAGGATCATAAAAATGAATTAATGATCATTAGCACAGCCAAAAGAGTAGAAAGGAACCTCAGAGTAGGGAGAAACTAACTGAAGTATGATGCAGTGAAACCTGACAAGCTCAGCATCTGACTGGGGAAGATTGAGTGAGGCAACTGTGACTCAGTCCAAAAACTGACTGCCAGGGAACCAGCCAAATCTACTAAGGTTGTAGCCCTTCTCCCTGGGGAGAATGCTAAACCCCCTTTGGTTTTGGCTCCTGAAAACAGGGACAGCAGAGCCTTTCTGGTGTCTCAACATTGACCTCTATTGGCCAGTCATTCCATTGCAGTGTTCTTACATACAAAAGGCAGATGGAGCTCTAGTCTCTGATTTTTACTGAGTTAAATGCTAACAAGTATTTCAGATTCTGGGGAAAGAACCATGTTATCTTATCTCTCATGGAGCATACAGTCCTGTAAGCATTTGACGAAAGAGGTGAGACAAGTATGTATTTAAGGAAATAATATGTAAAATAATAGATGCTAAAGAAAAGTTTCAAAGTAGAAGGGTACAGATTGAAAGGTGATTCTTTTAAGTAGAGTGATTAGTGAAGCACTCTCTAAGACGTGGACGGGTAGTGGGGTGAATTGTAGACCATTTCTGACTTTCTCAGGGCATCTGTTTCTTTCAGTGAGCTGCTGGTTTGGCCAGGGCAGTGACAGTACAGAAAGTGAGAAATGGACTCATTCTAGATATTTGGAAATGGGAACAGATAGGATTAGCCTGTAATTTGAATGAGTGTGGTAGGAGAGAAAAGGCCAAGTAAAATGTGGTTCCCAAGCACTTGACCTGCACAGCTGGAAGAACGGGGATGCTGGGGCCGGGCGGTGGTTCACCTGGTTGAGTGCACATGTTGCAATGTGCAAGGACTCGGGTTTGAATCCCCAGGCCCCACCTGCATGGAGAAAGCTTTGCAAGTGGTGAAGCAGGGCTGCAGGTGTCTCTCTGTCTCTCACCTTCTCTATCAACCCCTTCCCTCTTGACTTCTAGCTGTCTCTATCCAATAAATAAAGATTTTTTTTAAAAAATTTTTTAAAAAGGGATGCTATTCATGGTGATTGCCAAGAACCTAGGAGACACTGTTTATCAGGGGCATACTAGGACATCTATTTTAAACACATTAACTTTGAGTTGTCAGTAGACATCAAGTGGAAGTCAACAGATAACATGATTACCATAATAAAAATTCTTTGTGGAATTATCATTTCCCACTCACATTCACTGAAACAAGAACTAGCTCTTCTGTAGCTTCTCTTCTATAGACTCTGACATTTATCAGGTGTTTTGAGTTACTTCACTAAACTTCATTAAAGCTACAAAACCTGAAGGGTAAATACTTGATCAATACTATCAATATTTTAAAGTTCTTAACACTATAGGGAAGACCCATACAAGTCCCAAATTAAAGGAATTATAACAGTGTTTTCTGTTTGCTTTCATTGTTCATGTACAGTTTCACCACTCCTGGGCCATATTTTGAGGGGAGGAGGTAGAGGAAGGGAGGGAGAATAGATAGATATAGATGATTGATAGATAGATAGATAGATAGATAGATAGATAGATAGATAGATAGATAGATAGATAGATAGATAGATAGATATGCAGGCACATAAACAGAGACCATAGCACCAGAGTTCCCCCTGGCACGATGGTACTTCCTTGTAGTCCTGGGGCCCAAACTCAGGCAACACATGAGCCCTACCCTATGAGCTCTCTCTCTCTTGGCCTTTCCCTTTCTGGTTTAAAGTAACACCATATCACAAAATCCCACCATCTCTGTTTCATGTCCAAAGCAGTTCTCTTTGGCATTGGCAATATATTTTTAATTCTATAATATTCCCAAAGGGAAATTTTAAGCAGCTAGACCTCCATGTATAGTCTCACTGAAATAATCCTCAGGATGATTTCTTCCTCTACGGCTAACGATCAGTTTACTTTTGATAATGTTTATACTCTTCTGAGACCATGAATGTAGCTAAGGGTAGAATTTTTGATTTGCACATATGAGGACCTGAGTTCAATTCCTGGCTTTCCTCTTAACTCCTACATTCCAAAGGGATGCACATGCCCTTCTAACCAACCTAATTATGAAGTAAAATTTATTTCTGATGTATACTTGAATGTCCTTATTTGTGACATACGCCATGAGTTTCACTTTTCACCAAATAAAGAGGAGAAAAAAAAATGTCATGTTCACATATATGCAGACCAAAAAGAAAAATATTCTGTCCATATCATTCAGTCTATATGTATAATCAGTGAGGAATAAAGGATTAGAGAGGATGAATGTTACTGAGGATACATTAGATGACAAGAATTATAGTACCTGGTCTGAACTTTCCAGCTCACTGTCTATATCAGTCAGATTGCCTCCGTAGTCTTAGGCTCCCGACTTTCATAGACCCAAATGATAATGTGTGGCAGGACATATTTTTTGAACATGGCAGAACTCCCATGGGAGCCACTAAAGTCTGAGTTTAGGAGGAAAAGCTCAAAGGCAAGCCTCTGAATTAGTGAAGATTTTCCCCAAGCCTATACACGTCTTTCTGGTGCAAATCTCAAAATTCTTTCTCTGTCTAGCCTTTCACTTGCTTTTTGTCTGTTTCTTTGTTAGCTTTTAACTATTATCAATTTTTACTTTACTGAGATGTTGACTTTCAAGACTGTTGTCACTAAGTACAGTTTCATATTTCTCCACCAAATTGTTCACTTTTTACAACATAAGACACTGGGTCCCCAGCTCCCTTTTCAGCTCCCTTTAACCTTCCCCTTTTTAAAACTTTGAATCTACTGATACAGAACATAGTTTATTCAAGTTTCACCCCATGTTTTCACTTTCTTTATTTTTTTTAAGTCTCAACTTCAAGTGAGATAATCCGGTATTCACCTATCTTCTCAGCTTGTCACTTTTCTTTCACTGTTGGTTTGTTTTTTTGTTTGTTTGTTTGGTTGGTTGGTTTGGTTTCTTGCCACTAGGGTTATTGCTGGGGCTTGGTACTGACAGTATGAATCCACCTCACCCAGCAGCCTTTTTTGTTTGTTGGCTCCTTTGTTTTGCCTTTCTATTTTATTTTATAGGACAGAGAAAAATTGAGAGAGGGGAAAGAGATAGAGAGGGAGAGAGGAGAATAGACAATCACAAAGCTGCTTCGCTGCTCCTGATGCATCCTCTCTGCAGGTGGGGAATGGGAACTCAAACTCAGGCCCTTGTGTTAGATGTGCTTAACCAGGTATGCCACTGCCTGGCAGAAGGAGGTTCATGTAAGCTGTTCAAGCCATAGACCATATTACAGCAATTCATTGTCAGATCTGCCTTTGGGTTTTGTGATGAAGAAGCAAGGGAAGGGCTTTCAAAATGGGTCCAAAATATTAAGGACAGGCATCTACAGCATAACATTTGGAATAATCCATAATGCTACCCGTAATAAGAACCTTAGCCCTTTTTCGCTTGTCTTTTCTTTTCTCTATCCTTCTCTTCTCCCCCTCCTTCTTCTTCATTGTTGATGAGTGTGTGTGTGTGTGTGTGTGTGTGTGTGTGTGTGTGTGTGTGTGTGTGTGTTAGTGTGTTATAGGGAATTGAACCCAGGACCTCCTGCATGCAAAGCATATACACCACTGCTCAGCAATATCCCCAGTCACATCCATTTCTCCTTAATAAATTTACAGATACTTGGTAACATATGAAATTCTTCAGGTATATTTTTCTAACATTATACGATAAATGTTTTCTCAAACCAGGAAATATTGGGGACTGTGTACAAGATGACTCACACATCAAGAATGCTTTGTAGGCAGTGGCTCTCTGCCAGCCAAGAGACAAATACTGGCCAAGAGTAGGAGGAACTTAGGAACATGTAGTCAATAGGGAAAAAAGAAATTGACCACTGTGTTCAAAAATAGGCTTTCCAGGATTGCAAATTTCACATAACCTTTAGCTGATGTTGAGCAGAGATATGCAAACAGTGCAAGTGGATGGAGTTTCTTCTGAGATGTAACTGTGAAGGCACTGAGCACCGACGATAACTCTGGTGGCAGTCAATATTAAATATAAAGTACAGTGCTTTGTGGACACTACCCAAAAGAGTAAGATATGCTAGAAAACACCGTCTCTGGTGTACTCTCAACTCTATTTCCTGCCCCACACCTGGTTGCCAAGCTCTTGAATGATCAAACTCCCGCTTTGCTTCACGGTTGCTCTGCCTTTGGAATGTTTAAATATTTTAGTGGGAAGTACACTGTTGTTGTTTGTTTGGTTGGTTGGTTGGTTTTGTTTTATTTATAGACTTGTTTATTTCCTTGTTTGGTTTTTATGCAGAGTAGCTAGCTGCCTTCAAAGGTTGATTCAAATTGCTCAGTCTACTACATCTAGAAAAGTCACTGAAAAACAACTTTTTAAATTATTTTTACTAGTGATTCAATAATGATTAGCAAGATTATATCAGAGGTACAATTTAATATATTTGCCACCACCAGAATTCTGAAAATTAACTTTTAAAAAACATCTTCATTCTTCTCTTTTTTTTTTTCATATAGCATACCATTGAAGAAATGAAACTTCTGTGAAAATTGAACTGTAAAACCTCAAGTGAATCTCAGCCTAATTTAATGACAATTGTAAAGCTCAATGGACAGTTTGTAGATTCCCTACATATGCCATTTCCTTGCTTTTGTCACATATGAGATACTTCCAGATAGATTTTTTTTTCCTTGCAGCCATACCTCTATCCCATCCTCAAAATTTTTTTAAATTAAATACAGTATCTTCATCCATGAAGACTTCCTTACTCATCTGCTCTGCCAGCTGGTATATACTTTTGATCTGTCCTCCAACAGTGTAACACTATGACAAGCAACACACCCCAGTCTATAGATCTTCCCACCACATTGCCACTTATGGCTCACGTGTCTCTTCTGACCATTGACTATGAACTCCTCCAAAATTCGTGCCATGCTTATCAACTGACTTTCTTTGTATAATGCACAACATAATGGCATGGAGAAAACACCAGCTATTGAAAGGATATCAGGCTTTCCCCATATTTAATTTTTGTTTTTCAAACAAATGCAGAGACAGATTTGAGTCCCTCTTCTTCCTGTACCTGTAGATGGTCCAGGCATCTAAACTAGCTATTTCCACTTAGCCTTCTTCCCAGAAATATCCTCCCATCTAAACTTCTCCACATCCTTTTCATCCTGCAGGCTCCTGGCAAAATCCTCCCTGGGACCAGTCTCGATGTCACTGATAGTGCTCCTCCTCAAGTCCTAGAGTGCACACTCATTCATCCAATAAACAGATATTATGCTCCAACCCTGTTCCAGGTACCCTTTTAAGGTCCAAGGATACAGTGATAGACACCTGAGTGCCTAGCACTCAGGTGTCTATCACTGTAGAACATCACTGTAGAACAACCCTGATCCATATTTAACCTTGTCACACTTGAGAATAGAACCTTTTTCAGTGAGCTAATAGAGCACGAAACCTCTATCTTCGACTACTAAGTCATCTATGGAACCTAGCTCAGAGCTGAACCCTGAAATATGCCATCATTCTTGGGAATCAGTTGACTTATTTTAATGGAAGCAAGCGATAAAGCCAAGTAAAATGCCATTTTGAATACTGTGGACTTTTACACAGGAAAGTTTTTGCTCCCTCCCTCTTCCCCCCTGACACACACACATACACACACACACACACACACACACACACACACACACATGCTTTGGCCTCACAGCTTTATACATTAAGTACAGGTATAACTGAAAAAGGAGGTCCTCATCTGCAGGTATTGGTGAAGATCTGTGGAAGTCATCTTTTCCACCCCATTCAGCTGACGTGCATGTACAATAAAGCAACACAGTCTTTTCATTTGTTTCCTTCTTTCCCCTTGCTGTTTCTACAGGTCAGCGTTGAAGTTTTGGTAGAGTACCCCTTTTTTGTGTTTGGACAGGGCTGGTCATCCTGCTGTCCAGAAAGAACCAGCCAGCTCTTTGACTTGCCGTGTTCCAAACTCTCCGTTGGGGATGTTTGCATCTCGCTTACCCTCAAGAACCTGAAGAATGGCTCTGTTAAAAAGGGCCAGCCCGTGGATCCTGCCAGTGTCCTGCTGAAGCACTCAAAGACTGACAACCTCACTGGCAGTAGACACAGGTATGCTGAGCAGGAAAACGGAATCAATCAGGGAAGTGCCCAGATGCTCTCTGAGAATGGTGAACTGAAGTTTCCTGAGAAAATAGGATTGCCTGCAGCACCTTTGCTCACCAAAATGGAACCCAGCAAGCCCGCAGCAAGGAGGAAGAGGAGGTGGTCAGCACCAGAGACCCGCAAACTGGAGAAGTCAGAAGATGAGCCACCTTTGACTCTTCCTAAGCCTTCTCTAATTCCTCAGGAGGTTAAGATTTGCATTGAAGGCCGGTCTAATGTAGGCAAGTAGAGGCAATGTGGGGAAGGGAAATTTGGCTCTCCTTCATCATTTGTATCCAGATTACTGTACTGTAGGCTAAATAACACAGTATTTACATTTTATCCTCTTTCTTTAGGTTTCTGTTATAACCTTGTCATTAGAGTTACCGCTGGTGTTGCGCAGGAGACTGGTGCATATGCTTTTTCCACTCATGTCTGACGGCAGTGGGCAGCAGGGGCCAGAGCAGGGCCAACTGGGATCAGGCATCCTGGGTAGAAATGAAAGTGGCTTCACAGCACCTGCCTCACTAGCAGTGCAGAAGCAACAACCAGCGCTGACTTCCTCTAGTTTCCCAAGCAAGTTCTGTGGAAAGGCAACTATAGGGGTGTGAGCATGCATGCATGGGTGCGTGCATGCATGGGTGCCAGTGAGTGAGGCTCTATTTCTCTCTCTCTCTCTCTCTCTCTCTCTCTCTCTCTCTCTTCCTTTCAGCACGGGACTAGAGGGGAAATGTCCTCTGGAGCTTGTCACATCCAAAAGAAATATCAAGAACCCACTTCAGGGCATCCTAGAGAGGCATCAGACAGTAGATGGAAAACAAACTATGTAAAAGAACAATTTTTCCTCCAACATATTTTACAATAAAAGCAACTTTTAATCATATAGATACATATTTCCCCCTATGGGGCCTGACTGCACTGATTTTTTTTTTTTTTAAGAGCAACTGCCACAGGTGGGATTTTGTTTCTGCTTTATTAGTGCAGTGATGTCTCCAGGGTGTCGTGGTGGTTGGAGCAGCCCCTGCCAGCATCACCAGCCAGGCCTGGAGAGGATGGTGGAGCAGGACATGGGCAAGGGAACCCCCACTTGCGTTTCTGTGCAGTGTTAGGAAAACCAATTAGGTTATCGTGTTGACTTCGCTCACGAGATAGATGCAAACTGCCCTTCATTGAGATCAGGGGAAATTCTTCGCATTGGGTTTGCAAATCTTTTTGTCTTTTAACTCTAGTACTGTTTATAGTTCATGACTATGGACAACTCGGGTGCCACTTTTTTTTTCCGATTCTAGTGTGACGTGAGGAATTAGATTTTGAAGATGAGCATATATAGTACTATCTCTAAGCACTTAAAATGCTGTTCACACTTTATTACCAAGCATCTTGGTCTATCATTCAACAAGTACTGTATCTCACTTTACTCTTTGGGAAGACAGAAAATGAAGTTGCTTTCTTTTTCCAACACTGTAACTACATTTCAGCTCTGCAGAGTTTCTCATGAGCAAGATACCGAAAGTTTCAATGTGGTTTAAAGGGATGAATGTGAATTATAATCTAGTATGTGACAATGAGTGACCACCAAGAACAGCCTGACTGAAGGCACTTTTCACTTTGATGTTTGGAAAAAAAAAAAAAAAGACATACATAGAATTGACAGAGAAACTGAGAGAAAAGGGATGGAAAAAAAGAATACTCTTTTTTTTCTTTTTAAGATGAACTTTTGAAGAACTTTGCGATTTGCACATCTTGAGTTTATAATTTGTGTGATATTCCTGCAGTTTTTATCCAGTAACATTGTGGGAAAAGTTTGGGGGTGGGACTTGAACGAGCATAAATAAATGTAGCAAAAATTACTTTCTAACCTACCTAAACTCTAGGCCATTTTATAAAGTTATGTTCCTTTCAAAATTTATTTTGGTCTTTCTCCCATATCTGTCACAAAAACCAGGTTTAGCAGGACAACTCTGAGAATTTTCTTCAGATTCATTAAGAGTTTCCCATAAGGACATTCATGCATATGAGCAACCTTTTTTTTTTTTACTATTATTTTATTATTGTTGCTATTTACATTATTTCTAAAATAACTTTTTTTTTCCCCTCCATCTGAAATCAAATAAGATTTAATGTTTGGTACCAACCCAGAAAAGGTAATTAATAGCTTAATCCTTTCACCCCCAGTGATCAGAAATATTGTTTGTGGATTCCGAGTATGCCTCGTGAAGTGCTTTTTTAGAAAACTTTATACGTAGGAAAACATTTTTAAAATTCTGACTTGGAATGGCTGCAACTGATCTGAATATCTGATCTTCCTTTTTACCATTGAAAATAGTTATTTTCCATGTCACAGACCAAAAGGAAAAGCTCGTGGCAGCACCTATCTTGGCATATCTAGAATTCTTTTACATGTATCTCTCACCAGAACTAATGGCTTTTCTAAACCATATTCTGGGGTGTACCAAAAACATTTGAATAGGTTTAGAAGAGCTAGACCCATTCTTTGACTTTCTTGGCAGTTAATTACCCTGTTAGCATACTAGCAGAAAGCTGGGTGGGCCCATTTTTGCAGTCATACTGCTTATTTAGTGCTGCATTTTTCTTTCTTTCTTTCTTTCTTTCTTTTTTTCTTTCTTTCTTTCTTTTTTTTTTTGTGTGTTTAAGCATTTCTGTTCAGAGAACTTGCTTAATCTTCCATATATTCTGCTCAGGGCACTTGGAATTATTATGAATTATTTTTCTTTTTATTTTGTAACCTTGATGGTAAGAGGAACATGGGGTTGCCATACAGACTTTGTCCTCATTAGTACCACTATTTACAGCAACTCATGTGGACTCAGAAAAACACACATCATCTTTTAGCTTACTTTAAGTACTGAACTAAATGGATCCATGAAACCAACACTAAAGTGGGAAAACATACACAGTTTGGAGCAATAGGAACATCATCATAATATGTGTGCTTCTATCTATTTCAGGTATAGGAATTTTTAAATAATTGGTTCTTTCTAAACATTGTCCCATTTCATTCTCTTGCTTTTTAGCATGTGCAATACTTTCTGTGCCAATAGAGCCTGACCAGTGTGCTCTAGTTAAAAGCTCATAGTTTTTTGGCTTGTACCCATTTGGTCTTTCTTCCTATTCTGGCCAAGAAGGGCTGGAGGGAAGGAGCCAGGAAGGGGAAAGTTCCTGCTTCAAGTTTCCCCTGCTGCGGATATGGAGTGCTGGGGCCAGGAGCCTTCAGGAGCTCCGTGTGTCTGACGCCATGTTGCAGAAAGAGCAAGCAAAGGATATCTAGGGGAAGGGCTGCAGTCCCCTGCCACCATTGAGGAATAGTGAATATGGCGTGTGGAGAGGAAGGAGGCAGATTCATTTCTAAGGCACACTCTGGAGCAGTGTAGCCAGAATCAACCCATTTTCCACGGTCTTTTCTGCAAGTGGACAGGCCCCTCCTGAGGCCTGTGTCCTTGAAACTTTGAGCCCTGCCTCTGAGTATGCCAGCGGCCAGTGGCTGTGGAGGGAGCCATCTATGAACAATGGTCACCACTCCTTTGTGGCAGCTTGCTCTTCAAATAGGAAGAACATCCAGAGGACAGGGAACCTCTTGTTTGCAGACATTGGCGAGCCCAAGACTTCCAGAGCAGCCTTTGTCACCGCTCCTGCGTAGCAAACATAACAATGACAAGCTTAGAAATCCTTCTTCGGTGCCGTGCAGCTTAATGAGGATCAGCTATGTGCCTCTGTACTGTGTCCACTTTGCAATATTTACTGACAGCTGACTTTAGTTCTTCCTTTCCTGTTTTCCATTTTTTTTTAAACTAATAACAGCAGGCCTTTTGCGTTTACAATGGAACACAATCACCAAGAAATTAGTCAGGGCGAAAAGAAAAAAAAAATAATAAGAAACCAACAAACAAGAACCTCTCTTTGTAGGGATTTCTAAATATATTAAATGACTGTTCCTTAGAATGTTGAACTTGAGAATTCTTTCAGTTTGTCTGGGCCACATTGGGGGGATGGGGAGGGGGGAGTACAGAAATGGATGCCACTTACCTCAAATCTTTTAAAGTGGAAATCCAAATTGCATTTTCATTTGGACTTTCAGGATAATTTTCTATGTCGGTCAAAGATTTTTGTTCTCCCCCAACTCACCCCATTTGGTTTGGGATGATTTGATTTCCCTACTCCCACCCCTTATTGTTGTTGATCCCATTTCTAACTCTTGAATTATGACCCTGTATGTTTTCTGTTGGATGAGTGTGTTGGGTGTTTTTTTCCCCCACCAGGAAGTGGCGGCATCCTTCCTTCTCCCCCTACAAGGAACTCTGCAGAACCTTTCACACCTCTTACTCAGGGATGGGGCTGGCGTGTGTGTGGTACACTGATGTGTCCGGAAGCAGCACTTTGACTGCTCTGGGGTAGGGTTGTACAACTTCAAGGAATGTTTGGATTTCCTGCATCTTGTGGATTACTCTTTAGATACTGCATAGATTGCAATATAATGCTGCATGTTCGAGATGAACAGTAGCTCCTAGTAATCATAAAATCCACTCTTTGCACATAGTTTGATCTTTACTGAAATATGTTGCCAAATTTTTATTTTTGTTGTTGTAGCTTTGGAATTTTTGTTTGTTTTTCAAGGAAATAATTGACAATAAATACCCTTTAACATCTGTGACTACTAAGGAAACCTATTCCTTTCATAGACAGAAAAAAAGTCTCAAATGCTTTTGAAGACACTAATGCCATGCTATTTCAGATATGGGTGAAGAAGCAGGGCTCTTAGGACAGAAGGCCAGGCTTTTGAGCTGTGTGGGTTGTCATGGCTACTGTTTCATGAATCTCAGGCAGTTCAATCAACTGTGGTCTGTTCTCTCCCAAAGCCCTTTGCACTTCCTGTTTCCTAATCACCCGTATTGTATTTCCAGGTGAAAATGGGGCTGGCTGTCTCCAGGGCCCAATCCAGCTTCAGTGGTAATATGAAAGGAAAAGGGAAATATACTTTTATTTTTTAAGATGGAGTGGAGACCTTTGCATCCACCTTTGTGTTTCCAACCCAGAATTTCTGAAATAGGGATTTGAAGAACCCATTAAGTAATAAATATACAGAGAATATACTTTTTTTTATAAAGCACATGCATATGCTATTGTATTGGGTTGGTTTTCTCTCTTTTCCATGGACAGTGTTGTGTTTCTGTTAATAGGGAAACTCCAAACAATTTGCACACCTCTACTCCGGAGCTGAGATTTCTTTTACATAGATGACCTCGCTTCAAATATGTTACCTTACTGATAGAATCTTTTCCTTGTAGCACTATACCTTGTGGGATATTTTTTTTTTAACGTACACCTGCTTTGAGAAGCTGAAGAAAAAAAAAACATTTTTTGAAGCACTCACTTTCAGGGGTACAGGTAATGTTTTTAAAAAAATTGCACAAAAGAAAAATGAATGTCAAGATGATTCATTCAGTGTTTGAAAGATATGATCTGTTGAAACAATGAGTTTCCTACCTTGTTTGTATAAAAAAAAAAAAAGAATCATAAAGGTTGACAGTTATGTTTTTTTCTTTTTTTGTATATAGAAACTTGTCATGTCTAAGTGATCAGATTCATATGGTTATGGCCTGGAAGAACTACTACGTAAAAGGCTCTTAAACTATACCTATGCTTACTTCATGTTTTTGTTACATAGAGAGCTCTTCTGAGGGGAGGACAACGCTGTATTCTGCAATTAGAGAATACAGTTCATTCCTATGCTGAAAGTACTTCTCTGAGCTCCCTTCTTAGTTTTAAACTCTTAAGCCATTGCAACTCCCTTTTCTTCAGAGATGATGTTTGACATTTTTCAGCACTTCCTGTTCCAATAAACCCAAAGAATATAATCCTGAACAAGAAGTGTTTGTTAACAAGGGATCCTAACTACCGATAAAACAGAACGCAACTATGAGAACAACAAAAATAAAGTTCAATCTCTTTTCCCCCACATCTCAAATTGAATGATGTGGGGGGGGGGGTAAAATATAAATTTCAATTGAAATGCCTCATTTCCCCTTAGTCTGATTTTTAATATTAAGAGGCCAAAACAAATGTGGAACAACTTCCCAGGAGAGTCATATTTTGTCCAAAATTCAAGCCAACCAGCAGAGACTGGACAGCTGTGGGGATACTGATCAAACCCACCTTCAATTCTTAAATTCAGAATCTCAGCCCCTCCTTTACTGCTAAATGCAGCTTTCCTGGTAGCTGACATTCACCTATACAATTACGGGAGGGAACAGCAGCTTTTTGTGTCCTCGTGACTTGCATACAAATGATTCAGCTATATTAAAATTAAGTGCATTTGGCCAATAGGTAGTTTCTATACAGTAAGAGTCTCTAAGAATTCACGTAACTTTTCTTCTCTGAAAGGATTCAAGTCTTCCACTGAAGGTAATTGGAGACTTCACCCAAGTTTTCTTTCCGTTTAGTTGGTTTGTTCATTTGCTGTCTGGATGGCTAATGAGCCTGTCTCCTTTTCCATGGCCAGTCTGTAGGCCTTCCTGGGAGTGTTGTTTACAGTAAACCTTGCCGAGGTAACATATGATCCTCCAGAAGACCAGCGTCTGAGGTGACTCTAGCTTACAGCTCTTGCCATTAGAGAGCAGTTACCAAGAAGCTGGGTGTATAGGTTTCTTCTGGTTCTTACGCAAGCCACCAGTACTCTTAAGTTATTGTCTGGTCCAGGAGTGTGGTAAACTCTTCAGTAAGTGAACCTTAGACTTGATGCCTGTGCATTAGATTCTGTGAATACTGCTCTTTTGGCCTTTGTGGGAGGTCGTCCTTCCCAGCTGTCACTGCATACCTATCAGCCCAAATTAGTCAGCTGAAAAGGATCTTTCCGCAGAACCCTGCCAGTATTCACAGTGACCTTAGGCTAAGACTGTCCAAATTTCTAGCCAGTGGTCTCCTGGACCCAGAGCCATCTCTGAGATTGAGACCATCTGGGTGTTTTAATATGGAGTCATGACCCACTCTTCCTATTCTAAGCCTCCCACCAGCCAAGGGAAAAGAGACATCAGAAATTTTGAGGGCACTATCAGACTGACATAGCCAGTACAGAGGAGAACTAGGGAAGGAATGATGTTTTGCACCTTATTGAAAAGAAAATTTTAAGTGCATACATAGTTAAGAGCTTTTATTGTGACAGGAGAATTTTTTTCCATATGCGTGCACACTCTCTGTAATTCCAGTGTAAAATATTGTACTTGCACTAGCTTTTTTAAAACAAATATTAAAAAAATGGAAGAATTCATATTCTATTTTCTAATCGTGGTGTGTCTATTTGTAGGATACACTCGAGTCTGTTTATTGAATTTTATGGTCCCTTTCTTTGATGGTGCTTGCAGGTTTTCTAGGTAGAAATTATTTCATTATTATAATAAAACAATGTTTGATTCAAAATTTGAACAAAATTGTTTTAAATAAATTGTCTGTATACCAGTACAAGTTTATTGTTTCAGTATACTCGTACTAATAAAATAACAGTGCCAATTGCAAATGTGTCCTTGCCTTGTGTTAGGGCCTCAAGAAAAATCAGGCTGAGAAGTCAGTGGTAACATCTCTATTTAACCCCTCACCATGACCCCAGGTGTGTTTGGCTGGGTACGATATAGGCATTGTTTTCTTAGAGGACACGGTAGTGTGGTCCTGCTTGAGATTACAGTCTGAGATAAAAGGCACATTTCAAATGCAGTGTCTTGGCTTGTTCACATGATGTTTATCACTTCCATCTGAATGTGCTGTTTATAAGTACTGCTTCTACACAGCATCTGGCAATTCTGTGGGTTCATAGAGTATAACCAATAATACATTCTGCAGTTTTTCTGTAAAATGTCAATCTGTAGATGGAAAGTTCTTCCATGCCTCCTGTAGTTCACGTTTGTTCCTAACTTAAGTGGAGTTGCTGGTGGGAGGGAGGTGTCCTACCACACAGATGAGCCTATTTGTTTCAAGTATGCACCATCAGTTTGCATTATGTCCCTTCTCAGAAATGTGTGACATAGCATTTACCCCAGAAAGTCATTGCTTTAGCATGAATGACTTTCAGGTGACAGCCCCACCCTTCTCTACCTATATTGTTATGAAATCTTCCTAGTGTTCTGGAGATCTAGAAGAGAGCACACAAAATTAAATCCAGTTTTTACTTAGGCCAAAGAGGAGTTAAGTAATGTTTCCTGTCATTGTTTTCTTGACTATGTGTTTTGGGAACATCCCACAAACACTCTCCTCTTGTGGCCCATGAGGCGATTCTGGTGCACTGTAAATGTTAATGTGAAAAGAAATATGCACCAGGCCAGGTGGTGGCGCACTCAGTTAAGAGCACATAGTACTAAACACAAGGACCCGTGCAAAGAACTGGGTTTGAGCCCCCTGCTCCCCACCTGCAAGGGGGATGCTTCTCAAGCAGTGAAGCAGATCTGCAGTTATCTATCTTTCTCTCTCCCATTCTATCTCCCCTTCCCTTCTCAATTTTCCTATTGAAAAATAATGGGGGAAGGAATGTTTGCCAGGAGCCGTGGTTTTGTAGGGCTGGCACTGAGCCTCAGAGATAACCCTGGAAGAAAGAAAGAAAGAAAGAAAGAAAGAAAGAAAGAAAGAAAGAAAGAAAGAAAGAAAGAAAGAAAGAAAGAAAGAAAAGAGAAGGGAAGGGAAGGGAAGGGAAGGGAAGGGAAGGGAAGGGAAGGGAAGGGAAGGGAAGGGAAGGGAAGGGAAGGGAAGGGAAGGGAAGGGAAGGGAAGGGAAGGGAAGGGAAGGGAAGAAAAAGATATGTGCACTAAGCTAAGGGTGTTGAGAAGCCTAGTAACCAGAATCACGCCCCTTCCTCCAGAACATGCAAGTCAGAGAAATGTCCAGATTACTGCCTTCCCTGTTGTAATATCAGATGTGAATGTTTCTGGCAGGCTCAGCAACTGCAAGTCTTCACTGGTCAGACTGATAAGGAAGATTCCTTTGTTTAAACACTATAAGGGGAGGAGGCGTGATACTATTAAAATATATAGTAGGAGTCTCCAAAGGTGAATGGGACATAGTTCATCAGTGCTCCACCCCATCCACTTCTAGGAAGCGGTTAAGGAGTCCTAACTGAAACACTGTGCAAGGGCCACTGGAGAGCAGACAGCCCCAGGCCCATTGCTATGGAGGCAGAAATGAGCTTTCCAGGGCAGGAGTGCTAGAGTTTCTTTTTTTTTTTTTTTAATATTTATTTATTTATTTATTTATTTTCCCTTTCTTTTTGCCCTTGTTGTTTTATTGTTGTAGTCATCATTGTTGTTGTTATTGATGCCTTCGTTGTTGGATAGGACAGGGAGAAATGGAGAGAGGAGGGGGAGACAGGGAGAGAGAAAGATAGACACCTGCAGACCTGCTTCACAGCTTGCGGAGCGACTCCCCTGCAGGTGGGGAGCCGGGGGCTTGAACCGAGACCCTTATGCCGGTCCTTGTGCTTTGCGCCACCTGCGCTTAACCGCTGCGCTACCACCCGACTCCCATGATAGAGTTTCTTAACAGTGCATTTTGGACACCTCTGCTTTAAAAGACTGATTTTTGCACCAACTCCTACTTGCTTAAAAATGACAGGAGTGCAGGACTTGCCTTCAGTATGTAAAAACAAAGAACTGTTCTGAAGCCTTTACAGAAGATAGAAAAAGGGCAGAAGTCACAACAGAGAAGGCCAGCTGGAAGGATGCCATAGGGGTCCAGGACCACATGGGTGTAGCACAGTAGTCTCATGAAATGGGATTTTGAGGACCTTGAACTCAAACATCAGTGTGGAAAAGGGTGCCTGCTGTTTGAAGCTGATCATTTGCTACTGCTGGTACATCCATACATCCGAAATAGATTTTAAGACTTTGTTTCACCTCTCCCCTTTATTTCTCAATAAAGACTCTCACATTAACAAGCTTAAGAGCTTCAGTGTGAAATGCCAGGTTTCCATGTTCAGTCAATTGTTCTTATTTCCAGCAATAACTAGCCTATTATTCTCTCCAACCCTCCCCAAGTGCCTACCAGGAATCCAGAGTTGCATGTCAATGTTAATCTAAGGAGATAGGACCCCCTAACTTCATCCCAGCTCCTCCTACAATTTTTCTTGCAAATGTAAACTCTGGCATTCAAACAAGTCTTATGATAACAGCATTATATTCAAGTGAAACCATTTTCTTAGGGGAAAAAAGGTGTGAATGTTAATTTTAACAATGATATCATGAGTTCTGGACAGCTGGGCTCTGACCACTATTGACCCAATCAGTGCCCTCTGTCCGGATCCCCAGAAGGCACTAAGGGCAGCCCCCAAGCCTCCAGGTGGCAAAAAAGGGAGGAGGTGGCAGCATTCCAACATTCAGGAGCAGCCAGAAGCTCGGAAGTAACAGAAGGAGGGAGAGAGGAAAATAGGTGCATGTGCAAGCTTCCAGAGTGTCAGCTCATCTTCAAGGTTAGCTGAACACGGTGTTGTGCTGTTGGGTCACCCGGATGAATGTCGCCCTCCTGCTCAGCTCTTTGAGTTTGGCAGCCCCCACATAAGTGCAGGTAGACCTCAGTCCCCCAAGAATATCCAGAATTGTGTTTTCCACATCCCCTTTGTAAGGCACTTCCACAGTCTTGCCCTCAGAGGCCCTAGAAGAAAAAGGAATTTTCGGATTAAACAGGCTCTATGTTTGCTTAGCCCAATGCCAAACTTTCATGTCGAGGCCCGAAGGTCTCAGGTTCAATATCCCACATCACCATAAACCAGAGCAGAGCCGAGGATTGCTCTGGTTTTTCTTCCTCTCATGAAAATTAATACATTACTTAAAAAAAAAAAAAAAAAAAAAGCCCTCTAGAGACTAGTGAGAAAACACCTGACAGATTGCCTGCCTTGCCATGTGCAAGGCCCAGGTTTGAGCCCTTGACATGCCATATGGGACTGCTATAGCACTAATGGTAGCTTAAGTACTGTGATCTCCCTCCACCCCGTCTCTCTGTCTCTGTCTCTCTCTCTCTCTCTCTCTCTCTCTCTCTCTCACACACACACACACACACACACCTGAAAAAGATGGCCCAGAACAGTAAAGTTGGTGAATAACATATGTGTGAAGTCCTACCCATGCAAAACAAACTAACAAACAAAACCCCAGCTAGAATGAGTGCCAGCTTCAGCACTTAAAGGGCCCCAAAGCACTCAGGTAGCTAGATACCACTTTGTGACTTCCATGCCCAGCTTGCTATAAATAACCAATCTGGACATCTGAACATGCCAGCATCTCAGATGAACACATTGCTCCCACCCACAGAGCACAACCTCACTGCTGACCATCCAGTATATCATGGAAAGGAAAGTGTTAGCAACATTGAAAGAAGTCTCACACACTCATACTACTGTTTGGTGACTCTTCTCAACAACAAACCACCAGTCTGCCTCTAACAGAATCCAACTTCACCTTTCTCTTCTACCTTATTCCCTATAATCTCTCAATGACTTAGAGCCCAAGATGTCCAAGAGGAAGGGAGATAAATTCAGTGGATTACCCCTGAGACAGCCAATCATACCACAACCTCCTCTGTTTGTCCTCCCAGATAAAAAAAAAAAATGTCCAGAGCTTCATGTTCCCACAAACAAGCTCATGAGTCAGACACGGACTGCCAAAGGGAATGATCAAGAGAAGGTAGAAGGTATCGCTAAAATGTACAGCATTAGCTTTACTCAGTTATATGGAAATCTCCACCAGCAAGACACAGGGGCTCCAGTCCAGAAACTATCCATTTCTCTGGGGAACCCCCACTTCATTGAGCATACTCCTCCCAGCTCAGCCCTCAGCGTTGAGACACATTATAACACCTGCCTCCAGGGATTAGTGTAGGGTGCCAGAGTCAGAGAATTGAGGCTTTTCTCAACATTGGAGGTACCAAGGCCTCAGGTAACATCTTTCTCATATTTTCAAAGGAATATTTAGAAATTCAGAAGGTCTGGTCTGTGACACCAGTACTAATCTGTCCTTCCTGAGTCCTGGTCCCCTCTTCACAAAGCAACCAAGTAACATTGCTTGACTATACATATCAAGTCTTACTATTGTAAAATGCCTTGAAATATTTTTTGAGGCCCATTACAAGCAAGAAATTTCCAATCTATGGAAAAATTTACCCCCCCCATCTAATGAAACAGAATATGAAAATTCTAACAACCAAGTTCTGGAGCCTCCTCTAAACATTCTCTCATTATATGATAAATATTTATTTATCTATTTAGCTTCTCTTGATCAAAAACTCGTTGGCTAGAATTTCACAGGTGTGCTAACTCTTGTATATTGAGATGTCTGTGCAAAACTACCCTTGGGTGACATCTAGCTTTTGTTCCCAAACAGATTTACTGGGGGGGCAGGGGGGGAGGTAGTGGTTTGCAGTACAGTTGTTGATACACAGGTACAGTTTTTCATCTCCCTATATTAAGTGCATATAAAACACTCTCACCAAGGGTCAGACGGTAGTGCAACGGGTTAAGCACATATGGCACAAAGTGAAAGCCCCCAGCTCCCCACCTGCAGAAGGGGTCACTTCACAAGTGGTGAAGCAGGTCTGCAGGTGTCTTGTCTTTCTCTCCCCCTCTCTGTCTCCCCTCTTCTCTCAGTTTCTCTCTGTCCTGTACAACAGCAATGACAACAACAAGGGTAATAAAATGGGAAAAATGGCCTTCAGGAGCAGTGGATTTGTACAGCAGGCACCGAGCCCCAGCAAAAATCCTGGAGGCAAAAAAAAAAAAAAAAAAGACGGGGGTAAACACTCTCACCTCCATCTTAGGGTTTTTTTTCCCAACTTAGGCTTTTTTTCATGCACTGGGACCCAAATAGCCTCTTCACCCCCTCCTATCACCTTCTTAAAACAATCAGCTAGACCCAGGGCTAACACAGTGATTTAAGAGCATTAAGTGCATAAAGTCAATCATTGGCCACAGCTGAAATCACTCATGTCCCTGAACTCTGATCAGAAACAAGGCACTTGTGCCCGCAATGACTACCATTTTGTCTTAAGAGATCCCCATGAGCTTACCAAGACTTATTAGAATTTACCCAAGTTTTGCAAGTCATGTATTACTGATACTCAAGTCTTCTGTGTGGTGACACAGTATACTGGCAACCATGGGTGGAAGTCCCGACACAGTGCTGATGTCAGCCTTGGCGACAGAGTATGCAGTGGTCTGCACAGACGCATGGTGGACTGTGGGCAGATTCAGTCCGTGCTGGTGTACAAAGCATTGTGGGTAGGCTGAATAGACTTAAAAGTACAGCCAGCCGGAAGTCACAGGCTCGCTCTTTGGCTGCTGCTTCTTCTCCTGGTCAGAAGCAGCTTGGCGGAGGTGCTCCAGGCATCCATCTGCCAAGGCTACTTCTCCTGGGAACTGAACACGTGTGACTCTGCTAGCTGGTAAACTTTTAGACCCCTCTACAGCCATTAGCAACCTTTACCAGAGCTGATAATTGTTTATCTTATGGGACTAAACTTTTGATAACCATATTCAGACTTTATGGACCTAGCGTACTCTTAACCCATGATAATAAGTGCTTATTTTGCCTTTTACCTGTTTCACCCTAATAAACCTTGTATTGCTTAAAACAGTTCCCAGCTCCCGCTGTGAATCCTTTTACGCGCTGCAGCAGCCCCCAACCTCCAGCCTCTTTTTAAGTTAAAATTACAACATTCTGATCTGTACAGTGAAGGCTCTTTTATATCTCCCAGGAATAGCATGAAAACAAAATGGTTAACAAGAAGACACTAGCCAGGCATAAATAACTACATTAATATAATGTCAAAGTAAGAGGAACATTCACACGAGGAGAACATGGTGATGAGGTTGCAAACTTCCAGGGCAAGAGAAGAAAGGAGAGAGAGATAAAAAGTAGACAGAGGGAGTCCGGGCAGTATCGCAGCAGGTTAAGCGCCCGTGGCGCAAAGCACAAGGACCAGCATAAGGATCCTGGTTCGAACCCCTGGCTCCCTACCTGCAGGGGAGTTGCTTCACAGGCAGTGAAGCAGGTCTGCAGGTGTCTGTCTTTCTCTCCCCCTCTCTGTCTTCCCCTCCTCTCTCCATTTCTCTCTGTCCTCTCTAACAACAACATCAATAATAACTGCAACAACAATAAAAAAAAATAAAAAACAACAAGGACAACAAAAGGGAAACTAGATTAAAAAAAAAAAAGTAGACAGAGAGAGACAAAGACAGAGCCAGACAGGATGGGTACAGTCTTTAGGGCCCAGACTACTATGGACAAAGGGGACGATTCCTTCAGCACATCCCTTCCTGATCTATGATGCAGATTTGTTTCCAGAGCTGAGGCTTGGGACAACTAAGTTTATTTTTGCCTATTAGGTCTAAAGCATGCTGGAATGGGGGGGTTTGGGGGGTGTGGTGGTTTCTTTCAGCTCTTTAGCCTCTGTTTCTGCAAGTGCCCACTCACTGTCCTTAGAATCCCAAATATTGGGTTACTAGAAAAGTCATGACATATATTTCTGTTTTTCTAGGTAAAAATATGTCATGACTTTTCTGACAACCCAACAGATTCAACAGGAGAGGGCAAGAAACATACAGCAGGCATAGCATCTAGTTGACTCTGAATCTCAATGGCTCCCTTAACATACCTGCACATAGGAGATACTGCTGGTCTGGAGATGGTGAAGTGAGCACTAAGTAAGCACTAAGCCTTTGGGCCAGAGGTCCAGGTCAGCACTGAGGCAATGATCCCCCAGTCTCTCCCTCCCTGTGATGAAGAGAACAAACCTCTCCATCAGCTACCACATGGGAACAGGACTGGGAAGGGGGTGTCTGAAGCTGCCAGAGCAGGACTTTGCCTCCTTCTCAGGCAGCCTCCTCACTGTAGGATGAGGCTGTCAATGCAACCCCCTCCATCCTCCCACCCTGCCTTTCCTAGTGATAACCTCTTTACTGAGTCTTTCTTTAATAAAGAGAGAAGAAGACCAGAGCGATGAGAACTGAAGTCAGCCTAGCATCCGCTACTAAAGAGCAGAGCTCACACACCCTGCCTGAATCTCCATAGAACTCTGAGGCTTTCCCTCTCTCACTTAGTTTCAACCTACCATAATGGATCTCAAACCCACATCCTCAAAATAAGATATAGGGTGTAA
The DNA here is from genome assembly GCF_950295315.1 of Erinaceus europaeus. NCBI lineage: Eukaryota > Metazoa > Chordata > Mammalia > Eulipotyphla > Erinaceidae > Erinaceus > Erinaceus europaeus. Next base: position 46,998,742 of record NC_080165.1, read on the forward strand.
GAAATAGAGGTTGTCAGTCAGAGAGGACTGGAACGGAACCAGAAAACCAGAATGAGAACTATGAATATTCTTAGAAAAAAGACAATCCACTCAAAGAAGACTTCTTTCTGAGGACACCCAGTTTCTGCTTTATGCATTCTGTGTCGTCTGTCAGCAGTGCTAACTCTGGTGATAAGCAATAACAAACTGGAACAGACAAGTCAGTATCCTAAGAATCTGTCCAAGGTTCTTAGAACACACATGCAAACAATTATAATGGGAGTGAAAAATAAAAGGTCAGGTTATCTTGGGAGGTCAAGAATATCTCAATATACTTCTAAAAAGCACAAGTGAGTATCTGTTCCTCCTGCAGTGAGTGATACAGACCCTAAGGCTGCTGAAAGCCCCGCATGAGGAGCTGCTGCAGCAAAAACACTGCCATCTCCCATGAAGTGGTCCAAACCACGCCTGTTCCATGCACTATGGAACTGGAGACCTATTCTTCAATCCAATTTGTACAGCTTAAATTTATTCCTGAGCAAAACTGAAAGGCAATGGAGCTCACAAAGGCTCCACTCAAAGGACAAGATAACACTATTTCTGCCACCATCTAAAGCTGTGTCACCTCTAAAACTGGTTGAGAGGGTATTAAGTCTCACCTGCAACCCCATTCACATTTCCAACTGGTTTATCCTAAAACATGCTGCTGGTATTCTTTTTGGAGGGTCCCAAACACCGCAAATGCTACTTGGATAAAAACTAGAATTATTGGGGGCCAGGTGGTGGCATACCTGGTTGAGTGCTTACGCTACAATGAGCAAGGACTCAAGTTCAAGCCTGCTTCAAGGGAAAGCCTTATGAGCAGTGAAGCTATGCTGCAGGTGTCCCTTTTTTCCCCTCTTTATCTCCCCTTCTCTCTCAATTTCCCTATCTCTATCTAATCAAAAATAAAAATATTTTTAAAATAGGACTATTTAAAAGAAAGACAAGTTTTCCAGTTTGATCCCATAGTACTTCAAAACAATTTGTATTTTTCCTTTTTTTTTTTTTTTTTTAACCAGAGCACTGTTCAGCCTTGACTTACAGTGATGCTGGGGATTGAACCTTAGAGATTTTGGAAGTCATTCTGCATAACCTTTATCTATCACCCCAGCCCCATAGCTGAAATACTTTGACACCTGTTCCCATCCTAACTCTGTAGGAAGCAAGAGATGCACATATGTGACATCAGCAAAGACAGGGTTGGCTCTCCTCACCTGTACTCAGCAACTCCTCCAGCGTGCTTCTTCATGGCCGTATCAGAGCTCATCCCATAGAAGAGCTTGAGCTTCTGCCCATTCCGTTCAATCACCTCTCCAGCACACTCCGTGTGGCCTGAGAACATCCCTCCCAGCATGACAAAATCTGCTCCGGCTCCTAAATTTCAACAGTAGGGGCAAAAGGAAGCAGCAGAGGAAAAGGCTCAGAAGTAGTCAGCTCTGGAAATATCCAAATGCTATACCAACTCATCCTTTCTCCTCCTCCCTCTCCCATCAAAGAGAAAGGCTCACCCACTCATTTTCGGAGAAAAGTTAAGAAGGCTCCCTCATACAGGAAGCTGAGCACTGTATACTCAGAGTAAGCAGTGTAGACTACTAGAGGTGTTTGGACAATATGCTAGACAGCCCTTAATGGCTATTAATCACTACTGCTAACTATCTTTCAGTCAGAAATATTACAAATTGGGTGGCATCTCACTTAGCATACTGTTCAGCCTTAGGTACAAGAAACGAACACAGGGACATTGTAGAAAACTCTGGCTGCACCTCGACTGTGATGAACCCCATAACTCTATAAATAATACCACATATGGATGACAGGATGGCATGAATTTTCCTAGATAAGTACAGAAGAAAACCAGAGCATCTCCGGCCTATGTGATGCCAGGGTTCAAACTCAGGACTTTACATTTTAAATCCAAAGCCCTAGCCACTATGCCACTTTGGGGCAACTATAAGACACCTTCTGAATTACCAGTCACTTTTCAGTGCCATCAGCTCCTGCTCTGTTCAGGGAGGACTTTGTGGAGCACTAGAAGGGTGTCTAAGATGTAACAGCCATTGGCATTACATAAACATAGCAGAAAATGTCCATGCTGATGATCCTCATAAGAAGGAACGTGAGGGAGTTGGGTGGTAGCGCAGTGGCTTAAGCACAGGTGGTGATAAGCACAAGGACTGGCTAAGGATCCGGGTTCAAGCTCCCGGTTCCCCACCTGCAGGGGAGTCCCTTCACAGGCGGTGAAACAGGTCTGCAGGTGTCTATCTTTCTCTCGCCCTCTCTGTCTTCCCCTCCTCTCTCCATTTCTTTCTGTCCTACCCAACAACGATGACATCAATAACAACAACAGTAATAACTACAACAATAAAACAAGGGCAACAAAAGGGAATAAATAAATATTAAAAAAAAAAAAGGAACGTGAGATACTCTGAAGTAGTAACAGGTATAGGTGTGACTTAAATCAAAACAGAAGGCAGGACCATGGAAAAAAATGGGTAAATAGGTAGGTAGATAGGTAGACAGACAGACAGATAGCTATTGTCAACCCATGTCTGTGACCTTGGGAGAACCACTGCACCTTCCAATGGAGGGAACGAGGGCACAGAACTCTGATGGTGTGAATGGTGTGGAATTGTACCCCTTTTATTTTGTAATTTTGTAAATCACTAATAAAAGGAACAAGTGAGGGCATGCATGAGATAGGAGTTCTGTAGTCTCCCATTTGCCCCTGACTGTAGGTTACTGTCCTTGTCACTCAATTCTTGGACTCAGTTCCCTCAAAACAAAGCAAAAACAAAAACAAACAAACAAAAAAAACCCAAGCAAACAAAGAACCAGAACACTGGAAAAACTGGACTAGACAAGTGACTTGTATGCCTTTTTCATTTATTTTTTAACATTGTTTGTGGAGATAATAGAGAAACAAAGAAGGAAGTGGGGAGACAGTGAGAGACAGAGAGAGAAAAAGAGAGAGAAAGAGACCTGCAGCACTGCTTCATTGATTGTGAAGCTCTGCTCTTCACCCCTGCAGGTAGGGATCAATGGCTTAAACCTAGGTATTTGCACATGGTAACATGGTAACTGCTACCCAGCTCAACCTTTATGTCTCTTTTGCAGTCAAGATGTTTGATAAGGATGGAGTGGGGTGCCTGCCCACTTTTATGATTATTTTCCAGGGTCACTACAAAATCCAACCACTAAAAATACCGTCCCTGGCCCTCTTGTGCCACTTTCAGTGTTTTATTGAGAAGAAGGGAGAAAGTGGAGGGAGAAGGGGGAGGAAGGGGAGCCAATGCCTAATTTTAAGCCATGAATTTTGAAGCTTATTCTATGTAGAAGTATGTGGGCGTTTTCTAAAAAGTACCACTGGGACCTTTTAGGGATGCCTATGACATTCTGTTTCCACCACCACTACCACCACCACCAACAACAAAATGACAGCAATCTTGGTCTTGGAAAAGCCAGGTGAAAACATGGGAGTTTTTTTTCCCTACCTTTTGTATCCACTTGACAATTTGGGAAACCCTAACAATGAAATCAGAAATCAATTCTGGGGGCTGGGTGGTGGTGCTCATGGTTGAACGCACATGTTACAAAGTGCAAGGACCCAGTTTCAAGCCCCCGATCCACTCCTGCAGAGGGATCACTTCACAAATGATGAAGCAGGGCTACAGGTGTCTCTCTGCCTCTCTTCCTCTCTATCTCCCTCTTCCTCTCAATTTCTGGCTATCTCTATCCAATAAAGATAATTTTAAAAAAAAAGAAAGAAATCAATTCTGACTTCTGAAGGCAGTTATCAACGGTTAGGTGGTGGGCCCCAGGGCACAGGATGTTAAGGTATAGGACTCAACTAGTGCTTTTCTAAAACAAACAACAAACAAAAATCCAGGACAACTCTGGGGGCGGTACCAGTACACCAGCTCACAGTTGGTTGCTGCTGCTCCCTTGTGGCAAACAGGCTCCTCAGCGTCAGGGAAGAAACTGCTGTTGTGACAGAGTTCACCAAAGTAGATCCCCAAAATTACTATACACCAGAGCTGCTGCTGTTCACTTTCACAGTATCCTGATCTTTCCCAGCTTCAATTTTCTTTTTTAAAATTTTTATTATCTTTGTTTATTTGATAGAAGCAGTCAGAAATTGAGAGCAAAGGGAAGTAAGAAAGGAAGAGAGAGACAACACTGCTTTACCACTCACAAAGCTTTCTTCCTACAGGTGGGGACTGAGGGCTCAAACCTGGGTCCTTGTACATTGTAATACATGCACTCAACCAGGTGTTCCACCACCTGGCGCAATGTAGCCTCAATTTTCATGCAATTCTGCGTTGTAGGATTCACTGTATCCTTGAGCACTCATTCTGCCCTGTCACCAGTCAGAATCAAGCCCATAGCAATACTATGGTGACCAGTTGGGCCTGAATCCAGGGGAAGGAAACTCATAACTGGCCCAGAACTCCCTCAAGATCTTTTGCCTCCTCACTCCATCCCCACCCTGCAGCTAAGGCTTAACTAAGGAAAGCTATCTAGGCTTGCTCCCTCCATGTCTCCTTACCAAAGGCTTTGGCGACATCTCCTGGACATGTGCAGCCTCCGTCCTTCAAAGGAAAAAGCAAGGAGAAAGCTTCAGCAGGAGCTCTGCCCGGAAGTCCCCCATGGTTACCCCCACCTTAACCCCACTGATATGGATCTAGTGTCTAGAAAATGACATCCACCCCACCTCCAGTCAGGACCCCCAAGAAAACACAAGAGCTCCCCCACTCCCCCACAGTCCCACACTCCCCAGTTACTGTCCTAGCACCTTCCATTCCCCAAATTCTCTCTTCTCCCACCCCCGCTAACTCCCCGCCCCGCCCCCAACAGTCCCTCCTTAGCAGGGCAGGCAGTGACCCATTCAGGTCCCACCTCAACCTGCTTCTGAGCTTTGGAAATGGGCAGAAGGGCTCCCAACTCAGTCTCTCCCACCCCCAATGGAGAAAGGTTCATGCTCACTCGTTAGATACCTTTCCCAGCCTGCCTGGTGTGAGCTGAGGTTGATTCGGTGCATGAGCTGAACTATTTTAACAGCCAGGAAGAGGACACAGAATTAGTGCCTTTGTATGTCCAAGCACTCTGTGTAACTCCTACTCCTGCTTTGTGAGTTTAAAATCAAACCTGCATTCCTGACACTCACTGCCCACACAGAGCACACAGCTGGGCTGATTTCCTGCCTAGCAGAAAAGTCAGCTCTCTTGAGCTGCCTGGCTGCCATTGGGGATAACGTTCAAAATACCAGGAACCATACTTTAACAATGACTCTTTAGTCACTATCGGGCCACCCCATCTACTGGAGCCCTAGTAGGGGAGTCCTAAGATTCCCAAACAGACATGATGGGCCTAGACCTCGAATAAATCCCTCTCTCCATTTTTACTGGTCATCTCTATCAGGAACAATACAATAGACCCCTTTGTGGGGCCCCCATAGGACCTTGCCCTCAACTTGAATCAACAATGATAGAGAATGTTCCATCCTCTGGGGGGAGGCTGGACAACATACTCTATGCTACTCCTGAGGAAGATGGGTCCTGATATTGGGGCAGCTTGGAATGTTCCTACTCATGACCGTAGAATGTGAGCTCAGATCTACAGGGATGCAGAGGTCACACAGGCTCCTAAGCTGAATATGGGCCCCAGATCAGATCAAATCAATGGGGTTTACAGTCAACAATATTTATAGATCTTTCCCGTATTTGGGAGCTACTCTCTTCCCTGATCCAGCTTTCTGGTCCTTCTGCCAGCCATGACATCATCTCCCTAGACAATAACTTGGATCCACCTGCATATCAGATTTCAGGCTCAGGGAAAAAAAAAAAAGAGAAAAAGAAAAAAAAAAACTAGTATAGCCACAGGCCCTTTGGAATAGAACTAAAATAGGCCTACTAGCTATCTATAGAATGGAGACCTCCCCACCCAACTCTTCATCTGCACTATTCCAGCCTTTAGGTTCATGATTAATCAACAATTTGTTTGGGTTTGTATGTTAACTCTCTTTTCAGCCACCAGGCTCCAGATGCTAGCATGATGCCAACCAGACTTCCCTGGACAGACAACCCCACCAATGTGTCCTGGAGCTTCGATTCCCCAGAGACCCATCCCACTAGGGAAAGAGAGAAACAGGCTGGGAGTATGGATCAACCTGCCATCTCCTATCTGTCCTATCCATCCCTAGAATAGAGAGTGGTGAAAGCCAACAGAAAGTGGTAGAAGGAATGTTACTGAATCACTTACTATGAGTCTGCAATGGTTACAAACTTCATTTTTCTATTAAAACATCACTTGAATTTCCAGTTGGTATTTAAGTGCCCGGTGACAAATGAGTACATAAAGATATGGTATACATACACAGTGGAATACTACTCAGCTATAAGTAATGGTAAAATCTTGTCATTTGTTACAACATAGGTAGAATTGAAAGAGAACGTGCTAAGTGAAAGAGATCAGAAGAGTAATGACAAATACTGAACGATCTCACTAATATGTGGAATATAAAGAAATAAATCGAGGGAATAATGTCAGGCAAAAAAAAAAACCCTTAACCTCTGACTTTAGGACTAGTTTACCAAAAGGGTTGGAAAAGGGTATGGAGTGGATTGACACTTTGGTGGTGGGTATTATGAGATAACATATATGTTTAATGGAAGTGAAATAGTACTCCCAAAACATATACAGTATAGTAAACAAATGTTACCTCAGTGACAAAAATAACAACAACAAGAACAACAACAACAACAAATATGGAGGCTTAAGTGACTTGCCCAAGAACACAGAGCTATACTAAAAGAAAAACAACACTAAAATTTGAGTTTAAAAGCACATTCTAGGGCTGGGAAGATTATTCAATATCTTAATAGCATAAGACTGAGATCCCAGAGGATGTAGGTTCAATACTTGCCACTGCAGAGTCAGTGAGAAGATAGGAGTCTCTACTCCCTCTTCCTCAAATGCTCCTAGAAATTAACCAAATGTGTACTTTCTAGAAAGACCTAAGTATAGGGCTTCAATAACTTGACACTAAAACCTTATTAATTTTGACCTCCACTGAGTTAAAAATGGTGGCCACTGAAAGAACATGTATTAATTGGGATTCAAATGATTCTCAATAATGAACACTATTCTGATTAATTATATACAATCTTTCGGAGCAAACCTCTGAACAGTCTAATTTGCTAGGATGGGGTCCAGGCATGCCTATTTTTAAAGATTCTGTCAGTGAGTTTCAAGCAGTCAGCAAATATACAAGGTATGAAGGAAGCATCTGAGCAGTTCTGGCATGATGGAGAATGGTGTTATTCAGTGCCTCCAGTAAGCTGAAACATTTCACTCGGCAAAGGGAGGATTGTTTTGTCGGATTTTTACACACTAGGTGCTCAATAAGCGGGTGCTAATTGTTCACTGGGGCAAAAACTAAAGCAAAGATTATTGAGCAGAGAATCTTAAAACTGTCAGCAGCCAATAAACTCTCAGTCATTTATTCTAGCTCCTACTGATATGGTAAATGGTCAATAAATACATGCTGAAAGACTGAACTATCCAGATGGATGACAAGCAGGGATAAAGCACTAGAAGGAGCACGTGGAATCTGTGAGTCAAGGACCTGGACCCTTGAGAATCATGATCAGTGAAGCAATGGCTCTCCAGATGCTGCATGCAGGAAGGTGCACAAGAGATCATATTCATGGAGGGATTTTCAAAGGGCATACATAACTCTACCCTCAAAACAGGTCCAGAAATCCAACCTCATCTAGCTGAAATGCTGAATCAAAATAAACTTGCTTTCACATAGATACTTAATTTGCCACACTTGCATTACTTTAAAAATCACCCAGCAGTTATTCAATAGGGGAGTCTGCCTTGGCAACTGTTTAAGTGAAAAGGTCTGGAGATTCAGTATAACCAATGACTTCCCAATATGCTAATTCAGATTTTCAGATATGCATTTATATTTATGTCTCTCTCTCTCTCACATACACACATACGCACACGCACATGCACACACACGTGGAAGCCATAGTTCTGCGTCTGTCAAATAATTTCCATTCTGTTCTGAGCATCTCAGCTGGAAGGGATGAGACATGTTGATTCTCTTTAACTATTTGAATAGAGATCCTGTCAAATTGATCCACTTGGAATAGAAGCCTTCATACATTTAACCCCTAATACTATTTTTTTAATTTTTTATTTATAAAAAGGAAACACTGATAAAAACCATAGGATAAGAGGGGTACAATGCCATACAACTCCCACCATCAGAACTCCACATCCCATCCCCTCCCCTGATAGCTTTCCTATTCTTTATCCCTCTGGGAGTATGGACCCAAGGTCATTGGGGGGTGCAGAAGGTGGAAGGTCTGGCTACTGTTAATTGCTTCCCCGCTGAACAAGGGCATTGACAGGTTGATCCATACTCCCAGCCTATCTCTCTCTTTCCCTAGTGGGGCTGGTCTCTGGGGAATCGGAGCTCCAGGACACATTGGTGGGGTTCAACAACGGTAGAGAATGTTCCATTTTCTGAAGGGAGCATGGACAAGATACACTATGTTCCACCTGAGGAAGATGGGCTCTGAAATTGGGGGAGCTTGGAACATGACTCATGACTATGGAATGTGAGCTCAGATCTACAGGGTTGCAGAGAGCACATAGGCTCCTAAGCTGAATATGGGCCCCAGATCAGATCAAATCAATGGGGTTTATAGTCAACAATATTTATACACCTTTCCCATATATACTCTCTTCCCTGATCCAGCTTTCTGGTCCTTCTGCCAGCCATGACATCATCTCCCCAGACAATAACTTGGGTCCACCTGCATATCAGATTTCAGGCTGGGGGGGGGGGGGCGGCGGTGAAAAAACTAGTATAGTCACAGGCCCTTTGGAATAGAACTAAAATAGGCCTACTAGCTATCTACAAAACGAAGCCTCCTCCCCCCCAACTCTTCATCTGCACTATGCCAGCCTTTAGGCTCATGATTAGTCAACAACTTGTTTGGGTTTGTATGTTAACTCTCTTTTCAGCCACCAGGTTCTAAATGTTAGCATGATGCCAACCAGACTTCCCTTAATACTATTTAACAGCTAAGTGTTATATTGCATTCCTTCCAGGAACTACAAGAAACTGTTGATCAATCCACCTGATTCTCCTTAACTCCTTCCCATACATTTATCAACCCCCCAAAAAAATCTAGCTTCTTCCCCCACCAACCTGCCACTGGATCTGTTCCCATAACCAATGGCCCATGAGTGATATCTGTTGCCACTACAGATGTGGTTAGCTGAGATTAAATCATCTTCCAGCAGGTGACACTTAACCCAACAGGAATCGTCTTCTTAAAAAAATGAGAAGCTTGAACATAAAAATACTGGAAAAACACCAGATGAAAACAGGAGTTATGGTGGCACCAGCCAAGAATCTGCCAAAACAGCTGGAGATCTGGAAGAGCCTACACAAAAGTTTTCCTGACCCTGCTAGCACCCTGAATTCTGACTGCTGGCCTCCAGAAATCTCAGAAGGTCCCTGCTGATTTAAGCCACCCACACTGGAGCATTTTTTTATACAACCTTTACAAACTAACATGTGGTCCTCCTCATTTCCTCAAAGTTCCCTACACACACACACACACACACACACACACACACACACACACACCCTCCTACCTTATATTGCTACTGACCAACATGAACACCTTTCTCACCACAGAGTAAGCTGTTACTGTTCACATTCCCAAGTTAACAGGATACCAGCAGGATCAGTAGCAGCTAGGAAGCAATGGCTCCCGCTGCAGTTCCAGGACACCCCCTGACCCACCCTCAGCCCTGCTCTGAGACTTACAGAGATGATGTGGCCCTTCAGGCCATGGGCAGAATCAGCACACTCTATCACAGCACTCAGCTGCGGGTAGCCCACTCCGGTCTTGGTGCGGGTAGTGCATACAGAACCTGACAAGGAAGAAGTGGATCCCAAAGAGAGATAGTTAGGAATGAGTGGATTATAATGTAAAAACGAAGCCCCACCATACAGCACTACCGCCAAGTTATTGGGAATGAACTGCATGGCAATGAAGTTGGATGTGGAGAAGGGCTGGGACTTTGGCACTTGTCCAAGTGTTAACCTCTGTTAGTCTCATTACTAAATAGGAATAAAAATACTGTCTTCATAGGGTTGTGGAATAGTATAAAGAGGATAAATGAAGCAAACTGCATGACCCAGGGCATGGCCTCAAGAAAATGAAGTTGGCACCAGCTATGCCCCTGCATGCTTGCATCCACTTAACTCTCCCTAATAAACACTAGTTCCCAACAAGATCACTTATGCATGATCCCTGTCTGATACTCCCATGCCATCCAGAGTCTCCACTCAATCTGGGCTCTAAAGTCAGGACTCACACCAGCCTCCTTGATTCCTTCTACCCATCTCCTGACTTCTGCCTTACCTTTGCCACAGCCCACCCTGTCCTGCTTGTCCTCCTGCACAGATTCCCAGATAAGGCCAGGCCAAGACATGCCGAGGACTCAGGTAGCTCTAGCACAGGTCCCCAGTGTCAATTCTTCTCTGCCCTCCAGGTATGTGAACATCCTTGCTCACCAGAGCCCACCCACACCTTGATCAAGCCCCCTTTGCCTACCTATGACCTTCCTGTTCTACCTTCTATTCTCTCCCTCCCCTCTGGTCCTGCTCCAGCCATGCTGACCTTTCAGTTCCTCCAGCAGAGTGAGCTTCTTCCCACCTTAGGGAGTCTCTGTACATGATGTTCTCTCTGACTGAACACTGTCCCCCCCCCCCACCACCACCCCGTACCACCCCCTGGCTTTGCCAACCACTTCTCATCTTTCAGGCTTCATCTGAAATGTCACTGCCTCTCAGGGAGGCTGTTTACCACCATGCTCATTTCAAAGACAGGCACTCAAATAATTATTTGTGGATGAACACAGGATCTGTTTTCTCTGCTGGATGGTGAGTTCCATGGGTATTCACTGCTGTTGACCCAATGCTGAGAATGAAGCCACACACATAATAAGGCTCTATAAATAGTTACTGGAAGAATGTGTGAAGTGAAGAATGAATGAGTCACCCACATCCCAGTCTCCACAGCTTTGCTCTTAATTCAGCTATTCCTGCATGTCCCATGGTGTCAATTATGGAGTGCCCTGCAGTCTGTGTAAAACTCCTCCACTTCCTGCCAGCCTGTGGTTCTGGTGGGGGGTGGTGGTGAGAGGCTCTGAACCCACCTCTACTCCAAATTGGCCAACTACCTCCTACCCTCAGCTTCCCATAGACTTATCCCAGGGGTCTGTATGACTAGGACCACACAAGACTGTACCCACACGTCCAGATCTAGTTTCAGCAGGGAAGTCACAAGGTCAAGGGGAATCCCACCTTCCTGCACACAGCACAGGACAGAATCCCTCTTATGACATGTATACCATCCCAAAGCCATAAGTGTCTGCCCTTCTCCACCCCAGGCTCTCTCTGCTGAATTGCAGCAACCACACACACACTTTGCAAGGTAGAGCTGGAGTGTTAGCATCTCTGGTTCAGAACTGGTTTTCTCTTCTCCCTCTCAAGAGCTACACTTTAAAAATGAGTCAGGGGCTGCAACTCTGCATGCATGAGGGACCCACAAAACTTAGGTCAGCTGCCCTACTCAGAAAAAAAAAAAAAAAATGGAAGAAGTTCCAAACAAGGCATGGGAGAAATCTCAATTAACCCTTAGGCTGAAAGGTCAGAATGGGACATATTTTCTCCCAGGTACAAAGGAAAGGGCACCCAGTTTTAATGCTTTGAGCCAGTTCCTGTGAGTGGCTCAATAATAGCGTGATTTTTAACAGTATCATTCAACAAGACAATAACCAGTACTTTCACTCTAGATGATTAGTGAAATTTAAGTATCTTCTCTGATGAATTTAATGACATGAATCCAATATATTAGGCTCAAAGGAAGCTTGTATTTTCTTTCTTAGTCTTATCAGTTCTAAATACAAATGACAGAAAAAAAGGCAATCAATCTTCTGGGGTAAGAGAGCATACATACAGAGAGACTATGCAGGAAGGGAATGCAAGATATCATCAGAAGCAGCTCTGAGGGCCAAGCAGATTGCTCACACACTTTACGTCCTGTACAGCATTCAGTTGGCACAACGGCAGCCAGAAAACTCACACAAATGTCTGATCAAACAAGTAATCAGTAAATGGCACGCACTTTGGGGAAAGAAAAATTTATTATGAGTCTATCCCATTAAGAGTCCCATCTATCTATCTACATGCATGTGTGGGTAGGTGGTGGGTGGGGCTCCTTGTCATCAAAAACCACGCCTTATCCTTTTTTCAACTTTTCTCTAATTGTAGACATTTGATAAAGAACAGAGGTGCCTTTCCTCTTACTCAGATCATGTCACTCATTGGCTTAGGTAAGCGGCAATAGAAAGAACTCAATTTGGAAAATCACCTTGGATGTTAAAAGCTGAGGTATATTCATGTGCCCAGAGGGCTGTTTTCCTGATGTGGCTCTCTTATTACTACTGTTCCCTCCATGTTGGCAACTGTACCAAGGCTCAGGACAACATGGATTTTTACTTCTCAGTAATTTCTTTCTTTCTTTTTCTTCCTTCCTTCCTTTCTTTCTTCCTTTTCTTTCCTTCTTTCTTCCTTTTCTTTCTTTCTTTTTTCTTTTTATGCCTCTAGGGTTATCGCTGGGGCTTGGTGCCTGCACTACAAATCCACTGCTCCTGGAGGCCATTTTTTTTTTCATTTTTGTTGCCCTTGTTGTTGGTATTATTGCTATTGCTGTTGTTGTTGTTGTTGGATAGGACACAGAGAAATCGAGAGAGGAGGGGAAGAAAGAGAGGAGAGAAAGATAGACCTGCTTCACCGCCTGTGAAGTGACACCCCCGCTGCAGGTGGGGAGCCGGGGGCTCGAACCGGGAGCCCCTCTTTCTTCCCCAGGCCCCTTCCTCCCACATGCACCCTCTGCTGTGTCCTGGCAAGTCTCACCTGGTCCAACGCCCACTTTGATTATATCTGCTCCAGAAAGAATCAGCTCTTCTACCATCTCTCCTGTCACCACATTCCCTGCCTGATGAAGAGAGAACATGACGTGTGATCATGATAGTGAGGGAATTCCACACCTGAACATCAATCAGTAAGTCAATCTATCTGAGATAGGGGACCACACTGACCCAGTTCCCAAGTTTATAGAAGTTTAAAATTCAGACCTGAGAGACAGCTCATTGGATAGGGTGCCTGCACTATCATGCATGGGACCCACATTCAAGGCCAGGTTCCAGTCCAGTCCATAGTCTCTACATGGAAGACTCTATGGCACCAGAGAAAGATTCAGTGCTGTGGTGTCTCTCCCTCTCTCTGTCTTTCTATCTCTTTATATGAATGAAAAGGGTGACTGGGAGTAGTAAAATCATGTGTGCATGGTAACCTGGTTCTACAATATAAAACAATAACAATAATGTTTGAAATTGGTGGGCCAGAGTTTTATCCTTGTTTGCTTCTTACTGAAAATGACACTGGCGAGTGAGCCAATAGAATGACAAGATAGAGACCTACATGATCTTAGAACAACCAGAGGCCAGAATAGGGAGATATCTCCATGGGAGAGCACAGGACTTGCAAGCCTGTTGCCCTAGCTTAAATCCCCAGCACTGGATATGTCAAAACTGAGCAGCACTCAGGTCACTCACTCCTTCTTTCTCTCATAAAAATAAATTTAAAAAAACATTGAAAAAGAAAGAGATATAAGACTTATGCCAGGGCTTTATGTACATCTCAGTGAATGGCACAACAAATTCTTATGGAGAACCCTGATATGTAAAATTAGCATAATTATCTTACACTGATTAAAATCTTCATGTTGGGCATAAAAATATCTCACAAATTTATTCCCCTGAAGGCTATCAGTGAACCCTAGGAGCCCAAGATTGGGAAACTACTGGTCATTTCACAGTTGGAACAGTACTTGCATGTCCCATATTAGGACTTTCACCCCATCTCCACCCCCCCCCCCCATTAAGAAAGGGCAGATGAGCCCTTATGGACCAACTGCACTGAGCATGCTTCAGCTCAGGATTTGAATCTGTGACCTTGAGAATAAACATATAAGCCTAGATATGGTAGAAGCTAATGACCTACATTTGGTTTGTAAACAATACAAATCTTTCTACTGCAGGAATATGGGAGTGTAAAAATAGCCCTTTTATTACAACTCACTGCCTTGTAGATTATCTGCTACATAGGGTAACTGGCAAGATGTCTGACTGTATTTTCACAAATATGCAATATTACTTTGAGAAATGCATCCCTTTGAATCCTACTTTATTTCCTTATTCATGTAGCATTAAAACTCCAGTTCCCTTCAATGAACAGATTTCCAGAATTTTTTCCTTTTTTATTAGTGATTTACAAAATTATAAAGTAGGGATCTAATTCCACACTGTTCCCACCACCTGAGTTCTGTGTCCCCTCCTCCTCCAGAAGAAACTACAAAAGTTCTCCCAAGCTCACAAACATGGGTTAACTTTATATCTATATCTATCTATCTATACAGTTTTGGGGTTTTTTTCCCCATTTTTTTCTATGATCCTTCCTTCATTTCCTTTCTATACCTACATCTATTACTACCCCACATTTTTTTTTTATCCTAGACAAAGTAACCATTAATTTTGTAGAAAAGGTAAACAGAAGGACTCCTTTATGTCAAACAGCATCTGACAGTGAAAATTAACAGATGGTCCAGGCAAAAGATTAAAACTTAAAATAGGGAGTCGGGCTGTAGCGCAGCGGGTTAAGCGCAGGTGGCGCAAAGCACAAGGACCGGCATAAGGATCCCGGTTCGAATCCCGGCTCCCCACCTGCAGGGGAGTCGCTTCACAGGCGGTGAAGCAGGTCTGCAGGTGTCTATCTTTCTCTCCTCCTCTCTGTCTTCCCCTCCTCTCTCCATTTCTCTCTGTCCTATCCAACAACGACAACAACAATAATAACTACAACAATAAAAAAAAACTTAAAATAATATAGTACATGATAAAAAGCAATATTATATATCAGTAAAGGAAGGAATGATATTTCTGTAGGCCGTGCTCAGGAAAGGAATCTTTTGGAAACAAGATATAAGTGATCACATGGACTTTTCACCAAAATGAACTTCATGGAGATTAAAGAATCAAAATAAAACTTGTATCCTCCCCAATTTAGAAGAAAATCTTGAATCCTTATCAGTAAGTTTAAAACTTTGAGGGAAACTACAAAATTGGATCTGCCACTTGAAAAAATAAAACGTGTGTACACATAAACACATATTCCTACCATCAACAGAATTCAGAGGCAAACAATCTGATGGAGAAAAATAGGCACAATTATGGGAGTTACTAATGCTAACATTATTAATATTCTAAATCAGCAAAAAAAAAAAAAAAGAGCTAACATCACTAAACAACTGTCAGATGATATGAATACATTACTGAAGGAAAACTGAACTGGTCAGTAAAAACAAGGAATATGTCCAGCCTGTCTAATAACTAAGCTTAAACTAATACCAGTGAACTACTACTTATAGCTTCACATTAGTGCTATGGTTTTATTTTAACTCTCTCTTTGTCTTTATGAAGGAGAAGGAAGGCAAAAAAGAAGAGGCAGAGGAGGAGGAAGAGGAGGAAAAGAAAGAGGAGGAAGAGCAGGAGGAGGAGGGCCTTAGTGAACCTGTAAAGCAAATATGTTACCATGTGCAAAGATTCAGTTCAAGCCCCAGTTCCCGCTGTTTGTGTGTGTGTGTGTGGGCAGGGGGAAGGGAGAGGGTTTAGGGGCATGTGGGCCTAGGGGCTTGAACCCAGATCTTTGCATACTATAACATGCTTGCTCTATAAGTGTGCAACAACAAGGACCTGATCCCTCAGATATCTTTCTGTTTTGTGCTTGTACTGGCAGTCTCCATCTCTGTCCTTTTCTCTCCTTATCTCCTCTTTCTCCTCTCAGTTTTTCTGACTCTATCCAAAATAAGCAAACAAAGTTATCTGCTTTGTATTTAAGCCTGAAACCAATAAGGGTCAAAGCAAAGGAGAAAAAGAAAAGATAAAATCAGACATGAGAATGGCAGAAAGTATGTGTTCAGGCTCTAAGAAAACCCCCATAGCCTAGGATGGAGGACAGGGGTGCTGGTCTGACTGATTAACAAGGAGTCAGCTTATCTGGGCGTGAAGCACCTTCTGTGTAGAGTGGATACTAGATTGTCAGACTGCACCAAGTGGCACGAATGACTCATTCACTAGAGCAGTGCATGTCCCATCATTTCTTTGAAAGCCACCAGATAATGTAACTTTGTCCCTTTCTGGTCACTGGCGTAGGCAAGTGGAGATTCTGCTGGGTTCCCCTCTCTTGAACGAGGTGAGGCCAAGACTTTAGACTCTGCCAGCTCAGAAGGCAAGAACTGTTTCTCTATGGCAAAGCAAGGTGTGACCATTCAAGGAAAAGATGGAGAAAAAAGTTCAACAAATCAAGGTTTCAAGTATTTTTGTACCACTTGAAAAAGTCCTCTAGGCAAGAGCCAAAACTTTTCAGCTTTTTTTACATCTGCACATCTATAGCAAAATTAGTTCAGAAATATCCAGGGTCAATTGTTGGACCTCCTACTTAACCTTGTAATTTGAAACAAATAACTTTAACACAAGTCTCAATTTATCCTGATATCAGTTGAACATAGTCATGCCCTCTCGTTATTATCTTTGAAGTGTACAAAGAATCTTCTATTAAGTTATTAGCATAGTGACCGCCTCTCAGACAGTACTCAGTAAATACTAGTCTTTCCATACAACAGTGGCAAAAATTACAATACAGATACATTATTTCCCTTCTTTCAAAGATTTTCGCTCTACATAAAATGTATCATTTTTTAAATGGTAACTTTTTGTTTATCATTTAAAGTGTATGGTTCAGTGGCACTTAAGTACATCCACATATTTGAGCAAGCATCATACTATCCATCGATAGAACTTTCTCATTTTCCCAGTCTGAAACTCTGCATCATTAAGTACCAACTTCTCTGCCTAGTTTATACTAGCTCTTCGTGTGTGTGTGTGTGTGTGTGTGTGTATACATTTAGTTTTATTGTAACAAAGCAACTTGTACATCTTTAACATTTAAAATTGAGCATCATCTTTTCTTTTCCAGTGAAAACAAACAAAAAGAAAACTTAAAAATAAACAGGAACAAAATTACAATTCCAAATAAGATCCTACAGGTCCTGTTGATTCTCCCATCAACTGGCTGGGCTCAAGTCATCATTAGGAGATAATTTTTAAAAGTGTCATCTTAAAACTGCAAGGATGTATATTAAACATTATAATTAAACATGACAAAGGAGAAGCCATATTGTCAAAAATACCCACTTAACCCACCCAACATCTCAAACCCACCCTTTGCTGACCTTCTATAACCCAATTTTTAAAAGAATGTTTTAAACAAGAGAAAGTAGATAGATACATGTTGGTAAATGCTAACTGTTCATATTCACATAGAAACACGGTGTAATCTCTGATCCCAATATACAGAGAAAGGAGGAGAAAAAGCTAGAATTCTATGCATTACTCTTCTGAGGTCCACTGCCAAGAAAAAAAAAAATCCTTTCTATAGAGTGACAAGACAATGAGTAGCTGGGAAATGGGTTAGTTGATAGAATGCAGTACTAGCACTCCTGAGGTTCCAATTTTGATCCCTGCTCCCAAGTGTGTCAAGAGTATAGTGTTCTGGCTTCTCTCACTCACAAGTGAAACTTTTACATATAATGTAAATTTAAAAAATCTTAGAGAAATAAAGGACTGGGGAGACAGCATAATGGTTATGCCAAAGACTTTTCATGCCTAAGACTCTGAGGTGCCACATTCAGTCCCCAACACCAACATATGCCAATGCTGAGCAGCGCTCTAGTCTTTCAGCCTCTCTCTTTTGGATGTGGCCTGTAGACAACAGTATGCTGAATCTAAATATCAAGTAATGGGACATTAATGCCTATGCTTTAACCCATCAACATGAAATATGTCCCTCTACCTACCTGTGACACCAGGAAATAAAAAGAAAAAAAGTTGTCAAGACCATAACTACCTTTCATGGTCTATTAAACCGAGTTTCCTATGTGACTCTCGGGTTATCTCTGAGAGCCTGCATAGTTTTCACTCATATTTTCAGTTCATACCAGCTCCAGAAGCAGGAAGGAAACAGAAAATCCAGAGAATTCCTGGCCTGAGAGGTACTGCTTAGCCAGCCATAACAAGCCCCTTGGACTTCAGTGAAACCTGCTTTGTGAGCAAGATTGTCCCTGGCTGATAACTACAAGGAACATCTTGGGAATCGGTATGGAGTGAAGGTCTTCATGCCACTCAAATCCACGTGTTTGACTACAACTGCTAGAAAATGAATTTGGGCAGGGGTTGAGTAGTGGCACATATGTTGGAGCATATGTGCTAACATTCACAAAGAATGTTAGCACATGCTCAAGCCCCCAGTTCCCACCTGTGGGGGGCCACTTCACAAGCATTGAAGCAGTGCTGCAGGGGTCTCTCTTTTTCCTTCTCTATCCCCCCTCCCTTCTCAATTTGTCTGTGTCTTACTTACTGAATAAATGGCCACTGGGAGTGTTGTTTTCCTCACTGAGCCCCAGTGATTATCTCTGGCGGCAGTTAGAAAAAAAAATAACTTGGGCAAGTGACCGGGCCACAGGCTGTGTAAGGAACACCAAGGTTCTGCCATGGCTACCTGGGGGTCAGCCAAAGGGCACAAAGCTGGGCCTCCATTCTAATCTGGACAGATTAGATGTCACAGACATCTGTAGGGTTATATCAAAAAACGTGTTCTCAGTTCAACACAGAGCCCCCAAGTCCCAATAAGCTCAGGTGTGTGTGTGTGTGTGTGTGTGTGTGTGTGTGTGTGTGTGTGTGTGTGTGTGAGGCGGGGGCTGACTATGGGAGTGGGAAGGGGGTATAAGAGGAGGGCATCACAGACCCTGAGAAAGGCTCCCTGGCTTTGAATTCCAGGCCCACCTCCAACTGAATGTATGAACCTAAGAAGGTTCATGATCTCTCAGAGACTAAGTTTCACTTCAATGAAAGTAGGTACAATACTCCAATCAAAGACGGGTTATTATTGAAAGAAATGTGTCCAGTCTCTTCAAGTGCTTTTTCCCACAGTACCAACAACGTACTCAGGAATCCATTATTCATTCCTCTCTGAAAGCTACCAGGCAAATGGCCAAAGGGCTTATTATGCTCTTTTAAAAGTTAGCAACCTCTCCAGGACCCTTTCTTGCCAGAGATGCTCTCTAAAATTGCCTGCTTTCTCTCTCCCCACATATGGCAAGGCTTGCCTTCAGTGAAAAAAAGTGTCCATTCTGGGTACCAGAAGTGACAAGTTCTCACTCCGGATATGGAGGTCTGGCACTTCTAGCCTCTACCAGCAGCATTTTCTTTGTGTGTCTTCTCTGCACTGCATCACAATGACCATAATATCACATAACACCTTGTTATATACATTTCAGTACCAAAACACTGCACAAATGGTAATGCATTCTCATAGTGCCCTTGAAAGCCCTAAGAGAAATTCTCTTCCCCAAGAACAGAGGGTATAAAAGCACTGGGAGTTTCCAAATGAATCACAGATTTTAAGGGTCAGTACAGGCAAAGAATGGCTTGGGAATAAACACCTACCTTTGCCAAAGTCTCTTGCTCATTGCTGGGGAAACCAATGGGAACAATGAAAACACATCATTTGGTCAGTCAGTGGGGGTTACAGAGCCACTTAATGTCATTGGTTGCCCAGAGGCTGGGGAACTCTGCCAACCTCACAGTCTCATGCCCCTAGCAATCCCTGGGTCTGTATTCCCTTATCCTCACAGCCTGCTTTCTTCAGGTGTTGCCCCCTCTCCACTGGTCCCAAAAGCTGAAACACAGGCACTTTGGACTACACAGCAGACAGCTTGCCTCAGCTTTTGGCAGGTCAAAACTCACAGCTGACTGGAACAGGCAATGGAAAACTCTGGGCTCCACTGGACTTCTGCTATCATTTATCATTCGCAAAGAAGTAGTCCATGTGTCCTCAGACTTCTTAAAACAAAAACAAGTCACACTCCATCCCCACACCCATTCTTCTCCATCAGCTTTCCAACTCAGGGCTCCTATCCTCAATAGTACTCTCTCTTTGTACAACTCTTTGTGAACACCACACTGTTACACTGTTTAGAAAACATTGCCCATCAGATCCCTACAATAATTCTCCAGTCATTGTTATCCTCGTCTGCCTAACAAGACACAGAAGATATGTGGCTTCTCCAATGTGACTCAGTTCAGTATGTAGCCTGAACTTCACAGGCATCAAATTGGGGTTTTCATAACGTTATAACCAGCAGGAAAACAGAGTGAAGGGAAGAGGGCAAGTGAGTAATAGAAATGAATCTCAGGAACAATGTACAGCTGAACAGCTTACATAAAGCAATGTGACTGGATCTCAATGCCCTATTGAGCAAAAGCAGATAAAAAGACAGACTGGTAGGACTATCACTTACAATAAGGTTCAAAGAAAGGCACAACTAAATAGTCATCTAAGAATATATCAACAGATGTACAACCAATTAAAAAAACACATCACCTATGACAAGAAGAGGTTTTTCTTTTGTCTGAAGTGGAAATAGGAGCTTCTCAATATAGCTGCACTAAAGGATTCCTTAATTATGACTTATTAGTCTCTTGGACTTTCAGTACAATTGAAGTAGAGGTGAACTGGAAAGATCTGGATCTTCCATCACAGATAAGAAGCAAAGTCAGGGCAGGGGTAGATAGCATAATGGTTATGCAAAAAGACTCTCATGCCTGAGGCTCCAAAATCCCAGGTTCAATTCCCTGCACTACCATAAGCCAGAGCTGAATACTGCTCTGGTTAAAAAAAAAAACCAAAAACAACAAAAACCGATGTCAACAGTAACCCTGAGCCACCTTATCTCCTACTCTGCTAAAGAAATGCCAGAAGGTCCTACTTTCAACCAACACACCTCTGCCATATTGTCTACCATCTTTGGCACTGGTTCCACAGAACCAGTTTCAAATGCTGCTTAAGGACTTTATACAAGGTCCTAGTGGAGGGATGGGGCCTACTGCTCTCCTGGGCTTCCAGTCTTGTATTCCCTCTTCACATGCTTCCCCTTTTGCTTATCTGAAGAGAAAAGATGCCACAGATGGACTTTAGTGGAGTGTTATTGATACTTGGGTGGTGAATATGATATGTTAACATACACTGAGAGAAAGAATGGAATTGTACCTCAAAAATATACAGTTTTGTATGTGAGCTCTGGCACCACATGAGAGTGGCCTGGTTCTGAGGGAAGATTTAGTCCTTTTTCAAGTCCCTGGTTCCCATCCTGAGAGCGGAAGCTTAATGAATGGCAAAGCAGTGCTATAGGTATATCTCTTTCTCCTTATTCCTCCCCAGAGCACCACCCCTACTCCCACCCCACCCCCACCTTTTATGCCTCTCTATCTTATCAAATAAAAGAAAGAAAAAGAAAAAAAAGGGGGGGAAGGCCACTGGGAGCAGTAGATTCATTGTGCAGGCACCAAGCTGTGGTGATAGCCCTGGAGGAAATAAAGATATATAAAATAAAAATATATTTTTTTAAAGAGCTAAAACATAACAAAAGTCATACGGTCAGGTAAAGCAATGTTATCTCAATAGAAATTTAAAAACTGGAGTAAAAGAGAAAGCTGGAGGCAGAATAGCCAGTTAGAGGTTTCAAAGCTAGACACCTTTGCATCAATCACTGTGTATGTGTATTCATTAATAAGATCGCCTAACACACATGTGCATCACAGAGTTGTGACAGAATAACTTTATCACCCTCCCGTTCAAGTCACAAAACCAATATGCTCCCCTCAGAACCAAGAAGCATAGGTCTATTCCCACCCTAACTTAAGCCCAGATCCCATAAACCTAATACTGGTTTGGATTCAACACTGTAACACTCAACACTATAATAACTGGGAGAAAGTCTAAGCTTGTCAGATAAAGAAGGGACTGCCAACACTAGATAAGGACAAGAGACTGGGTCACTTTACAGCCTTTTGGGCCACAATTAGGCCATCCTATCATCTGGGGTCCCAGATAGGGAATTCTTAGATTCTCCCATAGATATGATGGGCCTAGACCTCTAATAGATTCTTCTCTCTACCATACTGGTCACATTCATTGAGAATGTTATCATAAGCCTTTTTGTGGGTTTCTTCAGGACCATACCCTTAGTCTGAACTAGCAATGGCAGGGACTGCCCCACTCTCCAAAAGGAGACTATGAATCATCCTACTCTGTCACTCAAGGAAGACTGGTCCTGAAATGAGTGAAGCCTAGAATGTTCCATCTGTGACTATGGACTGTGAGCTCAGTTTTCTAGGGGATCGGAAGTTTGTACAGGCTCTAGTGCTAAATATGAATAGATATGGACCCTAGGTTAGAGCACTGTGTCGACCGTTAATTGCATCCATATTATTTTTCTTCAAGTTTATGAGCAGCTGTCTTCCCTAATCCTGTGTCCTAGTCCCACTCCAACTCTACGGCTATCTTTCCAGACAACATTTCTAGTCCCCCCTTATGTTAGCTACTAAGCTCAGCAAGGATTACTAATCGGCTCCTAGGAATATTCCTAAAATAGATTTTCTAGCTTCCTTCCACCTTAAAGTCCCTATTTTCATCTTCTCTATTCCTACTTTCTGGTTCCTGTTTATTAAACATTGTGTCCCACTTTCCATCTTATTGTGTTTCAGTCACCAAGTTGGAGATGCTGTTATGATTCCATCCTGACTTCCCTGGGCAGATGACCTTGTCAATGCTTCCTGGAACCTCACCTCTCCAGAGTCCTACCTCACCAGAGAAAGACAGAAACAGGCTGGGGGTATGGACTGGTCTGCAAACACCCTTGCCCAGCAGAAAAGCAATTACTGAAGCCAGACCTTCCACCTTCTGCACCCCATAAAGAATTTTGGTCCACACTCCCAGAGGAGCAAACAATAGGATAAATAAACTACAGGGCTCTGTACCCACATTCCACCAGAATCCAAAGGGTTTGTCATCAGGAATCTTGTCGTTATATCATTAATGAAAGGGAGGCAAATCTAGAAAGCACCAGAGAAAGTCAAACATCAGTTTTGCTTATCTTGAGAGAGAAGAGGAAAGACATTTTGAAGTAGTAATAGGTGAAGGTATGAACTAGAGGGGAATTGAAGGTAGGATTGTTGGAAAAAGATAGGGAGAAAATACATATATAGATAGATAGAAAGATATAGATATAGATGGTTAGGTATATAGTTATATAATCAGCCCATATCAGTGACCTTGGGAGAACTACTGCAGTTTCTAATGGATTGGAGGGGGGGATGGGACACAGAACTCTGGTGGTGGGAACTGTTTGGAATTATGCTCCTATTATCTTATAATTTTGTAAATCAATATTAAATCACTAAAAAGGGGAGGAAGGGAGGGAGGAAGGAAGGAAGGAAGGAAAGAAGAAAGGAAGGAAGAAAGAAGGGAAGGAAGGAAGGAAGGAAGGAAGGAAGAAGGGAAGGAAGGAAGGAAGGAAGGAAGGAAGGAAGGAAGGAAGGAAGGAAGGAAGAAAGAGCTTAATGGTTCCAACACCTATGGGCATCTAATCTTTGATAAGGGGGCCCAAAGGATTAAATGGAAAAAGGAGGCTCTCTTCAATAAATGGTGCTGGGAAAACTGGGTTGAAACATGCAGAAGAATGAAATTGAACCACTTTATCTCACCAGAAACAAAAATCAACTCCAAATGGATCAAAGACCTAGATGTCAGACCAGAAACAATCAAATACTTAGAGGAAAACATTGGTAAAACACTTTCCCACATACACCTCAAGGACATCTTTGATGAATCAAACCCAATTGCAAGGAAGACCAAAGCAGAAACAAACCAATGGGACTACATCAAATTGAAAAGCTTCTGCACATCCAAAGAAACTATTAAACAAACAGAGAGACCCCTCACAGAATGGGAGAAGATCTTCACATGCCAGACATCAGACAAGAAACTAATCACCAAAATATATAAAGAGCTCAGCAAACTTAGCCGCAAAAAAGCAAATGACCCCATCCAAAAATGGGCAGAGGAAATGAACAAAACATTCACCACAGAGGAGATCCAAAAGGCTAACAAACATATGAAAAACTGCTCTAGGTCACTGATTATCAGAGAAATGCAAATCAAGACAACACTAAGATACCACCTCACTCCTGTAAGAATGGCATACATCAAAAAGGACAGCAGCAACAAATGCTGGAGAGGATGTGGGGACAGAGGAACCCTTTTACATTGCTGGTGGGAATGTAAATTGGTACAGCCTCTGTGGAGAGCAGTCTGGAAAACTCTCAGAAGGCTAGACATGGACCTTCCATATGACCCAATAATTCCTCTCCTGGGGTTATACCCCAAGGACTCCATAACACCCAACCAAAAAGAGGTGTGTACTCCTATGTTCATAGCAGCACAATTCATAATAGCTAAAACCTGGAAGCAACCCAGGTGCCCAACAACAGATGAGTGGCTGAGAAAGCTGTGGTATATATACACAATGGAATACTATGCAGCTATCAAGAACAATGAACCCACCTTCTCTGACCCATCTTGGACAGAGCTAGAAGGAATTATGTTAAGTGAATTAAGTCAGAAAGATAAAGATGAGTATGGGATGATCCCACTCATCAACAGAAGCTAACTAAGAAGATCTGAAAGGGAAACTAAAAGCAGGACCTGATCAAATTGTAAGTAGGGCACCAAAGTAAAAACCCAGTGGTGAGGGGTAGGCATGTAGCTTCCTGGGCCAGTGGGGGGTGGAAGTGGGCGGGAGGGATGGGTCACAGTCCTTTGGTGGTGGGAATGGTGTTTATGTACACTCCTAGCAAAATGTAGACATATAAATCAGTAGTTAATTAATATGAGAAGGGGAAATCAATTGTATGTCTCAAAGTTTCTCAAAAGACAAACTGAATCTTTTTAATATATAGGCTATGTATTTGATATGCGGACTCTCTCAAAAGCCTAGACCAAGTAGATTAGAAGCTTCCAATAGCACAGCTATATACAAGATACTGGGTACTGTCCAGCAAACCATAACAAAGGGACTTTTCAAAGTTAACCCAATTAACAAATAATGTGATGATAATATTAACTATCGATTGTCTTTTTGAACCCTAAGACAGCAGGAACCTCACATCTTCACTATAGAGCCCCTACTTCCCCCAGTCCTGGAACCCTTGGATAGGGCCCACTTTCCCGTATGCATCTCCCAATCCAAACCAAACAACATTGCATCTGCCGATCACAAACTAACCAAAGCAACGATTGCTACCTCAACATGCTTCACCCCAGAATGTATCCAGAGACTTCACGTGTGGAATGACAACCCTTCAGCTTCATTACTCGGGTGAGACCTTTCCTTTAATAGTACACTCTAATTTCATCTCAGGTAGTTCACTTTCCAACAAAGTCCCATAACCTATATATACACCAGTTTCTGTGAGAGAGAGCTTATGTGCACACGTATCCATAAACTACTGCAAAATATATACCTGAAAGCAGGACTACACTAGAGTTTGCAGTGAGTACCTCCCTAACACTTCCTCTCCACTATTCCAAGCTTGGGACCCATGATTGCTCAACAAATTGTTTGGCTTCATATGTTAACTCTCTTTTCAATCACCAGGTTCCAGATGCCACCAGGATGCTGGCTAGGCTTCCCTGGATTGAAGACCCCACCAATGTGTCCTGGAGCTCAGCTTCCCCAGAGTCACACCCTACTAGGGAAAGAGAGAGGCAGACTGGGGGTATGGACCGACCAGTCAACGCCCATGTTCAGCGGGGAAGCAATTACAGAAGCCAGACCTTCTACCTTCTGCATCCCTCAACGACCCTGAGTCCATGCTCCCAGAGGGATAGAGAATGGGAAAGCTATCAGGGGAGGGGGTGGGTTATGGGGATTGGGTGTTGGGAATTGTGTGGAGTTGTACCCCTCCTACCTTATGCTTTTGTTCACTAATCCTTTCTTAAATAAAAAATTAAAAAAAAAAAAAAAAAGAAAGAGCTTAATGGTTACCAGGAATTGGAGAAAAAATGTTAACAGGTACAGGGTTTCTTCTTTGGATGATATAAATGTACTGGAGTTAGGTGATCTTATTAATGAGTACACACACACAGACACACACACACACAAATTATAAAGTGCTTATACAGGACAAAAGAACTGAGAAGCAAGGAATTAGTCACACACCTACCACCTCGAGAAAGAATGGAGCTTAGCATTAAAACTAATAAGGACAGGCAGAGCTTGAACTTCCTATTCAGGTCAGCCTGGTTTCAAAGCCCCAGCTTTGCCACCCAATGTTGGGGTGACACTGTGAAAAACCCAAAGTATAAGAACAAATCAGAACTTAAGTGTTGTTATAAAGAGAAAGAACCAATATAAATCTCCTGAAACACAATACCTACTTGATAAACATTACCACTGCTATAAGAAAATGTACTGGAGGGTGGCACTCTTAGTTTTTCCACCCAAGTTCTGAGCTGGTTAACCCTGAGACAATTCTTGATCTTTTCTACTTATATGATTAGAAAGTATAAACATATTTACCTTTAAAATTTTTGGAAAAACTTCAGCATAACATTATGCAAAAAAGACTTTTATGCCTAAGGCTCTGGGAACCCAGCTTCAATCACAAAAACTACCATAAACCAGAGCTAAGCAGTACTCTGATTTCTCTATCAATTTATCTTTATCGCTACCTTTCTCTCTCATTAAAATCAAATAAAATATTCTTTAAATTATTGGAAATACTTTAGAAATTTAATCTATGAACAGAAATAATTTCTGTCTCCCAGTTTCTTTACAATGATGCAATGTGAGAAAAAATAAATCTCAAAATTCAAGAAGAGGACTATGTAAATTATCTAGCGGAGAATCTATAATTGCATGATAATTAAGATCAGCAAAGACACACATAATTACACTACAGATTTTTAAAAAGACCAAATTTGCCACAGAGTTTCTACTTCCTTATTCTGTAAATCCACCTTTCCTGGCAATACTAAATTGGTTTTTTAAATAGTGAAGGTTTGGGAGTCGGGCAGTAGCACAATGGGTTAAGTGCAGGTGGTGCAAAGCGCAAGGACCGGCATAAGCATCCTGGTTCGAGCTCCGGCTCCCCACCTGTAAGGGAGTCACTTCACAGGTGGTGAAGCAGGTCTGCAGGTGTCTATCTTTCTTTCCCCCTCTCTGTATTCGCTATCTCTATTCATTTATCTCTGTCCTATGTAACAATGACAACAATAACTACAACGACAATAAAAAAAATGAGGGCAACAAAAGGGCAACTAAATATATATATAAACAAGGGCAACAAAAGGGAAAATAAATACAAAAAAATATATAGTGAAGGTTTGAAAGAGAACAGTGAAAGCAAGAAGTAAAGGTCCTACATAAAACAACACATGAACTGATTTGCAAAGAATGACTGACTATTACCTTAGTCAATGTTTGACTAAAAATGAACACTGTGAAATAGTCTTATTGTGAATTTTTAACTCTTAGAGTACATCAAGTCAGAGTGGGGTACAGATGGCATAAATGTTAAACACTAATCTGCTTGTACATTTTAATTCTTTTTAATGATTCCTCTATTAAGAAACAATGAAGGTCTATTTAAAAGGACAGGTATGGGCCACATGGTAACACACCTCATAGAGCACAGACATTATAATGCTCAAGGTTCCAGATTCAAGTTCCCGGTCCCATCTGCTGGGGGTGGGGGGGGTGGGCGTGGGTGGAAGGAGGATTCATGAGGTCTGAAACAGATGTATCTATCTTTATCTCTCCCTTCCCTGTCTCTATCCAAAAATAAATGAACACATAAATTAAAAAATAAAATAATGAACAGAATGTAATTTTTAAACAAAATACATTTGATGATATGTAGCAGAGATCAAGAGCCAAAACCCTATGGTTTACGCCTGGTTTTAATTTTTTTATAGAGGAGACCATTTTTAGATCTTCCATGGGGTTCTGACTGTCCTTTTTCCAAAGATTCTCAAGTATTATTTGGATCAGAAGCCTCTCCCCATTAAAGATAATACAGTGCCCAGACACACTGAACAACTATTTTGTTGTTGTTGTTGTTTGCCTGTTTGTTTTGTTTTTGCCTCTCCATTTCATGAATGCCCCACCATACCTACCATGATGGTGTGCTCTGGAAACTTGGCACGGACAAGTTTCACAAACTCCACAAAGTGTTCTGAATATCCATTGGCCACATCCAGGCAGATAAACTTAACCTGTGGGACAGCTTTCAGGATACTGCTCATCTTCTCCAGATCATTCTTCCCGCTGCCTGAACTCACAGCAATATGCTGTACCAAATAAACAAAGAGGCACAGATAGGAGCAGTGTGTTAACAAATAAAAACCAAAAGTCAAGGCCTACTTCTACCTCTTTGCCTATGGTGGAGACAGGACACTGACCCTCTGATGTTTTTACCCTGATCAAGAAACATATATGGAACCTGCTCAGGAAATACCCAGTAGAAGAGGTAAGGGGACTCATGCATTAAGCTATCTAAATTTGAACTCTATTGGGTATTCCCACCATGAAACGGCAGATAACCTTGAAACTCAGATAAAAGACTCTTTCCAATAGACAGATTCTTAAATATTTAGGAAACTACATCCTTAGCTTTTGTTTAATTTCTCCAAATGTGGAACTCCAAAGCATGAAGTTGATGATCTAACTTCTTTCTAGAGGAAGGGAAAGGCAGGAAGAATAAGAGTTGGCTATCAAGCCAGGCATCTTCTCAGCAAGGCTATAATGATCCCTCTGGAAATCCCCCTTGGGGAAGACCAGGGAGGTGGGGAAGACGACTAAAACTTCTCTGACAAAACTCCTTCCTATTTTCAATTTTACTCACAACCCACAACTATCACAATAGGACATACACATCATAACCTGTACAAGGAAAGGCAACAAAGTACTCTGGGTACAAAATAAGGGTGGGGGGAGCTGGAAATGACCTTTCTCAGCTGCACTTGTATCTATTTCTGTCCAAAGTCTCCACTCCTCCTCCAGGATACCTGCTCCTCAACCACATGGCCCCTACTGCCCTCTAATCAACCTCCTCGAAGAATCTGTACTGTGAGAAGAGACTTGTTTTTAGTAACTTCTATCTTAGTGAAACTCAGCCATGGGATTGTTCCCAGAGTCAGCTACAGGAATATTTATATTTTAAGTCATTTCTCTAAATGTTAAGTGACAGATGAGGGACATATCTTAATATCCTGTAGTATTCTCCCAAATCATAATAACGTAGCTAGAGCCCAGGTACTGAGTGTAAGTACAAAGGTAACACACACTACATTTACACCAGCTTTCACTTAGACTGACAGTCTGGCCAGCACCCCCTCACACTTCATTCCCTTCCACCAGAGATTTGCCATCTTTTAATTTTCCATTTCATTTCTTAAAGTCTAACACAAGGAATTTGAGGCTGGTTTTTTGCAGTGTTTTCCTTTTTTTTTTTTTAAATAAAGTATTTATTTTCATGAGAGAAAAAATGAGAAAGGGCCTTGGATACAATGCTGCTTGGCCACGTGCATGACCCAGGTTCAAACCTAGCCCCTAACGCATTAAAGAAAGCTCTAGTGATGTGATCCCTCTTGTTCTCTCTCTCTCTCTCTCTCAAACAGAAAGAAAAGAAGAGAAATGGGAGAGAAGAGGCTCAAACAAGAGCAGGTATGCTCCATGCTCTCATGATATAACACTTCACCTTTCATGAGAAAAGAATGATATACCTTGCAGGTGAATACTTTATGTTTTCAGAATACTGTAGAGAACATGTCTTCTCAGCACATTCCTGGCAACAATGAAGGCTTGGGGCCACTGCTTTAGGTGTCTCCCAAGTCTCTCTCAGGACTCTGTCTGTTAAGGATTAAACTTCTTTTTGATAAAACCTATTTTCTTCCCCCTTAAAATATATGCTAGGTTATAATCATACCTGCAGGCACTCTGGGTGATTTGTGGCAAAGTGTTTCCAGTCATCCAGGGTGTAATGCTTGTGAATGGCTGTAAACATGGAGTGCTAGGAAACAAAACAGCACGGTTAGGCTGAGAAGTCAGGGGAGGTCTCCCTTCTTCCAATAAGGTTCAGTTGATGCAACAATACAAAAGCCATCAGGTGTTCCTGTCATTCACACTTAATTAGCTTTGAATATACCTGTAGGAGCTGAAACCAAAGGTGTAACCTGTGAAAAATCACAAAAGCATGTCCATCCTAATCTGATCAGATAAAACCACATGCAAGGTTTAGGAGATTTTGCCAGGACGTGTGGTAGAAATACAGGCAAGTTTTCTTTTCTTTCTTTCTTTCCTTTTTTTCTTTTTGCCCCCAGGGTTATTGCTGGGGCTCGGTGTCTGCACTACAAATCCATTGCTCCTGGAGGACATTTTCCCCATTTTGTTGTCATTATTGTTGTTGTTGTTGTTGCCATTGCTGTTGTTGATAGAGAGAAACTGGAGAAAAGGGAAAGACAGAGGGGCAGAGAGAAATAGACACCTGCAGATCTGCTTCACCGCTTCTGAAGAGACCCTCTGCAGGTGGGGCCTTGGGGGCTAGATCCTTCTGCTGGTCCTCACGCTTCACGCTATATGCACTTAACCCACTGTGCTATTGCCCAACCGCCAGTTCTAAAATTCTGTTGTTTTTTATTTTAAACACCTGTAGACCTGCTTTACCACTTGTGAAGCTACTCCCCTACATGTGGGGAGCTGGGGGCTTGAACCCGGATCCCAATGCTAGTCCTTGTGCTTCATGCCAAGTGTGCTTAACTCTGCACAACCTCCCAGACCCCCAATATTTTCATATTTTTTTAAAGAGCTGTGTGGTCATTTACTTAATGAGAAACTGACTGACAGAGAGAAGCAGATACAGACAGTTTCAGGATTCCACACATTTATGTCCTATGCTCTTTTTTTTTAAATTTCTATTGGGGAATTAATGTTTTACATTCAACAGTAAATACAATAGTTTGTACATACATAACATTTGTCAGTTTTCCATATAACAATACACCCCCACTAGGTCCTCTGTCATCCTTCTTGGACCTGTACTCCCCCCCCCCAACACCCCACCCACCCCAGAGTCTTTTACTTCGATGCAATATGCCAATTCCAGTCCAGGTTCTACTTGTGTTTTCTCTTCTGATCTTGTTTTTCAACTTCTGCCTGTGAGTGAGTTCATCCCATATTCATCCTTCTGTTTCTGACTTATTTCACTTAACATGAATTTTTCAAGGTCCATCCAAGATCTGCTGAAAATGGTGAAGTCACCATTTTTAATAGCTGAGTACTATTCCATTGTGTATATATACCACAACTTGCTCAGCCACTCATCTGTTGTTGGACACCTGGGTTGCTTCCAGGTTTTGGTGATTACAAATTGTGCTGCCAAGAACATTTGTGTACACAGATCTTTTTGGATGGGTGTGTTGGGTTCCTAGGATATATCCCCAGGAGAGGAATTGCAGGATCATAGGGTAGGTCCATTTCTAGCCTTCTGAGAGTTCTCCAGACTGTTCTCCACAGAGCCTGGACCAATTTACATACCCATCAGCAATGCAGGAGGGTTTCTTTGACCTCTCCAGCATTTGCTGCTGTTACCTTTCCTGATGTATGACATTCTCACAGGAGTGTGCTATCTCATTGTTGTCTTTATTTGCATTTCTCTGACAATCAAAGACTTGGGGCATTTTTTCATGTGTTTCTCTGCTTTTTGGATCTCTTCTGTGGTGAATATTCTGTCCATGTCCTCTCCCCATTTATGGATGGGGTTATTTGTTGTCTGGTGGTTGAGTTTGGCAAGCTCGTTATATATTCTGGTTATTAGCCTCTTGTCTGATGTATGGAATGTAAAAATTTTCTCCCATTCTGTGAGGGGTCTCTGTGTTTCTTTTGCTATGCAGAAGCTCTTTAATTTGATGTAGTCCCATAGGTTATGCTTGCCTTAGTCTTCTTTGTAATTGGATTCGTTTCAGTAAAGATGTCTTTAAAATTTATGCAGAAAAGAGTTCTGCCAATATTTTCCTCTAAGTATCTGATAGTTTCTGGTATAATATCCAAGTCCTTGATCCACTTGGAATTTATTTTTGTATTTGGTGAAATATAGTGGTTCAGTTTCATTCTTCTGCATGTTTCAACCCATTTTTTCCAACACCGTTTGTTAAAGAGACTCTGCTTTCCCCATGTAATAGTCTGGGCATCTTTGTCAAAGATTAGATGTCCATAAGTGTGGGGGCTTACTTCTAGGCTCTCAATTCTATTCTATTGGTCAGTGTGTCTATTCATGTTCCAGTACCAAGCAGTTTTGATGACAAAGGCCCTATAATACAATTTGAGATCTGGAAGTATGATGCCTCCAGTTCTGTTTTTTATTCTCAAGATTGTTTTGGCAAGTCTAGGTCTTTTCTGGTTCCAGATAAACATTTGTAGCATTTGTTCTATCCTCCTAAAAAATGTGGTTGAGATCTTGATGGGGATAGCATTCAATTTGTATATGGCTCTGGGTAGTATATTCATTTTGATGATGCTAATTCTTCCAACCCATGAACATGGAATATCTTTCCTATCCTTTGTGTCTTTTTCAATTTCCTTGAGTAGTGACTCAGATTTTCCAGGATACAAGTCTTTCACTTCTTTGGTTAGGTTTATTCCTGGATATTTGATTGTTTTGTTACAATAATAAAAGGAATTGATTTCTGGATTTCAACTTCTTCTAACTTAGTGTTTGCATAGAGGAATGCCATTGACTTTTGAATGTTAATTTTGTAGCCTGACACCTTACTGTATTGCCTGATGATTTCCAAAATCTTCTTGCTGGATTCCTTAGGTTTTTCTATGTATACTGTCATGTCATCTGCAAATAGGAAGATATTGACTTCTTCTCTTCCAATCTGTATCCCTTTAATTCCTTGCTCCTGCCTGTTTGCTATGACAAGAACTTCCAACACTATGTTGAATAGTAATGTTGATAGTGGGCAGCCCTGTTTAGTACCTGATGTGAGAGGAAATGCTTCCAGTTTTTCACCATTGCGTATGATGTTGACTGTAGGTTTCCTATATATAGACTCCACTATCTTCAGAAATTTTCCAACTATTCCCTTTTTTGTAGTGTTTTAATCATAAAGCGATGTTGTATTTTGTCAAAGGATTGCTTTGCATCTATTGATATGACCATGTGGTTTTTGTTCTTGCTTTTATTGATGTGGTGGATCACAATGATTGATTTACATATATTAAACCAACCTTGCATGCCTAGGATAAACCCCACTTGGTCATGGTGAACAATCTTTTTAATATACTGCTGTATCTGGTTGGCTAGATTTTGTTCAATATTTCAGCATCTATGTTCATCAGAGATATTAGTCTGTAGTTTTATGTTTTGGTTGGTCCCTGTCTGCTGTTGGTATCAAAATGACATTGGTTTTATAGAATCTGGAAGGGAGTATTCCAGTGTCTTCAATCTTCTGGAAGACTTTTAAAAGTAGAGGTATTAATTCTTCCTTGAAGGTTTTGTAGAATTCATTTGTAAAACCATCTGGTCCAGGACTTTTATATTTGGGAAGGTTTTTGATAACTTTTTCAATTTCATTATCTGGGATGGGCCTGTTTACATTATCTAGTTCCTCTTTACTTAATTTTGGAAGTTGGTAGGTATCTAGGAAATCATCCACTTCTTCCAGGTTCTCTAGCTTGATGGCATAGAGTTGTTCATAGAAGCCTCGTATGATATGTTGAATTTCTGCAGTGTCTGTTGTGATATCTCCTCTTTCATTTATGATCCAATTTATTTGGGTCTTCTCCCTTTTTTGTTTTTTGAGTATGGCTAAAGGTTTGTCAATTTTGTTCACTCTTTCAAAGAACCAACATTTACTTCGTTGATCTTTTGTATGGTTTTCTTATTTTCAATGTTATTTGTTTCTGCCCTAACTTTAGTGATTTCTGTCCTTCTGGTTGCTTTAGAGTTCCTTTGTTCTTCTTTTTCTAGGTCTTTAAGATGTACAATCAGGCTGTTTATTTGTGCTTTTTCTTGTTTATAATGTGTGTTTCTATGGCTATGAACTTCTCTCTCAGTACTGCCTTAGCTGTGTCCCAAATATTTTGATAGCTGTGTCTTCATTTCAATTGAACTCTCGAAACATTTTGATTTCTTCCTTGATTTCCTCTTTGACCCAGTAGTTATTAAGTAGTGTACTGTTAAGCTTACACATTTTGGGACTATTACTAATCTTTTTTTGATTGTTAAGTGTTAGTTTAATTCCACTGTGGTCTGAGAAGATGCTTGGGATGATTTCAATGCTCTTGAATTTGCTGATGCTGCGTTTGTGGCCTAACATATGGTCTATCCTTGAGAATGACCCATGTGGACTTGCGTAAAATGTGTATTCCAGTTTCTTGGGATGAATGACTGAAAATGTCCAATAGTTCTAGACTATCTATCTCCTCATTTAGCTCCCTCATGTCTTTATTGATTTTCTGCCTAGATGATCTTTTAAGTTGAGAGAGTGGGGTGTTGAAGTCCCCTACTATGACTGTGTTGCTGTTAATATATTGCTGCAGCTCTTTCAGTAGACATTTGATGTATTTAGATAGCTTCTCATTGGGTGCACAGATATTAATAATTGTTAAGTCCTCTTGATTGATCCACTGAGCATTAAGTAGTGTCCATCACTATCTTTTTAAATTTTATTTATTTTAAAGTCTATCATGTCAGATTTGAGAATAGCTGTTCCTGCCCTTTTTTGTGTGCCATTGGCCTGTATGCTAGTTTTCCATCCTTTCACTTTGAGCCTGTGTTTGTTTTGTTGAGTTAGGTGGGTTTCCTGTAGACAGCATATTGTTGGGTTGTGATTTCTGATCCATTTTCCTACTCTGTGCCTTTTAGTAGATGAATTCAGGCCATTGACATTTATTGATATCAATGATTGAAGATATTTTAAAGTCATTCTTGTAGAGTTTTAGAGTGTTCTGATATATGGTCTATTTATGGTGTTCTGCCTGTTTACAGGAGACCTTTCAGAACTTCTTTCAGGGAAGGCTTGGTGATAGTTGATTCCTTCAACTGTTGCTGGTCTGAGAAGGTTTTTATGCCTCCATCTAGTCTGAATGATGGTCTAGCAGGATACAGCAGTCTTGGTTGAAAGCCTTTCTCATTGAGCACTTGA
Organism: Erinaceus europaeus; assembly: GCF_950295315.1. Classification (NCBI taxonomy): domain Eukaryota; kingdom Metazoa; phylum Chordata; class Mammalia; order Eulipotyphla; family Erinaceidae; genus Erinaceus; species Erinaceus europaeus. The sequence continues at coordinate 47,034,086 of NC_080165.1, forward strand.
TAGATATCTGGCCATTCTCTGCTAGCCTATAGTGTTTATGTGGAGGAGACTGCTACTAATCTTATGGGTTTTCCTCTGTAGGTGCCTCTTTGTTTTTCTCTTGCAGACTTCAGGATCTTTTCTTTATCCTTATTCCTTTCCATTCTAATTATGATGTGTCTTGGTGTCTTTAAGTTGGGGTTAATTCTGTTTAGGACCCTCTGGGCTTCTTGAACCTTTATGTCTTTGATGTTGTCTAGAGTAGGGAAGTTCTCAGCTATTATGTCCTGAAGAATGTTTTCTTCCCTTCCCTCTATTTCTTCCCCTGGTAAGCCAATAATGCATATATTATTTCTTTTGAACTCATCCCATAGGTCTCTGTTGTTGTTGTCAGTTTCTCTTAATCTCTTTTTGAGATCCCTTACTTCTTTCTTCATTGTCTCTAGTTCGTCCTTGGTCTTGCTAATTCTGTCTTCAGCCTCATTTATTCTATTCTCTCTTCCCTCTACTGTTTTCTGGAGTTCATCTATTTTGTTACCCTGTTCTGATACTGTTTTAACTTATTCAGCTAGTTGTGCTCTTAGCTCAGCTATTTCAGCTTTCAGCTCTCTAATAACCTTGAGATAGTGTTTTCTTCCAGGGTCTCATTTGTTGTATCTGCATTTCTGATGACAATTCTTTTAAACTCTTTATTCACTCCTGTGATTATTTCCTTAACTAATGTTTGGATGTTGACCTCACTATTTTGTGCTTCAACCTTTGGGGGGCTGGACTCTTGTCCTGGTTTATTTCTCCAATATTTCTTGTTGGTTTAGCAATTATATATAGTATGTTATGAGGTCCTTTTCTCACTACTTTTCAAATTACTGATCACTCTTGCCTGGATTGACTTGTGTCTAAGTAAGGTAATTAAAGGGCTCACAGTGGTGGCAATTGACAGTTGTTTTAATATTATTTTATCCCTGAGTTGGAGTTCATTGGCTTAAAAGCCTCTTTTGTTCTTTTTCTTCCTGTAGGCTATGGGAGCCTTAGGGCTTTTAAACTATAAGTAGGCTTCTTAGCTTAATCACTGATTCCTGATCAAGAGATAATCCAGTGGTTATGCAAAAAGACTCTCACAGCCCCACCTCCAGGCTACCAAGGTATAGATCTCCTGAGTTTCCTGGTTAGTTCTCTGTCCTTGTTGTCAGTACAGGGCCTCTCAGCCACTGCTCCCTATTCTGAAGGCAGTAGTAATGGAGACTCACAGTTTCATTTGGTGAAGTTTAGGGGAGTCCTTTCCTCCCTTCAGTTGTCTTTTTCTTGGTGAAACAGACTGGAGGTGGAGTCTCAACTGGTAAACTGCCAGACTGTTACCAGTCACTTAATCTCTCCCTAGAACTCCTCTCTGCTCAGGAGCTACACGTATTTGCACTCACTGGTGATTTGATGGGTTTCTGAAGTCGTTCTAGTCCTGTCTTGTTGCAGTGCCAGGTGGTCTCCTTTGGTATACCTAGTTGACCCAGGAGAGGAGAGGAGAGAAACCCAGCTGCTGCTGCTCCACAGCCCAGCCTCCAGAAGATATGTCTTATGCTCTTACCACTGAGCCACCTACATGGTTTCTATCGGTTAATATTCACAATCCATTGCCTAAGCCAGGATAAGAGCAATACTGATAGAAAGCCTCCCACCCTTAAAAAGGACTGCCAAAGCAAAATTCCACTTAACCAGCCCAAAAGAACCTCAGCTTACACCTGAAAGCTTTGTGTATGTGTGTGTTCATAAACCAAACACTTCTTGCTTGACAAAAAGCCAAACCCACAGTGTAGTCTATTCCTAAGGGAGGGAATTATTTAAATTATAATTCTAAACCCATGACTACCTAGCATTTATTGAACACCCACTTTGTGCAAGCACACTGCATATGCCAGATCATTTACTTCCTAGAGCCTCTTTTTATAGTAATTATAGCTTTATGATTAGACATGTAGCTTAGCAAACATAAATTTGAAATCTTTATCAACTGCTTGGCTAGTGAGGTATAAAGGTCAGCATAAACAGATCCAACTGCAGAGCTCCAGCCCCATCTACTTTAGCAGGGCCAACTTCTCTGAGTCTATTTCTCCACCTGTAACTTCCCATTCTGAAACTCTACTACTTTATTAACATGTACTACTCTGTAGATCCTAAAAATAGAAAATACACAGTGCCCACACATGGTTAGCCATTTCAGTGTAAATTGTCTTACAAGGAGTAGTCGCCTATTCTAGTTTTATTGTGAACTAATTGTATGATATGGCAATTAATCAGGGCTATTTACTGCTCCCTGATTCTACCCATGTTGAGGCTAATATCTAATCCATTAGCAGCAATGGCTGATCACAGAACAAGGAAAAGATGGTGAGACTAAATATAAATTCCATTAGCAATTAACTTATTAGCTTCTTCTCAAAGCTCCATGGGGACTGAAAGTAGAAAGACAGTACACCAACCTTGCTCCATTTTTTGAACTCATAATTTGCTTAAAAGTCTTTTCCTGCTAATCACTGGCTAATAATGAATCCCAGCTCCTCCTGAGGTTACACATGCTGCCCACAGCAAGACACTGTTTCAACTAATTGGATTTATCTTATCACTTGGCAGGCATGATCAACAGAAAAAGAAGACAACCCCTGTGCACACCAGGAACTAACATGGAATATCCAGAGTGTGTAAGGTGAGTGTTACAGATTAGAGACAGCTGCTGAGAAGAAAGGTTCTGCCCACAACTAACTTTTACTTTATTTTTTCTCCAAGGTAAGGACATCAATTTCTCCCTTTATAGGAAGTTAAGATTGGTATTAGCCAGCAGGGACTATAACCTCATACTGTTGGGTTGTCAGGAAAGTCATGATGGATTTGTGCATAGAAACACAGAAAAGTACATCATGACTTTCCCGGAAACCCAAATATGTTATTTATCAGTTTAAACTGACAAGCAAATCCCTTATCCTGGAGCCAATCTGAATTGATTTCTAAATCTGTCTTTACCTAGCTGGTGCCAGAAGCAAGTGACTCTTCCCTCCTCCCCCCACCTCAATTTTTTGACCTGTAAAAGGAATCTACTTAGTAGAGTTATTGCATTCTATCATATATATCATAAGTATACACAGTTTGGCACTTAAGTGACCAATAATTTTTTTTTACATAATGATATAACAGATGTTATAGTAAAAAATGCATACAAAGCTGTTCTTAGTTTATTTGTTTTAATTGAGAACAGGGTTATTTGTGAGATTCACCTACATAATGAATTCACTACTCCTGGTGGCTATTTTCTTTTTTCCTTCTTATATTTGATATGGCAGAGAGAAAATGGGGGGGGGGGTAGAAAAGAGAAAGAGAGAGAAAGACATTTGCAACACTGCTTCACTGGTCTTGAAGCTTTCTCCCTGAAGTTGGGAGCAGGGAATTGAACCTAGACCCTTGAGCATGGTTATATGTGTACTCAAAAGGGTATGCAACCACTTGGTTCAGCTGTTTCTAGTTTTAAAGATGCTGTCACTCTTACACAATGTAACACTTTTTCATTATCTCATAATAAGGCAAAATATCCGATTATTTTCACATTTTTAAAAATATTCATTTATTCCCTTTTGTTGCCTTTGTTTTATTGTTGTAGTTATTGATGTCATTGTTGTTCAATTGGACAGAGAGAAATGGAGAGAGGAGGGGAAGATAGAGGGGGAGATTTGAAAGACAGACACCTGCAGGCCTGCTTCACCGCTTGTGAAGTGGCCCCCCTGCAGGTGAGGAGCCAGGGGCTCAAACTGGGATTCTTACTCCAGTCCTGCACTTCGCGTCACTATTTTCGCATTTTTAATTCCTTAAACTCTCAAGGGCTTTGCAAGGAAGAAATAGATGGAAGATATGGACCCTTTCAATAAAGGGCCCAGACATCATTCACATTTAATTGAAAAGAGGCTTCAGCTACAATTAGATTTAGAATTGAGTAGAAAAGCCATAGAAATTGACCCAAGGTATTTTGCTTCTCTCCTCTTCCAATAACTAAGCTAGTCCAGAGTGGGCTTCTAACGACCTGTACAGTGTGTGTGCAGTAGAGGCAAAATAAAAAAAAAGTCCAGCATCCTACCTGTGACATCACTGCTGCCATTTCAAATGTCCCAACAGTGTCCATGTTAGCCACTATGATGGGAATCCCTGAGTAGGTCTGCTTGGAATTCCGAAACGTAAAAGTGCGCTCAAGATCCACCTATTGGCAGAAAAGGGAAAAAAACTTGATATTCATGTAATATATACAGAATTTCTTGAGTTTGGAGTGTGAAGAACAAAGCAACAGTCACTACATTTCCCTAAGGGTTGATACACGTTTTACAAAGGCAGAGTCTGAGGAAATCAGCTGCAGAGAATTATCCAAGTGAAAGTGTTCAATGGGCCTCCTTACTGTTCTCAAGAATCAATAAAAGGCACTGGGTGGGGGGTCCGGCGGTGGCGCAGTGGGTTAAGCGCATGTGGCGCAAAGTACAGGGACCGGTGTAAGGATCCCGGTTCGAGCCCCCGGCTCCCCACCTGCAGGGGAGTCACTTCACAGGCGGTGGAGCAGGTCTGCAGGTGTCTATCTTTCTCTCCCCCCTCTGTCTTCCCCTCCTCTCTCCATTTCTCTCTGTCCTGTCCAACAACAAACAACATCAACAATGGCAATAATAATAACCACAACGAGGCTACAACAACAAGGGCAACAAAAAGGGGAAAAAAATGGCCTCCAGGAGCGGTGGATTCATGGTGCAGGCACCGAGCCCAGCAATAACCCTGGAGGGAAAAAAAAAAAAAAGGCACTGGGTGTTCTGCCTTCAAGCCAAGTATACAAATAGGAAGTATTCTCCTCTTTGTAGTATTCCAACCAGTCACCTCTTGTCACCATTCTAGTTCACACTAACCCCTAAGACCCACACACATGTGATCAACCATTTCCCACTTGCAAGCACTTCATTTCCCTTCTGAGAAAACCTCTTCTATTCTCCTGTGTCAACATGGCCCTCTCTTTAATTCTCACCATCTACCAGAACTATAAACTCCAAATTGATCTTGCAGTGAGCAGCAAACCATTAATCCCTTAACCTTTCAACCGCCTCAGCTGTTGCCTAATTAAGAGAATATTTCAACAGACAATGGAAAGTCTATCACAGCCATCTGGCTAATGTATATAAACACTTGTTCCTCTGACTTGCAAACAGCTGGAGGGAGGGTCTTCCAATTCACTATAACTCCACCTTCAGGGAATTTATGACTAACTCAGCTACCAGAAATCCAGAGCAAGTTAGGCCAGGATAGTAGCCTCAGCAAAAGCAGTATTCTAAGGTCAAGCACTCACTGGGAACTAGCAAAATCAAAAATCATTTCTTGGACCTTTATAGTCACAAATCCACTTCTTGCTCTGCTCTGTTCTTATCAACGGAAGGTCACTCATAGGAGGCTCCATTTCCTTTTTTTTTTAAATTATTATTATTATTATTTATTTTCCCTTTTGTTGTCCTTGTTTTATTGTTGTTGTAGTTACTGATGTCGGCTTTGTTAGATAGGACAGAAAGAAATAGAGGAGGGGAAGACAGAGAGGGGGAGAGAAAGAGAGACACCTGCAGGCCTGCTTCACCACTTGTGAAGCGACTACCCTGCAGGTGGGGAGCCGGGGGTTCGAACCAAGATCCTTACGTCGGTCCTTGTGCTTTGCACCACATGCGCTTAACCCGCTGCTTAGGAGGTTCCATTTTCTAAGTGGCTTCTACCTCAGTTTGACCAATAAGGTCCAGCTGGAGGAAGCAGAGGAGGATGTGATGGAGGCCTTGACAGAATCAGGGAAATACTCCCAGACATCGAGTTCAGCTTTCAGAGTTACCCCAAGCCACAGTCTCCAGTACCATCACTGTCACCCTTTGGGCGCTGCTTTTTTACTACTGCCAGTCTCAATCCCTAGGATGCCTTAATGACTCATTTGGCATCTCAGGTCTGTCAGAATGCCTCTTTTAATCAGCACTGCTTGGTTCCTTGGCTGGACGCTGATGGATATGGACAAGATAGACGGTTGATTCTTCCATGTGCTTTTCCTGCATGGAATTTTAGACTTTTGAAATAATTTGGATATACATTAACCACAACTTCATGAGTATATCAGCAAATATTATTTCCTGTTTTCATATATATATTTGGGAGGGTGGGGGGACTTTCAAAACAGTATCCTAAAATAAGACCTTCCCTTCCCATGTTTCTCCATACATGGCTTTAAATCTCCAGGGCTTCCTGGGTGAGTGATATCATAACTGACTGCACTGGCCTCAAACAGCAATTCATGAGGAGCAATGAGGTGTTGCAATTACAGGGCTCTGTAGGGGCAGTTCACCCCCTTTTCTGGTTCATTATGATTCATGGTTCTACTTCAGCAAGTCAGTCATCACAACTACATTCTGAAAAATCACTGAAGGGGTCTATAGTTACAATCTTCTGTGCTGCTAATGGTTCTCTAACATTTCAGTTTCAGAAGCTTAAAATAATCAGAATTCCTTGGTCTTGGATTACCCCATATTCCTCCCAAGACACATGAGGAGTGCTGTGCTGCTATGCATCCAGCTGAGAGCTCACAATAGGTTTTTCTTAGCACTTTAAACCCTAGTAGTACACAAACCAAAGCTATCCATAGAAATGGTCAGACTTGGCGTTGAACTCTTCCCCTCACTTTCGTCTTCATCAGGAGGTAACTTCTTTAAATTCCTTAATTCTAAGAATGAGAGATAACATTATTTTTTTCTTACATTATCTACCCACACACTTGCAAATGTATACACACACACACACACACACACACACACACACACACACACCAGGAAGAGAGGTCTGTGCAGGTCCTGGAATCATTACAAAGTCATTTGGGCAGTCAAGTCCAGCTCCTGAGTTCCTAGAACACAGCCTGAAGGAAATAGTACTACTCACATGTTCTGAAAAGTAAGGGCAGATGCCACCAGGGGATCATGAGCCCCCTTTGCCGAGATCTATGGGTGATATTGAAGCAGGCAATTCTCTTATAGGGCATATCTCCATGTATGTATTACCTGTGAATTAAGTCTAATTTTAGAGACAATTATCTTTTTATCTTTGTAGTTCTAGTAGTTCAAAAAGTGTGGAATAGGGGCAGGGCAGTGGCACACCCAGTAGAGTGCACACATTATTACTATGTGCCATGACCCTCCTCTCCTCTCCTCTCCTCTCCTCTCCTCTCCTCTCCTCTCCTCTCCTCTTCTCTCTCGCTCTCTCTCTCTCTCTCATTCTACTTCTCCCTTCCTCTCTCAGTCTCAAGAAAGGAAGGAAGGGAGGAAGGAGGGAGGGAGGGAAGAGAGAGAGAAGTAAAGGTCACAAGGAAAAGTGGATTCATCATGCAGGCACCAAGCACCAGCAATAATCTTGGGAAAAATCACAAAAAACTAAAAGTGTAGAATGAATCCATGTCTAAACTAGGGGTCAAAAATGACAAGGTGTTTTAGACCCCTAGCTCTTTTCAGACTAATGCATGTTGGGCCCCAGCTAGACGCTCTGAGTTCTGGAATCTTTGCCATCAGTTCTTAGGACTCAGAGAAACACAGGCACAGCTGCATGCTGCATGAGGCCAGAGAGCCACAGGGAAAAGGGTCCAGGTGTCAGTCTGGGCTGCCTGTATGCACACCAGTATTATCGGAAGATGGTTTCTAAACTATGCATGATGACATTGCTCCACACTTAACGAAAGAAACACTTATGTTAGAGACAACATGAATATTTTAGAATTTTCTCCCTAGGTGATCCTGATGCATTCACTAAGAGCAAGTCCAGACAAATATGCTAACTTTACAAAATAAATTTACAGAGGCTATTATAGTTTGGATTGCATCCCTCTGTGCGCCCCTCCCACCCTCCACCCTACCCCCCAAATGTTAAAGTCCAGCACCTGAGCAGCCTCATATTTGGAAATAAGACCATTGCAGATAAGCAAAGTAAGATGAGATCATTAGAGTGGGCCTCGTGCCAATGTGATTGGTGTACCTATCAACAAATGGAAATTAAAATAAATAAAAAGGGAATCCTGAACAGACACACACAGAAAGAGCATCCTATGAAAATGAAGGCAGAGGTTAAGCGCAAGTGGCACCAAGCGCAAGGACTGGTGTTAAGGATCCCGGTTCGAGCCCTCGGCTCCCCACCTGTAGGGGAGTCACAAGCGGTGAAGCAGATCTGCAGGTGTCTATCTTCCTCTCCCCCTCTTTGTCTCCCCCTCCTCTCTCCATTTCTTTCTGTCCTATCCAATAACAAATGGCATCAGTAACAACAACAATAATAACTACAACAATAATAATAATAATAATAAAAAAAGGGCAACAAAAGGGGAAAAAAAATGAAGGCAGAGATCTGAGCAGTACATCTACAAGCCATGGAACATCCAGGAATCCAAGTAAACAATCAACTAGCAGGAGAGAGGCCTGGAAGATTCTCCTTCACAGTGCTCAGGAGGAATCAGCCCTGCCAGCATCTTGAACTAGAGTGTCCAACCTCCACAACTCTAAGACCATACTAAATGTCTGTTGCTAAGTCACCCAGTTTGTGGTGCTTTATCACAGAACATCAGGAAATGAGTACGAAATCAAGGTAATAAAATGGTTAGTGAAGAGCTTGGGTTAAAAGTCCATATCTCCTATCTACCAGATATTCTCTCAACTCTGCCAGGCTCTCTGAGGCTGAACTAGACTTCAAATGCATTTCACTGGACCACTATTGAAAAAAAAAATCGAATCTCTGCAGAGTTTTTAAATATTTATTTATTTACTTTCCCTTTTGTTGCCCTTGTTTTTTATTGTTGTTGTTGTTATTGATGTTGTCATTATTGGATAGGACAGCGAGAAATGGAGAGAGGAAGGAAAGATAGAGAGGGGGAGAGAAAGAGAGGCACCTGCAGACCTGCTTCACCATCTGTGAAGTGACTCCCCTGCAGGTGGAGAGTTGGGGGCTCGAACCAGGATCCTCACACCAGTCCTTGGGCTGCACTACAACCCAACCCCCTCTGCAGAGTTTAAGAGGAGTGAGGGGGGCAAACACCAGTTGTGTCATGTCTTCTCTGTCCCAGAGCAAGTGACTAATTTTCTGTTGCAAGCTCTCATCATCTGACTTCCAATGTCATAGTTGCATTAATAAACTTTTTTTTAATCTACTGGTTTGTGCATCAAGTGGTGGCACACCTGGTAGACACATATCACACAGAAGGACCTGGGTTTAAACCCCTAGTGTCCACCAGCAGAGGGAAAGCTTCATGAGTAGTCAAGTAGTGCTGCAGGTATCTGTCTCCCTATCTCTTGCTTTCACTTCTATGGAACAAAATGGGGGAAAAAAGAAGTTATCAGGAATGGTGGAGTCTTCCTGTAAGCACTGAGTTCCAAAGATAACACTGGTGGAATTGAAATAAAGAGAGAACGAAAGAAAGGAAGGAAGGAAGGAAGAAATAGAGAAAAGAAAACTCTGCTGGTTTAAGGATGAGGGTAGGATACAGTCAGGAATGAGTACTGGGAAAGAAAACACTAAAGAGTCAGGGACTAATATAAGCTGCAAGTGTACCAGTGGTGACAAGTCTTGCCTCGATCAATAAACAAGTTACCTCCTTCGGAACGGATTACCCAAGGGCCCCTTAGTAAGTTAGTAAGACTGCTTCCAGTGATCCTGGCCCCACTCCCATTTGCTTTCTGGTTAGACACCAAGTTACTACCATTTAGCATTAAGCTTACACTTGGATATAACCTCCTCAGGAGGCACACATTCTAGGCTTTGATCTACACAACAAGAAGTCCTTTTTCTACCTTTATGAACTTTCAAACATCCAAAAGAAAACGGACAAAGTTCTGACATGGGATTAAAGGCCAAACTAGATCTGGACCTAACAAGATCTAGGCCTAACAAGATGCCTCAACACCACTGAAGCAGGTAGGCAACTAAACCATGAAAGGAACCAACTAAACCATGAAAGGAACCAACTAAAAGGCAAGGATAGTTATTCAGGCTTCCAGGAGCTGGCAAGCTCCCACTCAAGTAGAGATATGAAAACATTTCTCAAGGGCACAGAGTTCTCACTTCAGTAAGTACACTTAGAATGCAAGATGCCTTTGAAAACTGGAACATAAATCGTTGCAATCAACCCAAATTAAGAAATCAAATGATATTTGACATCATACTATTCCCCAGAATAGAATATTTCACCCTATAACACAGATTCTAAATACTTTTCTCCTCAAGGTGTTTCCTAGTTCAGAAAATGCATCTAGCATACCCTTGTTTTTATTTATGTATTTTTTTTTTCATTAAAAGTAAGTTTCTCAGGGCAGGAAGTGTAGCTCAGTGGAAGAACACATAACTTATATGTATGAGATCCTAGGTTTTGTCCCTAGTCTCCCTCTACGCACTAAGTAAAAAAAAAAAAAAAAAAAAAAAGTTGTCTTTCTTAATTTATAAAGCATACTTAAAGAACACTGAGGGCCAGGGAAATAGCTCACTGGAAGAGTGTGCTTCTATATATTCTTTTTTAAAAAAAAATTTATATTTATTATTTTCCCTTTTGCTGCCCTTGTTGTTTATCTTTGTTGTTGTTATTGCTGTCATTGTTGTTGGATAGGACAGAGAGAAATGGAGAGGGGAGGGGAAGACAGAGGGGGAGAGAAAGAGAAACACCTGCAGACGTGCTTCACCGCCTGTGAAGCGGCTCCCCTGCAGGTGGGGTGCTGGGGGCTCGAACCGGGATCCTTAACACCAGTCCTTGCACTTTGTGCCACCTGTGTTTAACCCGCTGTGCTATGCCCGACTCCCAGGACTGTGCTTCTTTGCCAAGCAGGCAGCTCATGTTCAAGTCCGGCCCTGACTATATTGAAGGGAGCTTTGGTGCCTTGGTCTCCTTCTCTAGGACTTGCAGTCTCTATGTCTCTATCTAAAAAATAAATAAATAACACTGACTCCACCAAATTACTTTTCCATTGAGAATCCCTACATCTCATCATGGCCAGGCCTGAGATACTGGTTACAAAGAGTTTATTTTTCCAGAGGCCAGGCTGCCACCCTAACTTTTAAATATTTTTTCCCAAGATGTGACTTAACTCTAGTGTCTGAAAGGTCATGATGAAGGACACATAGTTATCCACAGGGTACTAAGAATTTACCTTTCCTCCCTCTCCTACCCTGCCCCATGGTCTCTGGCTCTGGCTAGTTAATTCTCTTGCATGAGAAGATGCTCTTTGACTAATCTCAACAAGCCTTCAACTGGCAGCACTGAGCATTGCAGTTAGGCCTGGGCACAGTCCTTTGCAGAGGGGATATGTCTGAATGCTACATGCTATGGGACAAAAGCAGCAGTGTGCTGGCTCAGCCTCCTGTTTATGTCTGCTGCCACAACATCCAGACTTGTTTCCTCATCTTCTCTCCAGCTTCCAGCTGACCACACAAAACCAGGCTCACCAGCAAATGCCCCTCCAGGGAGTCTGCTTTCCACATTAGTAGGTTATCCTTCAGGGTTTGACCTTCCTCCTCCCTGAGAGGCATCCCCCCCACCGGTGCCCCACCCCCACACACACTCCCCCCAGGCTGTTTCCAGTTGGGTCTCCACCTGTTCCTCAAGCTTGAACCTGGAGAACTCAGACATACAGTCGCTTACTTCCCTACCCCTCCCAATGCCAACACCCCAGTGCTTTCAGCTTCTCTAAAACTGGGCTTAACTTCTTACTGTCCAGTAAGCAGAGTGTCCCCCAGGGCGCGGATCTCCTGTCTCACACCCAGCAAGGCCACTACAGTGTGGAAAGTAAATCCTCAACTTTTGTCATGGAGTTTCTGCCCTTTTCAGACATTCTAGAGCAATCCCACGGCAGGCTGGATCTGACAGGAAAACAGCAGCGGGTCTGTGCATTAAGAGATTCTGCCAAAACCACCAAGATTTTTAGTTGTTTTTTCCTTTCCCTTTCTGCTCCTGCTCCTTCCTTCATATATGCACCCCTCCTGAACGCCACCACCACCCCCCTGCTTTCTCATCAGTCACTGATCTTTGCTCCTCTGTGGTTCTAGTGCTTACTTCCCTTGACTGCTCCACTGGATGCATTTAGAATTTCAAGGCCCCTTAAAGACGCCTCCTGTGCTGGCAGGGAACCAGCTGACTCTCTCCCCTTTCGCAGGAGGTGGGCAGGAGGAGAGGAAAGGGAGATCAGGACTCCATCCATCCTTCAAACACACAGAAAAATTGGCAAGGTTACCACCTCCTGTCTCCTTCCAACCTCTTCTACCCCGCGCCTGGGCGGGGAAAGCAAAAGCCCAACCCCAATGCGGCCTTGGACAAGGTCCTCACCTCGGCTCGGCTCTTGAGGCTACTTCGCTTGGGTCGGAGCAGTACATCTTTGAAGTCCAGCTTGAGGTCCGCATCTATGCGGGGCATGGTGCAGGATCGCGCTCAGCCAGGCGCGACTGGCCGGCAGCTCCTTCCCGCAGCGCCCGGGCGGGGCGGGGCGGGGCGGGCGCGCGGGGCGGACCCGGGAGGCTCGGTGGTGGCGGGCGAGGGGCGGGGACTCGGGGGTTACTCGGGCGGCTAGGCTGGCGCGGAGCAAGGTTGGCTGGATGCGAGGGCGCCGAATGGAGGGTGAGGCTGGCACCATCCGGGGAACCAGAGTGAGGACACCGGCGCGGGGTTGCACTGCTGGGAGGTGCTGTTCCTTGTCCGGGTGCCCACGAGCGGCGCAGGGGCGCAGGCTGCGATCAAAGGCCTGCAGACGCCTACGAAGCTCTCGGCCGCCCTAGTGTGCGGTTGGCTGAGCTCCGGCACAGCCCGGGGTACCCAGTGCAGAAGTGAAGGAGGAGTCTGATGTGCAAGCTAGGGACCTACCAGTGGCTGATGAAGTCCACGTGTGTGACATTCCCTCCCCGCCCCCTCATTTACAGTATAGCTCTTTGCTTTGACCAAATTAGGGTGTGTGTGTGTGTGTCTCTGTGTGTGTGTCTCTCTCTGTGTGTGTGTCTCTGTGTGTGTGTGTCTCTCTGTGTGTGTGTCTCTGTGTGTGTGTGTGCGTGTGTGTGTGTGTGTCTGTGTTTTGCTTCCCCTTTCTGTAATTGCAAGCCCAGTGTGCTCAGCAGGTGCTGAGTCAATCCTCCCATGTGCCAGAAAACAGGGAACCCTTAAAGAGTTGGGTAGAATTAGAAAAAGTGTGGGCAGGAACGTAATTTGTCACCAATGGGGTGGTTCTGGCAGTTTGGGAATTCCCTTTAGATTTCAGGAGTTTGTCTGAATGAAAGCAGTGAAATCACTTGTCAGTGATTTGAGAGCCCCAGAGCCCCTTGGTGCATTACCAGTGACGTCTGTTTATTTTTAATTCCACTGCTGACCTTCTGTGATCCTTTATTATAGACTAGAGTGTGGTTGAGTGCTTAGCCAGCTTGGCTGAGTGCTTGGCCTTCTCATTCAGTCTCAGGACATCCCAAAAAAGAGCAAAGCCGCTATAAAGTTAAAAATAAGACTCAATTCTTAAACCTTACTGAAACCTTTTATTAAAACGGTGTTTGTCCTGGGGTGCCTCTCTGCTTGAATTTAGACACAGAGTCCACCACTCAGGAAGACCTAATAAAAATCACATAATGTCTATAAACCTCGGTTTTCTTATAGAGCGGGAATAAGTGGGAGTAAATAATGCTATCCTTTCCCAGTTCTTTTTCTTTTTTTTTCCTGAGAAGTGTGTCTCTGTGTGTGTGTGTGTGTCTTATAGTTCCTAAATAAGTGACAGCTATTTTATCCTCAGTCACTGATTACCTTGTATGTGTTACGCTTTATATTCTCTTTTGCTCTAATTTTTTTTTTTAAGTGCCTGTAGAATGCACCACTCCTGGCAGCCATTTTTGTTTTCTTTTTGCTGATAGAGACAGAACTTGAAAGGGAAAAGTGAGATAGAATGGGACAAAGACCCCTGCAGCACTGGTTCATCAGAGGTGAACCTCAGCAGGTGGAGAACCAGAGCTTGAACCTATGTCCTTACACATGGTTATGTGTGTGCCACCTCTCTCCTCCCATGATTAATATTATCAAATGACTAACTACACAAAGCCAGGAATCATCATGCATAGCTTTTCAGTTTTCAGTGACCTTAAACTATTCTCAGTGAACTCATAGTTGATATGGCTGCTGTAAAGATACCCCAGTATTTGTATTCATCCAAATTTCTGCAAAATAAAGGTTACAGCCATTCCACCTGCTTACTTCATCTTAGCCACACAAAAAGGAAATGAGTTACCAGAGAGTGAAAGTTTATTCCAGCCAAGCAAGTACTTCTCACCATTATCAAATGATATGAAGTGCTGCAGATTCTAAAAGCAGTAAAGTGAAACCTAATTATGATTTGGAGTGCCCAATTAAAAACAAAAGTCAAATATAATCACTATATTATATAGTTACTTAAAAGTTATTCTCCCAAAAGAAAAAGAACTAATTTTGTAAAGTATCTGCCCTGGGTAGACTAAGATAGTTAGTGGAGCTTTTTATTTGTTGTTTTAAAACAAAGGGAGGGGAAAGGCAGTGGAGCGTCTGGTAAAGTGCATACATTACAATGCACAGCCATACAGGTTCAAGTCCCGGGGCCCTACCTATAGGGGCAAAGCTTCAAAATCAGTGAAGCAGTGCTACAGGTCTCTCTCCTTTCTTTCTCTCTCCTTTCCTACCTCCAATCCATCTTCTCTCAATTTCTTTCTGTCTGTATCCAAAATAAATAAATAAAATGAACAGATATTATAAATCTGTATCACTGGATTAATAAAACATTTTGATTTAAATTCAAAAACATATTTAAGTAATTTACTTAAGTGAACAGAAGGCAAAATATTTTAAATCTGTGCTTAGACATTAAATAAAACAAATTCCACATACACACAAAATAAAGCAAGTAAGTACATATTTTTTAGCCTATTTATGGTCTTCTGTAAAGTTCTTTAAATGTAAACAGTTGTTGTACAGAGTCCAGATGTTATAGCCTCTTTCTCTTTTTAGATTTAGATTTATGTGTGTTTTGCTTATTTTTTTATCACCTCTGTGATTTTTTTCTTTTTCCTTTTTCGTTTCTTCTTCTTCTTCTTTTGAAAGAGTAAGACAGAGAGGGAGGAAGAGAAAGAAAGAAATAAGAAACCACAGCACTGACACTTCTTTCACCCTTCATGCAATGGAGGCGCTATACATGGCGTAGCAACACACTATCCAAGTGAGCTATTTCTCAGGTCTGATCTACAAGTCTGATCTATCAAAGGCATAGGAGAACAGCTGGATAGAACTGTACTTAGAGTTAAGTTCAGAAGGATTCTGATGTCAGGAGCTTACCTCCCTGTGGAATTGTGTACATAACCTTCTGGCATCATCCTTAACCCAAGATATAATAGTTTTGAATGAGAAAGTCAGTGACAACTATAAGAACCTGAAACCTCATTAGTTAGCATTAGTTGAACAATTACTATATAAATATAGTATACTATTTAATCCTGAAACAAATCATGCATCAATTATTATTAAACTAAATCTTCAAATGTGGGAACTGAGGCATATAGATTAATTGTGTAATTTGCTCTTCTAAGTTAGACAGTTCCCAGAACTCAACTCATAGCAAATATTCCATACTGCCTCCTAGATACAAGAGAATTTCATTCTCTTGTATCTAGGAGTAAATTAAAGAAAGAAGTAAATTAAAGAAAAAGTAAGAAGAAGTAAATTAAAGAAAAAAAAATGCCTTCATCTTCCTGTTACCAGTACTGACACTGGGCCTGCACCTTCCTCAGAATTACTGAAGTAGACAAATTTAGGAACCAGCTCCTCACCTTGATGTTCAATTTAGACTCATTCTTCATCCAAGAGATAGATGACAGTATTATGACTGAATAATTCTTTAAATTACTATTCTAATATTCCTTTTTCTTCCTCTGTGAATATAAATTGTTGAAAAGGTCAACAGAGATACTGTTTATTGCTGGGTTTATTCTGGGATCATCCCTATTCTTGAACTAAGTGTTGGCTAAGAATAGCATGTTATCCATGAAGCCGCATCACTGACTCTGTGGCCCTGCTCCTTTTCTACCACACCAGACTGTTTTAGGGAGGCATGTGCTACCCTCCACTTCCCTGTTTCTGTTGGACTCTATCCCTTTTAAATTCACATATCTTGGCAATAGGGACTCAGGGGTTGAATCCAGTATGTTACTCAAAGTAGTTCTTTCCAATTATAGCTGGTTCTCCTTCTTTGAAGTGGTTATGCTTTATACAACTTTTGTGGAAATGAATTAACAAATCTTGGATGACTGCCTCAGGGGAAACATGGAATTAGATTTCCTGCCCATATCATAAGTATGGAATTTGTTCTGTGTTTCTGTTTATTATTTATTAACTTATCTATTTTCAGTGTCAGGACCTTATACCCACATGATTCTACTCCTCCAAACTATTCCACTTATAGTTTTCATTCTTGTTATTTCAAATAGTGAGGTACTTCTTATGGAGAGGCCTCTCTCAGGCACAAACTCCCTGGCGTGGCCACTCTGTTGTACACCAGAAGTGGATGCCTGGAAGAATATGCTCTGAGGCAGCATGAATGAGTTGATTGGGTCTTTCTTAGTGTTTGTAGCTAGAGATGCAACAAGAGATCACCAGGGGAATGTCTGATGGACAAATCCGTTTATTGATCAGAGAGGCAAGGACTTTAAGGGGTTGCAGAAGGAGGTAGCTTGTTTATACCATATATGGTTAAAGCAGAAAAGGGAGAGAGGTAAGGGGTTGGAAAAACCATCAGGTGAGTAATCTAAGGAATGAGGAAGCTAGGCTTTGATGTGCATTGGTGTAGGGGTCTTTGCATGTTATAGTCTTATTCAGAAGGGCAAGAACAAAGAAGTGAGAAAAGGGGCCTCTAATAGCATCTATGTAAGCAGGAGAACCGTTCTGAGAATGAGGAAGTAGGGTTATCAATGGCTAGCAGACAGAGAGGTGTCCGGAGGGCAGAGAGAAGATGGGTCAGGTAGGATAACTTCTGGTAGCTTTTGAATAAGCAGACCATTTGGTTTAAAGACAAGGGAGTAAGCTATTGTATTGGGAATGCAGAGTCCCTGTGAGGCAAAGAGTCTGACAGGTGAAGCTGAACCTGAAGGCCATTCGAAGACTGTGTTCCTCAGGCACCCATCTTTCAATGAGAGGTTCCACCCAGCTCAACCATGTCCTCACAGTTTCACTACAAAATAGATTGGAGAAGCATAAGGAAGAGAAGGGCCTGGGGAGAGAGGGAAATATATTATTGAAATACCATTCAAGGAGCATCCCCTGATGTGATAATTTTCCCATGTGGTGTCTGGACATTTCATGTGGTAATGTTTATGTCCTGCTGTATGAGCTATCTCACAGATTTGGCATTCTGTTTAAAGATGGCATATGAGATGTACATGTCTGAGGTCCCAAAGGGCATGGTTTCAATACCTGGTATCACTGTATGCTAGACCTGAGCTGTGCTCTTATCTCTCTCATGAAAGTAAATAAATCTTAAAAATGAACAAATAAAGATGCCTCATGTAGCATATACAGTTGATTCATTAATGTTGAACTTATAGCCAATGGCATTATATAATTCATATCTGAAAGAGGCTCATGTAGCTCACCTTTTTTTTTTCTCCCCAAGCTGTATCACACTTGACTTAGGAACTCTAAATGGCACTATGCTTGGGGCCAGTAATTAAACAGTAAAATTAACAACAACAATGGCAATAAGCACAAAAATATGAAATATGGGACATTAAAGTAATACACAGAAAATAGTCTCTGGATAGTATGAAAGCTGAAACAGAGACAGAATGTAGTCCCGTTCCAAGTCTGCTGGGAAAGTGTGTGTTAGGCAACTCAAGTTTATTTTTTTAAATAGTGGGTTCTTTATTTTTTTAATATCTATTCCCTTTTGTTGCCCTTGTTGTTTTACTATTATAGTAATTATTGTTGTTGTTGATGTCATCGTTGTTGGATAGGACAGAGAGAAATGGAGAGAGGAGGAGAGAAAGATAGACACCTGTAGACCTGCATCACCATTTACAAAGCAGCTCCCCTGCAGGTGGAGAGCCTGGGGCTTGAACCAGGATCCTCACGTCAGTCCTTGTGCTTTGCGCCTCCCGCACTTAACCCGCTGCGCTATCACCTGACTCCTGGCAACTCAAGTTTTTCACCTTTCTGTACAGGCCCCTCACTCACAGAGAAAATACAGCAAGTGTTGGTTTGAGAGTTACCAAAAAAAAATAATAAATAAATGTTTTAGTTAACAGGTGACTTGGTAAATGTGGACTCTGCAAAGAACAGATTCTCTGTATTTCCATCTTGGACAGCACCATGAATATCACCTTACTGCTCAACTCTCCCATCATTTTCTTGAATCTCATCAATGAATTGAAAATCCTAGCTTTTGGGCTGGGCAGTGGTACACCCAGTTAAGCACATACATTATAATAAATAAGGACCCAGGTTCAACTCCCCGTTCCCTACCTGTGGGGGGGTGGGTGAAACTTCACAAGCAGTGAAGCAAAGTTGTGGATGTCTTTAGCTCTCTCTATATATCTTGATCTACCCTTCCCCTCTCATTTTCTCACTATATGTAATAAATAAATAATAGATAATAGATTTTTTTAATTCTAGCTCTTAAAAAGTCACAAACCTAATAGGTTTTGTTTTGATTGGTTTACATTTCTCTCCTCCAAATCACTATACCTTGGTTAATGAAGTCATTTTTGTAAGAAAAGGTCAGAAAACAACATATCTGTTCTACTGAGGGAGTGGGTCCTCTTCAGCCTTCTTCTCATACTATTGGCGAGCAGGCCTTATCCTGACTCACTAGCTCCCGTGGTGCCAGTGCTTAGTGGGGGAATACAGTACATTTTATCAGAAAGAGTGGGAATGCTATCACATTTCAGCTAGAGTTGATGACTTGTTTCCTTAAACTGATTGGACATCTTTTAAAAAATATTTATTTCTTAGTGAGAAAGAGGGGGAAAGGAGAACCAGGGCAGCGCCCCATCACATGTGAAGCCAGGGCTTGAACTCAGGATCTCATGCTTGAGAGTTCAGTGGTTTATCTCCTGAGCCATCTGCTTCATGGACTACTCTTTGACACCTTACTATGTTTTTTTTCTTTTTTATTATGAATATTTCAACACTGTTAGAAAATATTCAGAATATTAATTAATGGAGTGGAGTTATTGCTATAGGACCATTTTCAGCCTACAATGTGGCAACATTTTATGGTTGTTTACTATAGTAAATCTTAAGTCTATGGCCAGACCACCCTGAACACACCCAGTGTCATCTGATCTCAAAAAGCTAACCTGGCTAGTACTTGGATGGGAGACTGCCTGGGAATTTGGAGTGCTGTAGGCTAAATAAATATGTAAATAAATATCTTAGCATTTTGCCATCCATGAGAAAGTTTTTCTTCTAAAAGAATACATTGTATATCCTTTCCCCCTGTTATCTGCATTTTTAGAGACAGACACTGTTCTAAAGTCCATGTACTTGTATTTGTATATCCACAGGCAGCACAACTTCCAATAAATGGTATCATGTAGTGGAAACAGTATCTCCTTTGTACCTCCTTTGCTTCTTTGTCTTTTTTGTGAACAGGACTGTTACAGAGCTACTTTTATCGACAGGATACATGTGACCAGCCAATAATGCAAGAAAGGATAAGTCTTTAGGAAGGGACAAACTCTTTCTGAATAATGCCTGCGACAAGATTATCTCTTTTCAAAACATTTCTCCACACACAGACACACAAGCACACACAAAATTTTGAAAATTTGGATATCAGCAGGATAGTTGCAGAATAGTATGAAGGGTTTGCTCACATTTGCTATCTGTTGCCATTGGCTATTTAAATGTTTTATTTATCTATTATATATACACACACACACATATATATATATATATTTTTAATAGGCTAAACTGTACCCTCCTAAATTTCACATGTTGAGTCCTCACCCCTGATGCCACAGAATATAACTGTACATGAGCACAGTCTGTAAGGAGATAATCAAGTTAAAATTAGGTCATTATTTCACTAGAGTGAACCCTAATCGAAGAATACTGGTGTCTGGAACTCTTACACAAGGAGGGAATTAGGACACAAACATGTACAAAGGTCAGATGATAAGGCAATGAAGAGAGAAAACCCACTTGCTAAATCAAGAAACGAACCTTGCCAGCACCTTGATGCTGGATTCCTGGCCTCCAGAATTGTGAAATAATAAACCTCTATTGCTTACCCATGTAGCCTATGGTATTTTGCTGTGACAGTTCTAGGATACTAGTACACCCAGAGATATATGTGCACATATAAATAACCATCTAAAACTAAATTACAGATGTCATGACAGTTTATTCCAAACCATTTCAGGATGCAAATCCCATGGACAAGTTCAGTTTTCTTACACAACCAAAATAATTAACTCACACTTAAGAAAAATTCATATTAATTTAATAGTCCAGCAGAATGTGATGCCTACATGAAGTTCCCCTAGTTGTTTTGAAATGTATTTTAGAGTTATTTTTTCATCTATTTATTTTTTGTTTCAGAGATGTATCTGCTAGTGATCTTTATCATCTTTGTCATTGCTAGAGATTTTGCCAATCTGGGCTGATATTTGTTTTTCAGATGGACAGACAAAAACAGTTTCATTACCACAAGAATTTCTCTTACCCTACCCCTTTATAGTCATGCACACCCACTTGGAGCATGCCATATGAAAGGAATCATGTATTAGCACATTTTTTTTTTCTTTTTAACAAAACTCTATTGATCAAGAAGTGAAGGGATCAGGAAGCAACTGTCATTTCACTTCAGTTAGTAGTATATCTGTATATGAGATCTATTTTACACTTGAAAAATAGACAAGCCTTCTCCCTGTTACAAACAATGTCTTTCTAGAAATCATTTAAGGTTACAGAAAGGAAGTATGTTCTTTAATCTGTAGTAGACTTCGTTGTGTATTTGAGTAGCAATTGAATATATTTGTAAAACCAATGGAAAATGTACATTGAAATGAGATACTGGTTAAACAGAGAGGAGAGCTGGGCTGGGTGGTGGTGCACCTGGTTGAGAACACACATTACTGTGCAAAAGGACCAGGTTCGAGCTCTGCTCCCCGCCTGCAAGAGGGATACTTCTCTAGTTCACCTGTGGTGAAGCAGGTCTGCAGGTGTTTTTCTCTTTCCCTCTCTATCTCCCTTTCCTCACTCAATTCATTGTCTCATCAAATAAAAGTATAGGGAGGAAAGAAAGAGAGAGAAAGAAAGAGGAGGAAAGAAGGAAGGAAGGAAGGAAGGAAGGGAGGGAGGGAGGGAGGAAGGAAGGAAGGAAGGAAGGAAGGAAGGAAGGAAGGAAGGAAGGAAGGAAGGAAGGAAATGGCCACTGAGAACAGTAGATTCATAGTGCAGGCACTAAACCCCAGCAAAAATTGATTGCAATGAAAAAAGGAAGGGAGGAAATGGGCGGCAAAGAAGTGAAGGAGAGAAAAGGAGAGGCACAGTATTAATGCAGAGTTTTTAGTTTTTTGAAGAATAATTAATATAATTTCATTAAGGTGGGAAGGGCTAATATCTCTTGTCTTTCCATATACAGGTATACAAATCCAGACATTTTAGCTAAACTTCACTCCTTATATTTCCTAGACTGTATTACAATTTTCCAAGATGAACAACTGCCATCATTGCATTCACACAAACATGAAGAAGATGACAAAATGTAGAATGTAAAACCACTAGAATGTATATAGCAACTTCACTCAGAACATCAGGATGGGCAGGTGGTAGATAGCATAATGGTTATGCAGAGACTTTCATGCTTGAGGCTCCAAAATCACAGGTCATTCCCCACACCACCATAAGCTAGAGCTGAGCAGTGCTCTGGTAAAAATTAACATTAAAATAATAATTATAAGTCAGGATTAGGTTGCAAACCCTACTTACACATGCTGATTTTCCCCCACCAAAGTTATTGCTGGAACTCAGTGCCTGCACAACTCTATGATTACTGGCAGGTTTTTTTTTTTTTCTTCCTTCCTTCTTACCTTCCTTCCATCCTTCCTTCCTTCCTTTCTTTTTCTTTTTTCCTTCCTTTCTCTCTTTCTTTTTCTCTTTCTTTCTTTCTTTCATTGAGAAAGTCAGAAATGGAAGGCAGGGAGAGAGGAAGAAGGGGAAACACCTACTTATGAAGCTTCTTCTTTGCAGGTGGGGACTGAGACTTGAAAATGAGTACTCATACATGGTAATATGTGCACTGTACTGGGTACAACAGTACCCAGCCCCATATGCTGAATGTTTTTTTTTTTTATCCCATTCTTCTATTTCTTTTTTGATTCTTAAGTCAAAGTCTTCAGCTTTGTAGCTGGGTTTCATCTAAAAGGTATATACAGTTTTATAGAGACTAGTCAGAATTCTAGGTCACTTCAAAGAAATGTTCATTTTCCCCAGTATGGTACCTCCAATTTTTTTTCTTGCTTGTGAAACTTCCCTCCTATAGTTAGGAACTGGGGGGCTGAACCCTGGTCCTTGCACATAGTAACATGTGCACTCTATCAGATGCACACCAACACCCCTTAGTCAAGTCAAGTTGCAGAGAACACCCCATCTCATCCTGTGGGCAGGTCCTTTATAATGGAGCTCAGACCAGAAGGAGAGCAGCTCTGCTGTGTCTTATGCATTTATTATTAACTTGCTTTATTAGTGATTTAACAGTGTTGGACCAAATGGTAAGATTCCAGGGATATAATTTCTTTTTTTCCCAATGTTTATATGAGGTATTCATATAACACACTTCAGGTTTTTCTATGTTAGTTTGTCTTTTTTTTTATAGGGGTTTCTGCTAAGAACTCAAAAGGATAATGGAAAGTTTTTTCACATGTACCATTTGCCATTTTAAGTTACAATCTTACTAAGCCTGTATGTAGCACTGGAACATTTTACAAGACTATAAAGTTTGACATATTTATAATCTTAATTTATCCCATTGAGTTTTAAAATAAATAAGATTTTATCTGTTAAGTCAAACAATTAAAATACTAAAAGGAAATTGAATATTTTAATTGAATATATTAAGTTTAATTTTGTACTATAATATGTCTAAAGAAATTTAATTATATTTGTCTATAAGGTTAAACATTTTCAAAGAATTCTTCTTGGTAATTTTTTCTAAATTTGGCAAATAGAATAATATGATTAGGAATCTGAATTTGATCTCTCATTTATAAAACTCAATTTAAAAATCCTTTAAAAGTAGTTATTCAAGGGGTCTTGGCAGTGGCACACTGAGTTAAACACACACAATACCATGAACTAAATCCTAGGCTTAAGTCCCTACTCCCACCTGCAGGGGGGTTGCTGCACAGCAGTGATGTAGGTCTGCAAGTGTCTTTCTTTCTCCCTTTCTACCTCTCTTGCCAACCTTAATTTCTCTGTCCTATCAAATATAAATAGAAAAGTTAAATAAATAAATAGGAAAAAAATGGTCTCTGGAAGTTGTGGGTTCATAGTGCCAGCACCATGCCCCAGCTATAACTCTTGTGGCAAGTAAAAAAATAAATGAATTAAAAAATATATAGCTAGCAAATTGGGAGCTACCTGATTTCAGATTTGCCTTTGTGAATACTCTTGTAGTGCTTCCCAAACAAAACCACAGTTTATGTTGAATCCAGTAGTGAGACTCTTTTAATTAAAAGATACTTGCAAATCACACATCTTACAAGAGATCAAACATCTACAAGGAAATCAGCTCAACAAGAAAAACTCAAATAACCCAGTTAAAAAGTGAGTTGAGGGTGGTCCAGGAGGTGGCACAGTGG
The DNA here is from genome assembly GCF_950295315.1 of Erinaceus europaeus. Classification (NCBI taxonomy): domain Eukaryota; kingdom Metazoa; phylum Chordata; class Mammalia; order Eulipotyphla; family Erinaceidae; genus Erinaceus; species Erinaceus europaeus. Next base: position 47,057,948 of record NC_080165.1, read on the forward strand.
TAAAGCATTGTATTCTCAAGCATGAGGTCCTGAGTTCAATACCCGGCAGCACATGTACCAGAGTGATGTCTGGTTCTTTCTCTCTCCTATCTTTCTCATTAATAAATCAATAAATTCTAAAAAAAAAAAAAAAAGTGAGTGAGGTACCTGAATGTGGTTTTCTAATGGAATATACAGATGGCCCACAGACATGAAAAATGTTCCACTTCACTTATCACTAAAGAAATTCAAAAGCAAACCACACTGAGATACGACCTTATACTGATGTTAATGGCCTACAGAACAAAACAGGAAATGACAAGTGTTCATATGTCCAAAAGACAGGAAAACATGAATTCTAAAAGACATATGCACTCTCTGTGTTCATAGCTGCTTTATTCACAAATACCAAAGAATGGATGTAACCTAAATGCCTATCAATAGCTAACTAGATAAAGAAGTTATGAGACATATATTCAAGGAATACTTCTCTCCAATTTAAAAAGTATGACATTGTGTCCCTTGTGACAAAATGGATGGCATGAAGGTAATTGCACTTAGTGAAGTAAGAAGTGAAAGACAACTATTGGATGGTTTCATTTATATGTGGAATATAAAGAATTGAAACTTAAGAAATAGGGGGTAGATAGCATAATGGTTATGCAAAGAGACTCTCATGCCTGAGGCTCCAAAGTCCCAGGTTCACTCCCCTGTAGCACCATAAACCAGAGCTGACCAGTGCTTTAGTGAAAAAAAAAAAATTCCCCTAACTCCATTTATCACACAAAAACACATCACATGTTCCTGGCAATAAGTTAAAAATGGTCTACAAGTTTTGCCCTAAGCTCTCTGGGGACTGAGATAATGAGGGAAGAACAAATATCACAGAATTTAGAATCCATGAAAATTTTATGCCTTTTCTGGAAATTAGATTTGAAAGGCATTTTTCTCCTGGGCCTGTTGGGTAGTATGCCACCTCCCCCTGGCTTCTGCTTAACCATATGCCTATATAGGGATTTACTGATCCAAAGCTTTGGTCTATTTACATAAATCACTTTTACATTTACATAAAGCACTCCCTCCAGGGCATTGGTGGTTCAGTAATAGGATTCTCGCCTGTTCCGCCCCCTCCTTGTCACACTCTGATTTTCACCAGTCACTTTTCTCTCCACCCTCTCTATATCACATCCTGTTTCCACCCTACTTGGAGAGTATAAAAACAGCTGCTCTTCTGATTAAAGACACTTGGAAATTGCTTTCCGGCTCCGAGAGTTCCAGAGTGTATCTCCTGCGGAAGTTAGTGCGGCAGGAGTTCCTGATCCCTCTCCCACGCAGCAGCCTAGATCGGCTCCAGTTGAGTTCTCTCCAAGCCAGAGAGCACTAGCTCGGGAAGAAGTACCCTCAGGGTATCCCGGCATGGGCCCATGTGAAGAGAACTTAGTATGAGACAAAGATGGTCACCACCCCCTTGTGAAAATGTGAGGAAATTTGCCAGCCTCTTACAGCATTGGTCTATTAACCCACCACACAATACAAGAGAAGCAATTCTGCAGGGTAGAGGACTTAACTGTATAACTCCATAAGTATTTCTTGACTTGAACCATTAAGATGTTTGCAGAAGTGGAACAAATTCTCCATCTTTTCTCAAATATTTTATTCACGGATGAATTTTAAGGGAGTAGCCTCTAGTGACTGAGGAAGAACCAGTCATATTTACAGGAATTGCAAAGTCGCTTTGTTCTCACCTAAATGTGACCTGTCTTGTTTAACTAGCATGCTTTTAATTTTTTTCTTTCCCTTTTGCAATTCAAAATACATGTTTTTAGCAGAACATATAATTTCTGGTTCAAATCACTCCTTGTTAGTTCCCACTGTGTTACCACATTTATTTTTCTTGTCAGAGGTCTGCATACATTTACTTTAACTTCTGAATGGTAAACTTGTAAAAAAAAATGTTACTATGGCTCATCTGGTTAAAGTTATTTTGTGATACCAAAACCAAAAAGTCAGTCACATGACCTATTTACAAGACATTTGGTTTGGGATTTTATTTGTGTCATAGATCTGAAAAGCCTTTCATATAAGATAATGCTTTTTGTTTTTCTCCAGACCTTGGTAGTCTTTAAGAGGTCAGATGTATGTCAAAGTGTCACCCCTTTCCCTTACTTAGAACTGTCCTCATTAGCTATTTATGACGGTGATAAAAACTTTATTCTGCATTATTTCATTCAGTTCATATAGTACCATTCTCCAGTATCTCGAGGAGGAGTGGAGGTGGGATGGGGAGGCATTCCAGTTGATTTCTATTTCAAGAATGAGCCTCTAATATTTGTAATAGAACTCTAGAGTACTCAAGACCTGTTTTAGGCAGAACGGTATCTTACAAAGCAACAAACAGAATGATATAAGCTCTCAGTATGTGGTAGGTATTTGATAGACTGTTTGTTTTTTTAAATACCATAGCATGTTTTCAAATACAAGGTTCTGTGAAAGTCTCTGAGTGGTAGTGTTTGGCTAAGTTGCATAGGGATTGGTTTACTTTATTATTTCAGCCTACTCAAAAGCACTTGCTAGCATTCCTCAGAGCCCAGATGAGAGAAGATCACTGATATGCTGTCAGCTGGATACAAGGATCACAACTTGCTGGCCTTCATTGACAAGTGACCCATACCCCTCCACCCCCTACCCCACCCCCAGTAGGAAGAGTTAAGTTTTTCATACAGCTATTATGAAACTGAAAATTCACTTGCTTTTCACTCCCTTAAGGTTATGGCAATTTGGAGGGGGGAAAGGGAGAAAGCAAGTAGCAAAGAGAGAAAATTTCAACACTGTTTTCATTTTCCCTCCCCACTCTGCTTCTTATTTATTATAACTTTTTAAAGGGATGGGTTATTATAGCAAATAGGCAGTAAGAAACCAAATAAAACCGAACAACTCAGGGACTCCCAAGCAGCAGATGGTTATTTCTTTCAGTACCAGAGAGGATAAACTCAAATCAAGTCTGGTCTCCTAGCTCTTCACATAGCCCTGTGGGTATCTACATAATTAACTTTTCTTGGCTTTCTGAACCAAATGCTTATTTTCTTCCCTGGGTTCCTTTCTTCTTATGCTTCTAGGACTGCAGTTAATAAAAAATTTTTTAAAAAAGTTGCAAAGAAAAACAGCCCAAAACACAAACCAACAAAAAAAGCAACTATCAGCATAACGTCTGCTTCTGCAAACCTTTAATGAGGCTATGATATTCTTCCTCCTGTGCTAATGATCAGAGACCTGGGAGCTCAGTTCAAGCTGGTTTACTTGCAGAATGTGCAAAACAAGATGATTTCACTATTTATTGTTGTATTTGGTTCACTGCCCTTAGCCCATTTCCTTAAGAAGCTGCCTTTGTCTCTGATTTTAATTATTTATGAGATCTTTTTCCTTCTACCTAGTATTTCTCAAGAACTAAATATTTTTGCAGTAAGATCTATTTTTTAATGTTTATTTATTCCTTTTGTTGTCCTTGTTTTTATTGTTGTAGTTATTGTTGTTTTTGATGTCATTGTTGGATAGGACATTGAGAAATGGAGAGAGGAGGGGAAGACAGAGAGGGGGAGAGAAAGATAGACACCTGCAGACCTGCTTCACCGCTTGTGAAGCGACTCCCCTGCAGGTAGGGAGCTGGGGACTCGAACCGGGATCCTTCTGCCCGTCCTTGTGCTTTGCACCACCTGCACTTAACCCAATGCACTACCACCCAACTCCTAGTAAGATCTAATTTTTAAGAAAGCTTCTGGAGATACTTTACTGCTATGTTTTTAAAAATATTTTATTTATTTATTAATGAGAAACATAGGAGGAGAAAGAAAAAGAACCAGACATCACTCTGGCACATGTGCTGCTGGAAATTGAACTCAGGACCTTATGTTTGAGAGTCCAATGCTTTATCCACTTAGCCATCTCCTGGACCACTGCTTTATAGTTATGCATGTGTGTGTTTCTATAACTAATATGACATAGTGTGTAAAATTATTAACAATGACACAATCCAGAGTAATACTACCTCAAGTTTCTCATTTTTCACCAGAACTGAACTTGACTTATTCTAGGGGCCAAAAATACATGGTATGCATGTCAGGGGGAAGGTTGGGAAAATTGAGTGAACTTGCCCTGCTATAAGTCATCATTTCCTGTCACTTCCCTGAAGCTGGAGAACAACAGAAATAGGGTTGATGGATTTTTAGGGCCATTATCAATGCTTTCTGGACACTCATAGCTCAGTGGTTTTCAACTGGGAACAATTTTGCTTTCCCTGCAAATATTTGGCCATCTCCAAAGACATTTGTGATTAGAAGACAAGGATGCTATCCAGTACTTTTCATATGCAAGGCAGTCCCACCACAAAGAATCATCCCATTCAAAATATCAATTGTGTCCCATGTCCAGTGGAGTAGCAATTACAGAAGCCAGACCTTCCACCTTCTGTACCCCATAGTGATCCTGGGTCCATGCTCCCAGAGGGATAAAGAATAGGAAAGATATCAGGGGATGGGATGGGATATGGAGTTCTGGTGGTGGGAATTGTGTGGAATTGTACCTCTCTTATCTTATGGTCCTGTCAATATTTCCATTTTATAAATTATATATATATATTATATATAATATATATATACATCAATAGTGCCAAGATTTAAAAGCACTGCCCAAAAGAGATAAGGAACACCTTTGGAGATAAGGAAACAGCATAATGGTTATGCAAAAGACTTCCATGCTGGAGGTAGCAGAAGTTACAGGTTCAGTCCAAAGCTCTGTCATAAACTAGAGCTGAGCAGTGCTCTGTTGTCTCACTTCCTATTATCTTTCTCTCTGTAGCTCTTTCATTAAAATCGATAAATGAATACTAAAAGAAAATCGTCTCTGATTTTTTAAAATTATTCTCCACAGTTTTATAAAACAATTGATTCTCCTATACCTTTCTCCTTCTTTCTTTCCTTGCTTTCTTCCATTTATTTATTTATTTATTTATTTATTTATTTATTTATTTATTTATTTTCTTCAGGGTTATGACTGGGGCTCAGTGCCAGCACTTTGAATCTACTTCTCCTAGGGTCATTTAAAAAAATTTTTGTTTCCATTTTATTGGATAGGACAGAGAGAAATTGAGAGGGGAGGGGAAGATAGGGAGAGAAGAAGAGAGGGGCACCTGCAGACCTGCTTCAGTGCTTGTGAAGCCACCCCCTTACAGGTGGGAAGCTGGTGACTGGAACCTAGATCCTTGTGTGGTTCCTTGCGCTTAACCCAGTGTGCCCAACCTAATCCTTCCTTCTTTTTACCAGAACACTACTCAGTTCTGGTTTATGGTGCTATGGAAAATTTGGGACCTCATAGTCTCAGGCATGAAAATCTTTTTGTATGACCACTATTCTATCTTCCATACTCTCTCCTGTATATTTTAATTCCTGTTTTATTGAGTAATACTTGATATATATTGCTCTAAGTTTAAATCATGCTGCATGATGGTTTGGCTTACATGTCCTATGAAATTACAACTATGATAGTTTAATTATCTAACAATGTTAATTATAAGTTCACTTGTAAAAGATAAATTTATGATGCTCAGTCCCCATTCTCTTAGAAAATATGTGACAAAAGTATTTTAGGGAAGAAATTTTATAATGTTTGTTTTTGTCCTTGAATTGTAATTTTCAGTCAATATGCCCCTCAGTGATTTCTCTTTTTTTTTTTGCTTGTTTGTTTTGGGGGGGATTTCTCTTTGAATAACATATTTCAAACTTTAGGAAACGAATTGCGGTGGGATAAAAGGCCTTTCCTGATCACTCCATTTCACTTCACTACCAACAAAAATCTTAGACATAAAAATGAAAGTTTTATAATTTTTGTCACAATGATTTAATCTTTAAAAATGCATTGGATTGAATTCTAACTTTCATTATACACAACCAATCAAACCAAATAAATTACATATATAAATAGCTATTAAGCATCAAAAATAAAAATTTTATTATGGTGCAGATTTATTGAGATTGTCTCAGTCTGGGTGAGCTGGTTTATAAGGGTATTAATTAATATAGCACAAGTATATTGCTTATTCATCCTATTGTTAAATTTAGCATGAGATTTTGTGGTTAGTCTGGGGCCCAGACTTCTGAAAACTTCATCTTAACATAGATTTCCATGATCACTAAAGCAGAAAAAAAAGGACATGTGGCAAATAATACAGTATCTCTAAGTCTATATTTAGAAATACATGGGAGCAGAAATCTGCTACCCCCAAAATATATCTTTGGCAAAAGACTGATTTCATACAGGAGGCTTTTAGATTTGGGTGGAAGCTAACTCCCAAACAAAACACATTCACATATACAGAGGAGATTTTCCCTGTAAGGTGTCTTCCCAAATGAGAAGATTTAATCCCCCTCTCAATAGAGAATCCAGAATTTAAATCTTAGATGGGAACTTAAGTCTATATGCCACTAGTGTACTCTTTTGATAGCCTTCCCTTCAAGTAGATCCCCCACACACACACACACCCCAGTTGATATGTATTAACTTAGCTAGTTAAGATGGTGTCTAGGACCATATGGCGATTGACTCAGAATTTCTGGTCTCTTGCATGTGTACATGAGGTATGCTAATACCACTTTTCTCTTTACTTCTCTTATCAATCTATATAATTCTTGCTTGAATAGTTGTGCAGCCTCTGTGTCCCAGTGGATTTCTCTCCCCTCCCCACAGAAATGATGCCTATCACCTCCATTTTATACCTCATTAACCAATGCACATTGCATAGCCACATCTGACTTCAAATGTAGCTGGAGAGTACAAACCTTACACATAGACCAACAGAATGATTAGAATTCACATGAAGCTTTGCATAGGTAAATGTGGTTTCTTTTCACTTCAGTTAGTTTTTTTTCTTTAATAGAGTATTAATTCCATGTCTATTATTGTACTTCCCTCTAGAGATAGCTCACCTTTAAGTAAAGTGTACACTTTATCATGTAAAGACTTTCTGGTCCAACCCCCCCCCCCGCCCCCATGGCACTAGGGACAGTTTTAAAAACAGTGGGTCAGTATTCTCTCTTTGTCTCTCTCTCTCCCTCTCTCATACCCTCTCTCTCTCCTCCTCACTCCCTCACTGTCTGAAATTAAAGGAATGAACTGCCTGAAGTGGAAGAATGAACTTTCCCAAAACACACGAATATTTTAAAGTGCACCAAGAGGTTTCACATCCTAGGACAATGCAACAGACAGAATGGGAGGGGTCCTGTCTTCTTATTGCATCTTCACAGGGCATAGAGAGAAAGTACTAGTCTTTTCCTCTTTCAGAAAGATACTCATTTCTTCATGAGGACTTCAGTCATATGATTTTGTTTAATCCTAGTTACCTCCCAAAGGACTCACCTCCAAATATCATATTGAAGGTAAAAGTTTCAATATTTGAATTTTTAAACAACACGTTCATTCCACAACATCCTTTAACAATTGTTCATGATAACAGAATATTAGGAATCCACTATTACTCATGTCTATTTCAAAAACTAAGCATTCAATCACTTCACTCATCTTTTTTATTTTTTATTTTATTTATTTATTTTGCCTCTAGGGTTATTTGCCTGCACCACAAATCCACTGCTCCTGGAGGCTATTTTTTCCCTTTTGTTGCTCTTGTTGTTTTATCGTTGTTGTGGTTATTATTATTGTTGTTATTAATGTTATTGTTGGATAGGACAGAGAGAAATAGAGAGAGGAGGGTGAGACAGAAAGAGGAGAGAAAGAGACCTGCTTCACTGCCTGTGAAGCGACTCCCCTGCAAATGGGGAGCCGGGGACTTGAACCGGGAACCATAAACCGGTCTTTGCGCTTTGCGCCAGGTACACTTAACCCGCTGTGCTACTGCCCGACCCCCTTCACTCATATTTTTAAGATCAAATGGCTCCTGATTAGGAATGCCTTCACAATGATGACTGAGCTGCTTAGAATAAACAGAGTCTAAATGTTTTAAGCACAAGAGAATGAAAGTAGCTGTTTTGGTGGTCCAGGGGGTGGCACAGTGCATAAAGAGTTAGATCTTCAGCAATACATGTGTCAGAGTAACACTCTGGTTCTCTTCCCTCCCCCCTCATTAATAAATAACTTTTAAATAGAAAGTTTAACCTCCTCAACACCAAAGAGGTTTGAGATTATTTATCACTGCATTTTGGACATTACTGTGACTTCTTTATATAGCAGTCTTCCAATTTATTGATGGTTTCAGTGTTGTCAGGCTAATAATACTAGCCAGCATCTCATTTTCTTGATCATTACAATAAACAGGACACAGGTAGTAAGAGTGATACTAAATGCATTTTAAATGTGGTGCTTATGTAAAGTGCAAGATCACTGAGCGATTTAAGTCAAATTTTAATTTTACATCTTTTTAGAGAGAGAAGTAAACACTGCTTCACCATCCTGGATTTCCCCTGGTGCTATTCTTAGTACTCTCTTGTGGTGCCTGGAATAAAGTCCCAGGTCTGGTGCTTGTTAAGGTAAGTGGTCTATTTGCTGAGCCACCTCCCAAGTCTCCAAATACATTTTTAAATGAAAAAAAAAAAATCTTCTTTGGTGTATTACACCAAAGTCAAAGACTCTGGAGTTGGGGGGGGGGTTTGGGTTTCAGGTCCTGGAACATGATGGCAGAAGAGGACCTAGTGGGGGTTGAATTGTTATGTGGAAAACTGAGAAATATTGCACATGTACAAACTACTGCATTTTACTATGGATTTTAAATCAATAACCCCTAATAAGGAAAATTTAAAATGAAAAAAATCTTGTACAATTTTTCACATGTGGTACAATTATTCTCACTTTCATTGGTATATTTTATGTAAGGCTGCAATAATGGTGTGTTGCTGTTGTATTAGCCCATTTCTCTACTAATTCTCATTTACTGTGCTATCAGTTCATATATACTCTATGTTAGTATGTCTAAAATGTTTGATTTACTATCTTGTTTATTCTTTGGTCCTCAAATATAGTAATTAAAAAGAAAAAAAAACCTTTGTAGGATTTTTCTTGGGTATAATAAATGGGAAGTTGACTACATTGCAGGTTATTTAAGTACATAAAAACCATGGCAACAGAATAAGCAAAGGGGGAAAGACTGCTTAGCCATGACAGTGCAGAGCCATGAGTCCATAAGCTTAGTGTTCAGATACATGTATTCAGGTCCTGGGAGAAGCAGCATGACAGGTCCTGGGGAGAAGGTTAGCAGTAGCAGGAACACAGCTGAACAGGAAAAGAGCCAAAAAAAAAAAAAAAAAAGAAAGAAAGAAAAGAAAAAGGCCAAACTGTTGCCAGGTGCTTGCTTAAATAGTCTCTGTACCCCCAAATCCCTTGTGAGTTTATATGCATGTCTGTCCTATGCTCTTGACGTCATGCTGATGTTAGCCATGTGCTAAGTACATTCATGTCCCAACACTAAACAATCAGTAACATCCTTGGGAAAGTATTGTGGGCTGAACAATGAACTCTAAGAGTTTGTATGTTATAATCCTAACCCCCAGATTCTCATAATTTGAATTTACATGGAAATAGGGTCATTGTAGATGGAATTAATTTATCACATGTAAATTTAGATCAAGTCATACTAGAGTACCCTCAGTCCCTAATAAGACAACCTAATAAGTCCCTAATAAGACAGAGACATCTCAGAGAGAGACAAAGAATTGTGGTTGTGTGATCAAAAGCCAAGAAATGAAAAAGATTGCTGATGGGCCATTAGAAGTCAGAAAGAGACAGAAAGGATGACACCACCCCTACTCCCCATCCCCGCAGGTTTGAGAGAGGAAGTATGTGTGTGTGTGGGGGGGGGTGTAGGTGTGTATCTCTGCTGAATTTCTAATCTTCCAGAACTGTGAAAGAATAATACTTTTTTCCCAAAGCTGAGACAATGTTTATATATGGTTTCACCTCTCCTGAGTTGTTTCTTCCTTCAGTGAGACACTGCAGCACCCGAGCTTCCTCTGGAAGCTACTGCATTTTACTATCAACTGAAAAACAATAACCCCCAATAAAGAAATTTTTAAAAAGCAAAAAAAAAAAAAAAAGAATCTTGGGGACCGGGTGGTGGCACGCCTGGTTAAGTGCACAAGTTACAGTGCAGAAGGACGCAAGTTCAAGCCCCTGGTCCCCACCTGCAAGGGGAAGCTTCCCGAGTGGTGAAGGAGGGCTGCAGGTGTCTCTTTGTCTTATTCCATATCTCCCCTCCTCCTCTCTCAATTTCTCGTTCTCTATCTAATAATAAAGAAAAATATTTTTTTAAAAAAAGAAAAAGTCTTGTACAATTTGTCCACATTTGGTACAATTATTCTTACTTTTATTTTTACATTTTTCACTCTTTTATGTCAGACCACAATAATGGTGCCCTAGCACCTTCCATGTTGTATTGGGACATGCACCCTAACAGGTGAGCTATCTCTCTGGCCCTAAACTGTTGTTGTTTTAACCCACCCAGTTTGTGATACTCTGCTAAGGCAACACTAAAGAACAGGAACAGAGCTTCCATTATTTATCCAACATCAATCAGTAATGAGTAAATGGCAAGTGTATATAGCTACCCAAAAGATGTATGGAAATCCCACCCCCGGGGCTTGTAAATATGGTCCATTTTATTGGGAAATGTGGTATTTGCTGGTAAAATTTGTTGGAATTAATTTATTTGTGTGAATTTTGGTCTTATACAACTAATGAATTTGTCAAAAGCAGACACAAGGAGAACCACAAACTTGTTGGAAGAAGACGTAAAAGGTGAATCACAGGGGAGACTGGAAGCCACTGATTCTGGAGCTCAGGATTTTAACCAGTACTCCATACTATCAATGAACAGTTTCTGTTATTTTATAACAGAGCATTCCCACATTTCCAATCTTTCCTAATTTCCATTTTCAAGTGGTTCAGAGGGAGTCATAAAGATAAATAGTTTTTAGCAACTTTGAGAACTTTTTGAATGTAGAGACTAGATATCTGTACTTTGTTATATTTTAGCATTTAGTGTATCAGAGTTGTGTATTATAGAAACCTAATAAATTTTAAGCTTTTAAATCCAGTTTACTAATCAGTCTTACTGTTTATTTATAAACACATCAAACTAAAAGATAATTTATAAAGACCTGTAAAGACTTAAGAAGGGGGGGTAGGGAGTCGGGCGGTAGCGCAGCGGGTTAAGCGCAGGTGGCGCCAAGCGCAAGGACCTGCATAAGGATCCCGGTTGCAGCCCCCGGCTCCCCACCTGCAGGGGAGTCGCTTCACAGGAGGTGAAGCAGGTCTGCAGGTGTCTATCTTTCTCTCCCCCTCCCTGTCTTCCCCTCCTCTCTCCATTTCTCTCTGTCCTATCCAACAACAATGGCATCGATAATAACTACAACAATAAAACAACAAAGGGCAACAAAAGGGAATAAAAAATAAATAAAAATAAAATAAAAAAAAGAAGGGGGGGTAAGGGGGGAAAGGGCCATGGCGCACCAGGTTAAACGCACATAGTATGAAGCACAAGGACACACACAAGAATCCCGATTTGAGCCCCTGGCTCCTCACCCGCAGGGGCATTGCTTCACAAAGCAGGTCTACAAATGTCTATCTTTCTCTCCCCTTCTCTATCTTCCCCTCCTTTCACAACTCTCTCTGTCCTGTCAAAAAAATTAAAATTAAAATTAAAAAATGGCCACAGGAGCAGTGTGTTTGTAGTGCCAGTACCCAGCCCCAGTTATAACCCTGGAGGCAAAAACAAACAAACAAAAAACCACTTAGAGTCAGAATTTGAAAACTGCCATTTCTAAAACCTGTATTATGGCCTACCCAACTAGGGAAAGATAGAAACAGGCTGAGAGTATGGATCAACCTGTCAATGCTCATGTCTAGCAGAGAAGCAATTACAGAAGCCAGAACTCCTACCTTCTGCACCAAAGAGAGAATTTTGGTCAATACTCAGAGAGGGGGAGAAATGTTAGAAGATGACCAGAAGGTTCTGAAAGCCAATTCCATCAGGACCCAGAAAGAGAAGAGAAAAAAAAGGAAGAACATTCAGAAGTAGTAATAGGTATAGGTGTGACTTAGAAAGGAAGAGAAGGGGAGCCGGGCGGTAACATGAGGATCCCGGTTCGAGCCCCCGGCTCCCCACCTGCAGGGTAGTTGCTTCACAGGCAGTGAAGCAGATCTGCAGGTGTCTGTCTTTCTCTCCTCCTCTCTGTCTTCCCCTCCTCTCTCCATTTCTCTCTGTCCTATCCAACAACGACGACATCAACTACAACAACAATAAAAAGACAACAAGGACAACAAAAGGGAAGATAAATAAAATTACAAAAAAAAAAAAAATAAAATAAAATAAAAAAGAAATTAAAAAAAAAAAGAAAGGAAGAGAAGGTAGGACCATAGGGAAAAAAAATGGGCAAAAATTTTAAAATATAGATCGTTAGCAAAATAATAGTCAACCCATATCTGTGACCTTGGAAGAACTACTACAGTTTTTAATTGAGAGAATAGGGACACAGATCTCTAGTGGTGGGGCTAATGTGAAATTATATCCCTTATTACATTATGGTTTTGTAAATCAATAACAAAATTTTTAGAATAATGTAGCAGAAGGAAAATTTTGTAGAATGAAAAATAAATCTGGGTTATCATTTTCATTAAAGAAATCACAGAATTAGGGGGCCAGGTGGTGGCACACCTGGTTGAGCGTACATGTTATAATGTGCAAGGACCCAGGTTCGAGTCCCCAATCCCCACCTGCAGGGGGAAAGCTTCACAAGTGGTGAAGCAGTGCTGCTGGTGTCTCTCTGTCTCTCCTCCTCTCTATCCCCCACTTCCCTCTTGATTTCTGGCTGTCTCTATCCAATGAATAAATAAAGATAATAAAAAAATAAATTACAGAATTAGTATAATTTATAAAATAACAATTATATTAACAGTAAAGCATGGTTTAGTGATTAAAGACAGCAACAACTGTATTACGGGAAAGAAGAGAATGTTCACCAGTTAGAACACAAGGATGCTCCATTTTTATGGAGATATGTTCATTTCCCAGTCATGTAAATTACAGGCTTTCCCAGTAGAGCCAGCACTCACACACTTTCACGCTTGGCCTAATCAAGCAGAACCAAGAAGGAAGAGAGATAGTGTTGCTCAGTAGATGGGGGCGGGGGACCAAAAGGAACATTTAGACAGAAGATGGCAAATTTCAAAGAGGGCTTTTGAAAGAATACTGAAAGCATTCGTCAAAAAGATGAGTACCATATTTTTTTCTAGGTAGCCATATCTGATATACATAAAAGTGTCATGACATTCCCCTGGAGGTGGGAAAGCAGTAAGGATAACTCTATGGAATTTTCAATTTTTAGACTGGTTAAGAGAAGAAGCGTTGAGCTCATATTTTCCCACTCTGTGAAATTACCCTGAGATACAGGGTACTTTCAAGTACTACTATCAAGACTACTATTAAGACTTCTTTTTTTTCTTTTCTTTTTTTTTTTAAGACTTCTTTTTTTTTTTTTTCCTTTTTTCTTTTTAGAGACTAAGAGGCAGAGTGAAAGAGGGTAGAGGTAGATAGCATAATGGTTATGTAAAGAGACAAGGAAAATCTCCTGCCTGAGGCTCCAACATCTCTGGTTCCATCCACACCACCATAAACCAGAGCTGAGTAGTGTTCTAGTAAGAAAAAAAAAAAGAAAAGAAAAGAAAGAAAAAAGAGAGTTAAAGGGACCATAGCACTAAATTCCATCGATGTAGACGGGCCCAGACTTCTGAGTCACATACATGGCAAAGCAGCACACTGCTCAAGCGAACTATTTCACTAAAACTCTCTTCTGACCAGAGACTTAACTCCTCCTCCTCCCCCAGGCAAGGAGGAGTTGATGAGACAGCTTCCTGAGACTGCTGTGAGAAACCACTTAGATTTCAGTTACTGATTTTTATGCTTCAGTTTCAAGAGAGACGGAATGCAAAACATTGTCCCACCACCCATAGAGTTTCCTTCGTTGATTTCTTTTTTTTTCTTAATTTCTTTATTGGGAGAATTAATGGTTTACAGTTGACAGTAAAATACAATCATTTGTACATGTGTAACATTTCCCAGTTTTCCACATAACAATTCAGCCCCCACTTGGTCTTTCTCTGCCATCATGTTCCAGGACCTGAACCCACCCCCTCCCCACCCCCACTCCAGAATCTTACTTTGGTGCGATACACCAGCTGCTGATTTCTTATGTTGCTGGGGATGGAGCCCCGGAGTCCAGGCATACAAGACAATTATTCTGCTGTGGAGCCACATCCCTAAATTTCTCCTTTACACTTTAAATGCTGCCTTGTAGACTTCCCCCAATCATTCAAGAAAGGAACAGGATTTCATGTTTACCCTCTAGCCCACAGTTGCTATAGAAATAAACCTATCTCCTCTAAGTAGTTTACCTAGCAGTGAGGGCTACTTTTCTGAGTGGGAATTATGGTTTAGTCGGGGTTTATTGTCTCTGGGCCTCTATTTTGCATCATGGGGACATATTTGCAGTGAAGTGCCTCTGTCCTTAAGGTGAAGAGCAAACAGAGGCACAGAGAGGGGCAGGGTGTAATTAAGAAAATTCATAGGCGCCAGCTTATCTGGGTAAGAGGCAGTTATTTCTCTTCCTTCCTTTTTAATTCCTTTACACAGAACTGGTGTCCTGGCAGGAAAGATTATGTTGGGTTGGCCACACCCATATGTCAGAGTACTTAGAAGAGAACTGAACTTTTGATAACTGCAGCAACGTGTTAGAGGAATATGGACTATGGTGGAAGTCATCAGGGCTAATCTCAATTACACTAATTCTAAGTCCTTTGATCTGGTGGCTTCCCAGTCATCAAGATCATTAAAAGGTCCTTAGACCACTTTAAAACAAACTTAGTTAATCCTTGCCTTGATGACTGAACATTTTCCTTTCTACCTTGTTACAGCTCTTAGGGTGGTCCAGGTTACATGGCTGAAATTTACATGCATGTTGGAATATATGTCCCTCACAATGAGAATATTGGGCTGAGCTTTGCTTAAGAGAAATGTCCTAGCAAGAAAATTCCCTAGTGACATGCTATCACTGGAGCAGTTTTTGTTGTAGTAATACATTACCTTCCTGCAGTGAAAAATCTTGGGCTATCCAGGGACTACAACTTTTATAACTAAGACATGGACCAAGAAGATCTAAAACCATTTATAGAGAAGTGGGAGGGGTGGGTGGTGTCTATGTGCTGGTTGGATTGGTTTTCCTGAGGTATAGCAGACATAAACAGGGCAAAGCATGTGAGAAGCTACTGTCTGGAAAGAGACAGCCAGCTACAAGCATGTTAGATTTTGTCCATTTTAGATTTTGTCCATTTTAGATTTTGTCTCGTCTTTGTCCAAGTACACTGTCTGTTGTTTTCATTGCCTTGTACAGAGAAGACAGAGGAGCTACTGAAAACCCACCAAAGTATACTTGTGAACAGATGGAGGAAGTAACCTGTTGAAACTCAGGCAGTCTTTCTGTTTGAGGTTTTGTTTTATGAACTGGAGACAGGCTGGATAAGGAAAGAGTAAAGAGGCCAAAGTTGATGTTCTTCTGTGGGGAGGTGACTTCAACAGGTGCATTATCACAAATTTTACCCTTTTAAGTATCATTGATTTGATTTTTTCAGAAACAATTTTTTTCTGGAGTATTTATAAAATTTTTAATGAGAGAAATAGAGGAGACTAGAGCACTAGTCAGCTATCTTATGATGATACGAAGGATTGAACCTTTGACTTTGGAGTTTCAGGCATGAGACTCTTGCATAGCCACTATGCTAGCTCCCCAGCCCATTTATTTATTTATTTATTCATTCATTCATTTATTTTGAGTTTTAAGTATCTGCTATAGGTCCAACAACCTAAAGTAAATCTAACAGTCTGTTTTAATACTAGGAAAAACTTCAGAATAGTTCACCTTATAAACATGCATCTAGGGGCCAGGTGGCAGGGAACACACTATACTGCAAAAGGATCAGGGTTTAAGCCTCCAGATCTTACCTGCAGGGTGAAAGCTTCAAGAGCTATGAAACAGGGCTATAGGTGTCTCTCTGTGTCTTTCCCTATCTTCCCCTTCTCTTTGAATTTATCTGTCTCTATCCAATAAATAAATAAATAAATAATAAAAACCTTTAAAAACATGTATCTAAATCGAGTGCACTAATATGCATGTTCAATTTTAATGAAAAGGCTATCAAATAGACAAAATTCCAAATATACAGATACTGTAACACAAAAATATGCACACTAGTTTTCTGATTCTTTTCCATACTTAATTATAAATCACCTTAATTTGAAAAGCACATATTAATTCAAAGAACATAGTTGTTCACAATGGTAGGTACTGTTTCATTCTCTGAAGGGCAGCTGTGTTAACATACTCTGCCATATGTTAAGGGAGTACTTGAGGAAGATGGGTTCTGAAATGAGAGCAGCCTAGTTTACAGGGATATAGAGGTTACACAGTCTCCTATGCCAAATATGAACAGACTGGGCCCAAGGTCAGATAGATGGGGTTTATAGTTAGTGGTATTTATATACTTTTCCCATATTTGGGAACTATCCTCTTATCTGACCCAGCTTTCTAGTCCTGTTTCCAAATCTGACAGCATCTCCCAGACAATACCTTTAGCCCACCTGCATGTTAGCTGTTGGGCTCAGGTTAAAATTAGTAAAGTCATGGGCCCCTTGGAGTATACCTAAGATAGGCTTCCTAGCTTTTTCTAAAATGGAGACCCCAAATCTCATCTGCTATATTCTTACCTTTAGGTTCCTGATTATTAAGCAATTTGTTCTGCTTTATAACTTAATGCTTTTCAGCCACCAAGTCGCAGATGTTACCATTACACCAATCTGACTTGGCAGATGACCTCACCAATGTGTCCTGAAATCCCACTTCCCCAGAGCCCTACCCTACTAGGGAAAGATAGAAACAGATTGGATGGTATGGATCGACCTGCCAACACCCATGTTCAGTGGAGAAACAGTTATAGAAGCCAAATCTTCTATTTTCTTTATCCCATAATGATCCTGGGTCCATGCTCCCAGAAGGATAAAGAATAGGAGAGCTTCTCAACTGAGGTGTCCAACAAATGAGTGGATGGGCAAGTTGTGGTCTATAAACACAAAGGAATACTACTCAGCTATTAAAAATGGTGATTTCAATGTTTTCAGCCCATCTTGGATGGAGACTGAAGAAATTATGTTAATTAAGATAAGTCAGAAACAGAAGGATGAATATGGAATGAGCTTACTCACAAGCAGAAGTTAAAAGACAAGATCAGAAGAGAAAACACTAAGCAGAACTTGGACTGGAGTTGGTGTATTGCACCAAAGTAAAAGACTCTGGGGTGGGGTGGCAGGGGTTCAGGTCCTGGAACATGATGGCAGAGGACTTAGTGGGGGTTGTATTGTTATGGGAAAAACTGGGACATGTTATGCATGTACAAACTATTGTGTTTACTGTCAAATGTAAAACATTAGTCCCCCAATAAATTAAAAAAAAAGAATAGGAGAGTTTCCAATGGAGGGGATGGAATATGGAATTCTGGTGGTAGGAATTGTACCTCTCTTATCCTATAGTCTTGTAGATTATTATTAAATTAATAATAATAAAAGAAAATATTTGTTCTACATGTTAACTGATGTTCTCCACTGAAAGTCATTTAATCATGAAAATTGTTTAAATTTTCATTTGTGATCCTGATAGAATAAGCTTGTTCTTGTTATTCCATAACAGAAAGAAGATAGTGGTCACTAACTTCCTCCCTCTGTCTGGATTTAAGTTATTCACGTGATTTAGTTTTCTTGTCTTCTCTGAGAGGAGCAGGCAGGAGCCTGCAGTTTCCATCTTCATTAATAAAAATAAGATAGTTGACCTTCTTCTCCCCTCTGTATTCCTGAAGAACTTTGAACTTGATAGTTTCCAACTTTAAAGCTCTTTAAGATTCATGAGACCAGGAGTCAGGCAGTAGCTCTGCAGATTAAGTGCATGTGGTGCAAAGCACAAGGACCAGTGTAAGGATCCGAGTTCGAGCCCCCTGCTCCCCACCTGCAGGGGAGTCGCTTCACAGGCGGTGAAGCAGGTCTGCAGGTATCTACCTTTCTCTCCCCCTCTCTGTCTTCCCCTCCTCTTGCCATTTCTCTCTGTCCTTTCAACAAGAACACCAATAATAACTACAACAATAAAACAAGGACAACAAAAGGGAATAAATAAATAAATATAAAAAATTTTTAAAAAGATTCATGAGACCTATCTTCCTTATATTTTCTTTTTCACTTACATTTTAGCTCATTATTAATTAATGCATTTAAAATTTTATTCTTTATATTCTCTTAAATAATCCTTTTAGAATTTAACATTACATACTATTAAGGTTTGTATTTTGTGTGATCTATACTGTCTCAGGATGACATATTATGAAGCTGGCCTAGTAATATTCTTTTTATATTAGAAAATACCTTTTAACTGATATATTTACATTTTTACTCTTCTTTGATATAACAAATGGCAGTAGCTACAAGAAAAGGGGTGAACAAAATGCATTCTATCCTACTCACCTATTTATAGCTTCTAGAAAACTTTCCAGTCTTAATATCACTATAGATACTTCATGGCACTCTAAATTACATACACATATACATACATACATACCTATATATATGTTAAACAGTATAGTTATTATTTTCTTTTTGAAGTTAAAATAATCAACTTTGGTAGGTGAGGAGCTCTTTTTATATGACTCAGTTAGTATTTTTTATATGACTCATTATTTTAAAACTGTGTTTTTTTTTTGTCACAGGCTGCTCCAGATCTGTCTGTACATTTTTTTTTGCCATTTAATGCTATTTATTTATTTATCTTTCTGTCCGTACTTTCTACCCTAGAAAAGGAATAAATCATATGCTAACAAACAAAAATTTAACTGAGTAAATCTGAAAATCTAATAAGTTTTATTACATGACTCATGAAATAGACTATCTCATGTTGTTTGTGGATACTTTGAGAGGTTGTACTACTTGGAAAATTTTTATAGTGAGAGTGACAAAGAGGACTTTAATAAGAGTCTAGAAGGTGGTATTGTGGAGAAAGTATTGGACTTTCAAGCATCAGATCCTAAGACTGATCCCTGGCAGCACAGGTACCAGACTGATCCTCTGGTTCTTCTTGTTTTTCTTCTTCGATTGCTCTCAATAATAACTAAATTAAATGGTATTTCAAAAAGAGAAAAAGAAAAGTTTACTGGAGTAAAGGTGGAGGGCAGGTGATGATAAAGTCATTGACTGAACTGTGGTATATCCTCTGGTACAATTTGTAGTAAAGTAGTTGCACTTCCTGTTTGAGATCTGTAATTGTCTCCTATTTGGGGTAACTGGAGTTTCCTATTTCAGTCATTGTTTGGGAGTGATAGAGAGTGAGAGCTCCCTCTACTGGTCTCCTAGAGTCAAGTTTTCTTTTATTAATTTTGACTAAGAGGATCCTGAAAAGGATCCTTTTAGCATAGAACTTTTACAGTTGAGATTCTAATTACAATTTTACATAGTGAAACAACTTTTTAGGTGAACTACTTGCATAGAGAGTTAGATAAATCATATGTAAATAAGATTTTAATATTAAATATAATTAGTAATAGCATGAATATGCACATAGTTATATTTTCACAATTCTACTTAAATGATTGGTTTTAGAATATTATCCTAAGAATATTTACTCCTGGTTCACTTCCTAAAAAAGTCCCAAAACCTAGATATAGACCAGATCTCATAAGATAGAGCATATGTTCACATGTATCCATAAATTAGGACAAAATATATGCCTGAAAGCAAAAACACATAATAGTCTGTAGTGAGTCAGAATCAAGTTAATAATGAAATAGTTTACACTTAGACTTAGAGACCCTCCTCCTCATCTAATTCCTATTACAGTTCTCTCACTCACTCCAAAGCTAACCTCATCAAAAACTGCAAAAGCTGAATAAGGGCAAGAGACTGGCATACTTTAACAATGACTCTTTAGTCACTATCAGGCCACCCCATCATCTGGGGCCCTAAGTGGGGAGTCTTGAGATTCCCAAACAGATATGATGGGCCTAGTCCTCGAATCAATCCCTCTTTCCATTGTTACCAGTCATTCCTATCAGGAACAACACAATAGACCCCTTTGTGGGCTCCCATAGGACCTTGCCCTCAACTTGGCCCTCAACTTGGATCAACAATGGTAGAGAATGTTCCATTCTCTGAAAGGAGGCTGGACAACATACTGTATGCTACACCTGAGGAAGATGGGTCCTGATATTGGGGCAGCTTGGAATGTTCATACTCATGACCACAGAATGTGAGCTCAGATCTACAGGGATGCAGAGGTTACATAGGCTCCTAAGCTGAATATAGGTCCCAGATGCCCAGATCACATCAAATCAATGGGGTTTACAATCAACAATATTTATACACCTTTCCCATGTTTGGGAGCTATTCTCTTCCCTGATCCAGCTTTCTGGTCCTTCTACCAGCCATGACATCATCTCCCCAGACAATAATTAGGATCCACCTGCATATCAGATTTCAGGCTCAGGCCAAAAAACAAAACAAAACAAAACAACAACAAAACACTAGTATAGCCACAGGCCCTTTGAATATAACTAAAGCATGCTCTTAGCTATCTACAAAACAGAGACCCCCCCCCCCAATTCTTCACCTACACTATTCCAGCCTTTAGGTCCATGATTGGTCAACAATTTGTTTGGCTTTGTATGTTAACTCTCTTGTAAACCAACAGGTTCCAGATGCTAGCATGATGCCAACCAGAATTCCCTGGACAGATAACCCCACCAATGTGTCATGGAGCTCTGCTTCCCCAGAGCCCTTCCCCACTAGGGAAAGAGAAAGACAGGCTGGGAGTATGGATCAACCTGTCAACACCCATGTTCAGTGGGGAAGCAATTACAGAAGCCAGACTTTCTACCTTCTGCATCCCACAAGGACCTTGGGTTCATACTCCCAGAGGGTTAAAGAATAGGATAGCTATCAGGGGAGGGGATGGGAATCAGAGTTCTGGTGGTGGGAATTGTGTGAAGTGGTACCCCTCTTATCCTATCGTTTAGTCAATGTTTCCTTTTTATAAATAAAAAAATAAAAAAGAAGCCAGTAAAGTATAGAATGAGATTTATATAGTGCTAATAAAAATAACTCAATATATAAAAAAGAATATTTACTCCTGAATAAATATTATTTTTTATTTGTTTTGCAAACAATATAAGAAAATAGTTGCAAATGATAACACAACAACAAAATTACTGGCTAAAGTTTAACACTTTTTATGCAGCTCTTGGTCTTTAAAATGTATCCAATAAAAGAAGTTCAAATAGATTATTTTATTTTACCTACACAAGCACTCATTTTTCCCCCTTTCGTTGCCCTTATTGTTTAACATTGTTGTGGTTATTGATGTCATTGTTGTTGGACAGGACAGACAGAAATAGAGAGAGGAAGGAAAGACAGAGAGGGGGAGGGAAAGACAGACACCTGCAGAACTGCTTCACACTTGTGAAGTGATTCCCCTACAGGTAGGGAGCTGGGGTCTCGAACTGGAGTCTTTACACTGCTCCTTGTGCTTTGTGCCACGTGCACTTAACCCGCTGCACCACTGCCTAACTCCCATAAGCACTCATTTTTAAAGGCTCTAAGATTGGGAGCAGGGCAGTAGCGTACCTCATAGAGTACACATGTTACCATGCACAAGGACCTGGCTTCAAGCCCCAGTCTCTACCTGGGTTCAAGCCCCCAGTCTTTACCTGCAGGGCTGCAGGGGAGAAGCTTCATAACAGGTAAAGCAGTGCTGTGTGTGTCTCTTTCTCTTTCCCTCTCTATCTTCCCTATCTCCCTCAACTTCCCTCTGCCTCTATCAAAAATATATCATTCTTAAAAGAAGAAGAAAGAAGAAGAGCAGAACAAGGCTCTATAATTATTTATTTATCTGAGGAGAGGTTTAATTCAGTTATTTAGTTTCCTTTTTCATATGAGGGCATTGACATTATAAATGCTGATAGTTCTATCACCAAAGAAGTGGAGCTTTCTGACTACTAGGATGCTAGTCTTTTCATTGCTGGGAGGGCCAGCCCCAGCAGGTAATTAGGGCAACCTGGAGGAGGAGGGGCATCGACGAAGAATGAGGAAGAATGAGAGATGAGTGAGTTGATGCTGAATCAAGCT
The DNA here is from genome assembly GCF_950295315.1 of Erinaceus europaeus. Classification (NCBI taxonomy): domain Eukaryota; kingdom Metazoa; phylum Chordata; class Mammalia; order Eulipotyphla; family Erinaceidae; genus Erinaceus; species Erinaceus europaeus. The sequence continues at coordinate 47,080,179 of NC_080165.1, forward strand.
CAAGCAGACATCTTTGTCATACTTAAGCAGAGCTTTATTTTTATATTCTCATAAGGCTTAGATCATTAAAACAAAAATCAACAAGGATAGATTATTAAAACAAAAATCACCAAGGCTTTGGTCACTAATACAAAAATCACCAAGGCTTTGATTATTAAAACAAAAATCACCAAGTAAGACCAGCACAGGTAGGGAACACCTTCTGCTTTGTGGAACATTCACATTCCAGGGGCACTTTTCTCCCTAGAGATCACATCACAGTTTCTATGTTTTCTGTTATTCCTGTACCTGTGTGCTAGGCAGATGTCCTATTGGTTAAGATTAATATTCTACCTGTATGTTTATGCCATTGTCTTGCCTCTATGCATCAGAAGCCAATGGTTCTTAGAAAGTTCAAGCTTGTCATGTTTCTAGGGGCCTTAAACAAATTGAGCAGCCCATTTTTCATAAAATCTGTTCCATTGTTTGATCAAGGAGTTTTGTTTTGTTCCTTACTGAGAAGGCACCAAGGTGGTGCTGACCTGGCCAGCCTCTCCATAAAGCTAAGCACTCTAGCTGGAATCCATCTTCTGTGCCTGCTCACTATGTGACCTAGGTTCTCGTGTACTATTCCTGCATAAGGAAGTGGGAGCACAGTGGTGGGTGGTAGATTAAAAGGCCCATCGTATCTAGGCAGGTACCACAACTTTCCATTTATTAATTATGCTATGTCAGGTGGCCCCTTCACTGTGGGAACCACCAATCTTTCTCTATATTTTAGGAAGAATACTAAAGGAAGTGTTGTAGACAAAGGGAAAAACAATTTTTCCTATTGGAGCCTCCTGAAAAATTCTGCATTACTGATATTGCTTGTTCCATTATGATGAATCTTACAGAGTACAGTGCAGGTTTTGTCATTACTTTTGTTATTGGTCAGGCTCTGAGCCTGGCCATAGGTAAATATTATTAAGACCACTCAGAACTTAATCCCAAGCCCTATACATGGCAAAAGGCAAGATGGTTTCAGTTTGGCCTAGAGAGTCCAGCCGTGCTGAACTTCCTGCAAAGCTAGTACAGTGTCAAGCAGCTTGCATGGTAGTGCCTGTGGCATTTCATGCTAGTGGTTACTAGCTACTGAATGAGAAAGTAATCGTCCCCTGCCCCTCCTCTCTCTCTCTTTTTCCCTCTCTCTCTCCACGCACGCTCACTCACTCACACGCACACGCACACACACCACACACACACACACCTACCTATATATTTTCTCTTCCATTTTCTCTTCTTTGCACTTAGAGAAATGTTCTAGAATCACATTTATTATTAATCCAGATCAGTAGGAAATAGAATTCCTGTAGTAGTCACCCATTCTTGGTCCTTTGTTATGACAACACTAAACAAAACAACACAGGTATGCAAAAGAGGTCATTTGAAAATCTCAGTAAATTTTACCAGTGGGAACATATTTTTCTTCTCTTTCTTAATCTGTCCTACAGACTGTAATCAGAACATATTGGCATGTATATATATATATATATATATATATATATATATAGTCTTTATTTTATTGGATAGAGACAGCCAGAAATCAAGAGGAAAGGAAGTGATAGAGAGGGAGAGAGACAGAGACACCTGCAGCACTGCTTCACCACTTGCAAAGCTTTTCCCCTGCAGGTGGGGACAAGGGGTTCGAACCTGGGACCTTGAGCATTGTAATAGTGCTCTCAACCAGGTGTGCCACCACCCGGCCCCTCGGTATATCACTGTGTAATTTTACTAATAAAGTACAGAGCAACATTATAGAAAGAACTAGAGTTCCATTCATTCACTGTGGAACTCATCCCAGTGTTACTTTAAATATTTTTACTTTTATAATCTCTTTAAATTTTTTTGAAGTATTTTTGTTTATTAGAGACATCCAGAAATTGAGAAGGTAGGGGAGATAGAGAAGGAGAGAGACACCTGCTGCCTTGCTTCAGCACTCATGAAGCTTTCTCCCTGCGGGTGGGGACCGGGGACTCAAACCCGGGTCCTCGAGCATTATGACATGTGTGGTCAACCAGGTGCAACACCACCTGACCCCTTTACTTTCATAGTCTCCATCCCCAGAAATGCATTTCAATATCTAGTTGCAACTGGAATTAGAAAGCCAACTTTTCTTAAAAATGAAAAATACCTAAATACTAAATATCCACAGATTTGTGCTAAACTTATCACACTAGTGCTATTTTTAGTTTCTCTTAAAACATATAAGCATCAGAATTTCAACATTACAACTCAACAAGTTTAAGTGCACGTATATATCACAACTTAAAAAGATCTATTTATAAATGTCCACTCAATGTGCATATTATTGTTAAAATGCTTAAATGGAAGACTCGCAGATGACTCAGTGTTGGAGTTGGTGTTCCCATTTATGAGACCCTGGAACTGAGATCCCCAAAGGGACAGCACCAAGGACAAAAATAAATAGAACTCTACTTTATAGTTCCTGTTTATTAAACATTTTGTCCTGTCTGTTTTCCATCTCACTGAATTTCAGGGCCCAAGTTCCAGAAGCTACTATGATCCCATCCTGACATCTTTGGGCAGATGATCTTACTTCTCCTGTAATGGAATAGAGTTCTCCACACAGAGATCACAATATTCCACACCAAGTCAGGTGGTTGAGTATGAATTTTATTTAAGCCTATTCAGCTGAGGGACCAGCCCAGGAAAGACTCATGCAGGAGCTACCCAAGGAATGAACGCCTAAGCACATTCACAAGCATCTTTTTATACTTTTGGCAGCATATGCCAGCACTGGTTACAGACAATATTTTGCACAGTTATCGGGACTTGGCTTGTTTACTGGAAATCTAACAACTGGGGGGCTTTTAGGTTTGCACCACATCATGGTGCAAAAACAACTTGTTTTCCCAGAAACAAATGTCCTGCCTTACTGAAAGTGGCGAGGTTTACAGAAGCGGAAAGTTAGCACTGTTCTTACTCTAGGTCTGGTAAATTTTTAACCCTTCTACTGTTCTGGTGCCAGACTACCATCTGGGTTGGTCTCTGAACTATGCTAGCAATTTCTTGATTTTACCTGTACCCATTTTTATCCCTCACAGTCCAAAGCCTTACCCCACCAGGGAGAGGGGGTATGGATTCACCTGCCAACACCCATATACAGTGGAGAAACAATTACAAAAGTCAAAATCCCACCTTATGCAACCCCAGAAGAATTTTGGTCCATACTCCCAGAGGGATAAACAACATGGAAGTTTCCATTGAAGGGGGTGGGACAAAGAACTCTGGTGGTGGGAATTATATGGAATCACAGCCCTTTTACAATCTTTTAAATCAATATTAAATCAATAATAAAAATAAATAATAAAATGAATGGAACTCTATGGACAGTGAAACAGTACTTTGTCCTGTCTCTCCCTCCTCCTCTCTCAGATCTCTCTGTCTCTCCATCTCTCTCACTTGCTCTCACTTCTGAAAAATGACAGAATAAAAAACTCAAACTGGGAAAGCAGCTTAGTGCTATTGTACACATACAAGCCCCTTGCTTCATTTCCCATCTATCACTAAAAATAAGAGAAGATAAAAATCTCAAAACCTGGGGAGCTGGGCGGTAGTGCAGAGGGTTAAGCATAGGTGTCACAAAGCACAAGGACTGGCATAAGGATCCAGATTCGAGCCCCCGGCTCCCCACCTGCAGGGGAGTCCCTTCACAAGCGGTCAAGCAGGTCTGCAGGTGTCTTTCTCTCCCCCTCTGTCTTCCCCTCCTCTCTCCATTTCTGTCCTATCCAACAATGACAACATCAATAACAACAACAATAACTACAATAATAAGACAACAAGGGCAACAAAAGGGAATAAATAAATATTTTAAAAAATTCTCAAAACCTCTGTCAGAGATACAGCTTTTTAGTGTATGTCTGGTGTTTTCTGAAAAGTTGATGGAGGGAGAAGAGAGAGTCAAACTTGAGCTGGTGGGAAATTAGGTGCTGGATGTTGGAGGAGGGCAGTTTGAAGCCTTAAACAAAAAAGCTACAAAGACTTAAGTCACTTGTTTCCTACTTTTAGTTTGGCCAAGGGTCTAGTCTCTGTATCTATTTTCTCTTAAGACTTTCATTGCATGAGTCAAATACTGTCACCTTCATGTCTATAACATTTCTTTCTCCCTTGTTGCCCTGGAAACAGCTCCTCTAATCCAACCAGGAGGATTATATTGATTTTTCTGCTTTCTTTCAGCCTTCTTTAAAAATAAAGCCCATAAAATCACATGAAAATTATCCTAAGAATCTTTCTTTAAAAATTTGGAACATTTACAAATCCTATTTTTATTCACCTTCTCTTTAATAATGAAACAAACTTTCCCTTTTTGTGCAGTTTCCTCTATTTTGGAGTAAGTGGGAATTACTGTGTTAAACATAAAACCCAGCTTTGAACTCTGGTCCCTCAGGCACTGGGTAAAGTTTTGGTGCTGTGATATGTCTTCCTCTCTCTCTTTCTGTCTCCTGTCTGAAAAAGTTGATCCAGATCAGTGAAGCTTCAGTCATATCCCATTTTAAAAGAGGAAATGGAAAATTCCTCTAAAATGTGCTTGGTTAATAAAAAGTGCTATATCCATCTCCACTGTGAATTGAGCGCACCTGCACACACAGATGTTGGGTGCAGTAGCACACCTGTCCCCAGTTCCTGCTGTTCCTTTCATGAAGACACACCCTTAGTTCTTCTGTGCTTAGGGGTAGAGGTGGGACACAGGATGTCTCAACTCTGTTCAGGAGAGATTATTGTACCCAAGGCTGAGCTATTTGGACCCAGAGTCAGTGTGGATTCAAAAACATTCTCTTTAGGGAGTCGGGCCGTAGCGCAGCGGGTTAAACACAGGTGACGCAAAGCACAAGGACTGGCATAAGGATCCCGGTTCAAGTCCCCGGTTTCCCACTTGCAGGGGAGTTGCTTCACAAGTGGTGAAGTAGGTCTGCCCGGTGTCTATCTTTCTTTCCTTTCTGTCTTCCCCTCCTCTCTCCATTTCTCTCTGTCCTATCCAACAAGGACAACAACAATAATAACTACAACAATAAAACAACAAGGACAACAAAAGGGAATAAATAAATATTTTTTAAAAATTTCTTTCTCTCTGGGTCCTTATACCCAAACCAGAAAACTGCCACTTTGCAGTCTTTTAGCACTAGCAATCTCAACGTTTTTTTTAAGTTACCACTTTTTCCTCTCCCTTTTCTGCATACTCTATATCTTCTGGCTCCAGGGATAGAGAAGCAGCCATTTACATTAGCACCCTAACCTTTGTGTTATTTTTAGTTCATCTAGTTCTTTGTGTCTTAATATCTGCTTAAGAGGGCAGGGAAGTGGGGAAGGATGTCATAAGGGCAAGGAAAGAAATGCATACAAAAGGCATATAATTTCAAAATTCCAAATAGGTTTTTATAAATTAGATTAAAGGAGGGAGAAATGGCATAAAGGATATGCAAAAAGATTTTAATGCCCAAGGCACCAGAGGTCCCAGATTCAACCCTAGTGCCACAATATACCAGAATTGAACAGTGCTCTGGTAAAAAAAAAAAAAAAAAAGGCAAAACAAAACAAAAATAATAACAAATTAGATTACTTTCAAACACAAAAAATGTAGACAAACTATTAGTTCTGTTTGTTTATTTTTCTGTGAAAAAACTGTGTCTCAGAGACCAAACGGACTTACTCAAAGTCATCTAGTTAGCAGTAGAGGCACTATCTCATTTCTGCCACCATGTTTTCAGGCTGGTGTTACTTCCAGAACAATGCACTAACTCTTATGTAAGAGCTTTATCACTGTATTAAAAGTTTCTAATCAACCATAAATAACTTGTACTGACTTGTAGGATATTAATGATAATGTTACCAACCTTACTACCAGTCCAGGAATAACTCACATACCTCCAAATTAAACCTGATACTACTCAGATAATTCATAAAGAAATATTTCATGGTCGTTCCAGGTAGTTGGCTATTTGTCACCATGTTGAAGAAGCAGCTGAGTGGAAAGGCTCCCTCTAGGTCAATGTGTAATAAAGTAATAAATCATTAACCAATCAAGCTGTGTCACTCCTGGCTGAGAAACCGCTACTAAAACTCAATTTTTTGAGCTGACTGACAGAAAATGCCAAGGGTGCGTATCCTTAGCACACAATAGAAGCAATTTCATTTTACATAGCCTTTTATCACTATTTCTTCCTGGTGTTGAATGTCAAATGCCTCTTTCAACTAGATTAAATCTTTGTGTGTCACATCCTGTGTAGATACCTGGTTTCTGGAAGAAACTAAAAATAGGGTTCAAATAGCCAGACTTCTAACAGGCTATTTGGATTTCCATTTGCCCTGGAAAAAGGAAGCTGAGGGCTAGTATACTGTATTCACCACTAGAGGGCACTTTGACACTTGCTATCAGACCCACAGGGTTTGTTTTGTTTTGTTGTTGTTTTTAATTTTTAAATATTTATTTATTTTTCTCTTTTGTTGCTCTTTATTTTTATTGTTGTTGTAGCTATTATTGTTGTTATTGATGTCGTCACTGTTAGATAGGACAGAGAGAAATGGAGAGAGGAGGGGAAGACAGACAGAGAGAGAGAGAGAGAGAGAGAGAAAGACACCTGCAGACATGCTTCACCGCTTGTGAAGCCACCCCCCTGCAGGTGGGGAACCTGGGCTCGAATCTGGATTCTTGCACCACGTGCGCTTAACCCGCTGCACTACCGCAGACTCCCAGGGTTTTGCTTCTTTTGTCTTTTTTTTTTTTTTCTTTCCAAAGCACCTTTTTAGCTCAGGCATATGGTGGTGGCTGGGGATCAAACCTGTCACCTGCTGCATACACATTTTTTGCACTATCACCCCCACTTTCTAATCCTCAAATTTTGATAATCCGTTATCCACATTAGCAATATTATGTGGTAGCTCTATTGAAATGCTGTCACTGCATTCTGTGATCCTGAATAATACTGGTTGATAACAGAAACAGTTACAATGGCTTTCAGTTAATTAAGAGCAAAGTGATGAAGGAGTTATATATTTGTATAGCAAAAGTCAAGACTCAGAAGTGTTGGTGTTCTGTACTTTGCTTCCCTCCCTTAGAGAGCATACTGAGTAAGAGTATAACTTACTAGATAGACAGGGTGAGCGTCATCCCACACAAGTTTATGACTGGCATTCATAAGATGACTTCAGTTTCTACTAAAGTGGAAGAACATTAAAAAACTGGACTGAAAAAGAAGTGATTTGGGCTGGCAAAATAGCTCACTTGGATAATGCACTGCTTTGCCATGTATGTGAACCTCTAAATGTTCAAGCCCAGTCCCCACTATACTGAAGGAAGCTCTGGTGTTGTGGTTTCTTCCTCCCCCTCTCTTCCATCTTATTGTATCTTTAAACATCAGTTTTAGCTGGTTTAACTGGTTTGAAAACCAGTTTGAGCATAAAGTAATTGATACAAGCATTAGTTAAGTTCCTATGATGTATTTATGGTCCTGCAAACATCACCAATTTTCTAAATACCCCAAGTGCTTCTGATATTTAACAATAATTTATATTTATTCATTCATTTACTTAGTTTCAGAAACCTGCTTATTCCGTGGTGACTGGAATTACTCTCAGCAGCTCAGTATATGAGGCAGTGTGCGGCACGCCCTTGTGTTACATAGCAGACTACTACACTCACTAACTCAGTCACTCACTCACCCACCTACTCACTCACTCAGACTGGAATAAGATGGTTTCTCCATGGAGCCTTATCCTCACATCTTTGGAATGGGGGGACACCTGAGTACCAGGAGAAAACCCCTGCAAAAGTAGGTAAAACGTGCAGATATACAAAAACAAAACAAAACAAACAAGCAAACAAACAAAAAAAAAACAGTGGTCTAGAAGTCTTGTTTTTCTTTTTTTCTTTCCTTTCCTTTTCTCTCTTAACTTTTCTTTCTCTTTCTTTCTTTCTTTCTTTCTTTCTTTCTTTCTTTCTTTCTTTCTTTCTTCTTCCAGGGTTATTGCTGGGGCTTGGTGCCTGCACTATAAATCCACTGTTCCTGGAGGCCATTTTTCCCATTTTGTTGACCTTGTCATTATTATTATTGTTGCCATTGCTGTTGTTGTTGTTGGATAGGACAGAGAGAAATCAAGAAAGGAAGGGAGACAGAGATGGGGAGAGAAAGATAGACACCTGCAGATCTGCTTCACCGCTTGTGAAGCGACCCCTCTGCAGGTGGGGAGCCAAGGACTGGAACCGGGATCCTTGCACTGGTCCTTGCACTTTGTGCCATGTGCACTTAACCGGCTGCACTACCGCCCGACCCCCTCTTTTTTTCCTTCTTTCTTCCTTCCTTCCTTCCTTCCTCTCTCTCTCTCTCTTTTTCTTTCTTTCTTCTTTTGTCTCCAGAGTTACTGCTGACTTGCTCAGTGCCTGCACTATGAAGTCACTGCTCCTGGTGGCCATTTTTTCCTCTTTCTTTCTTTCTTTCTTTTTTTGTTTTTGTTTATTCTTTATTTGTCAGGACAGAGAGATTCAGGGGAGAGGGAGATAGAAGAAATAGACACCTGCAGAACTGCTTCACCACTCTTGAGGTTTCCCTGCAGCAGGTGGAGGAAACTGAGGCCCGAACCAGAGTCCTCGTACATAGTACATTGCGCATTTAATCAATTATACCACCACAAAGCTGACCCTAGCCTGATTCTTCTTTGTTGTTTAGATTAAATATTTTCTATTGTTCTACCATTAGTTTCTGATTCTTTAATTTGTACCCTTCATTTTATTGCCAAACGTATCCAATGAATTTTAAATTCTGGTTATTGAATTTTTTAGCTTTAAAATTCACATTTGGTTCTTTTCAATTCTTTATGTTTTCTTTTCTTTGATTTTGCTGGGAGAGAGAGAGAGAGAGAGAGAGAGAGAGAGAGGCCAAAGCCTTGTGTATACACTACTCCACTCCTTCAGACCTTTTTTAAAAAAAAAAAAAAAAAAACAACTTGAGATTGAGAGAAATTCAAATAGAGAGAAAGAAAATGAGCCTAAGAGAGGAAAAGAAGTTAAATCCACCATTTTGTTTTTTTATAGAGACAGAAGTAAACTGAAAGGAAGGGAGCAAGAAGGAGAAAGAAAGACATCAGAAGCACTGCTTTACCTCTGGTGAAGATTCCCACCTCTGCCAGTGGAGATGAGGGACTTTAACCTGGGTCCCTGCACATGGTCAAGGGTATACTCTGCTGGCTGTGACACTGCCCAGTCCCTCAGAGTTTTCTTATGGTATTTGTCTTACAACAGTGTTCTGGAGTTTTAATCTCACTGAGCAGTAAGGAGAAGGGGAAAAAAAGCATTGATTCCAGAATCCCAGCAGAGAAATTTAATTTTTCTCATATTCATGCTGTATTAAATCATAGTTTGTCTTTCTTGTGCTTACTAGAGGGTTATAATCATCCTGTCTCAAACAAGTTTTCCAGTTTCAACCTTATTATGTGCCCACTAACTTCCACTTGTTCTATGTTTGACTGGGGAGAAACAAGGGAAAGTTCGTGAGATGGTAGCACTGTTCTCTTCAACAGAAAAGGCCAAACTGTTGCACTTTTTTGTGTGAAGTGGTGATTCTTTGGGAAGGAATCTCACTTTAGAATTTGGAAGGTTTAGGAACTTTCAAATCAGATGGAGCGTAAAAGGTTTGTGAGCCCTGGCTGGGAATAAAATATCCTTTACCCAGAAACACAGACTTTTTGCCTCTGAAGACATTTCTCATGACATTAAAATGCAAAAATTTCCTGTTAGTAAGAACTGACTCAGCCATATGTTTTCAGAATTCTTCACCATTTCTTTTGCAAGTTCATATCCCAAACAACATGATGTAGTCTTTAAAACTGACTATATAAGCATGCATAGTACTGTAAAACTTTGTTCAAATGTTTCAAAGGTTAATGCAAAAAAATTGCTGTTAATTTCCTATTTATTCTAATGCAAAAAAGGTGAAACTTGGGAGTTGGGCTGTAGTGCAGGGGGTTAAGCAAACATGGCGCAAAGCACAAGGACCAGCATAAGGATCCAGGTTCAAGCCCCTGGCTCCCCACCTGCAGGGGGTCACTTTGCAAGCAGTGAAGCAGGTCTGCAGGTGTCTATCTTTGGCTCCCCCTCTCTGTCTTCACCTCCTCTCCCCATTTCTCTCTGTCCTATCCAACAACGACTATTTCAGATGCCAACAACAATAGTAACTACAGTAAAACAAGGGCAACAAAACAGAATAAATAAATAAATATTTTTTAAAAAGGTGAAACTTTTCTCATTCCACCAGCATTTATGCTCCACTGAGATGGATCTCCCCCGACTCCTTTAGATCTTCTTCTATTAATAGCTCCATACATCTTTCCTGAATCCAGGCTCATTCTTACAAAAGTGCCTTTCATTCTAGTTATTTCTCCCATGCTACCACTATTTCTATTCAGTCATATATCAGTGGCTTTTATTGACATTAAAGAAAACATAGTAGAACTCATCACATTGATTATCAGAACACTAAAATGTAATTAGAGTAAAGATAACTCTGTACTTTCATCTACTTTTTAGTTGTGTTTTTCATAGAGATGATCTTTTTCAATAAAGTCAGATTCTTGCCTTGAGATATAATATATCTTATAAATCTACCCCCTCAGAGTGCACAACTTAAAAGTCTACAGTATAGTTACATGCTGTGAGTTCAAATGAGGGCCATGTAAGTGAACTCTGAGTATTGAGTAGCTATTTACAGTGTCCTAAAAGATATACCTAAAGGTAAAGGAAAGTATGCAGAGATTTTCATACATCAGCTCATTAAAAAATGTGATCAACTCAATTCCAAGATAGAAGTACAGAAAAGTAGAGGTTGCCGGGTAGGTGTAAGAAGCCTGCCCTAGAGTCCCGTCCTGATAGAATTTAAATGCAGTAGGAAGTTAAGGGTGTTAGTGTCCAGTGCAGCTAGGGGCCCTTCAGTGTCATTGAGCTGGTGAAACTCAGGATTAGGGACAATGCCTCTACCACTGCTGTATGGGTATTTTTTCGAGTGTGACAGGTCTGTTCACTGTCACTTGTGCCTCCAGGGTCTCTTCTTTCTTCATGCTGTCTGCTTTTACTGAATGCTATTCTTCAAGCTCCCTCTCCTTTCATTGTCAACATCATATCCTATAAAACAGTTCCCAGTGACCATGCCTATGATGAGTTCTTCAAGTACCCATTACAGTTCAATATAAACGTTATGATGCAGGAGTCATCATGCTTTTGTCATCACTTCAATCACCAGCTGTTGGAAAATCTTGATCTTGAAGTCCAGATAATAACTCTGCCTGGCCTCTGAGCATTACATACAGTTTTCTAAGGATGCCTTCAAGTGAACGGTAAAGCACAAACTTCATATGATATTTCACATTTGACAAAAACATTGTCATTATTTTGTCCCCTTACTGTAATTACATTGTACAGTATCTGCTATCACTAGCATGTCAGAAAAAACATTAAGACTGTATCAACATGGGCAAAATATCTCTAAATGACAGTAAAAATCTCTTGACTCTCATGCCCACTTCAAGATGAGAACTCAGTTATCTCTAGTCAGGATTCTTGATATCCTCTCTCAATCAGATAAGAAAATATTGGGGAGAAGGGAGAGAGTAAAAACTGAAGTTATAGTCTCAGGAACCCAGTGTGGTGTGGTCAGGTCATTGACACAGCAAATTCATTCATCACTAAGTAAATCCTATTGGTTGTTGCTGATGTGGTAACCTACTCCTCAATTTAACAAGAAAAGAAAGTTAGGGACAACACTGATTGGGGAGAGGGACATCACCCATAACATTATATCCAAGTGATAATTGAAATAGTCTTAACAGGAATGTGAGTCAGTTAAGGCCACTGGAGTGGCTTAAGTAGCAGGTGTTTATTTTCTCACAGTTCTAGAAACTGAAAGTCCCAGATCAAGGGACTGTCATATTTGGTTTCTAGTGAGACCTCTCTTCTTATTATGCCGATGGCTGCCATTTTCCTTTATCCTCACATGGCCTATCTTCTGTGTGCACTGAAGACAGGGAGGTGCAGGTGGTGGTGGTAGACTTCCATTGGTACTTCTTTTTTTTTTTTTTTTTTTGCTACCTCCAGGGTTATCACTGGGGCTCTATGAATCTACTGCTCCTGTTGGACACCCCCCCTCCATTTTATTCGATAGGACAGAGAGAAATTGACAGGGATGGGGAAGATAGAGAGGAGAAAGAAAGACACCTTCAGACCTGCTTCACTGCTTGAGAAGCTACCCTCCTGCAGGTGGGAAGCTAGGCACTCGAACAGGGAACTTTGTGTGGGTCCCTGCGCTTTGTACTATGTGCGCTTAACATGGTGCACCACCGCCTGGCACCCCCTCTTTCTCTTTATAAGATTTTTAATTTTTTAATATCTTTATTTATTGGACAGAGACAGACAGAAATGGAGAGGGAAGGGGGAGATAGGTAAGGAGAGAGACAGAGAGACACCTGCAGCACTGCTTTACTACTTGTAAAGCTTTCCCCTTGCAGGTGGGGACTGGGGGCTCAAATCTGGGTCCTTCTGCATTGTAACATGTGTGCCACTCCCCCCCCCCCCACATTTTTCTTTTTATAAAGACATCAGAGGGGCAGATGGTGGAACACCTGTTTGAGTGCACATGTTATAGTGCTCAAGGACCAAAGTTTGAGCCCCTGGTCCCCAACTGTAGGGGAAAGCTTTGCGAGTGGTGAAGCAGTGCTGCAAATGTCTCATTTCTCTCTCCCTATCACACTTCCCTCTTGATTTCTGGCAGTCTCTGTCCAATAAATAAATAATGATAATGAAATATAAATAAAATAAAGAACCCTTTAAAAGACATTAGCGTTGTCATATAAGGATCTCATGCATATGGTCTCATTTAACAGTTAGCCTTTCTAAAGGTTTTATACTGTCATAGTGAGAGTTAAAACTTCAATATGTGATATTTGCAGTGACTCAGTTCAGTCTTGAATGCTAGGAAAAGACTATGAATCTTTGTCAAAGAGAAAAAAAATCTAGAAAATAAGACTTCGTATTTCCATAAACTAACTTAATATAAAAATGTGACTCAATGAAATAATTACTGACATATATATAGAATATGAAGTGAATCAGAATATAAAGTGGATCAGTCACCTTCAAACACTTCCCAGTAATAGCATAGTAGTTCTGGAAAATGCTTTTACTTTAAATTATCTTGCATTTTCCAGACTGACATCTAAAGTTTTTGTTATAACTTTAAAGTTGTTGAAAAAAAAAGTTGAAATGTCTGGTCTGGTAAATAATGAATGCTAAAATTTAAAACAAAAGTATATCATCAGTGTTTAATTATCACCATTTAAAAATACAAGTTCCTTTTTTACTGACCATAAAATTTAAACTGCTTTCTTTTCTTTGAAATTACATTTCAGAGACCTACTTTGGGAACCCATCAAATCACTAGAGCATTCAGAGACCACAACTCTGCCCAGACCTCCAGGTTAGCCCAGTTGAGAAACTTCTCTAAAAAACAAGGAATATCAAAGATCACCTGAGACTGCAACAAGATGAGACTAGGATGACTTTGGGAACCCATCAAGTCACCGGTGAGTGAAAATACTTGTGGCTCGTGGACAAAGAAGAGCCTAAGGAGAGGTTCCTGGGGCTAAAGCCAGGAATTCTATTCTTGAGTGGCTGGTAATAGTCCGGCAGTTTTCCAGTTGAGGAGCCAGTCTGTTTTAAAAAAACAAAAACAAAAACAAAACCCAAAAAACTGCTGAAGGGAAGATATGATCCCCCTAAGGCTCACCAAATGCAACTGTAAGTCCACATTTGCAACTGCCCTCAGAGGCTAGAGCAGCAGGGGGATGCCATGTGCTGACACTGGGAAACAGAGAACTGACCAGGAAACTCAGGAGAAGATCTACACCCTAATGGTCTAGCTGTGGGGGCTGTATAGTGGGAGACTTTCCACATTGTTCTCCTGAGAACATGGTAAATAATTGCCTCTTAACCAACAGATTATAAATGGGACTTGTTTAGAAACTTACACGGCCCAGCAGTGTTGCCTGGCTTGGCAGAGAAGCTGAACTGAACCCAGAACTTTGGATACTTGGGGTGTGGGAGTCTCTTTGCATAACCACTGTGCTATCTCTCCCCCACCCTGCTTGATCTCTTGGTCAGGAGTGAGTGATTAAGGTAAAAAAAAAACACCTACTTATAGGTAAAAAGCCCCCAGGCTCCCATAGTCTACAGGGAAGTAAAGAACAAAAGAGGCTTTGAGAACTCCCCACTGAATAGTATTTCTCCTTAGCTGGCAAGTGCAGAAGAAGCTAAATGAATGAAATTAAACTGTTAGTTCCTTTTCTGCTAAACAAACCTATAATGAATATACTTTTATTTATGTACTGTATGTGTACTCACAACTTGATCTCCTTTGACTGACAAAGAAAACTAGATTAATAAATAAACTAGAAAACTGTTTGGCTTATAATGTGCTTTGATTTGACCTGGAAGACACTAATAGGGTTAGCTTAGGCTTTTCCACAGCTACATGAATGTGGAAATGAGGGCAGACAAGGAAATGAGGGAAAAGTGTTATAGAATGTCATCAACTGGTTAAGCAGGTTGTACTTTTAGCCCAGGGTGTCTCTCTCCCAAGGCTGTTAAATCAAGGACCCCTGAAAGTGCAGGACGATTAAAAAAAGATATCAGAAATTTGTAACACAGATATTATTTTATGTGGTTGTACTGAAGACAGTAAGTGTGCTGCATTTCTCAATGGCCATCTTGCATGAAGGACAGAGTCTTACCTGCTCTTATTCACATTGCATCCTTAGTGCCCACCCCCTGTCAGCGCTCAACTGGGGCTTCCCAAGTAGTTTAGGAATGAGAATTCTTTGTGCTGCAACAACAGGTGTGTTGTTTCCTATTCACTATTAAGGTCGAGGGAATAGTTACTTTAAAATCTTAATCTGGGACATTTATATATAGTCATTAACAACTGTTAATTTCCACAACTGTGAACTCTTTAAGTACCTTACTTAGACACAAATTAATCCAGGAAAGGGTGATCAGTAGACTGAAAAGTACTGAGAGAAGGGAAGGACCTCACAACACACTGTAATAATGGTTAAGCCAAGGAGAAACATTGGAAAAATAAAGTAGGACAAAAGTCCAGCTAAAAGTCCCCCAAAGGTAGAAACACAGAAGAATGAGATCAACATCCAGACACTAGCTAAGTAATTAAGTCACAGGAGTGAGGAAAGAGTTTGAAAGAATTGTCATCAGAAATGCATAAACAACAAATGAGTCCCTGAAAGAAAGCACTATCTGGAGGTAATTAGAGAGCTGAAAGCTGAAATAGTTGAGCTAAGAGCACAACTAGCTAAGATACAGAAAACAACAGAGGGGAGAGAGAATATAATAAATGAGACAGAAAACAGAATTAGCAAAAGAAAAACAAAGAGTTACTTATAGGGGAAAATCCATAAGATTAATAGCAGACTTCTCCACACAAACACTACAGGCCAGAAGAGAATGGCAAGATATCTATCAAGTGCTCAATGAGAAAGGCTTTCAACTAAGACTGCTGTATCCTGCTAGACTGTCATTCAGACTAGATGGAGGCATAAAAGCCTTATCAGATAAGCAACAGTTGGAGGAATCAACTATCACCAAGCTTGCCCTGAAAGAAGTTCTGAAAATTATCCTATAAACACTCAGACCACCACAAATAGGCCATATATCAGAGTACTCTAAAAATCTATAAGAATGGCATTAAAATATCTTCAATCTTTGATATCAATAAATGTCAATGGCCTGAATTCACCTATTAAAAGGCACAGAGTAAGAAAATGGATCAGAAAACACAACCCAAAAATATGTTGTCTGCAGGAATCCCATGTAACTCAACAAGATAAACATAGACTCAAAGTGAAAGGATGAAAAACTATCATACAAGCCAATGGGCCACAAAAAAAGGGAAGGAATAGCTATGCTCATATCTAACATGATAGACCTTAAAATAAATAAAATTTAAAAAGTTAGGGGTGGGCATTACTTAATGCTCAGAGGATCAGTCAATCAAGAAGACTTAACAATTATTAACATCTATGCATCCAGTGAGAAGCCATCTAAATACATCAAATGTCTACTAAAAGAGTTACAGCAATATATTAACAGCATCACAGTCATAATAGAGGACTTAAATACCCCACTCTCTCAACTTGACAGATCATCCAGGCAGAAAATCAACGGAGAAACAAAGGAGCTAAATGAGGAGATAGATAAACTAGAACTATTGGACATTTTCAGAGTAAAAATGGTGATTTCACCATTTTCAGCCCATCTTGGATAGAACTTGAAGAATTCATGTTAAGTGAAATAAGTCAGAAACAGAAGGATGAATATAGGATGATCTCATTCACAGGCAGAAGTTGAAAAATTAGATCAGAAGAGAAAACACTAAACAGAAGTTGGACCGGAGTTGGTTAATGCACCAAAGTAAAAGACTCTAGGGTTTGTGTGGGGGTTGGGGGGGTGCTCAGGTCCTGGAACATGATGGCAGAGGAGGACCTAGTAGGGGTTGAATTATTATGTGGAAAACTGGGAAATATTATGCATGTACAAACTATTGTATTTACTTTGACTATAAAACATTAACCCCCCCAATAAAGAAATTTTAAAAAATGGTGAATTTACCTTGTTGTTTTTGACGGGCTGGCTTCATGGGCGGGTAACAGATGACCCGGGACTCATGGCTGGGTTGTACGCAGTATCTATTCATGCAGGACGCAGCGCAATCTATACCAAGCTAAGCTAAAACTAAACTACAATCTTGTCCTTATAAATATACTAGCCCAGTAGGGTGGGAACAGGATGTGACACAGAGAGGGTGGAGAGAAAAGTGACTGGTGAAAATCAGGGTATGACAAGGAGAGGGGGCGGAGCAGGCAAGAATTCTACCACTGAACCACCAATGCCCTGGAGGGAGGGTGGTGCTTGTTACCAGCGGTTATGTAAATAAAATGAAGTGGTTATGTAAATAGAATAGTGTTAAGCAGGGGGGATTAAACCAAATGAAACAGAAGAGGTTTTTAGAAGCATACCAACATTACCTTCTTCACCTCGTCTCAGATGCAGCTTGAAGGAATCGTGTTAAATGATATAAGTCAGAAAGAGAAGGATGAATATGGGATGAACTTACTCATAGACAGAAGTTTAAAAACAAGACCAGGGAAAACACCAATCAGAACTTGCACTGGAGTTGGTGTATTGCACCAAAGTAAAAGACAGGGGAGGGGTGAGGAAGGTTCAGGTGCTGGAAAATGATGGCAGAGGAGGGCCTAGTAGGGGCTGAATTGCAATGTGGAAAACTGAGAAATATTATTCATGTGCAAACTACTGTATTTACTATCAACACTAAACAATTAATCCCCTAATAAAGAAATTAAAAAAAAGAAATTATATTTCAATTTTCTTTCCCCAAGACTTATATCCTATTATGGTAAAACATTTTATACTTTAGGATCCCTTCTAATTATTATATTCTTTCAATGAGATATTAACTTGATTTTTTTAAGTTTCTTTTTAAAAGTTATATTTATTTATTTATTTATTGGGTAGAGACATCCATAAATCAAGAGGGAATTGGGATATATAGAGAGATACAGAGAGACACCTGCAGCCCAGCTTCACCACTCCCAAAGCTTTCCCCTGCAGGTGGGGACTGGGGGCTCGAACCCGGATCCTTGTACATTGTGACATTTTCGCTCAACCAGGTATGCCACCACTGAGCCCCTTTTTAAAGTTTCTACAAAAGTTAAAATGTGAAAACAAAATCTAGACTGAGTCATATCTAGTTTACTATTATACAATTGATTTTTAAAAACTTGCATATTAGTATACTTTGAAAATAAATGCTTACAGAAAGTGAACTTTCATTGGAAAGGCTTTATTAATAAGGTGATTGGGTTCTGGGAGATAGTTTAGCCTCTTAAAGTACCCACTAGTATGTCTGAGGCCCTAGATGTTTCAAATTTAATTCCTGGAACCATCTTCCACCAGACAGTGGAAATCAGTGTTCTGGTCCACTCTCATGTATAATTAAAGAATTTTTTACTCTCTCTTTTTATTTTGATAGGATACAGAGAAATTGAGAGGGGCGGAGGAGACAGGAAGAGAGATAGAGAGAACCTGCAGTTCTGCTTCATTGCTTGGGAAGCTTCCCTCAGGCAGATGAAGATCAGGAGTTCGAACCTCATTCCCTGTGCACTGTAACATGTGTGCTACTGCTTGACCCTGACAAGTAAAGCTTTTAAAATAATCTCTTCTATGAATGTTATTTTTAGAGTTCTGAGACATGATGAAAGATTAATTATGTTTTTGCTAAGAAGTTAAAACACTGAAAAAAAACTAGTTAGTATAACAATAGATTAAATAACTAGATGTGAGTTGATATACTCCTTTTATAGCAAGTTACTCAGTTTCTTGGACCCTGGATTATATGTTAAGAATCACATGGCGATTTCTCTCTCACCATGCATTGCTTTTAGTGATTTATTTATCTGCTAACCAGTCCAATAGGACTTTTGTTAAAAACAAATTGGAAACTGCATTTCAAGAGTTATTACTCAATTATTCATTTATTAAAACTGTCCCCTTTCTGAGGTCATTCTCAAGTTTTTACACTACCCTCCTATACAGAGAATTCATTTTCATAGAGCTTGGTATGTGAGAGAGTATGTGTCTTAGGGAAGTATCAGGATGAAAAACCTTGAACTGGCACGTTCTTAGATTATTCATGGACTCTGAAGATCTAAAGAAGGATTTCCTAAATAATTATGGTTTATGCCTTTCTTACCCAGGGGAAGCAGTACTCTGATTTAAAGATTGGGGCTTGTCATAGAATTTGCATTTAAGGGGCCGGGTGGTGGCGCACCTGGTTGAGTGCACATGTTACAGTGCTCAAGGACCCAGATTTGAGCCCCCAGCCCCCACCTGCAGAGGGAAAGAAAGTTTCATGAGTGGTAAAGCAGGGCTGTAGGTGTCTGTCTGTCTTTCTTCCTCTCTATCTCCCCTTTCCTTTCAATTTCTGGCTGTCTCTATCCAATAAAAATAAATATACCCACAACGACCCTGGGTCCATACTCCCAGAGGGATAGAGAATGGGAAAGCTATCAGGGGAGGGAATGGGATATGGAGACTGGGTGGTGGGAATTGTGTGGAGTTGTACCCCTCCTATCCTATGGTTTTGTTAATGTTTCCTTTCTTAAATAAATAAAAAAAGAAAATAAAGAAATATTCAGCTAGAGTAAAAAGTAAAAAATAAATATAATAAAATAAAATTTAAAAATACAAAAAAAATTGTATTTAAGAATCAAACAGAAAAAAAATTAAATCCCAACATTGCCAAATACTGCCAGTTGGTCACTGAAGAAATCACACAATCGTATCAAAATGTTTCATTTCACATAGTTTATTAAGATAATAAATGTACCTTTCACTTAGTCATGAAAATTATGTGGGACTAGACAATGGTGCACCCAATAGAGTGCACACATTACCATACACCAAGACATTCAAGCTCCTGGTTCTCACCTGCAGGGGGAGTCTTCATGAGCAGTGGAGCAGTGCTGCAGGTGTCTCCTTTTCTCTCTGTCTTTCTCTTTCACTCCCTCTTTTTTTTTAAAATATTTATTTTATTTATTTATTCCCTTTTGTTGCCCTTGTTGTTTTATTGTTGTAGTTATTATTGTTGTTGTCGTTGTTGGATAGGACAGAGAGAAATGGAGAGAGGAGGGGAAGACAGAGAGGAGGAGAGAAAGACAGACACCTGCAGACCTGCTTCACCGCCTGTGAAGTGACTCCCCTGCAGGTGGGGAGCCGGGTTCGAACCGGGATCCTTATGCCTGTCCTTGTGCTTTGCGCCACCTGCGCTTAACCCGCTGCACTACAGCCCGACTCCCTCACTCCCCCTTTTATCTTTCTCCGATTCAGTCTCTATTCAGAAAAATAACTACAAGAAACTATTGAAGTCATACAGGTACTAAGTTCCAGAGATAAGCCTGTTGGCAAGAAGAGAGAGAGAGAAATTAAATGAAAATACGCAGATAATGTTGCAAAGCAATGTGTTGGAAGCATAAAACTCACAATCACTCAATCCTCTTTCCCCTTTTTCTTTCACTGCACTTAGCTCTTTATGTGCCAGGTTTCCTTCAAAGAATTTTACATAGATTATTCTATGTCGTCCCCTAGCAATTCTATTAAGTATGGACATTCATTATTCATTATTCCCATTTCACAAATGAAGGAATCACAGCATCAAGAAGATGAAATCTTGTGCACAAGGTTAACAGATGATAGAACATGGATTCAAAGCTGGGCAGTCTGATGTGAGAAGCTGCACTCTTAGCCAAGACACTTCACAGTAGGTGGCAGAGAAAATTCATTTCTGTTCCCATGCTTGGAGTACATATTTATTAAGTCATTCTTACATGAGAACAAAACCCTTAGAAACATTGAGGTCCCATGAACTGTGTTCAAAAGTTTGTTCATGGGGGCTGGGCAGTAGTACACCAGTTTAAGTGCACATGGTATTAAGTGCAAGGACTCTAGTAAGGATCCTGTTCAATCCCCCAGCTCCCCACCTGCAGGGGAGTTGCTTCAGTGAAGCAGTGAATCAGGTCTTTAGGTGTCTATCTTTCTCTTTCCCTCTCTGTCTTCCCTCCTCTCTCAATTTCTCTCTGTCCTATCCAGCA
The DNA here is from genome assembly GCF_950295315.1 of Erinaceus europaeus. NCBI lineage: Eukaryota > Metazoa > Chordata > Mammalia > Eulipotyphla > Erinaceidae > Erinaceus > Erinaceus europaeus. The sequence continues at coordinate 47,100,936 of NC_080165.1, forward strand.
AGAATAGCAGTAACGACAACAACAACAACAAAAATGGAAAAAATGGCTTCCAGGAGTAGTGGATTCGTGGCTACAGACAGACTATGACCCACATAGTTAACGACTGCCACTTCTCCAGATTAAAAGGAGGTCTCAAAAGTTTACATCAGGCTCAACCTGACGCTCTTGACTGGCTACGGAAGAAGGGCAAACACTAGAAGAAGTGCAGGCACCAAGCCCCAGCAATAACCTTGGAGGCAAAAAAAAAAGTTTGGCCAAATTCTTGGACTTTAGGAGTGAAGGTTAACCATGCAGTAGCCTGAACAAAAGGTCTAGTTGTCAGGTTCTGTGAGCTCTACAAAGCTAGCTGGAGAAATTTGCCCTGACAGCAGATCATTTTGCAGTATTTCAGGGATTGTAATGTTTCCTTCCTTATGATCCCAGGAAGGTAGAGACTGGTACTGACATCCTCCTATGTCTAGGATTTCATGTCCAAAGGAATAGTCTAACCCACCCTCACCCATTCCTGCTGAGGTCTCCAAGGCCTAGTTTCTGTGTCAGATACTGAAATGCTGATTGATTGAATCAATACTGTGTTAGAATCTGGAGGCACCGAGTGGAGTTCAGCACTATGCTGCTGTGCTTATTTTCATAAGATTCTAGCAGTGGGAACAAGGTCAATGTTGACTGTTGCACTGCCTTTGCTTGCTATTCCAGAAACTTGAAGTTAGAGCTGTTTGCAAAGGTGCTGTGGGTTTGAAGGAAGGGGTCAAGGGTGGTTGTAAGTCACATTTGGAAGTCAAAAGAGCCCATGGAAAAGCTTAATTCTTGACTGTGCTTCACTGGCCAATGAAAGGGCCCCAGTTAGTCAACTGCTTGTCCAGGCTGAGTCTGGTTAGCAACAGTCCCAGACATCTGGCAACACTGTGGCCTATCTCTGTGGCAGTCTATTTGGGGATTCACGGCTATTACAGAGTCAGGAGTAATGTCTTTCATTCTGAGACGTCTAAACCCCCAACCACAGGCATGTTTTCCTCCAGGGCAGAGGGCAAATGCAATTACATCTGTGACCAATTTGCACAGCTGGGAGCTCAGCCTCCTGACAGAAACATTTATTTGCGAATCAAGCCTCCAGGGAGCTGGGGTACCATACAGGAAATAAGGTCCTGCCAGGATTTGCTATCTTTGCTTGCTAGTCTGAGCCTCTAGAACAAAGCCAAACAACAAAAAGTCAACCACGCCTTCCATAAGCTAAAAAATGAGGCTGCAACTCCATCTCTGCAGGCCAGGGGATTTTTTTTTTCAGGGCATACACAAGAACATTTAAATAAGTCATGTTTGCCATTGATCTTGTGTAGGGATGGCACACACATAGCACACAGAAGTGGCAGAAAGATGAACTGCTAGGAGCCAGAAGCTAGTTTTAGTATGGAAATTCTGTCTAGTCTTGTCTCTCTAACTTAAGTTTGGGCCAGTGACCTCATTCAGCACTTTCTCTATTACTCAAGAGAACTGCAGGATGGGCCCATAAACTTTTTAGGGATCTAAAGAAATTGTTTGGGATTGAACAACAACAAAACTACACATTGCCTCAGTTCAACAAAAAAAGCTGCCAAACTGTAAAAACATTTGTCTAGAAAAAAATTGTTACAATATCTACTATATTTAGTTTTAAAAGTTTCACAATTAAAGTAAGTTTGTTGTGGCAAATTTTCTCATTTTACAAGAATTCCCAAGTAGACCCAATCATTGCTGAGGAACAACTGCTAATTATCAGTAATGTGTTATTCATAGCCAAATGATACTTAAAGTAAAATTATGAAAACTAAGTTTTTAGAATAAAATTTAAATTTAAAGTAAGTACATTTTATCTTTGGGAAGTGGGAGGGTGGGAATACAGAACTTTGGTGGTAGATGTGATCTGGAATTATACACTATAATCTTACACTCTTGTAGCATACTATCAATAATAAATAAAAATTATGTGAGTGTATTTTATTTATTTATTTATTTATTTATCTATAAAATGAAATACTGACAAGACCATAGGATAAGGGAGGTACAATTCCCACCACCAGAGCTCCATATACCATCCCCTTCCCTGATAGCTTTCCTATTCTTTAACCCTCTGTGAGTATGGACCCAGGGTCATTATGGGGTACAGAAGGTGGAAGGTCTGGCTTCTCTAACTGCTTCCCCGCCCAACATGGGTGTTGACAGGTCGATCCATACTCCCAGACTGTCTCTCTCTTTCCCTAGTGGGAAAGGGCTCTGAGGAAGCAGAGCTCCAGGACTCATTGGTGGGGTCATCTGTCTAGGGAAGTCTGTTTGGCATCATGGTAGCATCTGGAACCTGGTAGCTGAAAAAAGAGTTAACATATAAAGCCATACAAATTATTGATTAATCATGAACCTAAAGGCTGGAATATTGCAGATGAAGATTTGGGGTCTCTGTTTTGGAAATAGCTAGTAGGTCTATTTTAGGTATATTCGTAAGGGGTCCATGACTTTATTAGCTTTTGCCTGAGCCTGACATCTAATATGCAGGTGGACCCAGGTTATTGTATGGGGAGATGATGTCATGGCTGGAAAAAGGACTAGAAAGCTGGATCAGGGAAGAGAGTAGCTCCTAAATATGGGAAATGTGTATAAATATTGTTGACTATAAAGCCCATCAATTTGGTCTGGGTCCCATATTTAGCATAGGAGCCTATGTAACCTCTATATCATTGTAGGTCTGAACTTGCATTCTATGGTCATCAGTAGGAACATTCCAAGTTGCACGAATTTCAGTACCTATCTTCTTCAGGTGGTAGATAGAGGGGAAATTGGACAGTTATATAATGAAATATGGAGATTAACTTTTAGTAGAAATGTAATGCAGTGTATACACATGCTGACTTTCATTGATGTACAGCTGAAATGTACATGATGTTCCAGTACAATATTATGCCACTTAATGGCTAAAGTATGCAATTCCATAACTTTAGTATATTCACTGTTATACATTTTTTAAATTGCAATAAACTAAAAGGCATTTTCTTTCTTTAATTATTTTATTTTTTATTTTTTATTATCTTTATGGGATAGAGACAGTCAGAAATCGAGAGGGTAGGGGGAGATAGAGAGGGAGAGAGAAAGAGAGACACCTGCATCCCTGCTTCACCACTCGCAAAGCTTTCCTTGGGCAGGTGGGGACCAGGGGCTGGAACCTGGGTCCTTGCACATTGTAACGTACGCTCAACCAGGTGTGCCACCACCTGGCCCCTTAAAAATCATTTTCTTTACCATAAAAAGACAAAACCTTCCCCACACCCATAACACACACACATTTTTACTATGGACCAGTCCCTTCTGGCTCTGTTGCACTCTTCCCAGCTCTAGGCAACTAATAAGCTCCTCCCTCTATAGAGTTATCTCTTTTGGACATTTTGTATAAATGGAATCATAAAGCTCATGGTCCTTTTTGCTGGGATTTTTTTCACTTAACATATTGTTTGCAGAGATCCTGCATATTATAGCATGTGCCAGAACATCTTTCCTTATTAACAGATGAAAACTATTACATTGCATAGGTCTCTCTCTCTCTCTCTCTCTCTCTCTCTCTCTCTCTCTCTGTCAAGTCATTTGTCTTCTGTGGTAGTTAATTTTATAGCTAGGTTTAGGGAGGCTTTGAGAGTTGCTGAAACATTATTTTAGGATGCCCAATGACAGATGAGTAACTAAGAAAGTTGTGGTATATTGTCACCTTTCAATAACCTTTGGAAGAAAAAAGGTATTCAATTGACTAAGAGATATACTGGAAGATATATATATAGAAACTAAAGGATGATTATTATCTCTATGGAAAACTTTATTAGAATCATCAAACAAGTAAATTCAGTAAAACTCAAGGATACTCACCGAACTTAGCAATAAAAAAAGCAAATGACCCCATCCAAAAATGGGCAGAGGATATGAACAGAATATTCACTATAGAAGAGATCCAAAAAGCTAACAAACATATGAAAAATTTCTCTAGGTCACTGACTGTCAGAGAAATGCAAATAAAGACAACATTGACATACCACCTCACCCCTGTGAGAATGTCATACATCAAAAATGACAGCAGCAACAAATGCTGGAGAGGTTGTGGGAACAAAGGAACCTTCCTGCACTGTTGGTGGGAATGTAAATTGGTCCAACCTCTGTGGAGAGCAGTCTGGAGAACTCTCACAGGCTAGAAATAGACCTCCCATATGACCCAGTAATTTCTCTCCTAGGGATATATCCCAAGGAGTCCATAACACCTAACCAAAAAGATATGTGTACACCTATATTCCTAGCAGCACAATTCGTAATAGCTAAAACCTGGAAACAAACCAGGTGTCCAACAGATGAATGGCTGAGAAAGCTGTGGTATATTTACACAGTGGAATACTAGACAGCTATTAACAATGAACTCACCTTCTCTGAATGATCTTGGATGGAGCTAGAAGGAATTATGTTAAGTGAGATAAGTCATAAAGACAAAGGTGAGCATGGGATGATTCCACTCATAAACAGAAGTTGAGAAAGAAGAACAGAAAGGGAAACTAACAGCATAATCTGACTAAGATTCTAGTAGGGCACCGAAGTAAAAATCTCTGGGTGGAGGGTTCAGCTTCTCTGAGGGGAGGGTGACACAGAACTTTGGTGGTGGTAATGGTGTTAGTATATACTCCTATTAACTTATAGTCTCATAAATAACTATTTAATTAATATGAGAGGGGAAAAACGGATCAAATGTCTCAAACTTTTTGATGCATAGACTATAGCTCTGAGTATATGTTCCTTCAATTCAAGCACTCAAAACTTCAAATTGGTAATCAGATTGAATTTTAACAGTGGGCTCAAATTGTTAATACATTTCTAATAATGACTTGTTCTTTGAAATAGTGAATCTTCTGGGGGCCAGGTGGTAGCACACCTGGTTGAGTGCATATGTTACAGTGTTCAAGGACCCAGGTTCAAGCCCCTGGTCCCCACTTGCAGGGAGAAAGCTTTGCAAGTAGTGAAGTAGTGCTGCAGGTGTCTCTCTGTCTCTCTCCCTCTTTATTACTCCCTTCCCTCTCGATTTCTGGCTGCCTCTATCCAATAAATAAATAAAGATAATACAAAAAAAATTAAAAAAGGAATACTTAATCTTCTAGAAACAGATCAGGGAGAACAGAAGCAACTGGGGTCATTACTTTATAAAATACAGCTATATGTAAATACCATAAAAGGACATAAATTATGGTGAGGTCTTTTATGATACAGCAAATTCTAACAAAGGTATTTTCAAAGTTAACCCAATTGGCAAATAATTTGGTTATAACCATAAGTATCTATTGTTTCCTTAAACCCATAGACAGTAGGAAACATCCCTTTTCTCTATAAAGCCCAGAAACCTAGAGGTTTCTCCTCGAACCTCTAGGATGGGGTTTTTCTTTTCTGTATGCTTCTCTCAATTCATACCAACTGATACTACATCTGCTGATCCCAACCTAAGCAATCCAACTGGTACCACCTTGGCATGTTACACTTCAAACTGTGTCCAGACATCTTCAATGAAACAAATCCAATTACAAAGAAGACTAAGGCAAGCATAAACTTATGGGACTACATCAAATTAAAAAGGTTCTGCACAGCAAAAGAAACCACTACCCAAACCAGGAGACCCCTCATACAATGGGAGAAAATCTTTACATGCCATACATCAGACAAGAGGCTAATAACCAAAATATATAAAGAGCTTGCCAAACTCAACCACAAGAAAACAAATAACCCCATCCAAAAATAGGGAGAGGACATGGACAGAATATTCACTACAGAAAAGATCCAAAAGGCAGAGACACACATAAAAAATGCTTCCCCAAGTCTTTGATTGTCAGAGAAATGCAAATAAAGACAGCAATGAGATAGCACTTCACTCCTGTGAGAATGTCATACATCAGAAAAGGTAGCAGCAGCAAATGCTGGAGAGGTTGTGGGGTCAAAGGAACCCTCCTGCACCACTGGTGGGAATGTAAATTGGTCCAGCCTCTGTAGAGAACAGTCTAAAGAACTCTCAGAAGGCTAGAAATGGACCTACCCTATGATCCTGCAATTCCTCTCTTGGGGATATAGCTTAGTTAATTCAATACACCCATCCAAAAAGATCTGTGTACACATATGTTCTTAGCAGCACAATTTGTAATAGCCAAATTGTGCTGGAAGCAGCCCAGGTGTCCAACAGATGAGTGGCTGAGCAAGTTGTGGTATATATATACACAATAGAACACTACTCAGCTATTAAAAATGGTGATTTCACCATTTTCAGCAGGTCTTGGATGGACCTTGAAAAATTCATGTATTCATGTTAAGCAAAATAAGTCAGAAACAAAAGGATGAATATGGGATGATCTCACTCTCAGGCAGAAGTTGAAAAACAAGAACAGAAGAGAAAACACAAGTAGAACCTGAACTGGAATTGATGTATTTCACCAAAGTAAAAGACTCTGGGGTGGGTGGTGGGGGTGGAGAATACAGGTCCAAAAAGGATGATAGAAGACCTAGTGGGGGTTGTATTATTATACGGAAAACTGGCAAATGTTATTGTATTTACTGTCGAATGTAAAACATTCAGTCCTAGCTCATAGAACTCCTTAATTCCATTTCAAGTGGCACACTTCTTAACAAAACCTAGCTAAAGACCAGGGCCCATGTGACAGGGCATATGTACACATGTATCCATAAGTTAGGGGAAAATATATACCTTAAAGCAAAAGTGCACAATTTTGCAGTGAATCAATAAATGAAGCAAGCATTTAAGTAGAAAGATCTAAAAAGACACCATAAAGTACCTAATGAAACAGTCTCTACTTAGACCTAGATACCCTACTCGTCTACCTCCTATTACAAGTCCCTCAATCACTCCAAAGCTAACCTTGTCAGACAAAGAACTACAAAAGCTGAATAAGGACAAGAGACTGACAAGAGACTGACATACTTTAATGATGACTCTTTAGTCATTACCAAGCCACCCCATCACCTGGGGCCCTACTCAGGGAGTGGTGGGATTCCCATACAGACATGATGGGCCTAGACCTCTAACCATCACTCTCTCCACTGTCACTGGTCATCTCCATCAGGAACAACATAATGGACCCCTTTGTGGGCCCCTATAGGACCTTGCCCTCAGTGTGGATCAACAATGGCAGGGAATGTTCCATTCTCAGAAGGGAGGTTGGACAACACACTGTACCTACTACCCGAGTTAGATGGGTTCTGAAATTAGTGCCGTCTGGTATGTTCCCTTTTTTTGCCTCAAGGGTTATCGCTGGGGCTTGATGCCTGCTACTGGCTACTGGATGCCATTTTTCCATTTCATTGCTCTTGTTGTTGGACAGGACAGAGAGAAATTGAGAGAGGAGGGGAAGGCAAAGAGAGGGAGAGAATGATAAACACCTGCAGACCTGCAGACCTGCAGACCTGCAGACCTGCCTTACTGCTTGTGGGGCGACCCTGGTGGGTGGGGAGCCTGCGGCTCAAACCGGGATCTTTGGGTGGGTCCTTGCGCTTCACGCCTATTTCGTTCCTTCTTTATTTTCATTCTCTTCTAAGTTCAGTTATTAAAGCTCCTTGTCTTGGGATTTTGGATCTTGGGATTTCCACTACCATTTCTCTAGTCCTCAGGTCTCCAACTCAGACTGAATTTTAGCCTCCATGACTATGTGAAACTATATCTTATTGGTTCCATATTCTAGAGAACTCTAATATATTGATACACATTTAGACTGTTTCTACCTTTCAGCTATTATGCATATGCCACTCTAAAATAGACATATGCATAAGTTGTCATTTCTTTTGAGTATATAGCTGACAGAATTGTTGGGTCATTTGGAAACTATATGCATAACTTTTTGAAAACCTGACCATTTCACATTCCAACCAGCAATAATAAAGCTCCCAATTTTTTCCCCCATTCCTTGCCAATATTGTAATTTTTACATTTTTGATAATGTATTGACTTGAGATATAACTCAACACATTAGAGCATAAGATTTGAATGACTGAGGCCCCAGGTTCAATCCCTAGCACTGCTATATGCCAGAGTTGAACAATGCTCTGGTATCTTTCCTGTAAAAATAAATAAATCACTATTTTAAAAAGTACCTACTTTAGTTGTGCTAAGTAATATTTAACTATGGCTTTGATTTTGATTTCCTGAAGGTTAATTATGTTGGCACTGTTTTACGTAGTTAATGATCATATGTATATCTTTCTTGGAGAAATGTCTGTTCAGTTATTTTGTCTAGTTTGAAACTGGATTTTTACTTTGTTGTTGTTGAGTTGTAATAGTTATCTATATATAGTTGATATAAGTTCTATATCAGTTATGTGATTTTCCAAATTTTCCTCTGACTCTGTGGCCTTTTTATGTTCCTTTGGAAACAAATTTTAACATTTAGTTATATCTTATTAACATTTTAAAAATTTATTATTTGGTGACATATCAAAGAAACTGTTGCCTAACGTAAGATTACACATACATGGAAATTCACGTATTTTTTTCTGTTTGATAGTTTTAGTATTACATGTAGGTCTTTGATTCACTTAATTTGTATTTGTTCTGAGGTAGAGGTTCAGAATTTTTATATTTGATTTTTATGTGTGTATATTTTTGATCCAGAATCATATACAGTATACTAAAAAAAAAAAAAAAAAGAAACCCATCCTTTCCTCATTGACTGGCACTGACAATGTTGTTGGAAGTTATTGTGACATTTTATTTATGGACTCTAAGTTCTGTTCCATAAATTTATAGACCCATCCTTATGTTAGTACAAGTCTGATTACTATTGCTTTGTAGCAAAGTGTTGAAATTAGGAAGTTGAGTCTTTCAATCTAATTTTTTGAATATGATTTTAGTTATTTTGTGTTCCCTGAATTTCATTAAGAATTTAGGATCATTTTTTGAATTTATGCAATGAAATTCACATGTGATTTCATTAGAAATTGCACTGAATACATAAACTGATTAGGGGAGGATAGTCATCTTCACAATATTAAATCTAATCTGTAAACCTGGAGTGTATCTCTACATTTTTTAAGCCTTGTTTAATGTCTATCAACAATGTTGCATAATTTTCAGAGCGTAGCTTTTATCATTTTAGGTTAAATTTATTTCAAAGTTTAAAAAGTTTAATGCTATTATAAATACAATTTTCATAGCTTCATTTTTTGTTTGCTTATTATTACTCCATGGAAAGACAATCATTTGTTAACATTTCATTAGTTCTAATAGTTTTTTTTTGTGTGGGGGGGGTGGGGGTTGATAGCGTAATGGTTATACAAAAATACTTTCATGCTGAAGTCCCCAAATTAATCCCCTCTACTACTAACTATAAGCTAGAACTTATCAGTACTCTAGTCTCACCCTCTCTTTCTCTCTTGATATGTATATATATATATATATATGTGTGTGTGTGTTTGTGTATGTGTATATAAAATAAAAATAAATAAAATATATTTTAAATATAGATTTTTGTGGTTTCCTTAATATTCCTATATTCAAGATTGTGTCATCTTCTCTCTCTGTTCAGGATAATTTTATTTCACTATTGTGTAATTTCACTGGCTAAAACCTTAGTTTTATATCTCAGCTATATAAAGATCTGAATTTCTGTTATCAGCAATCACAGAAAGATAAATTTTATACTCCAGCTCCTTTGACTAGGCAGTTAAATTTTAACATTCAGTCCAACACCAAAATCACAAGATAAAAACTTTCCAGGGTTTATGTCAACAGAACACTCAGTTCATATCTTTGGCACAAAACAGGACTATGCTTACCCAGGTTGATACTCTGTTCTCAAATGGTGTGTTGGAACACTGGGAAAGACAAAGGAGAGGTTTTGGACATGGCATCCTTTGTGCCAGGGTTAATGCCATTAAGAGTTCATGGTCAGAGAGATTTGTTCTCTCTCACACAATTGCAGTCATATCCCCATTCCTTTCATAGTCCATACCAGAAAAGAAGATGAATGATTTTTCAGTCTACCAACCAAGTAAGCTGCTTTCTTTTTATGGCATGGAGTCAATAAACTCTGTAAGGCATTTTTTTTTTCTTTTTTTTTTTTTTTTGCCAGAACACTGCTCAGTTCTGGTTTATGGTGGTGCTGGGGATTGAACCTTAGACCTCAGAGCCTCAGGCTTAAAAGGCTTTTGCATAACCTTTATGCTATCTCCCCAGCCCAGGGCATTCTTATTAACAAGAAAAGATCATAGACAGGTCAGGCGTGTGTGTGTGTGTGTGTGTGTGTGTGTGTGTGTGTGTGTGCCTTTGAATCTCTATATCAAAGAGATCTCTGAGTTTTCACAGATTTGTGGCTATTTGTTGAGAGGTGAAAATAAACCCCTCTCTCTCACTGAAGGCAGCACTTCTTCACCCATGGCTTCAGAAATGGGATGAAATAAACATCTTGGTCCATGGGCAAACTTGGGGGAACAGGCTTTGTGTGGGAGCCTGTAAAGGTGGAAAAGCTATTCAGAAGTTGCCAGAATCCAAGAATAAACTGGCTTTGATGAGGCTAATGGAAAAGATCCAGTTCTTTGCAAAATTCATCCCCAGACTCCCTGAAGAGCACCATTGAGGAAATGTCTTGAAAATAGGTTGAATGGCATGGGGAGCAACATTGGTAGAATGGCTTTAATGAGCCAAAAAATGTGGTTTCAAATGCTACTGTCTCTGAGTGCCATTGCCTGGCTTTGCCAGCAGATGTAAAATCTGTTCACTGGAGCAAACTCAGAAAGACACACAGTGATGCTTATGCGAACTCTAAGCCAGTGAGTCACATTCACATTCAAGTCCAGAAAATCCATTCAGTCTCAGGGGAGATATGTCTGAGTTGAAGGGCAACTGTTGGTGGCCCTGAATGCATGCAAGGCTTGGGGACAGGGTTGTGTGCAGAAGAAAATCTCACAGATCTCCAGCTGGGAGAGTTTTTGGCTGGGTCTTCTTGTTGTCTGGGGGAGGGGCATTTATTGTTTACTGTACTCTGATCTTGATTTTCCTGTGGTTATCCATTTCCTGACTTTGGGCCTCTTTTCCTTTTTAAAGGCTTTCTAACTTTCAGTGGTACTGTTACTCTACTGATTACCAAGAATAGAAAAATTAAAAGAAAAATAATTTTACTATATGCTAACATTCCTATAAGCCTTCTGTTCAGGAAGAGAGCAAACTGTGGCATTAGAATAGAGCCTGACTGTATCACACCAAAGTAAAAGACTCTGGGGTGGGTGGAGGGGAGACTACAGGATGACAGAGGACATAGTGGGGGTTGTATTTTTATATGGAAAACTGGCAAATATTATTATGCATGTACAAAATAAAAAAGTATTGTATTTACTGTTGAATGTAAAACATTAATTCTCCAATAAAGAAAAAAAAAAAAAGAATAGAGCCTGAGAGGGGTTGGGGGAGATAATATAATGGTTATGCAAACGTTCATGCCTGAGACTCCAAGGTCCTAAGTTCAATCCTTAGCACCACCATAAACCAGTGTTCTGGTCTCTCTCTGTATCTTTCACTCTGTACTTCTCTCTCATAAAAAGACAGAGAGAGAGAGAGAGAGAGAGAGAAACCTGAGATTCCTTGGGGGATTTCTTTTTTCTCCATGTGTAGATGCTTGACTCTCTTCTGCCATCAAAATTCTCTAGCAGAAATATTGAGGAAAGCTCCCTAAGAGGATGCTCATAAGTGAAGTTTGGGAGGGAGAGTGGAACCAACTGAGCTTATAGTATGGAAAAGTCCAGCAGTGGATCCTCATTCAAAGGCTGGTTTCCGCCTAGGTTTGGCTTCTACCTGCCTGTGTGCAGGTCATAGAATGAAAGCTCCAGCCAGCTTCTAGAACAACCTCAAATGAGGAGATACTTTTAATTATGCTAGAAATAATTTTACCCATTCACCCCAACAACAGATTCAGGAGACTTGAGAAAGGCAGGCAGTGAGACAGTTTATTCAATTTTGCAGAATGGCACACCAGGCCAACCTGGGTTGATCAAGTCATCCTCCAGAGACCACAACCAAGTATTTATTCTCTGAGGCAGGTTTGAAACTGCCTTGTTCTACACAGATTAGGTACACAGATTCATAGTCTTATGGCAATTGGCTAAGAGAAGAGGAGGAGGGCAGCATATGGAGAGACAAATCTTTCTTTTCTAGGTCAAGAGCATGGTTTGGCCTAGGTGACCCTCCCCCCATAGTTGTGTGGCATTCTTTCTCAGGTGAGGTTTTAAGATAAGCTGTTTAATTGTTTCTACAATGATTGTTAGTAGGTACTCAGGCAGGAACTTTCCTGGAAGGCACCTAGGGAGGGGTTGGTGAAACACTAAGAGAATCTGTCCTATTCTGATTATATATAGAAATATATATGATATATATGACACAATCTTCAGTACTTATGTGATGACACAGAAGGTGGTGGGAGTCAGTAGCAAATAGAAAAGTATAGAGCAGTGAGAACATTTGATGAGGCCAAGTCCCAGTAAAGGCATAGAAATAGAAATGAACATTTTACTCCATAGCAGTTAAAATTAACTGGGAGATGAAAGCAGGGTGACCTTTCATAAAATTAGTGACAGAATGTCCTATGATTTTAAAAAGCTCCTTTTTATATAAGTTCCTTAAGAGAAATCAACTCTTCTATTAATATACTAAAGGCTTAGGATTGATTTAACATGGCTGCTTTGAATTGTAATCTCTCCATTAACTTCTCTCACTCTCCTTTTATAGTGACCATTTATATTTTAATTTATACAATGTATGTAATAAAATGACTGCAATTATACTTTGAATGTATAATTAGAATTTAATTCAGAACATTTCCTAATATAGCTCTTCTGTACTACATTGTATTTGTCCTTTCCTCTGATTCTACCACTTAATTCAAAATTAAACAGCACAGAGTTTGCGTGTCTGTGAATTCAGGTTCTGTCTTTGGTATCACATATAGTAGAGTTAAGCAGTGCTTTTTTCTCTCTCTCTTTCATAAAAAAATTCTTTTAAAAGTTAATTTTATTGAAATTTAAATAAACAATTATCTTTTTTTTTTTTTTGCCTCCAGGGTTATCTCTGGGGCTCAGTGCCTGCACTACGAATCCACTGCTCCTGGAGGCCATTTCCCCCATTTTTGTTGCCCTTGTTGTAGTTGTTATTGTTATTAGGACAGAGAGAAATTGAGAAATGAGGGGGAGACAGAGATGAGAAGGGAAAGATAGACACCTGAAGACCTGCTTCACCGTTTGCCAAATGACCTCCCTGAAAGGGGGGGTGGGGGGCTCGAACCAGTATACTTACTGCACTTTGGGAAATGCGTGCTTAACTCACTGCGCTACCACCCAGCCCCCAATAAATAATTGTATTTCCACCTTAAATCTTTAAACTTAGCTCATTATCCTCCACCCCACACCCCAAGCTTGCATCTTTACTATTGAGGTTGACAGAGTACCTACCAAAGATTTGTTCTAAACTAGAATTAATGAGGGCTGGAGAGATATTAGAATGGTTATGAAAGTGGACTTTCATGTCTGAGGCTCTAAGATCCTAGGTTCAGTAACCAGCAAGAAGCCAAAGTTAAGCAGAGCTCTGTTGCAACAAATAAACAAACAACCTACAAGTAATGATTTTAAGAGCCTTCTCCATTCCACACTTTCAAGATTTCTTTGACAATAATATTCCTACATTTCTCTAGATCCTGTTGTCTTTGAGATTCTAATAATATGTCTCTTCATCCTAGAGTTGTTCACATGAGCAGGAAAGTATAGATTCCTTAAAGTTATATTACCCTGGTTGAATTTCACTGAAGGAAAATTGTAATTCATAACTTGAAAGTGAAGTTTTAAGGAGGACTTTGAAATTCCTTTCTTTATAACTGATTCAAAAGAATAAGGAAAGTAAGGCTGTGGTATCTCCAAGGAACTAGAAGTGCAAAAGGCAAAAATAAATTAATCGGCTTGAGAGAAATTCAAAGACAAGTTTACAGGAAAGCCTGTTGTAATTACATCCTGCTGGGATTCATTTTTTTTTTAACCTGAGCAGCACCCACAGAAGCAAGGAAGCAGAGGGTAGTGGTCTTCAGCATTTCTATGAGAAAGCAATGCGGTGATGCCAGCAATGATTTCAAGCCAACATATGAAAGGATGGCTGGGAAGAGAGAGTCTGAATTCAAGACTCCAGCAGGAGATGCTCTGTGATGGAATCAACTTTGACAGGCAGTGGCAGTTACTTCTGCTGTCATCTCTAAATAAAAATCTCAGACGACATATTTAATATTCTTTTTTGAAATACTACCTTGTGTCAAATGAAGATTAAGCATATGTTAAAATCACAAGGGAGAAACTACTCTGAGAGTGGTCAAGATGACTCAGACTTCATATATGTCAAATAAAGCAAAATCAGCTTTCTCCTCCTAGGAAGTAACTTGGTTAAGTCCAAGTCTATTAAATATACATTGGGAATGTCTATTGTATTTAGACAAACTGAACCTTAGGGACTTAACACAGAACTAGATACTGACCTCACAGTAGCGTATATTAAAGGAGCTTAGTAGAAAACATGCCTTTAGTCAAGCATTTTGGGACTGATAGATTTGATTTGAGGCGACTGCTACTTGATGCTTCCTAAAATAACAGCAAATGAATTAAGTGCTAAAAACAGTATGCCTTGCTCCAAGTGCAGCGTGTTGTTGTAGTGGTAGAGATAAAATTCACAGAAGCATGACTATGAATTTTCAATGACAACAACACTTCCCATTGCCAGATGAGTGATGCTTGTCTTGATGAGGAATTGAAAATGATAAGTAGAAATCATTTAAATGTATAATGAGAAATTTGGTAAACTTGGCCTTATAAATGTACTCCCTAGGGCCAGCAGTGGTGCACCCTTTTAAGTGCCTACAGTACTAAGTGCAAAGACCCAGGTTTGAGCCACTGTTTCCTACCTGCAGGGGGGATGCTTCACAAGCAGCGAAGCACGTCTGCAGGTGTCTTTCTCTCTCCCTCTCTATCACCTCCTCCCTCTCGATTTCTCTTGGTCTTATCCAATAAAATGAAAAAAAAAATGGTCACCATGAGAGTGGATTAATAGTGTTAGCAATAAGCCCCAACCTGGTCGCCAATGAAAAATAAAATAAATATACTCCCTGAGATGCCCTTTCTCCCCAAACACATAACAATAATATGTAAAATAGGAATATAACACATTAGGAATATGTAAATACAAAGACAAACATTAACAGATTTTTATTATTTATGATTGTTAAGGGTCATGCTAGCTGCTGTAAGAGATAAACTCTGAAATATCAGTAACGCAATTAAAACAATGAGTCTCTCTCTCTCCATATATATATATATATATATATATATATATATATATATATATATATATATATATGAATGTGGGCTATCCAGTGCCACAAAAAGACATTGTCACACCAGCTTTTGCAGGAAGGAAAACATTCTCTGACTTTATTTGAATGCAAAATGGACACAGGAGGTCCTGCTCAAAATCTACCTCTCTATTCCTTTGACTTAGGGAATATTAATACAGGTAGAAAAAAAGTTGCTTGAAATATATATAAATATAGACAGATAGTTATAGTAATAATAGTCAACCCATATTTGTGACCTTGGGAGAAGTACTGTAGCTTCCAATAGAGGGAATGGGGATACAGAACTCTGCTGGTGGGAATAGTTTGGAATTATACTTCTGTTATCTTATAATATTGTGTATCAATATTAATTCACTAATAAAGTTTAAATATATAAAAGTTTTAATTAGCTCCTTGTTATTCAATGAGGTGATTTATCTTATGTTATGTCTTATATTCTGAGTAATGTTTTAATATTTTTAGAGAAATTGTGCATCAATAAATAAAGTTAGAATAAAAAAATGGGTAACAGGGCAGTGGCATTCCCAGTTAAGTGCATATAGTACTATGCACAGGGACCCATGAAAGGTCTCAGATTTGAACCCCTACCCCCCACCTGCAGGGGGGATGCTTCACAAGCTGTGAAACAAGTCTGAAGGTCTCCTCCTTCTCTGTCAAATTCTCTTTGTCTTGTCAAATAAAATGGAAAAAATGGGGGGGGGGGCAGGCGGTAGCGCAGCAGGTTGAGCGCATGTGGCGCAAAGCTCAAGGACCGGAGTTAAGGATCCTGGTTCCAGCCCCTGGCTCCCCACCTGCAGGGGAGTTGCTTCACAGGCAGTGAAGCAGGTCTGCAGGTGTCTGTCTTTCTCTCTCCCTCTCTGTCTTCCCCTCCTCTCTTCATTTCTCTCTGTCCTATCCAACAACGAACGATATCAACAATAACAATAATAACCACAGCAAGGATACAACAACAAGGACAACAAAAAGGGGGAAAATGGCCTCCAGGAGCAGTAGATTCATAGTTTGTGCACCCATTCCCAGTGATAACCCTGGAAGCAAAGAAGAAAAGAAAAAAAAACCCTCATTAATCTTAAATGTGAAAATTACTTCTTTGAGTTTTATCTGCTAATTCTTGTAATATGGCAAATACAAAGTCTAAGGTAGTGTGTCAAATAAAAGCTCTAGAGAAAATTAGGAAATAAAGTAAAAACATAATTAGTCTACTTGCTGGATAATTATGGGATTAATAACTATAACAGACGGGACTCTGGTAGTAAGAACCCCTCCCTGGTAGGCTGAATAATGGTTTCTAAAAGATGCCTATGTTTTAATCCACTGAATCTGTGAATATTACCTTAGATGTTATTAAAGATCTTGAGATACAAAATAATCTCAGATTATTAGGTAGGCCCTAAAGGTAGTCACATGTGTCCTCATAACAAACAGAAAATGACACAGACTAAAAGGTGATATGAAGACAAAGCAAAGAGGGGTTTAAGGATTTTTGTCTCAAAGATTCAAATGATAAAACTACAAGTCAAGCAATACCAGAGACATCAAACTCTTAAGAAAAGAGAAGAAATTCACTCTTGCCTAGAGTAACTCGAAGGAACATGGCCCTGTGTTTGGTGCTTTGTTACCGATTCCAGATTTATGGACTCCAAAAACATAGATAGCCTGATTCTATTGTTTTAGTTGCTATGATTTGTTACAGAAAAAATAATGTTAAATGAGATAAACCAGAAAGAGGAGGATGAATATGGGATGATCTCACTCATAGACAGATGTTGAAAAATAAGAACAGAAGGGAAAACACAAAGGAGAACTTGGACTGGAATTGATGTATTGCACCAAAGTAAAAGGTGGAGGTGGAGGATTCAGGTCCTGGTACATGATGGCAGAGGAGGACCTAATGGGGGCTGAATTGTTATGTGGAAAACTGAGAAATGTTACACATGTACAGATGACTGTATTTTACTGTTGTCTGTAAGCTATTAATCCCCCAGTAAAGAAAAAAAAATCTAAACTTAAATCGAAAGAAAATAGAAAATAAAAATTATGGAAGAAAAAAGAAGAAAAAGGTTTTCTGGAAAATCAGATGAGCTCTAGCCAAACAGGATGGAGAATTGAGGACATAAGAAGATACTCCTGCCTCTTGGATCATGATGGGTTTTCTAAGATTCTCCTCTTAAAACAAAACTTGAAATTCTTCTTATTCGGAGGGAAGAAGACAAGCAGGAATACAGCAGAGGTCTTATTTTTCAAACTCAGTTTTAATATATTTTATGTTCCCTGAGAACATTTGGACTTTGTCTAGTCCAGTTTACTAACCTTGGGTCATCTCATCACAAGTCATGAAGTAAAGGCTGCAGTTATCTTTCTTTCTCTCTCCCTTTATCTCCCTCTCCCCTCTCAATTTCTCCCTGTCTTATCAAAAAAAAAGAGGAAAAAGAGAGAAATAAAAAAATAAATAATGAAAGAGAGGAAGAGGAGAAGAGGGAAAGAAAAGAAGAGAAAACAATAGTCAAAGAGAGAGGTGGATTCCTCATACAGGAAAAGAGCCCCAGTGATAACCGTAGTGGTGATAAGTAAATAAATGAATGCACAAACACATAAGTAGTTACTTAATTGGTTTATCTTTCAGAGTAAATAGTAAAGTGTAGTTGATTATAGAATTACTTTATTGGGAACAGACAGTTGTGGACCTGGTTAAAAACACACACTACAGGAGGTTCCCGGAAGATGGCGGACTGAGAAGCTGCTAGTGGCTTGAGCTCTGACCACATCTTCTGGAAACGGTAGGATTGTCTGCCTTTAGTAGGCCAGTCAATAAGGGGGTCCTAGCGGTGACACCAAAGAGGTGACTATAACTTAATTTGGGTTAAAAAATAGAGTAGAAATAAAGGGAAAAAAATTTTTTTCTTTTAAATTATGAATCCCAAAACACACCTCCTCCCCCTCCCCCCCATAACCAGTCCCTGGGGACTAGCTCCTAGCAGGCTCCCCTGCTGAGCTTCTTTCTTTACCGAGATTCCTGTCCCACCAGGGAGTATCAATCATTCTAAGTCTATTCCCTTCTGAAACCTCTGGCCTTTTTTCTTTCTAAGTAGCCAACCCCCCCCACTCCACCCTGCATAGCTAATTAAACTATTAAAAATAAATAAATAAATAACTCTTTCCTTTCACCACTCTTTTATTACTGTTCTTTTTCTTTTTCTTTTCTCTCTCTTTTTTTTTCTTTTTATCATTCTTGTCATCCTTTCTTCCTTAATCCTACAGCTTCCAAAGCCACAGGCCACATCCCCCACATCACCAAACAGTGTGCTTTCACTGAATTCACCGATACACGTTTGGGAATTATTTTGGGGAAGAATTCTGACTCAGAGTAGACTCTTACTGCGAGTATCTCTGCTCAACTTCCCTTCCTCCTTAAGCTACCCCTAGAATATACAGTGGATAGTAGATATGCATGACTGTCTATTTCAGCTATCCTTGTCTAGTCCTGAGGTTTTTTTTTTTTTTAATTTTTTTCTCTTTCTTAACAATCAGCTGCCTCTGATCACGAGGTTTGAGGTAATCTGAGACAGGGTTTTTTTTTTTACCCTGCTCTATTTTATTATTAATATTATATAAAGGCATATATCTTCCCCCCCTTTAGGTTGATTAGAATTAACTCTTAGGGTATCTTTCATTGCTAGGGTAGTGGGCATCTTATCTATTGTGGGAGGAACTTGTCTTGTTACTCCTACCTCCTCTACAGACTCTCCCCTTCCTCCTCCTCCTAGCTAATTAAAAAAATTAAATTAAATTAAAAATAAAGTAATAAAAAAACCTTTCCTTTCACTGCTCTTTAATTACAGCTCTTTTTCTTATCTTTTCTCTTTTCTCTCTCTTGTTTCTTTTTTCTTTTTTTTCTTTTCTTTTTTTTTATCTTGTCATACACTTCTTCCTTCTTCTTTGCCTTTCTGAATTTGTGAATTATTTTGGGGAAGAAATCTGACTCAGAGTGGACTCCCTATGTGTGTATCTCTGCTCTACTTCCCTTTCCCCTCTTACTACCCCTAGAATATACAGTGGATAGTAGACTTGCATAACTGTCTATTCTTGCTATCCCTTCTTTCTTTTCTCTTTCTTCTTCACTGGGATTTGGTTACTATTTTTCCATGGACTGGAGACATTGTTTGGCTAACTGGTAGTGATTAAACTGCTTCAATACTTGCTTCAGTTGCTACTGTAATTCCTGAGGTTGGTGAGTGCAATTGTCATAAAGGTATTTAGTACAGTGCTGCTTGTACTCAAGACACAACAACTGAGGAACAACAGAGCATAAAAAAGAAAAACATAAATGAAAAAAATGGGTAGACAAAAACAAATAAAACTGCTACTCCAATGAATGAAGACAAGAGCCCAGAAGAAACTACAAATCAGCCAGAAGTAACCATAGATAAGAAATGTATGCAAGCAATAATAAACTTATTAATCACAGAAATGAAAACAACATTGGAGGAAAGGAATGCCAGTATTAGGGAAACAACAGTTGAGACCCCCCAAGGAAAATACTGATTATCTTGAGGCAATTAGAGAATTGAAAGCTGAAATAGCTGTAATGAAGAAAGAAGCTGAGGCAAGGGAAAGCAGACTAACAGAAGCAGAAAACAGAATTAGTCAGACAGAGGATGAGTTAGAGAAAACTAAGAAAGAGGTGAAAGAGCTTAAAAAGAGATTGAGAGACACTGAAAACAACAACAGAGACATATGGAATGATCTCAAAAGAAGTAACATCGGTATAATTGGCCTGCCAGAGGAAGAAAGAGAGGAAGGGGAAGCAAACATTCTAGAGGAAATAATAGAAGAAAACTTCCCAGACCTGAGTAACAGAAAGGACATTAAGATTCAAGAGGCCCAGAGAGTTCCAAACAGAATCAACCCAGACCTGAAAACACCAAGACACACCATAGTCACAATGAGAAGAAGTAAGGATAAAGAAAGGATCCTAAAGGCTGCAAGAGGGAAACAAAAAGTCACATACAAGGGAAAACCCATAAGATTATTTGCAGACTTCTCCACTCAAACTCTAAAAGCCAGAAGAGAATGGCAAGATATTTATCGAGCCCTGAATGAAAAAGGGTTTCAACCAAGGATAATATATTCTGCTAGACTTTCATTCAAATTAGATGGAGGGATAAAATCCTTCTTAGACAAACAACAGTTAAAGGAGGCAACCATCACCAAACCGGCCCTGAAAGAGGTTCTAAAAGACCTCTTATAAACAAGAACATCACTATAATACTTGCAATATATCAGAGCAAACAAAAAAATTTTTTTGAACAATGGCACTACAATACATTAAATCCACAATATCAATAAATGTCAATGGCTTAAACTCACCCATCAAAAGGCACAGAGTGGGGGGATGGATCAGAAAACATAACCCAACCATATGCTGCTTGCAAGAATCCCATCTGTCACAACAAGATAAACACAGACTTAAAGTGAAAGGATGGAAAACTATCGTACAGGCTAATGAACCACAAAAAAGGGCAGGAACAGCCATTCTCATCTCAGACACGATAGATTTTAAATTAAATAAAGTAATAAAAGATAGGCAAGGACATTACATAATGATTAGAGGATCACTCAGCCAAGAAGACTTAACAATTATTAACATCTATGCACCCAATGAGGGACCATCTAAATACGTCAAGCACTTACTGAAAGAATTTCAAAAATACATCAATAGTAATACAATAATAGTGGGAGACTTCAATACCCCACTCTCACACTTAGATCAACAAAGCAGAGAACCAACAAAGATACAAGAGAATTGAATGAAGAGACTGACAGACTAGACCTCTTGGACATTTTCAGAGTCCTTCATCCCAAAAAACTGGAATATACCTTCTTTTCAAATCCACATAACACATACTCAAGGATATACCTCATGTTAGGCCACAAAGACAGCATCAATAAATTCAAGAACATCTAAATCATCCCAAGTATCTTCTCAGACCACAGTGGATTAAAACTAGCATTTAACAACAAAAAGAAAATTATTAAAAGTCACAGAATTTGGAAACTAAACAACATACTCCTTAAGAACCACTGGGTCAGAGACTCACTCAAGCAGGAAATTCAAATGTTCCTGGAAACAAATGAAAATGAAGACACAACCTATCAAAATATTTGGGACACAGCTAAAGCAGTACTGAGAGGGAAACTTATAGCCATACAATCACATATTAAACACCAAGAAAAAGCTCAAATGAACGACCTTACTGCACACCTCAAGGACTTAGAGGAAGAGGAACAAAGGAACCCTAAAGCAACCAGAAGGACAGAAATCACTAAAATTAGAGCAGAAATAAACAACATCGAAAATAAAAGAACCATACAAAAGATCACTGAAGCCAAATGTTGGTTCTTTGAAAGATTAAACAAAATTGACAAACCCCTAGCCTGACTCACCAAACAAAAAAGAGAGAAGACTCAAATTAATAGAATTGTAAACGATGGAGCAGATATCACAACTAACACCACAGAAATCCAGTGAATCCAGCGAAACTTCTATAAAGAACTATACGCCACCATGCTAGAGAATCTGGAAGAAATGGAACAATTCCTAGAAGCATATGCCCTTCCAAAACTGAACCAAGAAGAACTACAAAATCTAAATGCACCAATCACAGACAAAGAAACTGAAACCATTATTAAGAATCTCCCCAACAACGAAAGTCCTGGACCAGATGGCTTCACAAATGAATTCTACAAAACTTTCAGGAAACAGTTAGTACCCATACTTCTTACATTTTTCCATAAGATTGAAGAAACAGGAATACTCCCTTCCACCTTCTATGAAGCCAACATCACCCTGATACCAAAAGCTGATAGGGACAGAACAAAAAAGGAAAACTACAGACCAATATCTCTGATGAACATAGATGCCAAAATATTAAACAAGATCTTGGCCAACCGGATACAGCAACATATCAAAAAGATTGTTCATCATGACCAAGTGGGATTCATCCCAGGAATGCAAGGCTGGTTCAACATCTGTAAGTCAATCAATGTCATTCACCACATCAATAAAAGCAAAGCCAAAAACCACATGATTATCTCAATAGATGCAGAGAAAGCCTTTGACAAAATCCAACACCCATTCATGCTCATAACTCTATAAAAATGGGAATAGATGGGAAATTACTCAAGATAGTGGAGTCTATATATAGCAAACCTACAGCCATCATCATACTCAATGGACAGAAGCTGAAAGCATTCCCCCTCAGATCGGGGACTAGACAGGGCTGTCCACTGTCACCATTACTCTTCAACATAGTATTGGAAGTTCTTGCCATAGCAATCAGGCAAGAGAAAGAAATCAAAGGAATATAGATTGGAAGGGAAGAAGTCAAGCTCTCACTATTTGCAGATGATACGATAGTATACATAGAAAGACCTAAAGAATCCAGCAGAAAATTACTGGAAGTTATTAGGCAGTATAGCAAGGTATCAGGCTACAAAATCAATGTACAAAAATCAGTGGCATTTCTTTATGCAAACACTAAATCTGAAGAAGAAGACATCCAGAAATCACTCCCATTTACTGTTTCAGCAAAATCAATCAAATACCTAGGAATAAAGTTGACCAAAGAAGTGAAAGACTTGTATGCTGCAAACTATGAGTCGCTACTCAAGGAAATAGAAACTGATACTAAGAAATGGAAAGATATCCCATGCTCATGGATTGGAAGGATAAATATCATCAAAATGAATATTCTCCCCAGAGCCATATACAAATTTAATGCAATACCCATCAAAGTTCCACCAAGCTTCTTTAAGAGAATAGAACAAACACTACAATCATTTATCTGGAACCTGAAAACACCTAGAATTTCCAATACCATCTTGAGGAAAAGAAACAGAAATGGAGGCATCACACTCCCAGACCTTAAACTATATTATAAAGCCATCATCATCATCAAAACAGCATGGTACTGGAACAAAAATAGGCACACAGACCAGTGGAACAGAATTGAAAGCCCAGAAATAAATCCCCACACCTATGGACATCTAATCTTTGATAAGGGGGCCCAAAGGGTTAAATGGAAAAAGGAGGCTCCCTCCAATAAATGGTGCTGGGAAAACTGGGTTGTAACATGCAGAAGAATGAAATTGAACCACTTTATCTCACCAGAAACAAAAATCACCTCCAAGTGGATCAAAGACCTAGATGTCAGACCAGAAACAATCAAATACTTAGAGGAAAACATTGGTAAAACAGTTTCCCACCTACACCTCAAGGACATCTTTGATGAATCAAACCCAATTGCAAGGAAGACTAAAGCAGAAACAAACCAATGGGACTATATCAAATTGAAAAGCTTCTGCAAATCCAAAGAAACTATTAAACAAACAGAGAGACCCCTCACAGAATGGGAGAAGATCTTCACATGCCATACATCAGACAAGAAACTAATCACCAAAATATATAAAGAGCTCAACAAACTTAGCACCAAAAAAGCAAATGACCCCATCCAAAAATGGGCAGAGGATATGAACAAACAAAACATTCACTACAGAGGAGATCCAAAAGGCTAAGAAACATATGAAAAACTGCTCTAGGTCACTGATTGTCAGAGAGATGCAAATTAAGACAACACTAAGATACCACCTCACTCCTGTAAGAATGGCATACATCAAAAAGACAGCAGCAACAAATGCTGGAGAGGTTGTGGGGACAGAGGAACACTTTTACATTGCTGGTGGGAATGTAAATTGGTCCAGCCTCTGTGGAGAGCAGTCTGGAAAACTCTCAGAATCAAAACTCCATATGATCCAGTAATTCCTCTCCTGGGGTTATACCCCAAGGACTCCATAACACCCAAAGAAAAAGAGGTGTGTACTCCTATGTTCATAGCAGCACAACTCATAATAGCTAAAACCTGGAAGCAACCCAGGTGCCCAACAACAGATGAGTGGCTGAGAAAGCTGTGGTATATATACACAATGGAATACTATGCAGCTATCAAGAACAATGAACCCACCTTCTTTGACCCATCTTGGACAGAGCTAGAAGGAATTATGTTAAGTGAACTAAGTCAGAAAGATAAAGATGAGTATGGGATGATCCCACTCATCAACAGAAGTTGAGTAAGAAGATCTGAAAGGGAAACTAAAAGCAGGACCTGACCAAATTGTAAGTAGGGCACCAAAGTAAAAACCCTTTGGTGAGGGGTAGACATCTAGCTTCCTGGGCCAGTGGGGGGTGGGAGTGGGTGGGAGGGAGGGTCACAGTCTTTTGGTGGTGGGAATGGTGTTTATGTACACTCCTAGTAAAATGTAGTCATATAAATCACTAGCTAATTAATATGAGGGGGAAAATTAATTGTATGTATCGAAGTTTTTTAAAACACAGACTGAATCTTTTTAATATATAGGCTGTGTAATTGATATGCAGTCTCTCTCAAAAGCTTAGACCAAGTAGATCAGAAGCAACCAATAGCACAGCTATATACAAGATACTGGGTACTTTACAGCAAACCATAACAAAAGGACTTTTCAAAGTTAACCCAATTACCAAATAATGTGATGATATCATTAACTATTGATTGTCTTTTTGAACCCTAAGACAGAAGGAACCTCACATCTCCACTTAGAGCCTCTACTTCCCCCAGTCCTGGAACCTTAGGATAGGGCCCACTTTCCCGTATGCCTCTCCCAATCCATATCAAATAATATTGTATCTGTCGATTACAACCTAATCAACACAACGATTGCCACCTCAACATGCTTTACTTTAGACTGTGTCCAGAGACAGAGACTTCACGTGTGGAATGACAACCCTTCAGCTTCATTACTCGGGTGAGACCTTTCCTTTCATAGTATACTCTAATTCCATGTCAGGTGGTTCACTTTCTAACGAAGCTCCAAAACCTAGATATACACCAGTTTCTGTGATAGAGATCATATGTTCACACGTATCCATAAACAAGTGCAAAATATATACCTGAAAGCAGAAGTACACTAGAGTTTGCAGTGAGTATCCCCCTAACACTTCCTCTCCACTATTCCAAGCTTTGGGTCCATGATTGCTCAGAAATTTGTTTGGCTTTGTATGTTAACTCTCTTTTCAGTCAACAGGTTCCAGATGTCATCAGGATGCCGGCCAGGCTTCCCTGGACTGAAGACCCCACCAATGTGTCCTCGAGCTCCGCTTCCCCAGAGACCCACCCTACTAGGAAAAGAGAGAGGCAGACTGGGAGTATGGACCGACCAGTCAACGCCTGTGTTCAGCAGGGAAGCAATTACAGAAGCCAGACCTTCCACCTTCTACCACCCACAATGACCCTGGGTCCATGTTCCTAGAGGGATAGAGAGTGGGAAAGCTATCAGGGGAGGGGGTGGGATATGGAGATTGGGTGGTGGGAATTGTGTGGAGTTGTACTCCTCCTACCCTATGGTTTTGTTAATTAATTCTTTCTTAAATAAACACACACACACACACACACACACACACACACACACAACAGTGTGTAAGGACACAGGTCCAAGCCCCTGCTCCCCACCTGCAGGGGGAAATCTTCACAAGTGGTGAAGCAGGTCTGCAGGTGTCTCTCTGTCTTTCTCCCTCTCTATCTCCATCTCCCCTCTTAATTTCTCTCCATCTCTATCCAATACTAAATAAATAAATGCAAAGAATGCTTGTTCATTAAAAAGGAAAATAAAGGTACTTTGTTGCCTATCAAAGATCATTGAATATGTAAATAGTTAAGAAATAATAACACCATGTTTATGGATGAGATTTAATATCTTAAATATTTTTTTCTGAAAACTAGTCTATTAATATCCCAACAGAAATGTTTTGACAAGCTGATACGAAAGCATATACAGAAAGTAAAGAACTGAGGGATAGCTGTTTATATTGAGGCTGTTATATTTATAACTACATAATAGCAGCATGGTTGTATACACATAATCCAATGAAGCAGCATGGAGAACAATACATAAAGGCAATACATTACTGAACTCAAATCTGACCCACCCACCCCCACTGTGCACAGTAAGAAAAGCCAGACACTAAATACTAGAACTTGCATAGAAAAAGATGCTTTATTATGCAAATAACACCAGCTGAAAGCAGTGGATCAGGCCACAAATCTAGCTTGATTCCAGTTCCTGGGGTTACACAGCAGATAACTATGAAGGGTGTTTGGAGGGCTGATAAAACAAACTGACTTCACTGAACTGACTGATGACTGCACTCATCATTTGATGGCTGACAGATTTCTTCTTTTGCAGAAAATGAAGCACTTAAGTAAGTTACGTTGTACTAATCATTGCATACTTCTGCAAATAAGCAATCAAAGTTGAACCAATTATTGGGTGAATGCAGGCAAACAGGACAAACAAATTTGATCAGTTTATTGACCTGATCTGGGGAGAGCAAAGTTCATCTCTATGAGGTCATTACTGAGGCCAGGGGGCTCTAGGTATTTTTCATTATACATTTCAGGGAGAATTCATTTATAAAACTTTGTGAAAAAAAATGGTGTTTTCCAGAGGTGGCAGACTAAATCAGAGAGGGACAGTATAGAAAATGGGCTACTGGGGCTAAACAGTGATGCTCCTGGTTAAGTGCACCTATCACCATGAGCAAGGACTAGGGTTCTAGTTCCCACTCCCCACCTGCTGGGGGGAACTTCTGCTTCATGAGCAGTGAAGCAGATCTCCAGTGTCCATCTTTCTCTCCACCTCTCTATCTTCCTCTTCCTTTTCCCCTCCCCTCTTAATTTCTCTCTGTCCTGTTAAATGAAAAGAGAAAAGAAAAATATATGGCCATTGGGAACAGTAAATTTATAGTGCAGGCATCGAGCCACAGTGATAACCCTGGTGGCATAAAAATAAATTAATTTAAATTAAAAATAAAGTAAATTTAAAAAGTAGATCACCTGAAAATATTTGAGGTCTCTTCCAGAATTAAAGAAAAAAAATAAATTCTAGAAATCCTGCACTCATTCCAAACAGGGGATGATATTTCTGGGATTAATTTAAATGTTTCAGTTGAGTGAATTCCTATCCACAGTTTTATGGCTGGAAAGTGGATTGGGTGCTATTAAGTCAGTGGAGAAACATCTATGGCCTCTCCTATGGGAACCAATCTTTCAAACACTTCAGAAATACAAATGAAATTTAAAAAAATCAGCACTAAATACAATTAAGTGACATATATATGTTTAAAATTTCTGCAGAATTCAGTGAAGGAATCTGATGAGGAGAAATCCAGTCCAGAACGTACTTCACAAACAGTCCCTGAAGTTATCAACCCTTGCAAATGTAAGCAACACTCAAGTTACCCAATTTTCCTTTCAGAGGTGATATTGACAGGAGAAACTAGTATATATTGCACTGAAAACTTTGTTGATTTTAATACTCTACCAGAATTTGTGATCCTTAAATACTCTGGAGTGGGCTACAATCAGGATTTGCAACAGGAACATTGTTGCCATAAACGGAAATACTGTATTACTGTGCAGATTCTAGACTTGAACCATATCATGAGTGTTTCAAAACCTGAGGCATCAGACCATTTCTAATAGCTCCACTTGAAGAATCCACTTGCTTTAAGAGGAACTTGAGCTGATTATGGTAAAAGAAATTAAGTCAAGAAATGGGAGACATTCTACTAGATGCTTTCTTTCATATTTGAAGTATAAATAACCAAAGTAAATAAGCTGACAAATCACAAAAAAAATTACTGTAAGACTGAAAAAAATTAAGAGGATCACCAGAGGGTTGGGGGGGAAAGGATGTAAAGGGAGGGGAGAGGGGTTTAGTTTGATAACAAAAATGTTGCACTTTGGTGATGAGTGTAGCAAGGATTATATAGAGGTATCAAATTATAATCCTATGATATATATAAGTATTGTGAATCAATGATAAAACTAACATTTAAACAAGAAAAGGAACATTTTGATTTTTTTGGAGGTATTGTTGAAGAACTACTTCTCAACTTTTGAAATTTCTTTGGATCTTATATTGCATTGCTACAGTTCTGTTTGGCCAAAAATGAGACTGAGAACCATGTGGAGGACAAGAGTAAGCTTTATGGGGCCAGGAGGTGGCGCACCTGGTTGAGTGCATATGTTACAGTGTACAAAGACACAGGTTCAAGCCCTCAGTCCCCACCAAGGGGGGGAGCTTTGCAAGTGGTGAAGTAGATCTGCAGGTGTCTCTCTCTGTCTTCCTATCACCCCTCCCCCTCTCAATTTCTGGCTGTCTCTATTCAGTAAATAAATAAAGATAATAAAAATAAATAACAGCAATAAAGTAAATTTAAGGGGAAAAAAGGAGTTTGCTTTATTAAGCCAACAGATTCAGTGAGTTTCTACAGAGTCTGAACCCAAGGCTCCCTCGGCTACTTGTTGGCTTTGCAAAGGGCAAAGAATGGCATTCAGGATTCATAGTGTAAGCGGATTGGACAAAAGCGAAGGCAGTGGGAACTTTAAACAGAGATTCTGGCAGAAACAGTTAAGGGTCTGGGAAAGTGAAAGTGGAAGTCAGTCATGAAGTGGGGCAATTCCCTCCCAGCCTATAGGAATTCAGGAGTGGAGCCCCACCACAAGCCACTTTGGGTCCCCCTTCCCCTTTTACTCCCAGTCTGCTGGTTTTTCCATTTTAAAGGTGATCTCTCCATACCTTCAACCTACCAGGGACACGAGACAGTAGCTCATTCAGTTTCCAAACTGAATTGTGAGATGGAAACATCTTACAATCTTTCTTAGGACGAATGAATGTGTGCAGGTATAGAGGACTAGGGGCTAAAAATAAGATTAATAAAATCATCCAGGGTATCAATCTTCCCATAACTATCTGCTAATATGCTTTGATCTTCAGAACAAAAATAAAAACATTCATTTGCACGTACAATCTTGTAACAAACTATTAATAACAAAGAAAACTATTTTGAATGCTTTATTTTTCCAGTTTTTCATTAAAAACACATGCTTTTATTTTCTCTTTCTCTTTCCTCTTGAAAAGAAAATCAGCTCACAGTGGCAAAGCCCTACTGATCACAAAACAATCCAAAAAAACCCTTGTTTTTTAAAAATTTTATTAGTAATTTAATAATGATTAACAAGATTATAAGATAACAGGGGTATAATTACACACAGTCCCCACCACCAGTTTCATGTCCCATTAACTCCAATGGAAGCTTCCCTATTCTTTATCCCTCTTGGGAGTATGGACCAAAATTCTTTATGGGAAGCAGAAGGGAGAAGTTCTGGCTTCTGTAATTGCTTCTCCACTGAACATGGACATTGCCAGGTCAATCCATACCTTTGCCTGTTTCTATCTTTCCCTAGTGGGGTAGAGCTCTGGAGAGGTGAGGTTCTATGACACATTCAATAAACAGGAACCCAAAGGTAGGAATAAAGCAGATGAAATGAGAGACCTTCAGATGGGAAGAAGCTAGGAAGTCTACTTTAGGTATGTTCCATGTGGCCCATGACCTTAGTAATTTTTTCCCGAGCCCAATTGCTACCATGCACGTAGACTGAAGGTACTGTCTGGGAAGATGGTGTCAGAGTTGAGAATAGGACTAGAAATCTGGATTAGGGCAGACAGTAGCTCTCAAATATGAGGAAAGTATATAAATACCATTAACTGTTAACCCCATCGATCTGACCTAGGGTCCATATCTATTTATATTTAGAACAGAAGCCTGTGTAACCACTGGGTCCCTATCATTCTGAGCTTGCAGTTTCATAGCTGGGAACATTCTAGACTGCACTCATTTCAGGACCAGTCTTCCTTGAGTGGCAGCATAGGTTGTCCTAGACTCTCTTTGGAGAGTGGGCAGTCCCTACCATTGCTATTTTCCATTGAGGGCAAGGTCCTGTAGAGGCCCACAAGAGGGCTTATGATGATGTTCTTGATGGAAGTGACCAGTGATGGTGGAGAGAGGGATCCATTAGAAGTCTAGATCCATTATATTTGTGTGGGAATCAAAGGGTTCTCTGATTAGAGCCCCAGATGATGGGGTAGCCTGGTATTGACCAAAAAGGCCATTATGAAAGTGTGCCAGTTTTTTATCCAGATAAAAATGATGTTTTTAACATTGAATAGTCATAATATACAAAAGTAGAAATAGTCATATAATTATTTATATATGCTTATTATTGTGTTCAACAATGGCCAGTAATTATCTTTTTCTTTATATTACCAATCATTTTTTCCCCAACTATTCACAATTATTTTGAATTAATCCCATTTAATTTCATATGGAAGTATTTCAATATGAGTCTGTAAAGTCAAGACCTCTCCTTTTAATTACTGAATTATATTATTGTTTTATAGAGATTGAGCCATGCACATGCATGATTTCACTGCTTCCTTATATATGCATGATTTCACTCAGAGAAAGGGTACAGCACTGATATCACAGGCCTACTCATGTGGTTCTGGGGTTTGAACCTGGACTTTAACTATGGCAAAGCAATACTATGCCCTGTGAGCTGCCTACTGGGAGTCTCTCTTGAATTCACTCTTATTTATTTGTTTGTTTTTATTGCATCTAGAGTTATGACTTGGCCTTGGTTCCTGCCCTACTAATCCACTGCTCCTAAAGCCATTAATCCTTCTTTGTTACTTTCTCAGTGCTTGTCTTCCTTCCTTCTTTCCTTCCTTTTACTTACTTTCCTTCCTTCCTTATAGCTTCCTTCCTTTCTTTTAACTCCTTTCTTTCTTTCCTTCCTTCCTTCCTTCCTTCCTTCCTTCCTTCCTTCCTACCTTCCTTCCTTCCTACCTTCCTACCTTCCTTCCTTCCTTCCTTCCTTCCTTCCTTCCTTCCTTCCTTCCTTCCTTCCTTCTTTCCTTCCTCCCTTCTTTTTTTAGATAGCACAGAGAAAAATTGTGAGGGGATGGGGATATAGAGAAGGGAGGGAGGGGGGGAAAGAGAGAGAGTCCTTCTTCACCAGTTGTGAAGCTTCCCCCTACAGATGGGGAAAAGGGGCTCAAACCCAGGTCCTTGAACATGGTAACATGTGCTCAAATGGATGTGCTACAACCAGGCCCCCAAGACACTCCCCCCGCCCTCTAGAAATAATTGTAACATTATCATCAGATGCCCCAAATTTCAATTACTACTCTTAAATATCACCAACATTGATATTTTCCTGATTGTCTATAAATATTCTGAATTTAATTTGTTTTATGTTTTGTTTCACAGGTTGTTTGAAATAGGATCCAAAAGGTCTTTGTGTTGCTTTAATAATCTTTGGTGTCTCTTTTAATGTAAAGTTTCACCTTTTTTCATACTTCTATTTTTGTGATTGTTGTTTTTTTAGGCTCTCAAATTCCCCCTAGTCTATATTTCATCTTTATTCTGCCACTCAGCAAGTTCCTCTGTCCTCTGTATTTTCTGTAAGTTCCATCAGTTTGAACAGATTCTAAAGTTTCATTGTTTTTTGACAAAACTATTATATAGTTAGTATGAAAAACTCGAACCATTGCTAATTTTGCCTAGTAACACTATTTTATTAGAAGTTTCTTGTTTTTTAAATTAACTTTATTGCATACATTTTGAGGGTACATTTCAGTAAATTTTGAAAAAAGTATACTACAATGTATATAATGTGTAAGATATACAATTAATCATTTCAATAAGTTCATTGGAAGTTTCAAATTGTGATTTTCTATTACTCTTTCATTTATTAGCTCAATTACTTCCATAAAAAGAAACTTTCTCTCATTGAATATTTGGTTAAACTGATAAGAAAATACCTCTAGAAAGGGTGAGGGAAAACTGTTCTTTCTCTCAACTGATCAATTTTCAGAATACTGCACTGTCTTCTGAGAGTCTTTAAAAAAATAGACTCTCTTTCTATCTAAGTGTTATGAACTAATGTATTTAGACATATACTTATTTGAATATAAACGTAATCTATGTTTAAACTCATTTTAATTATCATGATTATTGATGTTCAAATTTGATGCTTTTGCTCGATAAGAACTACCAATCTCTCCTGACACAATTCAAATAGTTTTTAATATATTTTCTACTACTTGGTATGACACAGTGTTCTTTAGCCCACTTTGTACAATTCCAATCTCAGAACTAAAATGAGTCATCTGTTCAAGGTGATTCCTTTTGGTTTTTGGTTTGGTTTTGTTTTGAAGTGGGAAATGGTGTTTTGAAAATTACGAAATATTTTTGGACTTCAATTAAATATTTTGGACTTCAATTAAATATTTCATATGGCAAAAATATAAATAAACATTGATTTTAACATGGATTATTTACTTTATAAATTTCAGTTTTCACATTTGAAATATGAAGACTACATTATTCTTTCCTACTAAATTTATGGTGCAGATTATTATTGTTGAGCATTATTTTTATCAGAGCACTGCACAGCTCTTGTTTATGGTGGTATGGGGATTGAAACTGTGACTTCAGAGCCTCAGGCAAAAAAGTCTTTTCGCATAACCCTTATGCGATCTCTCCCACCCTATGGCAGAGATTAAATAACCCAATACATATAAATTATCATGAATAACACCTGAAAAAGCAAACACATAATGTGAGATAATTAAGATTTAGTATTTTGTTTAAGTTTTATATTCATGTTTCAACATGCAGTAATTAGTTTTTATTATTACAGTATTACTCATTGACAATTTATAGTTTTTTTCATTATCTTTCCTGACACCCCAGATTTTCCTGACCTGATTTGAGCAGTCACAATATCACACAGCAGGGTTCAATTAAGGAAGCCAGGAGAAAGAGCAACCAACTCCAAAGTTATTTTTTGCTTCTTGGAAGGCCATCTGCTACCATGACCCATTTCACAACATGCAAATTCATCAGCCGACTGCAATTTCCCTTCAATCAGTGGCCCAGTAAATACAATTATGTTGCTAATTTTAAATTCCAAATGGTCAGCTCAGGTTAAAGAATGTTCATTCATCAGTCAAGGTTACACAATTAATTGAGAAAACAAGGGGTCCACATGCCAGGATTTTGACAGAGAAGTGGGAAAAAAGTTTATTTTCCCTCACCTCTATGGCCACTGGGACACAACAAGCAGATCATTTCAAATCTTTGTCTCTAATTTATTTTTTCTACTAGAAAGAACAACTTAACACATTAGTGCATAGGTTAGGAAATCCATCTCCACAAACCTACTCCTTTCAAGACTGAACTGCTATCTTGAGAAGGAATGAGTGAGTTTACCCTTGAAACTTTATGTAGAGGCCACATTAAATATAAATTAATTAGCAACAACTGAATATTTTCAAAATAATGTACTGCCCCTCATCACCTGATTCTCTAAAGAATACCACTCTGATTGAGCTGGATAATGTAACAAAAAATGCTTTACAGGAAATTATTATCAAAAGGAACAACATTTTAAAGTATTACATCATTATCAAATTTCCTAAATTTGATAGCATTTTGGTCTTAGAAAATATGCACTGAATTATTAAATTATTAAAGAGTAAAAAATATTATATTTACAAAATAATCTTAATAACTTAAAAGAAAAATAAGTGTGTGTGTGTGTGTGTGTGTGGTAAAGGAGAAAGTGAATGTATGTATAAGCACTCAAATATGGCAAAATGTTAAAAAGAAATTGGTGAAAACTGGTGAACTTACGTAAAAGGTATATGGTAGCTCTCTATATTACTCTTATACTTCTTTCATAAGTTTGAAATTATTTCAAATCAAATTCCTTTAATTAACTTTTAAAATTCTGTGAACGATAGGGAACCATAAGAAATCATGAATAGCCAAAGCAATTCTGAAAGACAAAAAGAAAAAATTGAGGCACCACACTCTCTGGCTTCAGACTGCTCTACAAAACAATAGCTATTAATGCTGTATAGCCTTAGAACAAAAGCAAGCACACAGACCTATGTGATAGAACAGAGATCCAGTAATAAATCCACATTTATGTAGACATCTGCTGTGCATCAAAGGAGCCAAGATTATGAAATGGTGAAAAGAAAGCCTTTTCAATAAAAGCCGTTGAGTAAACTGGACAGCCACATGGAAAAGAATTAAAGGAACATCTTATACAAAAAATTAACTCAATAGAAACTAAATACTTAGAGATTGATGCATAGCAAATCATGAATTACATAGCAGAATAGACAGTTCTCCAAAGAAGATAAATGGATGGCCTATAGACACATGAAAAACATATCCTTCACTAAACTCTAATATTATATTCATCTCAGCTCTCTTATCCATTATATTAGGAGGATGAGGAGGTCTAAATCAAACTCAACTACGAAAAAGAATAGCTTTTTCATCAATTGCTCACATAGGATGAATAATAGTAATTTTATGCTATAATCCAAACATTATAATTCTCAATCTCTGTTTATGTAATTATAACCACCACATTATTTATAATGTTCAACATCACTTATTAATAGGGAACTAGAAATTAAAACCACACTGAGATTCCACTTTACTTCTTTGAGTATGTCCTACATCAAAGAGGTCAAAATGAACAAGTGCTGGTGAAAATGTGGTGAACAAGAAAATCCTATACAAGTCAGGGAGAGAGCATAGTGGTTATGCAAAATATTTCCATACCTGAGTCTCTGAGGTCCCAGGTTCAATCCTTACTACCACCATAAACCATAACCGAGCAGTGTTCTAGTTTAGCAGAGAGAGACAGAGAAAGAAATAGGAAGGAAACTTTAGTACATTACTGGGGGATGCATACTGGTACCATTCCTATGGAAAATAGTATGAAGATTATTTAAAACTGGAAATACTCTATAGTCATACTATACCACTCTAGGCATTCATCTGTGGGGTACAGAAACACTAATTCAAAAGGAAATGTGGACCACTAAGATATTTTAGCAGCTGAGCACTGTTCTTACAAGCCTGAGGCTCTGCATTCAGTCTCCAGCACAGCATATGTCAGAACTGAAGAGTGCCTTCTCTCACTCTCTCTCTCTGTCTCTCTCAGAAAAACAAGTAAATTTAAATATTTAAATATACATAATCCAATGTTCACAGAAGCACTTCTCATAATAACCAAAATGTGAAATCAACCTGAAAATTCATTAACAAATGACTGAATACAGAAGATGTGGATATACATCGAATGGAATACTATTCAGTCTTTAAAAGAGATGGCACAGAGCTTTTTAGCACAAAATCTATGAAACTTGAAGTGATTATGTAAGGTGCAATAAACAAGGAAGTGAAAGAGAGTTAATGGTTTAATTCATATGGAATATAAATGAATTTGGCAAGATATGACAAAACTAATTCAAATTCTGTGTAAACTATGGGAATGGGGAGTAGTGAGGTGGGTAAGTGGAGGGCCTTCTACTATAAGGGCACTGGAACTCTGGTAGTGAGTGTGGTGAGTCACACATAGGTGTGAGGCTGTATTTGAAAACTCAAATTTTATAGTATATTAAGTCAGTGATAAGTCAATCAAAAGTGAAAATTAAAAATAAATAGTCCTATAATTGAGTTCAAAGGTCCAGTCTGGAAAGATACGTACCTTAGGAGCTTCTCAAAAATTAATTATCAGCCTAAAGAAAAGTGAGTTATTTAAGTATTAACATTGCAAGGTAACTCTGAATTAAACATCAAGAAAAACCAACAATCAAGCTGACCCTCTACTAAGACCATATTTACAAGTTACACTTCATACTGTCTTTCTGACACAATCCCTGAGAAAATTTAAACTCAACAATCCTGATACCTAAGATAGCAAAGAAAACATGGGGTTTGCATCTACCTTATGGTGACTGGTCTGACATAGATAAATGGGGAAGTGGTTCATAGCTCTGAAGTCAACCCTCTTGTTGGGAGATGTAAAGCAAGGTGCTATAAGATGAGTGAGGGTCTTGACTTCTGTGTAGAGTGAAACTGATGTCTTAGACTGTGTAGGAGAGTTTCTGGACAATTTGATGAAGAACACAGATTACCTGGAATATGTTTTAGAAGAAAAATTTAAAAGAATTTTCCCTGAGCACAGAGATAGCTCACTAGGTAGGGTGCCTGCATTACTATGGTTTGACCCAGGTTCTAGTCATGGTACCATATAGGAAGTGCTATGGCAATGGAAAAAGCCTCAGTAGTGCTGTGATCTCTAATTCCTATTATTGAAACTGCCCTACATTACAGTTAAAATTATTATGCAAACAAGGTTACCTGTGAAGTTATGATTTATAGGTTAATAACCTGTAGGCAAAGAAAGGATCTTTGGGATTCTGCAAGTGAATGTTGGTGGGCAATCACAATACTTGAAGTTAATTGTATGAGGAGACAAATAGCCTGCTGAGATTGAGCCACCAATAAAGAGAGTGAGCTTTGGAGTCATAAGCTTGACTCAGACTTATTCTCAGACTCTTTATTTCTAAAGTAGGTCAACAAGACAACAATATTTAATTTAAGAACATTGCCTATCAATATTAAATTAAATTGACAATAAAGTAGCTAACACAACATTAAGCACTTGAACAATACTTAATTACCATGAATTTCCTTCAATTCTTTCCCTCTCAACACTAGCCAATTCACTCCACTGTCATTATAACTTGCTCTCTTCTTTCTATTATTCAGTAAGTCAGAAAGTGAATTTGACCTTGACATGATGGTTTTGAAATATACCAAGTCTAGGGGCCATGCAGTGGCAACCAGTTGAACACATAACATTACAATGTACAAAGATGCATGTTCAAGCCCCCAGTCTACACCTGCAGGGTGAAGTTTTGCAAGTGGTGAAGCTGTGCTGGTCTCTCTCTCTCTCTCTCTGTCTCTGTCTCTCTCTCTCTCCCCCTTCCCTCTCAATTTCTTTCAGTTTCTACCCAATAAATAAATAAATAAATATTCCAAACATATAAAAATACCTGGCTCCTTCTTTGGCAGCCAATGTATTTTAGTATTTTAGTCCTAAATGTTTATCAAACATTTCAGAATATTGAAAAACAAATCTATTTATAGTCAAGGAAGATAAATATTTATTCTTAGTAAGAATGTTACAAAGGCCATAAAAGACAGATTATTTTCAGAATCTCCATCACTATTTTAAAAGGACTGAATAAATTGGTCCACTTTTTTTGTTTTAACTAGTTATCTTGGGTTTTGGCTTTTTATTTAGTTCTGAAATTCAGCTAGTCTCAAACTTAATGCCATCATTAACTTTTTAAAAAAAATATTTATTTTATTTATTTATTCCCTTTTGTTGCCCTTGTTGTTTTATTGTTGTAGTTATTGTTGTTGTCGTTGTTGGATAGGACAGAGAGAAATGGAGAGAGGAGGGGAAGACAGAGAGGAGGAGAGAAAGATAGACACCTGCAGACCTGCTTCACTGCCTGTGAAGCGCCTCCCCTGCAGGTGGGGAGCCGGGGTTCGAACCAGGATCCTTATGCCAGTCCTTGTGCTTTGCGCCACCTGAGCTTAACCTGCTGCGCTACAGCCCGACTCCCAACTTTTTATTTTCTTGTTAAATCAAGACACCAAAGCTACAGATTAGCCTAGTGCTTGTTAGAAGAATAGGAATTTAGATTTCGATTTTGGTCACCAAATCTCAAGTTGTAGGGAGGGGAAATTAACTCTTACTATAAGAGAAAACACCAAGAACTGCTACTGACTGCCTAGACTTATTTGCCTAGGCAAATAATTGAGAGATGGGATTGGTATGAGAAAAACTAGGTTTGTTCAGGTGCTAGTAATCTGAAAAGATAGCAGACACATGCTCCAAAAAAAAAAAAAAAATCTTCCTTTTTCGATAGGGGTTGGGCCTTAAGCAGAGTGACTTGACTTGAGAAAGAAATATGTAGTGGAGCTGAAAAATAAAAATAAAAAGAAGTCTAGTCATAAGGCTAATTGGCTGTGATCGGATATTCCAGTACCATCACCAGGACATGGTACTCAGCTTGGTGCAAAACTGAAAATACATTGTGAAGTGACATCTTTCCCTGAGACCCATATGTTATCAGTTTCTTAGTGCTAGAGCCAGATATTTATTCTAGTCTGTCATTTCCCATCCACTAGTGACTGGCTCCTAGCTAAGCAACAGTAAACACAATGTGTGAGAACATCCTTTATCATTAAGAGGGAGACAAGGTCAAGGGTAAGAGGGGAAGTGAGAGATTCTAGGGGAGGGGAGGAGACATGGAGTTTCTAATGCTTATGTACTTATAACTTTATTTCCTCTGACCAAGTGACTAAATAGATTGGAAAAACAAACAACCAACCAACCAAAAAAAAAACAACAACAACAACAACAAAAAAAACCAGGCTCCATTTTAACTGGGTTCCTAAAGACTGGGAACCTGCCTTAGTTATTTTTGCAAAGTGTTTGGTACATAGTTTTTCAAAAAATTTATCTAAGATGACTGAATTAAATTAGATCTAGGAGCTAAGAATGGGAAACAAGGAAAGTAGAAATTAAAAAAAAACTGAAAAGGATAAAATATGAACTAGTCTGGTTGTAGGAATATGGCAAGCCAGGAGACCCCCAACTAATCTTTTTATATCATGGTTAATACAATGGCATAGTGTTCAGTAACTAATGGAGAAAATATTCTCCAGAATTTTTCTTGCAAGGGCACTAGCTATGTCAGCACTTACGTGGGTTGATGACCAGCAAGGAAGGCAAGCTAACCGGTTCTTCCTTGCTCGTTCAAGAGAAGCGATATAGACAAGAGACACCAGGGATAATTGAAGCACTCTCGTTTAATGGCTGATGGATATGAGTTTAAATAGAGATTCAGACAAAGAAAATTTTTCAAATATGTCAGAAATTATAGGTTTCTTAAAGATCAGCTTGCCTCTATGGTAGGGGGCTTGTATGACAGAAATTGATGAGATACATAAAGGTCAAGACAATTATTCTCCATGATGCAAGCAACTTAGTTATCCAAAGGTATTTGAGAGAAACATAGGGGTTAAACCAGCAGGGTGAGATAGAGAGAAGATAAACAAGCTTGATAGATATCAAAAGGCTATAAGGAAATAGGATTTGGAGTTTCAATGACTGATGTCAGAGAGGTGTTTGATGGAGTATGCTTTCTCTGTTGATCAAAAGTGAGGTGATTGTGTGAACTCTGGGTGACTATGTGAACTTTGAATGAACCTTAAGACAGGCAGCCATGTGGCCTGCAGTTAATGGGGAGAGGCA
Source organism: Erinaceus europaeus (assembly GCF_950295315.1). NCBI lineage: Eukaryota > Metazoa > Chordata > Mammalia > Eulipotyphla > Erinaceidae > Erinaceus > Erinaceus europaeus. The sequence goes on from NC_080165.1 coordinate 47,140,492, forward strand.
GTGAGGTTTCTGTGGGCTTGAGAGTCTGAAAGGGAAGAACTAAGTCTAAAAGACTGTTTTTCCCTTTGCTCACTTTGGTGAGAGAGACTAACAAGGGGGTGTCTTTCCCAGAACTCCATCCAAGAATGGGGGGAGTTTTCCCTAAGCTCTATCAAGCTTACACATAGCCCCACATAGATATGTCTGGAAAAAAAACAGTTGTTAGTTCTTCAAGGTAATAGGTAAGTAACTTCCTAAATTTACCAGGTATGGACATAATTGCTTATAGTAGAGTAGGCCCAAGGGATGGCAAGATAGTTCATTTACAAAGGTGCTTGGTCAGCCATAGATATTAACAGCTTTGAGCCCAGTCCTCACCATACTGGGGGACACTTCAGTGCTATGATATCCTTCTCTGTCTCTTTCTTCCTCTACTGGGAAAAAGGCAGCCTGGAGTGATGAAGCACGATGACAGAAAATACTAGGGCAGAAATTTTTACTTCTAAGTTGAGAATGGAGAGAGAAGGAGAAGAATCAATGGCAAAAGAACCTAGACTTGTGAGAATTTCCCTGTGTTGCACTCTGAACAAAATGTACAAAACAATCAGAAATGCTTTCCATGTTTAGCGGGGAAGCAATTAAGAAGTCAGACCTTCCACCTTATGCACCCCATAATGACCCTGGGTCTATACTTGTGGGGTTAATTGTGAAAGCATGGTAAGAGCATAGGGGAACTCCCATCATAAAGATGGAGATTTGAAAAGATACCCCACCTATTTCCCTTTCAGGGGCCGAGCATGGAGGTAAAAGCTTTCCTGACTTAGTTTCCCCCTTGTCAGTCTCCCAAGCATCACAAGAACCTACACCCCCTAACACTCAACTCATTTCCTTTTTATAAACCAGATGGTTTGCCTGCTTAAAGTTCATTATAGTTCACCTGCTTTTGATCACACATACTCCATTCTGCCTTGACAAAAAGGCCCTTTTTTCTATTTCCTTCACCTCCTCCTCCACTTTAGTCTAACTCCTCTATCTTATCTCTCTGCCTTCAAGGCTCCTTTTCTGTCTGCTTCTCTCTTGCCACTAATCACTACAGAACTCCCCTTTACCACTATCACTTCTTCTTCATTCCTTGGAACTTTCACTATGAAGGTTCTGACCTTCAAAACCCATCACTATCACCTCATGTGAAAAATGTCCTTTGTTTCCTTCTGCTACTTAAACCCTGCCTTCTGTACAATAAAATAGATCATTTGTGATTAAAATGGCCTCCTGGTCCTTTTCTGTTGTTAGCCACTAGAGTAGTTAACACAAGAGGCCAGTAACAATGTTTACCTCTTTTGAGAGGCCACCCACGCAACTACCAGCACATACTCCCAGAGGAATAAAGAATAGGAACACTATTAAGGGAGGGGATGGGATATGGAGTTCTGGTGGTGGGAATTGTGTGGAGTTGTACCCCTCTTAGCCTATGGTTTTTGCCACTGTTTGATTTTTATAAATAATTTTTTAAATTTTTTAATAAAAATTTTTAAAAAATTCTAATTGAAATGGGAGAAGATACAACTTGATAAGCTATTTCAGGTGAAGAAAACTAAAGGCAGCAAACCAGGAGGTGACAGAGTTGTGGTTGAGAGGCCAGGAGAAAACAAGGTATAAAAATAGTTTGAGGATGGCTATTGGCAAACTTTGTAGAGCACACATGTTAGTATGCACAAAGACAGGGTTTAAACCCTTAGCTTTTACCTGCAGGAGGAAAGCTTCAGAAATGGTGAAGCAGTGCTCGCTCTCTCTCTCTCTTTCTCCCTTTCTTTCTTTCTTTCTTTCTTTCTTTCTTTCTTTTTTTTTTTTTGATAGAAATTGAGAGGGAGAAGCAATAAAAGGGAGAGAGGGTGTCGGACCTTAAGCTAGCCCCCCCCCTTCATCCTCTATTGCTGATACTATGGTCTATTTACATAATCATTGTTTTTCCTGAGACCCACCCTGCCTGCAGGGTATTAATTATCCCATGGGTTAAAACCTTCGGAAGCTTTCTACCTTCCTGCTCTTTCCTTTTCTCCACCCCCTTTCCTAGCCATTTCCTTTTCCAACTTGCCCTTCTGTTTCAAAATATATAAAATATTGTCTCTGATCAATAAAGATTGTGTTCCCGCTCCACCATGAGTTCCTGGTCTCTCTCCTACGTCGCTGAGTAAGCAGCAGCCCAGGTTGGTTCCAGTCGAGTTCTCTCCAATCCAGAGAGCATGTGCCTGGGAAGAAACACCCTCACGCTAGCCTGGCAAGAGAGAGAGAGAGAGGAAGGAAGAAAAGAAGGAAGGAAGGAAGGAAGGAAGGAAGGAAGGAAGGAAGGAAGGAAGGAAGGGAAAAAATGGGGAGTGGGGCAGTGGTGCATCTGGTTGAGCATACAAGTTACAATGCTCAAAGAACTAGGTGTTGAGCCCCTGGGTCCTCCTGTAGGGGGGAGCTTTGCAAGTGGTGAAGCAAGGCTACAGCTCTCTCTCTCTCTCTCCCTCTCTATCAACTTCTCAATTTCTGGTCATCTCTATCCAATAAATAAAGATAATAAAAAAGAAAGAAAGAAAGAAAGAAAGAAAGGGAGGAAGGAAGGAAGGAAGAAAGAAAAGGCTCTAACAGAAAGAAAAAAGGGGGAAGGGAAACGCCACCAGGAAGAGTGAATCTGTCCTGTTTGAAAAAAGAAGTGAGAGTTTCTGGATTATGTCAGGTCATAGATTTAGGGTTTAGACAATCTCTGGGCAGATTATCCGAACTCTGGGCATTGCTTACATGAGACATTTAAAGTACTGTGAGGAGGTTCCAATAAATTTCATTCAGTGCTGAGTTTATTGAATCAAAGATCGTGGCACTCATTGTGTTCCAGAGATTATAGCAAGAAGGTTAAAAATGACTATAATAATAGTGGAGGCAGTAATAGCATACATTACTATTAATGTGCATTAATAAAATACATGCATAGACACACATATTTCTTTTCTGCAGGAACTCACAATGTAGTTGGGTCTGACTAACCTATTACCAATAGAGTACAAAATAAAATCAAAATACCTTGAGGTTCAAAGGAACTATATAGGCTCAAGGAGAGAAATAGTTCGAAGTTGGACATGACTCAGGAGGGAGGCTGCTTTTGACCAAATGGGCAATGAAACATTAAATAGGATTTCAACAGAAGTTTGGAGTGAGGATATTCTCATAGGAGAGAACATAGCTGGTCTGTTTGGCTGATTAGAAGGGACACAGATTTGTTCTGATTCTTGCCCCAGGAATCTGGCCGTTAAAATATTTTTACTCTTTGAAGCATTCAACCAGTTTTATTGCCACTGACCAACACTTAATAGTGACTGGGCTTATTATTCACTTGGTGACTGAGCCAAACCTGGTGCTTTTATTTGTGATTCCTTTCACTAAGAGAAGATAAGTTCAGCTCAGGTTTAGTATTTACAGAGGAAAGTGGACCAAGAAAAACCCTGATGCAATGTATTGAGGGGGTAATGATACTCACTAGTTTCTACCAAAGTCTATAATTAGCTTATTCATCAAATATATATTGAGTTTATTTACTGAGTCTGACTTTTCTTGGTTAATACAGAGGACAATGTATTAGCTGTATTTCAAAGTTCATCTACACAACCACAGTGATTACCATTCCCTACAACTAAATGTCCTAAACCTTTTGTATTTAATTTATGTCCTTGAGTTTTCAGATATTCAAAGATCATTAGTGCAACGATACCCTTTCCTCTTTTTCACATTTAGAAAATATCTGAATCTCACAGGAACTGATATTGCTTCCACCAAGCAATAGGAAAACATTTTGTTTTAATTGCTTCAGACATTCTGCTGGAAGAGAATCAGCAGAGCATCAAAGCAGGTCTCTTTCATCTGATCTTTCTTTCTGACATCTGCACCAAGTAGGCAAGTTGTTCTTTTGGGCTTTTTGATGGTGCCAGGACTTCGTAAATATTGCCAAAGAGCCCAAGTCAAGTTGGTAGGTTGAGTCCAGGGGGGTGATTCATCTTTCTGCAGGGAGCTGTTATTACTGTTTATTTGTCTCTGGCCAGAGTATCCCAGTCTCTGAGCTCCCACCTGTGGCTGGGAAGCTTGAAGTTGAGCCTAAAGTCTTGTTTGTCTCAAGTTTATGCTCTGAACTGAGAGGTGAAATATGCTCAAAGTCTATAATGCTGGAATTCAAGCTTTTGTTATATGAACTCAGATGGTTTATATTCCTGGAAATGATTCCACCCGAACCTAATTGAACAGTCTACTCTGTTTCCAGAAGTCTCATGATTTTTAAGTGTTTTCCTCAGATTCCTTTAATGGTGTCCTCCTGCAAAAAGAAAAAGAAAAAGAAAAATATTTGCATAAAAACATAAGCTTGAGTAAACAAAATTGGGAATGTTAAGTAGTCAAATTTTAGATGTAACTTTTGATTAGCAGCAACATGGTTCCCTCTCTATTGTCTTGATAAGTTTGATCCAGTCATTCTTATTTGGCAAGTCGAGGCTTTATATTCTTTGGATTTCTAAATGCTTCTTCAATCCCCATTGTATCCTTGGGCAGCTCTCCTAAAAGACATATGTTTGGCCATGAGCTTTGTGATGGCAAGATTTTGTCGCATGAGTAATTGATAATTTCTCAGTCGTCATTCTAAATGTTTCAGTTCATTTCCACTTCATTTAATTTTGACTTCTATAAATCAGAAAAAGAAAGGAAATTGAGGAAGAGTGGTCATATTTTTTTCTTGATTCCATGGGTGTCAGAACCAGTTGAGAAAGTGCTATTGTAATAAAAATTCCATAATATAACTAAAAGTAACCAAAGAATGAGACCTGAGGCCACACAGAGGGCAGGGAGTTACATTTATTTTACGTTAACGGGTTACAGGCGGATTCCTACCAGACCTGCACAAGATTATACCGCAGCACCCAGCTTTTATCAGTTTCAAACTGGGCACGGCATAAGCTGATTGGCTAGAAACAGAGTCCATGAAGGCGCTGACAATAAAGGTGAGAGCAGGGTGCCCACCACTTGGGATACTGGAATGAGGAAGTGGGGGTTTATCAGCAACCCACAGATGTTTCCATTTCACTACAAAGAATGTAGCTCTGGATCATTATTACTAGTCAAATATACAGATTTTTTGCTACAGAAAAGAGAGAACTTCATCTAAGCTCAGAACATTTGATTCTACAGCAAGAATTATTTTTAATCAATTTTTTTCTGCTCGTCCCCCCCCACTGGATTATTACTGGGACTTGATGTCTGCATGATGATGATTCCACTGCTCTGTAGCCATATTTTCTTTCTTTTTCTTTTCTTTTTCTTTTTTCTTCTTCTTTTTTTTTTTTTTTTTTTTTTTTAGTGAGGCAAGTATAATAGGAACTAGGTGAGGAGTATCTAAGTCTAAGTAGACACTATTTCGTTATGAGCTTCATACTGACTCACTGTAGACTATTGTGTACTTTTGCTTTCAGGTATATATTTGCCCTAATTTATGGATACATGTGAACATATGCTCTATCTCATGGGACCTAGTCTATATCTAGGTTTTGGGACTTTGTTAGGAAGTGAACCACCTGGAATGGAATTAGAGAATACTATGAAAGGAAAGGTCTCACCCGAATAATGAGGCTGAAGGGTTGACATTCCATACCTGACGTCTCTGGACAGTTTGAAGTGAAACATGCTGAGGTGGTACTCGTTGCATTGATTAGGTTGGGATCAGCAGATGCAATATCATTTGGTATGAATTGAGAGAAGCATGCAGGAAAGTGAGCCCCACCCTAGAGGTTCCAGGACTGGGGAAATGCAGGCTCTATAGAGAAAGTGAGAGTTTCCTGATTTCTTAAGGCTTAAGAAGGCAATAGTTATTACAATAATCACATTATTTTGCAATTGGGTTAACTTTGAAAAAATCCCTTTGTTAGGATTTGCTGTATCATACACAACAACACCATAATTTATGTCCTTTGAAATTATTTGTATGTAGCTGTGCCACCGGTTCCTTCTACCATTCACCATTGTCATAGTAGAGCAAGCACTCTATTTGAAACCCTAGAGGAATACTAGGTCCAAGTGTTTCATGGTCCTTTTATATACACAAAACAGTCCAAAGTATATTTAGAGAGTTTTTATTTTGGCTGTCTCCTAACCTCAAATGTAAGACAATAATAATTAAAATTTTCAGGCATCTCTGTTTGGAACCCTTTTCCCAGGCCCAAGTCTCTAAATTTTAGTCCAGCTGCCTCAATTTTCAGTGTAGTTTAAAGATATTCTGAATTGTAGAAAAACACATGGTCTACATCTTCCATTTAAGAATGGAAGGATTTTTTTGTGTTTGGGTGTATATCTTAAAATGGCACCAGGGCAGTGGATTCTTTGAAACACAACTCTCTCTCAGCTTGACCCTGCTGGCTTCCTTTAAAGTTGCAAAGTTCCCATTAGGCTGAGAAATCTGCCCTCTGTCCAATTTGTGACTTCCAGGGATTGATCCACATTGAAGGAGCATTTCTGAGAGCCTTTGACTTTTGAGGTACACTATGACTCTGCTGTTGAGAGCTGGGGTTTCTAGCGCCACTGCCACTGAGAGCCTACTAAGATACAGGGCTTGGGGGTGGGGTGTAAACCTCTGTTCCTCCTGTTCATGTTCAGGACCCAGGCTGACTTATGGTGCTCTTCTTGTCTGTATAACACCAAGCTGCCCAATGCATGTCAGAGAGCCTAGACAGGTGAAGAAACAGTCAAACTGGGGTTGGGGAGGGTTCTAAGGTAATCCAGTAACGGCATCTATCTTCACACTCTCAGATCAAGGTTCCTCAGTTTTATTGAATGCCACCCAACTTGAGGGGTGGGGGAGTAGTAAGATATGTGCTCTTCAGGGGACTGTATAGAACCCCTAAGAGCCCAGGACTTGCTGTTGCCTGCCACAGGAGGCTGAGTAGTCTAACTCAGAGACTTTTAATTTAATTTTCTTTTATTTAGTTATTATTGGATAGAGACTGAGAGAAATTTAGAGGGGCAGGAGGAGGTAGAGAGGGAGAGAAACAGGGGGCCAGGTTGTGGCACAACTGGTTGAGTGCACATTTTACCATGCGCAAGGACCTGTGTTCAAGACTCAGCTCCCCACCTGCAGGGGGTAAACCTCCTAAGTAGTGAAGCAGGTCTGCAGGTGTCTCTCTGTCTCTCCCTCTCTGTCTCCACCTTCCTCTCAATTACTGGCTGTCTCTATCCAAATAAAAGATAATAAAAAAGGGGGGGGAAGAGTGAAAGAGAGAAACAAAGTGGCACCTGCAGCCCTGCTTCACACGTGTGAAGCTTTTCCCCTTCAAGTAGGAACCCGGGTCTTGATTCTGGGTACTTGAACACTGTAATGTGAGCAAATAAGCAGGAGAGCCACTACCTGGCCCCTGACTCAGAGACTTTCTAAGTTTAAACTTCAAGCCTTCAAGAGCAACTCAAAAGATTCTATCCTTGAGTTCAATTCAATCCTTGTACTTCTCACACAACTGAGATTCAGCTAACACTCTCTGACATGTATGTGACACTATCTTTTACCCTGGATATTTCTGAGAGAGGTTGCCACAAATCTAACATGCCAAATCCTCTCCTGTTGCTTTTTTCCTTGCCATTCTCATTTTGATTAATTTAAAAGAGATGTTTCAAATCTATTATCTATTGCTTTTGGCTTTTTTTTTTTTTTTGTAGAGTATACAAATTATTTCCATGAACTCTAGTAGCTTTAATCTAAGGAGATCTGAATGGTTTTCCTGTAAATGAAAGAAGGATGTTGATCTCTCATCTACCCTGGAGACCCCAAGGCAGTTAATTACTAGCAGTGCCTCAGTGAACTGAATTGTCCTCATGTTTCATAGCTGTGCTTTGGGTGGTAGCCACATTTCTTGAATGCAAAGATGAAATGCTCTGAGATTCCTGGAGCTAACTCTGTTTCTGATATCACTCTAAAAATTCTCTCTTTTAACCACAGAAAATCATTTATACTCCATAGTTGCTGACACAAAACCAGACAAGGCTGGTAAAAGTGTAACTTTCCACTTATAGGCCCTGGAAATCATCTTCAGGCATTTTGAAGTCAGCCAGTTGGAAAGATAATAGGTTCTTGAAGTCTCCTTTTTAATTTTACTCATTAATCTCAAATCACATTAGAAAGTCTAGTCATCGTTTGTTATACCACACACAGCATCCAGAACACAGAAGGAGATTTTGTGTGTCCCCTTCCTCACTCACTGAGTAACCCCTGGTCATAGTTATAGTTAGTTCCACTCAGAGAAGATTTGTCTAAAGAAGAATGTGTAAGATTAGGTCACTCTACTAGTCTGGCCATCTAGTGATCCGTTCTTTTATTTTAAAATAAACCATTACATTAACAATGGACTTTTATAAGCTTATAACAATTTAACTTTGAACATATATAAGAGCTCTCCATACACTCTCCATATACTCTATAGTTTTTATGTCACAATTGACATCTCTTAACACCGAGTATAAATTAACAAATATTTGCACTTATAATGACTTTTAATAGTTTTGTCTTTTAACCATAATACTAGAGTTACAAATGATTTACCCATCATCATTACAACATTAAATTAGTTTGAGTTTAACAATGTATTTACCTTGGCCAGTGAGCCTTATTCCTTTGTTTTCCTGTTATTAACTAGCATCATTCTGTTTTTACTTGAAGAATTCCCTAACACTTCTTGTAAGGTTTTATCTAACGATGAGGATTTCCTCCACCTTTTGCTTATCTGATAAGTTCTATCTTTCCTTCAATTCTGAAGAAAACTTGACAGAATGTCTCATGGCTAGCATCAGTTCTTCCAGCTACTCCTTTTTGACCTACGAAGTTTTTGCTGAAAAAAGAAAAAAAAAACTGCAATAGTTTTATGGAGTTTCCTTGTATGCAAAAGTAGCCTTTGTCTTGCTGCTATTAAGATTATCTCATTATCTTTAACTTTTGAAAATTCAGTCAAAATGTGTGTTGGTATGGGTCTATTAGGATTCATCTTGTCTAGAGTTTTTCTGTACTTTCTGGACTTGAATGTTCATTTTTATCCCTGAGTTTGAAAAATGCTTCAACTATGATTACTTCAAATGCATTTTCTACCTCTTTCTCTTTTAGAGACCTTTGTAATGTACATATTGTTCCACTTGATAGTATTCCATAAGATTTCCTCATTCTTTTTCATTCCTTTTTTCCCCCCTCTGATGAATGAATACCTCTATGCTGTCTTTAAGTTAGCTGATATATTCTTTGATTTTATCTAGTCTGATTTTGAGCATTTTTCTTAATTTTTTTTAAAATTTAAGTTGCTATATTATTGAACTACTTAATTTTTATTTGACATTCTAAATTTATCTATTTGTTGAAATTGCTGCTTTGTTCATATTATTGCTGTCCTAGCCTCCAAAGTGCATGTTTATGACTATTATTTTGAATTTTATTTTAAGAATATCACTTATCTCTATTTCATGAAGGTCTACATCTAGAATTCTTTTGTTTGTTTGTTTTAACCAGAGCACTGTTCATCTCTGGCTTATGGTGGTGCGGGGGATTGAACCTGGGACTTTGGAGCCTCAGGCATGAGAGTCTGTTGCATAACTATTATACTATCTACCCTCCCCCCTATATCTAGAATGCTATCTTGTTCTATTATTTGGAATACATTTTCCTATTTCTTCTCTTCCCTTAACTTACTCTGTTGGTTTCTCTGTATTATATGCAAGACCTGTCTCTCTCATATCAACAAAGAAATTTTGTTTTGAAGATAAACTTCACCATTCAACTGGTGCAAACTTTTGGTTGTCTCTCACATCTGATGACTGATATTTCCTGTTATTGGTTTCTTCCAACAGTTAAGGGTGTACCAACACCTGGCAATGTCTCAAAGAAATTCAATATAGTCAACAGCTGTTTACTGGTTGATGAACCCAGACTCCCAGACAACAACTGGTAAAATGTGGTTAATCGTATTATACAGAGAAACTTGGAGATAAACTTTCCATCTTTATCTGGGATTGGTTCAAGTATAAAACCACTGAGGTAGGGAGGTTTACCTTCATCCTCTGAGAACTTTATCATTATTATTTGCATTAATTCTGATCAGATTATCAGTGACTGCACAATGAATCTACCATTGCCAGGGGACTTTTTTTTTTAATAGACACAGAGAGAAATTGAGAGGGAAGGGGAGATAGAGGAGAAAGAAAGGGAAGGAGACATATGTAGCACTGCTTCACTGCTTGTGAAGCTTCCCCTCAAGGCACAGTAAAGTGCTTACTCTACTGGGTATGCCAGTTCCTGGCCTCCAACTTGTTTGTTTGCTATGGGACTTGTGATATAAGACCTGTGAGATATAAAAGTTAGGAGATCCAAGGGTTCATCCCTTGAGGATGAGAAAATCTGAAACACCAAACATATGCACAAACTCCTTCCAGATGGAATCTGAAGATTGGAAATGATTAGAAAGAGAAGGCTGGGGAAGTGTCCATAAATTTCCTTGATCTGGGAGGGTGGAGGCAGGGTGGAAGTGGGGGTGGGAGAGGGATTGGTGAGTCCCAATAGTTATTTATACAGTATATGGATTGGTTGGATTTTTTTTTTTTTACAAGATAATAAGAGGTTGTTCTATTGGCCACAGGTTCTAAAAAGCAAAGCTGAAAATAGCTGCAGGATCACTTCCTGAAAAGCTTTTGATTGTGGGAAGGATCTTGGTATCTGAACCAGTTTTTTGTCAGTTTTCTTTCTTTTCTTTTAATTTTTATTATCTTTATTTAATTATTTATTGGGTAGAGACAGCCATAAATTGAGTGGGAAAGGAGAGAGAGAAAGGTACCTGCAACACTATTTCACCACTTGAAAAATTTTCCCCCTGCAGGAGGAGACTGGGGGCTTGAACCTGGGACCTTAGACATTGTAATACGTGCACTCAACCAGGTGCACCACCCCCTGGCACCTTTACCAGTTTTCCACAGAGAAGAAATCCATCAAATCCAAAGTAATAGTTATGTGCAAAATTGACTAGAACCTTTACTGACAAAGTCCAAGAGATAGAAGACATGATTGTTATTTTTTTTGAAGACATGATTATCTTAAAGTAGCACGCAGAGGTGTCTGGGAGATAGCTACTCAGTATCGTACACACTTTGCCACACATAAACACCTGGATTTGAGTTCATGACTACCACGTGGGAGCACCATGCAAATGGGAAGACATCACAAACAGTGCTGATGAATCTCTCATTCATCCTCAGCCTCTCTCTCCCTCTCTATCTCTCATACTCTGTTTAGATAAAAGAATAAAAAAAAGAGTTCTATGAGAATGGTGGAATTGTGCAGGCATTAAGTCCTCAATGCAAACTCCTCATGGTTGAAAAAAAATGTAGCAAACAGAAAAAACTTTAGTTATCAAACTCCAACTTGCTGCTTGAAGTTCAGTGAATCAAGAGACAAGGACTGGTGTGAGTAAAAACAGTTTTATTCATTAACTGGAGAAGATGACATATTCATAGCTAAGAAACCACCTTGCTATCAGACTGGAATTTGTGAATATGTAAGGAAGAAACTGGGTAATGAGTCAGTGAGGGAGGTAAAGAGGTCTCTCTGGCCGGCTTCAGTAGACTGATGAATCATCAGGGCATAATCTCTGGGGCATAGTTATGTTTGATATAACACTGAAGATAACATTGTTAAGTTACATCTTTTCCAGATGTTTGCATTCTAGTCTTCAAGATCTCTCTGGTATATGTAGTATTTGTTTCTGTTTGTTCTTTTTACACCCATCAGTAACTAAATTTTTACCAGTAAGAGACAGTCAAGATAAAGGTCAGGAGGGGGGGACTGAGAGACCAGAGGAGAGAACAAGATGGAGTTTCTAGTGTCTGCTCACATACATGTTCTTTTTCATTTTCTTTCTCTCAAGTATCACAGATGAAATTTTTTTATCTGTTCCTTAGAAACTTCTTCTTCTAGCGCTTGCCCTTCTTCCGTAGCCAGTCAACAGCGTCAGGTTGAGCCTGATGTAAAGTTTCGAGACCTCCTTTGAATCTGGAGAGGTGGCAGTCGTTGACTATGTGGGTCATAGTCTGTCTGTAGCCGCAGGGGCAGTTCGGGTGGTTTCTGGCTCCCCAGCGATGGAACATAGCGGCGCACCGGCCATGGCCTGTTCGATAGCGATTGAGGAGGGCCCAATCATAACGTGCTAGGTCAAAGCCGGGTTGACACTTGCAGGGGTCTGTGATGAGGTGTTTGTTCTTTACCTCAGCTGACCTTAGAAACTAAAATAAAATGATTCATCTTCTTAAGGGAATAAAATACTAGGAGACAGAATAAATTTTCATCTTCTAAATTAATTCTAGTATTAATTGCCTAGATATCAATATATCAAAAATGATACAGGAGCTTAGGTTCTAGGATAAAAAAGAATGACACACTAGGGTACTTTCACCATAAGAAAATTTGTTTCCAACATACTCATTTCTGTTTATCTCTTACACTGTCCTCCACCAGGTAGCAAGATTGTTGTGTCTTAGAAACAGGTGTTGAACATTTTCACAGTGTAGTTATTGTACCAAAAGTGGCAATTTGAACTCAATCAGGAATATTCTTGGAACAATCTCTTTGATAGAACAGAGAGAAACTGAGAGGGGGAGATAAAGAAGGAGAAAGACAGAGACAACTGCAGTTGTGGACCTCCCCCACCCCTGCAGGTGGGTAATGGGAGCTTGAACCCTAGCCCTTGCTCATGGTAATGTGTATGCTTAACCAGGTACACCACCACCCAGCCCCTGCCTCTCCGTTTCTGATCACTTTTGTTTTTGAAGTTGTAAAATGCTACTTCTCCGAGGATCATCATTTCTCCATAACAGTTCTGTGAGGTAGTAGTCAGTATACACCAGGAAGTTTAGTTTTGTTTTGTTTTGCAGTTCATTTCAATGGCCTCTAGGTGGTGGAAAGGTTCCAACCAGTTCTTAAGACAGGAATGAACAACTAGCCCTCACATTGCTCTTTAGGGTATTAAGGAGTTAATTAACAAGACAAGATTGACTGATTCCTTATACCCCTCCCAGTTCTCTGTAAACAGTGTATTGTACATGTCAGGAAATTCTGAAAAATTATCATGAACTAGAAAACAAAGCTTTAAAAATGCTTCCTTTAAAAGAGAAGGACAAAAAGCAGATGATCTCACTGATAGGTGGAACTTAAACAGGGACGGAAAGGGAAAACACACAGTGAAGCAAGGGAGGCTGGGGAGATGAGAAATTGCACCCACCTATCAACAACTATACTACAAACATTAAACCCTCAGTAAAGTGATAAAAAATAGAATAAAAACACAGTTTTAGTTTAGATCTCACTTGAAGTATTTTTTTATTTTTAAAAATATTTATTTAGTTTCCTTTTGTTGCCCTTGTTTTATTGTTATAGTTGTTATTGTTGTTATTGATGTTGTTGCTGTTGCATAGGACAGAGAGAAATGGAGAGAGGAGGGGAAGGCAGAGAGGGGGAGAGAAAGATAGACACCTGCAGACCTGCTTCACCGCCTTGAAGTGACTCCCCTGCAGGTGGGGAGCTAGGGGCTCAAACCAAGATCCTTAACGCCAGTCCTTGTGCTTTGCACCACGTGCGCTTAACTCCGCTGTGCTACTGCTGGACTCCCCCTCACTTGAAGCTTTACCGTAAAACATTTCAAATCAAATTCAAGTAACACTAAAATTTAATGCATTTATAGAAAACAACCCCTATTTTCCTCTTTCTAATGGGAGCATGTTTGATCATCACCTCCGATTTGCCAATCTTCAGCTTGATGAACAGAGAAAGCAAACATATAGCTTACATTTCTTACATTTTTATTAATTAAGAGAAAAAAAACATGCATATATATACCTGAGTTTCCAAAAATGTTTTGCAAAAAAACAGGTGATAATAAGTAGTTCACAAACACATGGTCCCAATCTGTTTTGAAACTTTAATTAAAGAGAGGAGTAACCATTTTTTTTAAATGAAGAAAAAAAAAAAGGAAAATAAAAGCAAAAATAATCTAAGTAGACTACATCAAACTGAAAAGCTTCTGCACAATAAAAGGAATCACCAGCATGACAAAGAGACCCCCACCCCCCATGGAGTAGGAGTAAATATTGATGTATCATACATTAGGCAGAGGACTGATAACCAAACACAAAGAACCCACCAAACTCAACTGTGAAATAACAATCCCAGTGAAAAATGGGGGGAAGACATAGGCAGAATTTTTTCCAAAGAAGAGATCCAAAGGACCAACAAACATATGCAAAAATGCTCAAAGTTACTGATGATCAGGGAAATGCAAATGAAAACAATGAGATACCTGTGAGAATGTCATACATTAGAAAAGACAGACACACTAATGCTTGCAGAAGCTATAGGGGAAAGACTCCTCTACAATGCGGGTGGGAATCAAATTGGTCTAACTCCTATGGAAAACAGTCTGGAGATTCAACTGAACACTAAAAATGAACCAGCAATCCCTCTGCTGGGAGTATACTCAGAGGGGGAAAAACACCTATTTGCAAAGACCTATGCAAATAGCCCAAACTTGGAAGCAACTCAGATGCCCAATTCCAGATGAACGGCTAAGAATGTTGTGATACATATATAATGGAATATTATGAGTCTGTTAAAAATGATGTGTTCATCTCCCTTACACTATATTGGTCATAACTTAAAGGTATTATACCAGATAAGACAAATAAAGAGAAAGATCAATATCAATGATCCCACTTATATAAATAAAGGACAATGAGGTAGAAAATAAGGTTAACTTGGACTGGGTGTGGTATCTTAAACCAAAGCAAAGCAGTTTGGGGAAGGATAGAAAGGGAAGGGATGAAGGGATATTGGATTCCTGGTGTGTTTCCTAGACCTACCTGCCAAGAGGGATATGAGAGCTTGTGCCTGTGTATTAAAGACTCTACTATATACCTTTCACCATCCAATGTGAGAGAGAGAGAGAGAGAAAGAGAGAGAGAGAGAGAGAGAACACAACAATAATAACCAGAGGGAAAAAACAACACACATAACAAAACTTGTCTAGGGGGCTGGGTAGTGGTGCACTTAGTTCAAGTCTGTAGGGCGGTAAGCTTCATGATTGGTGTAGTAGTGTCTATTTCTGTTTCCCACTCTATCTCTCCCTCTTAATCACTCTCTAGTTTTCTTTTTCTCTATATAAAAAGCAAACAAAAAACAACCAAGTAACAGAAAAAGGGGAAATACATAGTTACCAGGAGCAGTGGATTTGTCTTGCAGGCATCTAGAACCAGCAATAACCATGGTAGAAAACCATTGAATGACCTTGTGCTTCCAAGGTCAGCTATTCTCAGGACACCAGTTCTAACACAACACTTAGATACATTGTGAGGATTTATGGATTATTCATATCACTCAAGCAAGAAGTGAAAAGGGGAAGCGGTATTTAAAATTTATTGAGTTGACATATTTAGGTTGCTTCAGAGTCTTAACACAACTGATTCTAAAATGACATAAAAAAAAAAAATCCCTTCAGGGAGTCAGGCAGTAGTGCAGTGGGTTAAGTGCATATGGCACAAAGCACAAGGATAGGCTCAAGGATCCTGGTTCAAGTCCCTGCCTCCCCACCTTTAGGGGGGTCACTTCCTTATTTTTATACACTACTCTTTGCTCTGACGCTTTCTAACCCCTTATTGACTCTCACACACACACTCCAATAAAGTCTAGTTCCTTCTTGTAACCCCCTATATAAAAAGTTCATATAAACTTATGTAGTGTCTATGCTGTAGTTCGGTCTGCCCAAACTTTCCCCTGCCAAAACCTACGATTTATTTTATCTTGAACCTGTTATATTTGGCAGCCCTTTGGCCAACTCATTCATCTTATGGATTCATATGGTTTACTATATTACCCCCTTGGGGATGGGAGAACAGATAGAAGTTCAGGATGTAATATTGACTCAGCTTGATATGCTATTTCATTTTTATTTTGTCAGCAACTATATGAATTTTCTTATTTATTGATGATAAATCTGATGTCTTGATAGTTAAATCCATCCAAAGTAAGAAAAGCCATGCACAGCAGAGGTAGAACTGGGTTCTTAGTTGTTGTTTTTTTTTGTTGTTGTTGTTGTTTTTTTAACCAGAGCACTAGTCAGCTCTGGCTTATGGGGGATTGAACCTGGGACTTGAGAGTCTCAGGCATTAAAGTCTCTTTGCATAACCATTATGCTATACCCCCCCACCCTCAGGTTCTTAGTTTTAAAAGATCCCAGATCATATACACAGGTAGTTACTAGGAGATCTCAGTGGTTTTATATTTCACTTGGAGGCAAAACCTTGACCATAAAGATCATAGAATCCTCAGCACAAGAGGAGAGACTTTGGGAGCTAACAATATCTTATAAAAGTCTGTCTCTTTCCATTTATCTCCCATTCTGACCCAAAAGTTGTCTTAAGGAAGAATTTTTTGTTTGTTTGTTTTGTTTTTTTACCTGAGATTGTTCATCTCTGACTAACCAAGATTGTTTAACTTGAGTGTGACACAGGGAGAGAGAGAAAGTAGTGACCCTGAGCATGGAGGAAGATGATGAAAAGAGCAAAGTCTCCTGTGGGGTAGAACAAAAGTGCCAGTGCTAGATTCCTAGAAAATAACGTAGAATTTCCTTTGAAGTAATATATAGTAAAAGATTATTAGTCAAAATCAAAGTGCTCTCATAAAAATCCACTTTCATCTGCTATTCCAGAGTCTCAACAGGCATGGCTTAAGATGGATATGAAGAAATAACTTCTTAGAGTTTCAGAGAAGTGAACTCGTAATAGGTTCATAGTGGGGTAGGAAATTTAGGATTCCTTAATAGGATATTTTGGATAACGGGCCTAATTTTCCATTTTTTTTTTTAAGGTCAAGATTCTATCAGATCATTGTTAGAGTGTGGATAGACAAAACCCTAAATGGAAAAAATTTTGCATTTCCTTCTCCACAAAGCTGCTTCATTGCTTTTTAAACAAAAATTGGGGGGGGGGGGATTAAATGGGACAGGTGAAAACGGGAGAACAAAAAAAGAGAGGAATGGGAGTTTGAAGGGATTTTTAAAATATATTTATTTATTTTCCCTTTTGTTGTCCTTGTTTTTTTATTGTTGTTGTAGTTATTGTTGTTGTTATTGATGTCATTGTTGTTAGGACAGAGAGAAATGGAGAGAGGAGGGAAAGACAGAGAGGGAGAGAGAAAGATAGTCACCTGCAGTCCTGTTTCACTGCCTTGAAGCGACTCCCCTGCAGGTGGGGAGCCAGGGACTCAAACCAGGATCCTTGAGCCAGTCCTTGCACTTTGTGCCATATGCACTTAACCCACTGCACTACAGCCCGACTCCCTGAAGGGATTTTTTTTATGTCATTTTAGAATCAACATTGTAAGTTGTGTTAAGACTCTATGAAGCAACCTAAATATGTCAACTTAATAAATTTTAAATATTTGTTCCCTTTCCCCTCCTTATTGTTGAATTGAAGGCAAGCAGGAATGGGGTAGAATGAGTAGAATAAAAATAGTTCATTAAAAAAATGCTGATGTAAACAAGGGTATCCTTTGTGTAGACAAAAATGCAAATTACTTAAAAGTCAAGGGCCTGGTGTTTATAGTTCACATTCTGGTAAATAAATATAGAGACTTCCTTGTGTTCTGGAATTTATTGGTATCCTTTCAATTCTCCAAACAAAATAGGGAATGACATGCTAGACTAACAGGGTCTGTGGGAAAGAAGAGAAACACCTCCTAACAGCAGAAATAGACAGCTAATCAAAAGTAGGTGTCAAAACAGACAACTTTCTAATTTATTGTTCTTAAATTCCAGCTCAAAGTCTTTCTAGTTCACCTTACTCAAGTGGAAAAAGAACAGGGAAAAGTTATGTTAGTGGGTGGAAAATTATGTTAATATTAAGGGAATAGAGACAACAAAATCTAGACTATAAAAAATTCATTTGTTCAAACTGGGGAAGTGGCAGCTTTCTTTAGGAAAATAAGTTACACATGTGAGAATAAAAGACATGGTATCGGGGAGAAAAGGGAAGCGAAAAATTAAAAAGACTTAAACATGTCAACCAATTGTAATACATAGATCTTATTGAAGATCAAGGCAAATTATAAAATAAAGGAGTAAATATTGCAAAAGTCTATAGACAATGAACAAACTTGAACACTGGTCACATATTTGAACATATTAAGGCATTACTATCAATCTGTTAGATGTGACACCTAGAACTAAGGACTCTTCAGTGACCTGGGGTATTCGATCACTGATGACCCCTGAAGAATGGCTTCCTCAAATGTTACCACACAGTCATTAATTTGCATTTAGTTTTCCAGCTTTCTCTCCTCCCCTTCTCCCCTCCCCCTTTTATTCTACCCTGTCCTCTTTCTCCCCTCCCCTCCCCTTTTCATCTTTCCTTGCCCCTCTCATCTCAGAATGGTGATAGCCCAAGTGCAGCTTTGACTTTGATTCATTTTAGCAGTTCCAACCCTGATTCTTACATCTTTAACCAATCCTCAGTGAATGTGGAAGGAACAAGAAGAAACAAAAAAAAAAAAAAAAAAAGGAAAAGTCAGGGACGACTTGCTGACTGTTCATGCCATTGAAAACCTGGAATTGCTCTGGGGCCTGGTGGAGGCTTTACCCAGTAGCTCCTGCAGGGTGGCTCCCTCCAACCTGACCACACAATTATTATTTTACATTTAGCAGTCCAGATTTCTCTCTCCTCCACTTCTCTTCTCCTCCTCTTCCTCCCTTCCTCCTCTGCTCTGCCCCCCCCCCCTTTTCCCCTGCTCTTCTCCCCTCCCCTTTCCCTCTCCTCTTCCCTGTCACATTCAACCTGAGCAAAAAAAATGAACTTCGGGGATAGTCACCTTCTCTACAGTCTTCACAGTCACTGTCATATGGAGCTAAAGCTCTGAGCAGTGTGTGTCAGATGCAAGAGTGCCTGGATTTGTTTCACACCAGGCCTGTGCTCTGAAATCCTTCCATCCTTATCTCCCACTTGAAGCTAAGACTCCAGGCAGCACAGCCTTCTGCCCCAGCCTCCTATGTGGCCCACAGGCAATCACAGGAGGCACTTCCTAGGTGAGCTCATTGTTGTGCAGGTTCTCTTGAACAATAGCAAACCCCTTTGTTCAGTGCTGAGCTGTGGGATTCCCAGTTATTCACTGAACAGTCAAAATCACCCACAGGAACCACTGTATGGGAGCAGGGGCGGGGGAAATTGTGAAGTGAAATAGGGACCATGGTCTCATGGAGTGAGTCCATGGCAGCACTGGCCTGAGGGGCAACATTTAGAGAGGAGTCAAAATACGGTCATCATGGTCATGGAGATGGTACAGTAGATAAAGCATTAGATGCTCAAGCATGAGGTCCTGAGTACAATCCCCAGTAGTACATGTACCAGAATGACATCTGGTTCTTTCTCTCCTCCCATTTTTCTCATAAATACATACATACATACATACATAACATATTTTTAAAAATGCTGTCATCATGACAAATAACAGTTTCAACACTGCTATATTAAGTGCTACATATCACTGGTATATCACTGCCCTCTCCCCAAGGAAGAGGAGCTGACATCCGTGCCCTGGAAGCAGACAGAGCTGGAATCAGAGTCCAGAGGCCAGCATTGGAAATCTGAAGCAAGAGCAGCAAGGAGGGCCAGAGCAGAGGAGCCAGGCATACTAGGAAGTGGGAGGTGAGGAAGGCACCCATCTCCCCAAGAAATCCTGTGTCCTCCATAAGTAATATAGAGTAGAATAAACCTCAGGAGAGAACCTTTTATATAATCCTAGTGTAATGGTTATGCATTATTAAATAGATGTGTCATTTCATTGTATATGATAACAGAACAACCAGGGAGGTGACTCCATCGTGGAAGATCTGTATGTCTGAGATCTCAGGTTTTGTCCCTGTCTTTCTTATGACTGCCTGCTCCTATGACTTCTCTCTTCTTTGCTAAATATAGAAATACCTTTGTTTTGCTTTGTTTTGTTTTGTTTTTTAAGATAGAGACATAGGCAGAGAAATACCACAGCACCAAAGTTTCATTGAAAGCAATGTGAGGCTTCACGGTTTTTTTTTTTAATTTCTTTATTAGGGAATCAATGTTTTACATTCAACAGTAAATATAATAGTTTGTACACGCATAACGCTTCCCAGTTTTCCATATAACAATACAACCCCCACTAGGTCCTCTGTCATTCTTCTTGGATCTGTATTCTCCCCACTCACCCACCCCAGAGTCTTTTACTTTGGTGCAATATGCCACACAGTTATATATATATATGTATATATATATATATATATATATATATATATATATATATATATTGCCTCCAAGGTTATCATTGCCTGCACTAAGAATCCACTGCCCATGGAGGCCATTTTTCCCCCATTTTTATTGTCCTTGCTATTGTATTTATTGTTATTGTTGTCATTTCTGTTGTTGTATTTGGATAGGACAGAGAAATCGAGAGAGGACGGGAAGCCAGCCAGAGAGAGAGAGAGAGAGAGACCTGAAGACCTGCTTCACTGCACTTAACCTGCTGTGCTACTGCCCACCCCGCTCCACACTTTTAATTGGCTCTCTAGCACCAAGAAAGTCCTTGTGTCTGAAATGCATCTGAAGCGTTGGACATTTTCCCTGTTTGTAGACATCATGAGGAAGATTCAGTCACATTTCCTGGGTGACAACTGAAGGCAAGACTGCTTACAAAAGAGCAAGAAGGCTTTTTTCTCTGTGTTGGCCAAGCAAGAAAACAAGGCGATGAAAGCTAGCCAAAGCTATGTCAGAGATCCGACTCGGAGACCACTTTTGAACCAAAAAGTTTATCTGGGACAGACCTTAGAAAACGGAGGCCGGTGAGAAATAGAAACCCAAAGAGTGTGTCATGTATCAACAACTGTACTGTGATCTATTAACTCCCCAAAGAAAAAAGAAAAGGGGAATATAAAGACTAGCCTAAAAAAAAAGATAGATAAATAAATAAATAAATAAATAAATAAATAAATGAAACCCAAAGATGGTCCCATCTGTAGCTAGCAACAACCGAGCTGAGACAGCCTCAGACTCACAAACAGTAGTAGGATGGACTCATGAATAATACTTCTAATATTATTTCTGACTTATTTCAACCTTCCAAGTTCCCCCCAGAAATGAACAGACAAAAGATGGAGAGCCAAAAATGGAACGAAGAAGAAAAGTAGTTGTTGAAAAGTAGTTTCCAGTCTTGTTGACCTGCTAATACTTATGAAAGGAAGATGGTTTGTCTGTTCTTCCTGTGACTCTATTTTTATAAACCACATCCCCACTTTACCACACCTTTTTAAAAAGAAAACAAGCTTAAATGTACTTTTGAATGAAACAGCTATTTGTAAAGTTGCTACAGGTAGGTAGTTTGAAAAAAAAGATAGAATTTAATTTTGCATTATAGTTTTGCCTCTCAGTTTTATTGAGAGAAAACTGACATATTACATTGAATGTCTATGGTGTATAATGATTTTATATTTGTATATATTGAAAATTACTCATTGTATCACACAGTTACATTTTTTTTGAGATGAGAACTTTTTTTTACTCTCTAGCGACATTCAAATATACAATACAGTATTGTTACTTATAGGCACCACGCTATACAGTACATCCCCAAGACTTCTTTATTCCTAACTTTGCCTTTTGACTATCTTCATCTATTTCCTTTATCTCTGACAACTGCCAATCTCAGTTCTGTTTCAGTGAATTCAGTTTTCTTATAATTCTAATGTGAACTATGTTATGCAGCATTTGTCTTTGGTTAATTTCACTTAACATAAAACTCTCAGTTCTATCTATCTATATATCTATCTATCTATCTATCTGTCATCATTTACCTCTATGCCTATATCCATATTCTTCTCTCTCTATATATACTACATTGGTGTTGATATATCATATTGTCTTTATCTGTTTATCTGTTGAGGGTCATTTATATTGTTTCCATATTGTGGCTATTGTTTGCAATAAAGATGTGAGTGCATATATATTTTGATTTATGTTTTCATTTTATTTGGATAAATATCTGTAAGTGGAATTGCTGAATAATACACAATTTTTATCTTTCATCTTCTTGTGGGATTGCCATATTGCTTTCTGAAGTGACTGGCCCAATCTCTATGCCTGCACAACAGTGCACAAGGCTTCTCTTATTTCCACGGGCTCGCTAGCTTTCCAGTCTTGTTGATGAAAGTGAGAAGTGATATCTTCCTGTGGTTGTGATTTGCATTTTCTTAATGATCAGTGAAACTTCACATACTCTTGAATTTAACGACATACTTTTGGCATCTGAAAAACAGATGTAGCTACACAATACATTTTAAGCTGCTTTAAAGCTTAAGAAGTATACTTTAAATTTTAAAATAGTTATAGACTTATAGAAAAAATAAGAGGACCTTATGCTTCACACCCATGTTCTTCTATTCTTCACATCTTAAATTTATATTTTTTATTTTTTATTCATTTTTTTCTTTTTTTACATCTTAAATTTATATTGTACATTTGTCACAATGAATCTATATTATTATTCAATATTTTTAACTGAGTCTTACATTGTATTCACATTTTTTCAGTTTTCATATAATGTCATCATCTAACGTTTCTATGATCCATCCAGCATACTACATTACATCCACTCTTTATTTTTCCTTAAACTGTGATACTTTCTTAGACCTTAACATGTTTGTAGTGACCTTGAGAGTTTTAAAGAGTGCTTGTTGAGAATTTTGTAGATGGCCTCTTAATTAGGATTCAACTAATGTTTTGTTCATGCTTAAACTGAGTTAAAGAGGTATGGGGAGGAAGTTCTTTAACTTCTTCATCTTATGTTCTGAACATCAGATGGTTGTTTTTTGTTTGTTTTCTTCGAAGTCAAAAGGTTTTAGGTAGCAAAATTTTACTCTACATCCTGTGTGTTTATATTTTCCTTTCAAGTATCATTTTCTACCTGCTCTCAAAAGAATAAAAACATATTTAGAAATTGGCATTAGAAAACAAAAGGCAGAGGGCAGGAGTAGATAGCATAGTGGTTATGCAAAGAGACTCTCATGCCTGAGGCTACAAAATCCCAGGTTCAATCCCCTGCACCACCATAAACCAGAGCTGAGCAGTGCTCTGGTAAAAAAAAAAAAAAAGCAGAAAAAAAGAAAAGAAAAGGCAGGAGTCTAGCGGTAGTGCAATGGGTTAAGGGCACATGGTACAAAAGCAAGGACCGGCATAAGAATCCTGGTTTCCCACCTGCAGGGGAGTCGCTTCACAGGCTGTGAAGCAGGTCTGCAGGTGTCTCTCCCCCTCTCTGTCTTCCACTCCTCTCTCCATTTCTCTCTGTCCTATCCAACAACGATGACATCAATAACAACATCAATAACTACAACAATAAAACAACAAGGGCAACAAAAGGGAATAAATAAATACTAAAAAAGAAGAAGAAGTCAAATGGCACGGTATATATGGAACTCACTTCTAATTATAGCTGTACCACAGAAAGAGTTTAAAAATTAGGCAGTAGCAAATGATTATTTTAGTCATAAGCATATACATGATATATAGGTTATCTCTCCTTGTCAACAGAACTGGATTGTTTTTTCCTAAAACCCTTTTTGTGCTACATTTTATTAAAAAAAATGCCACCAGAGTTATCACTGGGGTTGATTCTGGCATGAATAATTCATGGTTCCAGGAGGCCATTTATTCATTTTCTTTCTTTCCTTTCTTTTTTTTAAAAATTAGATAGGGCACAGAGAAATTGAAAGCAGAGGGGTGGGGTCCACAGTAGCACAGTGGGTAAAGCACACATGGTGAAAAGAGCAAGGACCAGTTTGAGGATACCAGTTCTAGCTCCCGGCTCCCCATCTGCAGGGGGATTTTCTGGGCAAGCAGTGGAGCAGGTCTGCAGGTGTCTTTCTCTCACTATCTGTCCTCCCATCCTTTCTTCATTTCTCTCTGTACTGTCCAACAACAACAAGGCCAACAAAATGGAAAAAATGGCTTCTAGGAGCAGAGGATTTGTACGCCGAGCCCCAGCGATAAACCTGGAGGCAATTAATTAATTAATTAATTAATAATAAAAATAAAAGCAGAGGTGGGAGGTAGAAAGGGAGAATGATGCATACCTCTAGACCGACTTCATTGTTCCTGAAGCCTCCCCTCTGAGCTGTGGAGAGTGTCTCCAAAACTCAGGACATTGAACATGTGTAATGTGTATGCTCAATTGGATGGCCCTGACCCCCTCATTGGCCCTCCTTTTGTACTACTTTTTTATTTGAAAATTTAGTTGATATAGGAACTAGGTTCATCTTTAACATTGTTTCCTGGTGCCGTTTTCATAGCCTCCAGTAGGACTGCATATGTATACATATGTTCAATTTGTAATAGCCAAAACATAGAAGCAACCCTGGTACGTAGCTGGAATAGAATACTACTCAACTATTAAGATTATACAATGTATTAAGAATACATGTATTTCTTATTAAGAATACAATGTATTAAGAATACACAATGGAATACTACTCAGCTATTAAGAATAATGATAATAATAAGAAGAAAAAGAATATTAAGAATAATTCTTTGGCCCATCTTGGATGGAGCTTGAAGAAATTAAGATAAGATAAGCCAGTCAGAGAAAGATGAGTATGGGATGCTCTCACTCATAAACAGAAGCTGAGAAAGAAGAATAGAAAGGGAAACACAAAGCAGAACTTGGATTGGGTTTGGAGTATTGCACAAAAGTGAAAGACTGGGGGTGAGGGTGGAGGTGGGTAGACTTTAGGTTCCTTTGTAAAGGGATGGGCATAGGAATATATGTGGTGGAAACGTTGTTAATCTATACTCCTATTAATTTATAGTCTTATAAATCACTATTTATTTAAAAATATTTTAAAAGTTGGCATGCCAGATTAAGCGTAAGAACTCGAGTAAGAATCCCGGTTCTAGCTCCCAGCTCCCCACCTACACAAAGGGGTCACTTTGCAAGCAGTAAAACAGGTCTGCAAGAGTCTCTCTCTTTCTCTTTCTCTATCTCCCCCTCCTCTCTCAATTTCTCTCTGTCCTATACAATAAAAATGGAAAAAAACAAAAAGGCCACCAGGAGCAGTGAATTTGTAGTATAGGCCCCAAGCCCCAGCAATAACCCTGGAAGCAAAATAAATAAATAAATAAATAAATAAATAAATAAATAAATAAAATATTTTTTAAAAGAAATGATCTGTAGCTTCCTGGGCCAGTGGGGGGTGGGAGTGGGCGGGAGGGATGGGTCACAGCCCTTTGGTGGTGGGAATGGTGTTTATGTACACTCCTAGCAAAATGTAGACATATAAATCAGTAGTTAATTAATATGAGAGGGGGAAATCAATTGTATGTCTCAAAGTTTCTCAAAACACAAACTGAATCTTTTTAATATATAGGCTGTGTATTTGATATGCAGACTCTCTCAAAAGCCTAGACCAAGTAGATTAGAAGCATCCAATAGCACAGCTATATATAAGATACTGGGTACTGTACAGCAAACCATAACAAAGGGACTTTTCAAAGTTAACCCAATTAACAAATAAAGTGATGATAATATTAACTATCGATTGTCTTTTTGAACCCTAAGACAGCAGGAACCTCACATCTTTACTATAGAGCCCCTACTTCCCCCAGTCCTGGAACCCTTGGATAGGGCCCACTTTCCTGTATGCATCTCCCAATCCGAACCAAATAATATTGCATCTGCCGATCACAACCTAACCAAAGCAACGATTGCCACCTCAATATGCTTCACCTCAGACTGTATCCAGAGACTTCACGTATGGAATGACAACCCTTCAACTTCATTACTCGGGTGAGACCTTTCCTTTTATAGTACACTCTAATTTCATCTCAGGTAGTTCACTTTCTAACAAAGTCCCATAATCTAGATATACACCAGTTTCTGTGAGAGAGAGCTTATGTGCACACGTATCCATAAACTACTGCAAAATATATACCTGAAAGCAGAAGTACACTAGAGTTTGCATTGAGTACCTCCCTAACACTTCCTCTCCACTATTCCAAGCTTGGGATCCATGATTGCTCAACAAATTGTTTGGCCTCATATGTTAACTCTCTTTTCAATCAACAGGTTCCAGATGCCACCTGGATGCTGGCTAGGCCTCCCTGGATTGAAGACCCCACCAATGTGTCCTGGAGCTCAGCTTCCCCAGAGACACACCTTACTAGGGAAAGAGAGAGGCAGACTGGGAGTATGGACCGACCAGTCAACGCCCATGTTCAGCGGGGAAGCAAATACAGAAGCCAGACCTTCTACCTTCTGCAACCCTCAACGACCCTGGGTCCATGCTCCCAGAGGGCTAGAGAATGGGAAAGCTATCAGGGGAGGGGGTGGGATATGGAGATTGGGTGGTGGGAATTGTGTGGAGTTGTACCCCTTCTACCTTATGTTTTTGTTCACTAATCCTTTCTTAAATAAAAAATTAAAAAAAAAAAAGAAATGATCTTTGGAAAGACTATATTAAAATTCAGACATGTTTGCATCACAAACCTCTGGATCATTATCAGTGGTAACTGCCATTGCAAGAAAAATCTTAAATAAAGTATTAAAGCATAATGTAGCAGCTTATTAAAATAATATGTTGTGGTCTAGGTGGTAGCTTAGTAGTAGGTACAGTACGTATGTGACTTCAGTGTATGAGACTTTAGGTTCAGTGCCTGGTATGATATGAGAGCACTAAGCACAAGATGAAGAACGAAAGTGGGTGGAATTCTGTGTAGTGGACCAGTCTTTGGTCTCTTTCAGTGTAAAACAAAAACTTGGCCTAAGAGCTACTCAGTGGGATAGCACATGCATAAGGTCCTGAGCTCAATCTCAGCTTCATATTAAAAGATAGTGTCAAAATCAAGTGGAGTTTATTCTAAGAAAGCAAGGGTAATTCATTACTAGAAGGTTTAATGATACCATACTTCCCTAGCACTTAAAAAAAAAAAAAAACTGGCTGGGCAGAGACATAAACCTGAGGCTCCAGGTTGCATTCCTGGCACCACATATGGCCAGAGTAGTGCTCTGATCTCTCTCCTACTAACTAAATAATGAGAGAGAGAGAGAGAGAGAGAGAGAGAGAGAGAGAGAGAGGGAAAGAGAAGAGAGAAGAGAGGTGAAGAGAGAGAGCTAAAGAGAAAGGTGACACAATCATTTTCACTGATAAAGTTAACTTTTATTCATGTCAAAAGCAGTAAAATATAAGCCAAATACATACTTCTTTTATATGAAAGAGAGCATTTTGCTTCAAAAGACAATATATTAATTTTTTAACACTGAAACTTTCCTATAAAGAGTAGGATAAAGATGCTTGTTCTTTACTACTATTTATCATAGCAGTGAAGTGAAACAACTGGACAAGAATGAATGTTTGGAAGGGTGAAGATTGAGAAGGAATACACAAAATCTGTGAGCAACATGATTTTACATGTATATAAATTCTAAAAAAAAAAATCATAAACCCACTTTCTTCAGATCTAGTTCTGGGTCTCTGAATCTCCATTTTATGTATGCAGAAGGCAGTGAGAAGTCCCATAGACCCTTGATCAGCTTGTGCAAAGACCAGTTTGAGTTGTGCCACCTTCCTATAAATCTGATCTATATACAACAGCATTTTCTTTTCTTTTTTAAATTTTATTTTTTAGTTGATAGGATAGAAAGACCTTGAAAGAGAAGAGGGATAAATAAGGGAGAGACAGAAAGACAGCTGCAGCACTGCTTTCCCACTCGTGAAGCTTCCTCACAGAAGGTGGGGACTGGGGGCTTGAACTTGGGTCCTTGTGCACGGTAATGCATGCACTTAGCCAGGTGTGCCACCACATGCCCCCCTCAACATCATTTTTTAAAATTTAGTTTTAGGCTGTTCTCTGCCACCAAAGATGTCATCAAAGACAGGACTGGGTAAAAATCACTCCCCAGTCAATCCTGGCTCACTGATATCCAGGTGGGAGATGCAAAACAGTAAGTGATCAAGCATCCCACCAGGGATCTCTTCTCTACCAGAAAGTTCTACCAATATGTCTCATAATAAAAGAAAGTGCTTGCAGGCCAGGTAGTGCCACAGTTGTTCAAGTGCACGTATTCCCATGCCCAACAATCCAAGTTCAAGCCCCAGGTTCCCACATGCATGAGTGGGGGTGGGGAGGGGGAAGGGGAGGGTGAAGTTTCATGAGCGGTGAAGCAGTACTGCAGGTGTCACTCTCCCTCTCTCCCTCGTCTCTTAATTTCTCTGTCTCAACAAATAAAAGACAAATTAAATAAAGTAAAGCAAGGAAAAAATGTATACTTGGTGTTTAATAAAATAAAATGCTTGCTACCCACCACTGTCTCCACTGTTCCACTGCAGTGGGATAGAGGTGTGTTGCTTATTCTAAGTATACTTTGTGCAATTAGAAACCAGGCACATCGGAAGAGAACAGGCAAATGAAGTTCATGGCTGACTTAGCCAGCCTATCAGCCAGGTCTCAGATCCTGCCTATCCAACCACCTTCCCTGACATCAAATAATGATTGAGCATGAGATCCACTGAATAGATCATGACTTCTTTGGCAGTCCCTGCCACTGTCACAACCAATGCCACTAAAGAGGTGACCTCCCAGACCACTCTCTATTCTGATGCTCATTTTGCTGGCATATATACTACTCTCTCTGCTCAAGCCTTTATTTTTCAGATCCATCTCCCATATAGCACACTAGAGAGTCAAGAGTGTTGGTATCTTCTAATTCTGCTTTTAAAAAACCCCTTCTGTTTCATTTGGTTTAAATCCCCCCTGCTTAACACTGTATTCTATTTACATAACCACTGTATTCTATTTACATAACCACTGCCGTCTATTTACATAAATCACTTTTACATTTACATAAAGCACCACCTTCCCTCCAGGGCACTGGTGATTTAGTGGTAGAATTCTCACCTGCTCCACCCCCTCTCCTTGTCACACCCTGATCCTCTCCTTGTCACACCCTGATTTTCACCAGTCACTTTTCTCTCCACCCTCTCTGCGTCACATCCTGTTCACACCCTACTTGGGAAGTATATATAAAGACAACATTGTTCGTTTTAGTTAGTTGTTAGTTTAGTCTAGCTTGGTATAGATTGCGCTGCGTCCTGCATGAATAAGGAGATACTGCGTACAGCTCAACCATGA
This sequence comes from Erinaceus europaeus, assembly GCF_950295315.1. Lineage (NCBI taxonomy): Eukaryota > Metazoa > Chordata > Mammalia > Eulipotyphla > Erinaceidae > Erinaceus > Erinaceus europaeus. The sequence goes on from NC_080165.1 coordinate 47,169,739, forward strand.
GTCCCTGGTCGTCTGTCTCCCGTCAGTGAAGCTCAGCCCGACACAAGAGTTCTCACTCCTTCAAGGACAATTGCAATGTGGATAATAAATATCTTGAAAAAATACCAGTCCTCACTATCCCATCCAGATACATGGCCCTCAGTCCCACCCTAATTTTTAAACATCCCTTTGGCTCCAATCCACTGCTCAGGATATTTTTGTGACAAGAGATGAAAAAGACCAAAAAAAAAAAAAAAACACAGACAACTTCCTTCCTTAGTACTTTTGATTTTACTGGCCCACCTCTCAGCGTGTTCACAGCTTTCACCAATGTTCCAGTAACTAGCACCTCTACAGCTAACTTTGACGTTGACACTGATGCTGTAGGTACTATACCTCCTTCCCATGCAGTGATCTTCCTTACACCCCTAGATCCACAGAGAACCATTTCCCATTTCATATGTTTTTGCTACTTTGGAGAATGCACCACCCACTGGCAGTGTTGCCTCAGTTCATGTTTCCACCCCTGTGCCTGAGAATATAATTAACTCAGTGATAGCAGTTTCCAACTACCATTCTGACTCAGGAACCACCATTTCATCTGTATCAGGAGCCAAAAATGGGCAGCAGCCTGACAACTCTCTCCAGGGTAATGAGGTGTTAGACCCTCCATCAGTTACAGGCCAACTCAATTAAGGACAAATAGGAAACACAAACAAAAGGCAGAGTAAAGGGAGTCATCAGACCACTTCTGGTCAGGTCTTGTTTCAATGTTAAGGGTTCTACCATAGTTTTAAAGAAAAAACCTCTACTCTCAGTCTAAACTCTCTCACTCACTGTGGTGCAACTGACTTTATTTGGAGGCTCCTGATCAGAGAAACTCTGCCTGTCCTCTGGATACAGGAAGTAAGAGCCTTGCCTTTGGCAAACTGCCCAGAACTTCATAGGAACCATCATCCAACTTTCTTCTGTCAGAATCTCAACATGCAAACTGTGTAACCATAAATGGATCTTGTTGCACAGCAAAGTGGTTCAGTTGCTTTATTAAGCAAAACAACCTTCCCCCCCTCCCCGTGGTGTGTGTGTGTGTGTGTGTGTGTGTGTGTAGAGACTTTCCATTGTGGAGAGTAAAAGAGAACTGTATGCATCATCAACTGTGGCATGTCTGACTTGGCTGAACCAAGTTCTACATTGATTTCACCTGTCAGATTAACCCATTGCTGTCTCTAGGTGATCCTCCCCCTACCCACTTCCTTGATGGAGCCTTATTTTTCCAGAATAAAAGATACATATGTATATATGAATTTGTCTTTGTTAAGATTCATAAAAGGAGAGTCAAAGTGAAATGGATTATAGTGATTTTGGGTTGGAAGTCTTAACATCATAGACATACTAATTCTCCCAAAGGTAAGTTACACATTTAATGTAATTCCAGTGAAATTACCATCAAGACTTGCTCATAGAGCAAGATAAATAAGGGGGGGGAGGTATTTAGAAGCCGGGGAGCTTTCACTGTGGGAGAACACAGGACTTGCATGCTCAGGACCCCAGGCTCAATATCCATTGTGGAGTATGTTAGAGTACCCTCTGACTTCTCCCCTGTTTAATAAGTCTTAAAATTTCACTTAGAGGGGTAAAAAAATGCAAGAATATCTAGGGAATCCCCAGAATGAAGAGGCAGAGCAGGGCATATCCCTTTTTAAAAATAAATATTTTATTTGTGATTTGTAAGACTGTAAAATAACAGGGTTATATTTCATACAATTTCCACCACCAAAATTTTGTATCCTCACCCCCCTCCAGCAGTAACCACTATAAATTTCCTGAGGTCATATATATGAGTTAACTATATATATATATATTCTTTTTCTTATGTTCACGTATTTTCAATTCTCTATGGTTCCCTTATGAGTGAAATCATACTGTTGTTGTCCTTCACTTCCTTCCTTGCATAAAGGAAGCATAAACACTGCCAGTCCTATCCAAGTAATCCCAAAAAACACAGGACAAAAATTGGAAGTTGTGAAATAATTTAAAATGCAGAGAAAGAGAATGCTTTTTTGCTTTATGAAATGTTCACCATTGAATTTCCTTGAATAACAAGTTGTTCTGGCACATAAAAATATTGACTTGTCTAAATTTGTTTCTTTTTTTTTTTTAAATTGTAAAATGGAAATATTGACAATACCACAGGATAAGAGAGGTACAATTCCACACAGTTCCCACCACCAGTACTCCGTATCCCATCCTCTCCCTTGAAAGCTTTCCTACTCTTTATCCCTCTGGGAGTATGGACCCAGGGTCATTGTGGGTTGCAGAAGGTGGAAGGTCTGGCTTCTGTAATTGCTTCCCTTCTGAACATGGGTGTTGGCAGGTCGATCCATACTCCCAGCCTGACTCTCTCTCTTTCCCTAGTAGGGCAGGTCTCTGTGATTATTACATCACTAATTAAAAAAAAAAAAAGAAGAAGAAGAAAGTTACAACAACAAAATAAGATGGATAAAAATATTTAGGGCATTATACTGATATTGTTTAAGAAAGACATAAACATAGTTTTTAAACATAAACACATATTCTGCTTATGTTTAAAAACTAGCAATGGGAGGTTAATTACTTAAAAATTACCATTTTGTGGGAGTCAGGTGGTAGTGCAGCGGGTTAAGCACACGGGGTGCAAAGCACAAGGACTGGCAAGGATGCCAGTATTTTCTTCTACTGTTATTCTCTTCCCTTGACCCCTATCCCTTGTAATTTATCTGTTGAAGAAACTAGCAATTTTTCTTGCACAGTTTCCCACAAGGTAGATTTTTCTATGCATCCCTGTTGTATTATTCAGCTTAACCTTGTGTCTTCTGTACTTTCTGTAAATTGTTAGTAAGATATAGAATTTGCTTCAGACTTGCTGTTTCCTTAGGGCAAAAAAAAATATCTGGTGACTTTTTTTTTCTGTAATGTTAGCATCTTGCTATTTGATGCCTAGGTTCATTAGGTGTTGCAAAATTATATAATTATGCTATTACTCTTTCATGCTGATAGAGTATTCCTATGAAGAGAAAATTTCCCTTATCTGTTTATCAGTTGTATAGTCCCATGGGAATGGCAGGATTAATTAAATGGCAGGATTAAATTTAAGCAGTTTACAAAATAATGTATTTCTTAGTATCTTCCAAAGCTAATCAATCAGATTCTTTTTGTCCAGTGATAGTTATCATTTTAAACCTGCAGATTTAATACACTTGATGTTTTTCAGTCCATTACAGCTATCCTCCTTTTTTGATGTTGACATGGTCCCATCTTTGGTTAGTACTAGTATCCTCTAGGTGATATCCTTCTATGGCATTTAGTAGGGCTCTGATCACTTCTTTAGTATCTGGTTGACAAGACATTTTTAGTTATTCTTATATATATATATTCTTGTACAAGATTGAAAAACGGATATTTTCCCAAAGTGGGAAATGCAGTTGGAAGCAGATCTGGGAATTGAGAGTGTTCCTTGCTACAAGATTATTATTATTATTAGGCTATTTTGGTAAGATTAATTAGAATATATATACTTATACAAAGATAATATGTATCATGAGTTTATGCTGATTCCTCAATTCAGATTCTGGCATAACCTCTTTGATCTTCAGCTGACCTTTATTTTTTTTCTCCAGAGTATCTTTTATCTCAAAACAGCAGTAATACTAAAATTCAAACATAGTATAACGACACATAGACTAGTAATACCAAGATTATCCCTAACAAAATTATTACTTAAAACACTTTAATGTTTTTTTATTTGTTTCTCTCTTGCTCCCTCGTGTTTGTGTATTTGTGTGTGTTGGACAATCCTTCCTGTTTTCTTCTTTTTAATTTATTTATTGGGGGATTAACGTTTTATAGCCAACAGTAAAATACAATAGTTTGTACATGCATAGCATTTCCCAGTTTTACACATAACAATACCACCCCCACCTCCTTTGCTATCATGTTCCAGGACCTGAACACTCCCCACCACCCCAGAGTCTTTTATTTTGGTGCAGTACACCAACTCCAGTCCAAGTTCTGCTCAGTGTTTTCCCTTCTAACTTTGTTTTTAAACTTCTGTCTATGAGTGAGATCGTCCTACATTTTCCTTCTGTTTCTGACTTATCTCACTTAACATGGTATCTTCAAGCTCTATCCAGGATGGGGTGAAGAAGGTAAATTCACCATTTTTAATAGCTGAGTAGTACCTGTTTTTCTTTAGAAGGTATTTCATTAGAAACTTATTGTCAAGCTCTTTACAAAGTTGTGAAAGATAGAACCAAGAAAAAAACTACAGTGGTTTTTGCAACAGGCTTTCGTGCCTGAGGCTCTGAGGTCTCAAGTTCAGTCATCAGCACCACCATAAGCCAGAGCTGAACATTGTTCAGGTGAAAAAAAATTATGAGAGGTCAGGGTGCTGCTCCTTTATGTATAGTGCACAGGATCAAACCTACGGCTCCATTCATTAAAGAAATGCACTCTATCATTTCTCCATCTCTCTCACACTGCCAAATTCTTGTGTATAAAATTACTAGAAATTATTTCACTCTGATTTTTATTCCATCTGAATATACATTCAAGTTCATTGTTTTAATTTCAAGTTTTAAACATTACAATTTCAATTTATAATACTTTCTGTCTTTCTCTTAACATTTAAATGCTATTATAGCATTATATGTTTCACACATGGATCATAATAAACCAACTCTTCTGTGTACATATTATATTAAATTCACCACTGAAAGTCTATTCCTATCCTTCTCAATGAATCCATCACTATACATAGTCTCTCTTCTTTTGCCTTCTAGTAAACTCTTGCTTAATATTGTACTCTAAAAGTTTGTTTTAAGGTGAGGCGATGATGCATCTGGTTAAGCACACATGTTACAGTGCACAAGGACCCGGGCTCAAGCTCCCAGTCCCCAACTGCAGGGGGAAAGCTTCACGAGTGATGAAGCAGGGCTGCAGGTACCTCTCTGTCTCTCTCCCTCTCTGTCTCCCTCTCTGCTTTCAATTTCTCTCTGTCACTATCCAGTAAATAAATAAAATAAAAGTTTGTTTTTATTTTAATTATTTCATATGTTTCTGAACATACCACATATGAGTGACATTACAGTGTCTGGCTTTCCTTATCTGATTGATTTCAGTTAGCATAATACCCTCTATGTTCATCCATGTTACTGTAAATGGTAGAATTTCTTCTACTTATAGCTGAGTAATGGATCATTATGTACAAATATTGGATCCTTATTTTTCAATTTCATTATCTCTTTACTGAGTGAGCACTCATTTACAGGATCACTGTGGTCAAAATAATACATTTTAATTTCAGATTTAATGAAAGCCAAATAGGAAAAACTCTGTTTATTCAGCAAAATCTAGCTTCACTCCCTTCAGTCTCCCTAACAAAATGGTAATTTTTTAAAAAATATTTTATTTATTTATTTTCTCTTTTGTTGTCCTTGTTGTTTTTCATTGTTGTTATAGTTATTATTGTTATTGATGTTGTCATTGTTAGATAGGACAGAGAGAAATGGAGAGAAGAGGGGAAGACAGAGATGGGGTGAGATAGACACCTGCAGACCTGCTTCACCGCCTGTGAAGGAATCCCCCTGCAGGTGGGGGATTAAATATTAAATGTTATTTAAAAGATGAATAAACCTATGTGGTATCTAGCATTGTTTAGATTATGATTCAAACATAAAAACTGCAAAGCCTATTTTTATAATAAGACATTTAGAAACATGAACACTACTGGGTATTGGTTAATAATCAGTAAATTATCATGACATTCAATATGATAGTGATTCTTCAATAACTTTTTGTAGGGTTACTAGCTTTAAAAGATGCATGCTGAAATATTTATAGATAACTAATATGATAGGAAAAATGACTATAGCTGTAGAATCTATAGTACATATGAATATATCATAGACAAAATAAGATTGTCTGTGACTTGATGATTGTTGAAATTAATTGAAGGACAGAATAAGCTCATTATAAAATTATTCCTGATTTAATATACATCTGAAATCTCCCACAATAGAGAGAAGAAAATTAAAGCAATATGAGAAAGACAATATTGATGGTGATATATAGATATTCATTGCATTACATCTACTTTTTATTTTTGAACTCATGTAATCAAAATTCAAGCAATATGTGAAAAAAATCACACTGAATAATTGTAGAAAGTAGAACATGGCTCTATAAAACCTTTTTTTATTTTGGGGGGGTCATCTCCAGAGTTTCACTCCTCCAGGCCTTTTTTTTTTTTTCAGAATGAAAAATAGGGATTAAGATAGAGAGACAGAGCAGAGAGAAAGACATCACAGCACTGAAGTGTTCTTCAATGTGATAGGGCCCAGGCTTGAATCTGGGTCCATGAAAAAGCAAATGTACCATACATGGGAGTTATCTAATAAGTTGGTCTCAAATATTATTTCTTGAAAAGAAAAAAGAGCCAAACTGAATAAGCAAATTAGCAAATTCTGTCTATTCCTGATGGTGAATATATAGGAGCACGCATGTTATTTTCTTTGGCTTTGTGCCTGTGAAATTTTTCAAAAATTTAATTAGTAGTCATTTATTTGTTAGAAGTGTGTGTGTGTGTGTGTGTGTGTGTGTGTGTGTGTGTGTGTGTGTGTGTGTGTGTGTAATATGGCATTCACCTGGGGCCGGGTGCACCTGGTTGAGCGCACATATTACAATGCGCAAGGACCCGGGTTCGAGCACCCGGTCCCCACCTGCAGGGGGAAAGCTTCATGAGTGGTGAAGCAGGGCCGCAGGTGTCTCTCTGTCTCTCTCCCTCTCTATCACCCCCTTCCCTCTTGATTTCTGGCTCTCTATCCAATAAATAAAGATAATAATAAAAAAAATTTAAAAGGATGGCATTCGCCCTCTGAGAAAGCTGGTATGGTGAGTGACAAATATCACCAGCAGATTTTGTACACAGGGATAGTGAATCAGTGAGAAATGGATATAAAAGGACTGTGGAGCTAGGAAGATAACACCATGTGTAGTGCAGGATGCTTTTAAGCTCAAGTCACCAGAAGTTCTAGCTTCAATCCCTGCTGCTACCATATGCCAGAATTTATCAGTGTTCTGGTTTTAAAAAAGAAGAGAATGATAGAGAAGGAGAAAAAAGAAGGAGAGTGAAAGGGAAGAGAGAGAGAGAGAGAGAGGATGCAGTAAGACAAGACAGACTGGCAGAGAGAAAGAGGGTCTCTTTGATTCATCTCCTGTTCCACTATATACCTTCCCATACACTGCAGTTTCTCCAGAAATGCTAAGGGGCATTTGGAGACAACTTGTGAATAAACACTGGTAAAAGATGCCTGAGGAGTTAAGTATTTCTATTTCCTCTACTCCCTAGTTGGTGACTCAAACACCACTTTTTTATATAAAATATTTACTTATTACCTTTTGTTGCCCTTGTTTTATTGTTTTATTGTTGTTATTATTGATGTCATTGTTGTTGGAGAGGACAGACAGAAATGGAGAAAGGCAAGGAAGACAGAGGGGGGAGAGAAAGAGAGACACCTGAAGACCTGCTTCACCGCTTGTGAAGTGACTCCCTTGCAAGTGGGGATCTGGGGGCTTGAACCAAGATCCTTACACTGGTCCTTGCTCCCTTCAAACATCACTCTTTTTTACATACCCCAGGGCCCTGTTGTCAACACTAATGGACTGACTTGAGAAGCAACAGCTTTGGAATATCCTTTCCCCTAGGCCTGTCCAAGTGCCATCATTAGTTTATCCAAGTATTCTTGGTTTAAAAGTTCTTAGGTAATTTGCTGAAACTTTTTTTTTCTTCTCTATGGCTAAGTACTATTGATGGACTCCTCCAAGTAAGAGCTGATAAGTTGAAGAGTGATATTTGTAAAGAATATAGCTTTAATTTTTGTGTCCAGTGGCATGACAGAGTGCACTTGCCATTTTGACAGACAGAATTTGAGATAAAATTTTGGAATTATTGAGGAGTGGGGATGAAGATAATTTACCCCAAAGCTAGAAACCATTGTCATATTGCTCTGACTCCAAGGTAGTTTAGGGGAGAAAAACCACCAGACACTTAATCTCAGCTGCATTTCCCCCCATCAATTTGTGGAGAACACACCCTGAATTTATTTGAAAAAGAGTGTCTGTGCTAAAGAAGGCATTTTCTTGACTACATCCTGTTCTTAACTACAATATTTAAGAAAAATTAAGGTAGACACTTAAAATGTGATGACTAAAAGGCTGAAATTCTTTTTTTTAATTTGTTTTTTTATTTATAAAAAGGAAAAATTGACAGAACCATAGGATAAAAGGGGTACAACTCCACACTATTCCCACCACCAGATCTCCATATCCTATCCCCTCCCCTGATAGCTTTCCTATTCTTTATCCCTCTGGGAGTATGGACCCAAGGTCATTGTGGGGTGCAACAAGGTGGAAGGTCTGGCTTCTGTAATTATTTCCCCACTGAACATGGGTGTTGACAGGTTGATCCACACTCCCAGCCTCTCTCTCTCTTTCCCTAGTAGGAGGGGGCCCTGGGAAAGCTGAGCTCCAGGACACATTGGTGGGGTTGTCTGTCCAGGGAAGTCTGGTCAACATCATGCTAGCATCTGGAACCTGGTGGCTAAAAAAAGTTAACACACAAAGCCAAACAAATTGTTGAACAATCATGAACCTACAGGCTGGAATAATGCAGATGAAGAGTTGGGTCTTCCATTTTGTAGATAGCTAGTAGGCATATTTTAGTTATATTCCAAAGGGCCCATGATTATACTAGTTTTTTTTTTTTTCCCCTGAGCATGAAATCTGATATGCAAGTGGATCCAAGTTATTGTCTGTAGAGTTGATGTCATGATTGGAAAAGGTACAAAAAGCTGGATCAGGGAAGAGAGTAGCTCCCTAATATGGGAAAGGTGTATAAATATTGTTGACCATCAATTTGATTTGGTCTGGGGCCCATGTTCAGCTTAGGAGACTATGTGATCTCTGCTTCCCTGTAGATCTGAACTCACATTCTGTGGTCATGAGTAGGAACATTCCAAGCTGCCCCAATATCAGGACCCATCTTCCTCATAGAGGAAGCATAGCATAGAGTATGTTGTTCATCCTTTCTACGGAGGATGGAACATTCTCTACCATTGTTGATCCAAGTTGAGGGCAAGGTCCTATGCAGGCCCACACAGGGGTCTATTTTGTTGTTCCTGATAGAGATGACCAGTAACAATGGAGAAAGGGATTTATTTGATGTCTAGGCCCATCATGTCTGTTTGGGAATCTCAGGACTCCCCGAATAGGGCCCCAGCTGATGGGGTGGCCTGATAGTGACTGAAGAGTCATCATTAAAGTATGCCAGTCTCTTGCCCATATTCAAGGGCTGAAATTCTAAAGGAAAAAATATTGCTGTAACATCAGATAAAGCCCATTTATTAGTTACTCACTCACTCATTTTCTCATTCATTCATCTGTCAACTATTTGATAAAAGCATCTATGGTATTCCTGATATTGCTGCTATATTATGAGGTTACTCAGAGGACGTGGAAGCCACTTACAAAGAGAAACACTGGGTAAAGATGCACTCAGTTTTGCTTCAATTAAATTAAATAAAAACCTAGTTGTTATTTAAGCATTTATATAATTATAGGCAGTCATTATCTGGGTTGTTTTCCAAAGGCCAAATCTGACTCAGTGTGCCTTTGATTACTGAGACAAGGCAGCAGCCACATGAAACATTTCTTCAGAACAAAGCACACCAAAGAAATGATTACACAGGAGGTTTATCTCGGGAAAAGGGGACAGAGAAATAGCTAGGGATACCAAGCTCTTTATCTCAGATTCCAAAGTGCAGTGATTTAGTATTTTAAAAGGCTACTTTGGGGAACATTTTTCACTGAAAGTTTCTTTCACATACTTACAGTCAGGAAGTACAACAGAGCTGTGAACACCTTCTATTCCCTGGAGAGGATTTTCCTGGATTTATTCATGTATTAGATGAGAGAGTGAGACAGAGGTGGGGGTGGGGTGTTTGTGCACATTTTATTTCTCTTCAAGTCTGAAGACAAGATTATATTTGAGTCTGGGTCTCCCATTTTAAAATATGAATTGCTAGTCAGGAGATAATGAAACCTAAGCCCTGTTAAAAGATTGACATTTTGTGTCCATAAAGTGCCTCAAGGTAAAGCGCTTCAAAGCGTTTGCATATCAAAACTGTTAATCTTCTTTGCACTAGAAAATATTTTAGTGGTTGTTTTATTTGGTCAGATCCAGATGCCTCCAGAAAATTCAATATTTATTTCATTATTTATTTCTCTCCGGAGTTCCCTGAACTCTTTATTCCTTAAAAGAGAAGGGAAGAGAAACAGATCACATCAGAGCTTCTTTAGTCACCTCTCTGGTGTAATTTGCTGCCAATGTGAACCTGATTCACAACATATACATGTTACTGACATGTCTGAATTGTGCTTCTTGATTCACAGACATGCTAGAATTGCATCATTTTCTTTTCAGAGAATTTAGAAAGCAAAGTGATCTGGCCAACAAATTCATTAAAAGGTTGTTAACCAGGGACTGGCCAATGGGCAGCTGGTAGAAAGCACATGTCATGCGTGAGGACCTAGGTTTAAGTACAAGTGCCTACCTACAGGGAGAAATTCTATAAGCTGTGAAACAGAACTGGGAGTCTCTTTCTCTCTCTTTCTCTCTCTCCTTCTCTATTTCCCCTTTATTTCTCTCAAGAAAAGAAAAAAAAAAAAGAAAAAAATGGTCACCGGGAATGGTGGAGTTGTCACGCAAGCAAAGCAGCACACTACGCAGATGAGCTAGTTTTATGTTTATTTTGCTGGCCCCTGGCTGTAGTTTATTAAAATGTTATGTTTTCAGCACTAGAATATAAGCTTTGAGAGGACAGGATCATGTGCAGTTTGGTCACTGATATTTCTTAAGAATCCTGCATAGTGCTTGCCCCCCACATGATACATAGTGACTACTGAATGAATAAACGAATGAGCAATGAATAAAGTGAAACAGAAATGAGAATTGAGGACTAATGATGGGGGAGGCAAATAAGGTAAGATTTAATGTTATACTGCAATTCAAAAAAAACTTTTAGTTTACCTTTTGAGAGTATATAAGTTTTATCTTTCTTCCTGCCCAGTAAAGTCTAAGAAGATGATCACAGATACAATCTCCTCAATGTGCCCAAACCTTCACTCATAAGACTCAAACTCCTGTTCTTTAAATAATCCACTGATTTGTCGTACTAAATATTTTATGATGATTTTTTTTAGGTAGTCTAGTGAGAATGTCAAGAGTGTCAGCACCAAAATGAACTTGGCCTGGGTTTGATGTATTACACCAAAGCAAAGGACTCTGAGGAGCAGAGAGTGGGCAAGGGGAGAGTGTGGGAGTGGGGAGGGGTAGCCACTTTCAGGTCCTGGAGGGTGCAGGAGGGTGGAGGAGGTCCTAGACTGGGGGTTCTTCTTCTAGCATTTGTCCTTCTTTCGTAGCCAGTCAACAGCGTCAGGTTGAGCCTGATGTAAAGTTTCGAGACCTCCTTTGAATCTGGAGAGGTGGCAGTCGTTGACTATGTGGGTCATAGTCTGTCTGGAGCCGCAGGGGCAGTTTGCGTCGTCTCTGGCTCCCCAGCGATGGAACATAGCGGCGCACCGGCCATGGCCTGTTCCATAGCGATGGAGGAGGGCCCAATCATAACGTGCTAGCCGGGTTGGCGCTTGCAGGGGTCTGAGACTGGGGGTGAGAGTGTTTTGCAGAAAACTGAGACATTTTACCCACGTATCAACAATTGTATTTGCTGTAAACCATTAATTCCCTCAAACAATGAACAGCAGAATTTTATTAATTTTTCACTTATTTATCCTTTGTGACTCCTGGGTTATCACTGGGGCTCGGTGCCTGCACTACGAATCCACTAATCCTGGAGGCCATTTTTCCCATTTTGTTGCCCTTGTTGTTATAGGACACAACAGAAAGAAATCAAGAAAAAAAAGGGAAGACAGAGAGGGAGGAGAGAAAGGTAGACCTGCTTCCCACCTGTGAAATGACCCCCTGCAATTGGGAAGCTGGGGTGCCAAGCCAGGATTCTTACTCGGGTTCTTATGCTTAGTGCCATGTGTGCTTAACCCACTGCACTACCACCTTGCCCCAAGAAAAGAATTTTATAAATAATTAAAAAATACATAGTTTTGTATACTACCTCTGTGTTATCTCTGTGGCTTAACATTTATTCTTCTTATTCTTCCTCATTTCTTTTTTGTTTTTCTTGCTTCCATGATTATTGCTGGGGCTCAGTGCCTGCACTATGAATACACTGCTCCTGGAGGCTATCTTTTCCCCTTTTGTTGCCCTTGTTTATTGTTGTTGTTGTTGTTGTTGTTGTTGCTGTCGTTACTGTTGGATAGGACAGAGAGAAATCGAGAGAGGATGGGAAGACCGAAAGGGGAAAGAAAGATAGATACCTGCAGACCTGCTTCACCACTTGTGAAGGGACCCTCCTGCAGGTGGGGAGCCTGAGCCTCAAACCGGGATCCTTACTAGGGTTCTTGAGCTTTGTGCCAAGTGCGCTTAACCCACTGTACTACCACCCAACCCCATTATTATTATTATTGTTATTATTATTATTATTATTATTATTATTTTCTTAACAAAGATTTTATTGAAAGAAATGGTGATTTGATGGTGCCAGGTGGTGGCACACCTGATTAAGTGCACATGCTACAATGTTCAAGGAGCCGGCTTAGAGCCTCTGGTCCCCACCTGCAACGGGAAAGCTTCACACGTGGTGAAGCAGTGTTGCAAGTGTCTCTCTGACTTTCCCTCTCTATTACCCCCTACTCTCTCAATTTCTGGCTGTCTCTATCCAATAAATAAGTAAAGATTTAAAAAAGAAGAAAGAAGAAGAAGAAATGGTGATTTGCAAGACTTATCACTGGTGTAAATTTCTTATCTTTCCATAGTAAGTGTCAGCATACCATACCCTCTACTAACTTTCTATCTTCCTCAACCATAGAACATTGATTATGTTTAAACTTAAAAAATAAATCAAATTTTATTTATTTAACATATTGTATAAATCTTGTGAGTGTAGCTTCAGATCTCAGCAGATATATTAGTGTCACTATTCTCATCATCACCAATGTTCTAGTGCCTTTCCCATCATCATATTCTTAAACATAACTTTCTTATTTTAATTTTTAATTTTTTATTGCTTCCAGGGTTATTGCTTAAGGATGACACTATGAATTTACCACTCCCAGAAAACATAAAAAATTATAGCAGAGTGAAGAGAAGTTAGGGATGTGTTGAGTCTCTAGGTTCATTTTTACTCAGCTGCTCAATGCTGTCAAGACAAACTAGGTTCTTTTCGTCTATCTGATTTAACATCCTATGCTTGTGTGCTAACTCTCTTTATCTATTCCAGGCATAATATCCCCCCATAATACTAAGAGAGAGTAAATGACCCTCCCAAAGTCCCCTTTTAAAAGGAAAACCAACCCTGAATAGAAACTTCTAGACCTCCATATCTTAAATTGCCAAGAATGTTACCAAGAACTGGGAGCTAGCTCACCCAGGTAGTTAGTTACATGCCTTGTCAACTTTGAACCCTGACACCACATGGTAGTGCCACAATACCAGGAGAAGGTCTAGTGTTATGGTATCAGGGATCTCTCCTTTTCTCTTGATCTTTGACTCTTTTTGTTTTTTTTTACATTTTAATTATTTGTTAATGAGAGAGAGGGAGAGAGAGAGAATGAGTGAGAGAAAGAGAAGAGAGAGAGAACAAGACATCACTCTGGTCCATGTGCTTCTGGGGATTGAAGTCAGGACCTCATGCTTGAAAGTCCAAGGCTTTATCCACTACTCCACCTCCCAGACTACTTTCTGGCTCTTTCTATATTAGAAGTAAAAGAAAGTAAAATAAAATAAAAAGAAGGTCTGAGAGTGGTGGATTGTGCATATAACTAGGCCTTACCTGACAGAAAAAAAAAAATCTATTAAATTCTACCTCTAAACCAACTACTGACAAGATGAATCAGCTAACCAATTGGTTTACACTAACCAAGGTGAATCTCCTTGTAAAGAAATTGTGAAGTTCTAGCCTCTCTAAATCCTCTATCTGCCTGCATACAATCAGGGTTTTGTTAGTAAGGTAGCAAAATGTGGGAAGACAGGCCACTGGGTAGGCAACTATGATATCTTCCATAATCTCTTAATTTACACATGAAAACTCTCGTTTTGTGGCGCACAGTCCTATGGGTTTTGGCAAATGTCTAGGGTTGTGTAAAACCACCACTACAGGTAAGATATGGACGTGTATTCTGAAAGTGGGTGAATAGGTTTATGATCAGCCAGCATGAATTCACTACTGCAGTATAAACAAGTCATAGTGCTTCATGCTACTTATACCCTTTGCCCTTTTATGAATATATTTCTTTTTTATATAATTTCTATTAGTTACTTAACATTTATTTATGAAATTGTAAGATAATAAGGGTATAATTTCATGTTGTTCCCACCACCAGAGTTCTGTGTCCCTATCCTCTCCACTGCAAACTGCAGTTGTTCTCCCAAGGTCACTGATACAAACTGATTCTATAACTCTCTGCCTGTATGTATGTATGTGTGGGTGTGTATATATATTTCCCCACTATTTCAATGGTCCTGCCTTCAATTCATTTCTAAGTCGCCCCTACACCTATTATTACTTCTGTGTGTCTTTTTTTCCTCTTTTCTCTCAGATAAGAGAAAGTGCTGAGCTTCCTCTGGCTTTTTAAAAAATATTTATTTATTTATTCCCTTCTGTTGCCCTTGTTGTTCCATTATTGTAGTTATTATTGATGTCATCGCTGTTGGATAGGACAGAGAGAAATGGAGAGAGGAGGGGAAGACAGAGGGGGAGAGAAAGATAGACACCTGCAGACCTGCTTCACTGTCTGTGAAGCAACTCCTCTGCAGGTGGGGACCTGGGGGCTTGAACCTGAATCCCTACGCTGGTCCCTGCACTTCGCATCATGTGTGCCCAATCTGCTGGGCTACCGCCCGACTCCTTTCCTCTGGTGTTTTTATGATCATATTTGTAGGATGACCAGGTGACATGTAAGTGTAATAGAGAGAGGTACAAACAGAATCTTGAATAAGAGAGAGGTTTTTCACTTTAGAGTCTATCCTATCCTTGTGTTCATATATGGTTTCCAGAACACGTTGCTCAGATAGCTACCAAAACAGCTACCTCTGTGTGTGTGGTTGACCTGTTTGCTTATTGCTCTTCAAAACTCCTAAACCTTAGTTTTGCACATTCTTATTACCCCTCAACTAGGCAGTTGGTGTAGATCAGGTCATCAGATTCATGCCCAATTTTCAGTCTAAAGGAGCTAAATCTGGGGCCTAGGTGGTGGCTCAATTGGTTGAGTACACATATTACAATGTCAAAGACCCAGGTTTGAGCCCCTGGTCCCCACCTGCAGGGAGAAAGCTTTGCAAGTGGTAAAGCAATACTGCAGTTGTCCCCCCCCCCTCTCTCTCTCTCTCTCCTTCTCTCCCTCCTACTACCCTCTTGGTTTCTGGCTATCTCTATCCTATAAATAAAGATAATAAAAATTAAAATTTAAAAAAAGAAGCTGAATCCACAGAGGGCCTTATTCTAGAAAGGATAGGCTGCTTTCTTGGTGGTATGATGTTCACCAGAGTTGACTTTTGACCTTGATCATAGCAGGTAGATGGAGCTGACAAACTATTTCAGGCAAAAGTCCAATGATATAAAATAAAGTATTAAGATAAAATAAAGAATATAATAAAAACAACAAACACAGTAGCTGACATTTATAAATCAAAAGGCTATCCAGCGAGAGAAGCTTTTCAGCCCCTTCCAACAATACTTACAGTGTTCAGTGTCCCGTGAATGAGCCCATCTGTAGCTGAAAGCACAGTCATCTAACCCGGGTTGTCTTCTTCCAGGGAGCTGGCGCCAGTGCTTGTCTTTACTACCCAGGACTAGCCTTTGCCCATATAATGCCTTTGTACAAAGTAGAAAGAGTCTCCCCTGCCTTACGATACTTTTATTTCCACCTATTGGAAGAATTATTATAGCATGCTATAAAGTTGAAATAGGCAACATACAAATTCTTGGGGTCTGATCTTTGTATGTTGTCCCTTAGAGAGTAACCAGCACAGTCATAAATAAAATTTTAGGATCCAGTTATTTGGAGGGTGTAGGGAGTAGGTCCCATTGTCTCAGAATGTAGCAGTTCTGCCCCAGTGGGTTGCAGGATGTCTGACAGCTTACTATTTTATGGTCTTGCCACATAGACTGGTTACTATATTCTACATTGCAGTGCTAAGTGAGAAACACCCCATCTCAAAATAACTGAACAGGTATAATTTTATCCTTATTTTATAGATGAAGAGATAAAGGCTTGAAGAGTCTATAGTGTTTGTACTAGTTCACATGGTTAGTAACAGTTTACTTAGAATCTTGGTAGATTTGATACTAAGTTGCCAATCTAATTCTGACTAAATGATATCTGTCTATCTATCTATCTATCTATCTATCCATCTATCAATCAATCATCCATCTATCTATCTATCATAATCATCTATTTTTATGTTTACCAAATCTTTTGGAATTGATGCTGATAATTCTTGTGGATATTCATGTTTAGTACATATTTGTTGGGTTTCTTAGGAAGAAGGGAGAGGCAGGGCCCAGTGATATGTAAGGTATTCAGAAGATGATATAAACACAATGAAAACTGCAGATGTTAACAGGAGAAAATATATCTTTCAGATCAAATAACTGAAGGCAACACAAATAATTGTTTTGGAGCTGGAGAAGTACACAACACTTCTGTATTTCTTGTTTCAGTGGGGGATGGGTGTGTACTTTTGCTGAATTAAGAGGATTAGCCCTCCAAATTGGATGCATGTTGGTAAAGATTATAGCCTGCTCCCCTGAGCTTTCACAAGGATAATCCTTACAGTGTTATGACTGGGAACATAGCAGCTTCCCCCAGGCACTCACCAAAGAGGAACCATAGTAGCCAAACACCAGGTTTTTCTTTCTTTTTAGGTTTATGTGTCTATAAGAATATAATAAAGTTGTCTTGCTGAGGTCCTACTACCTTTGCGCTTTCCATAAGTAAACTGACTGAATTGAATGAAAAATGAAAAATTTCACCCAGCAGCTTCTTCTTTGGTTCTCTTACATGAAGGATCTTTAATGTAACTAATTTCCTCTTCCTAATTAGATTTAGCAGTTAGGGTTGCCTGTTAACCCAGGGTTTTCCTGTAAGAGTCACACTGTCTGTTATGTCTGCCTGCCTCAAAGAAGCAACTTTGTATAATCACAGTTAAATCGATCTCTTTCACAGCAGAGCAGACACGTAGTCAGAGCCAGGTGACTGGATCATTCCAATCAGATAAAAAGCATATACAAAGCCACTTTCAGGGACAGAAAGGTGAATAAAGCAGTCTGAGACCTCTAGACTTAGTGAGTCATTCACTAATTCCTGAACAAATATTTCTTGAGCACCTGCTATTTGCTATGCACTATTCTAGGCATCGGAATACAGCCACAAATGAGGCATACTTATACTTCCTTTTGGGAGGAGATACAGGCAACAAATAAATACATAAATGTATAAGGGACAGACAGTGAGTGATAGGTACTATGAAAGAACTGCATATATGAATGTACATTAAACAAGAACCCTCAAAATCCTCTAATGTTAAATGGTGGTGCAAAGTGCTTTGGGAGTATAATGAAAACATTTATTGTGACAGAGGATTTTATTCTGGAATGCATGTGTGCAAGTGGTGAAAATTAAACTGGACTCTGGAAAAAATAGTTTAGACTAGGTGAAAATGTGGACATAAAATGATTCCCCAGTCACTATGAAATGTTTCAGTGAACGTTGAGGGGATGAAGAATGAAGGGAAAAGTAGGTACATTCTGAAAAATTTACTAGCTTGCCTGCTCCACTCTAAACAACAACTGGGGTAACATGGGACAGGAATTTGGTCTGGAAAGGTGCATAGGTGCCAAGTGATAGAGAACTTTACTGCCAAGGAGTATGGCATGAGCTCTGCAGGCAGTGAGGAACTACTGAGCCATCTGTATAGGGAGTGGCCTGAGGTCACATAATTGCAAATAGTAATGTGCCAGGCTGTGATGTATCAGCTGGGAGCCTGGTCCAGATGCAAAGAGATACCTAGGGACGGTGATGACCCTGGTGGCTGTCACCTAGTGGTACTGAGACAGGAAGAGTCATATACTCAGCTATAAGAAATGGTGAAATCCTCACCTTTGTGGATCTTGGGTGGAACTTGAAGGAATCATGACAAGTGGGGATAAACTAGAAGGAGAAAGATTAGTACTGGATAATTTCACTTATAGGTGGAATTTCAGAAACACGGAAAGAAGGGGGAAAGACAGGTGACAGTTGTACTAAGTGTGGTTCATTGAAGCAAAACCAAGGACTCTGGGAGATTCTGGTGGTGGTAGTGGTATGAAGCATGATGTATGGATGGGGCCATGATGTAATCAGAGAGGGGTTGAAAAAGTCTTGGGCAGGTGGTTCACTTTCTAACAAAGTCCCAAAACCTAGATATAGACCAGGTTCTGTGAGAGAGAGCATATGTTCACATGTATCCATAAACTAGTGCAAAATATATACCTGAAAGCAGAAGTACACTAGAGTTTGCAGTGAGTAACGCCCCCCCCCCCCAAGACTTCCTCTCCACTATTACAACCTTTGGGTCCATGATTGCTCAACAATTTGTTTGGCTTTGTATGTTAACTCTCTTTTCAGCCACCAGGTTCCAGATGCCATCAGGATGCCTGCCAGGCTTCCCTGGACTGAAGACCCCACCAATGTATCCTGGAGCTCTGCTTCCCCAGAGACCCAGCCTACTAGGGAAAGAGAGAGGCAGACTGGGAGTATGGACCAACCAGTCAACGCCCATGTTCAGCGGGGAAGCAATTACAGAAGCCAGACCTTCCACCTTCTGCAACCCACAATGACCCTGGGTCCATGCTCCCAGAGGGATAGAGAATTGGAAAGCTATCAGGGGAGGGGATGAGATATGGAGATTGGGTGGTGGGAATTGTGTGGAGTTGTACCCCTCCTACCCTATGGTTTTGTTAATTTATCCTTTCTTAAATAAAAAATGAATTAAAAAAAAGAAAAAAGAAAAAGTCTTGGGAAGCCAGTACATGATGATGAAAGAGGGTTTAAATTAATGGTGTGAGTGATGTGTAGATGCCTGTCACAGGAAGATAAGAAATTGTTCTCATATGGCAACTATCCTATAAATCATTATTTTGTTAATAAAACTATTTTTTTAAGAAAGTCTTTAGTTTCCTTTAAGGGACAAGTGACATCTAATTTCTGAGATGACTCAGGATAACCAATTAGAATTTACATTAAAAGTTGATCTTTCTTTTATTCCTAAGTCCCTGATATTCAAGTTTAAAGCCTGTAGACAGATTTCTGCCAGACAGATTGACAGCTTCTTTCTTTGTCATTTCATTGGGGGGCAGGAGAGAGAAAGGCAGTTAATGTTTACAGTAAGTTATTACATAGGCACAATCTCTCTTCTCCCTGTGGTAGGTGTCTGCAAAACACTTTCACCCCTATCTTGGTTTCTTTTCTGCCAACACGCATCAGAACATCAAAGCCCTTCTCTCCCTCTCCCATCCCTTCCTCCTTCCCCAGGGTCCTTTGCTTTGGTATAATATCCCCAAACCAGTTCAGATTTTGCTTTGTGTTTTCCTTTTTTGTCCTTGTTCCTTAAATTCTGTCTATGAGATTATCTTCTTTCTCTTTTAAGATTATCTCACTTAACATGAGCTTGAAGGAATTATACTAAGTGAGACAGCCTCTTTCTTAAATAGCTGTAGTGGAGCAGTTTGGAAACTGAAAGTTTGACATCGACTGATGTCTTAATTATTTCTTGTGCCAAGCCTTAGTGAGAGCTTTCAGTAAGATGAGTGACTTGTGTAGTCTATTGACAAACTGCATGGCAAGAACTTGAGAAATTTCACAAAGTAGTGAATTCCACTATATTCACTTCCTGACACTGAAAGTCGCCCTCATCATTCATAAGAACAATGTAATCAAAAGAGAAGAGAAGAAAAAATGCTTTTATTTCACATGTTAATTTCACTATCATTCACCAGTTAAATTGCTTTGCCAACCCAGCTAACAAATGTATCTTATTTTCCACTTATTCCCCTTTCCCTTTTTTTTTTTTTTTTTCACATTTTCCTCTCTATGTAGCGTGCCTCCTCTCTTTGCTAGTGTTCATAGAGCCTGAAATGGAAGAACAGAAATATTTACATGGAGGTATTTTTATTTTTTGCCACCAGAGTTATCACTGGAACTCAGTACCTATAGGAAAAATCTACTACTCCCAGTGGACTTTCTTCCTCCCTCCCTTTCTTTCTTTCTCTCTTTCCTTCTTTCCTTCCTTCCTTCTCTCTCTCTCCCCCCCTCACTCTCTCTCTTTCTCTTTCTTTTTTTTCCTCTCTTTTTACTTAATAGGACAGAGAGAAATTGAGAGGGGAGAAGGAGGTAAGGAGGGAGAGAGAGAAGACACCTGAAGCCCTGCTTCATCTTTGTGAAGCTCTCTCACTGCAGGTGGGGGCCAGGGATTTGAACTTGAAACCTTGTGCATGGTAATATGTACACTCAACTGTGTGTGTGTGCCACTATGGAGCTTCTGTTCGCATGGAGGTTTTTAATCATCTTCACAACACCATATGTATAATGGGAAGCTTTCACCATCTTAATAGCTTGAATGAGGTATGCTTTATATACAGCTGACTATATAAGCAGTATGTTGGTTATTTCCCAGTGGGTGAGGTCCTGATACAGGAGTGCCCGTGAGGACACTCTGTGCAGGTTACAGGAAAAGTATCTCTTGCACTTACATTCTCTGCCCCAAACCTAAAGCCTAACAAGTCCTGGCTCTTGTTCTCTCCAGCGGGATTAGTGGCAGAAATTTGAAGCCAGGTAAGGAGGGCCAGCAAAGAAATGGGTCTGAACATTAATACTTTGAATATGTAAAGCTTTGCCAGTACTTAGGCCCTTTAGTTTCCTATGATTCTTCAGGTCACTCAAGATTACACCTTGAAATCCCAGAATCCTAATTCTACTTGGTTCTGCCTTTATGCTTCTTTACTTTTTAAAGATATTTTTTGCCCTTAAAAAACTTGGGTGGCATAAGTCAGAAACAGAAGGATGAATATGGAATGAACTCACTCTCAGGCAGAAGTTGAAAAACAAGATCAGAAGAAAAACACAAGTAGAACTTGAACTGGAATTGGTGTATTGCACCAAAGTAAAAGACTCTGGGGTGGGGTGGGGGTGGGGGCGGTGAGAGTACAGGTCCAAAAGGGATGACAGAGGACCTAGTGGGGGTTGTATTATTATGTGGAAAACTGAGAAGTGTTGTGTACAAACTATTGTAGTTACTGTTGAATGTGAAATATTAATCCCCCAATAAAGAAATTTTAAAAAATAGTAACATTTTAAAAAACTTGGCTGGCAGATGAGGTGTGGAGCTGTATTTCTGTAATCTTTTTTTCTTAATTTCTTTATTGGGGAATTAATATTTTACATTTGACAGTAAATACAATAGTTTGTACATGCATAACATTTCTCAGTTTTCCATATAACAGTACAATCCCCTCTAGGTCCTCTGTCATCCTTCTTGGACCTGTATTCTGCCCCCACCACCCACCCTAGAGTCTTTTACTTTGGTGCAATATGCCAATTCCTATTTATGGAATCTTATAAACCAATATTTAATCACTAATAAATTTCTTAAAAACATATGGAAATAAATAGACATATATCCTTGTAAGTTTGTTTTATGGAGTGGAATTGAGCTGCCTCAAATGAGAAGCATAAGAACCATGAAGAGTGAGGATTTCTGTGACTTGGGATATAACACAGTGGGTAAAAGGCTGGACTCACATGCATGAGATCCTGAATTCAATCCTTGGTATTGCATGTGCCAGAGTGTCTCTTCCTCATCTCTTTCTCTCTTATGTTAACAAGTCCTTAAACAAAACAAGAAAAGTGAAGACTTGTATAATCAATAATTGTACCCTCAAAGCTACTAGAGAAATAATTGTTATCATAGTCCTTAAAAATAAAACAAACAAAAAGGCTGATTTGCTGTTATACCTCTTCTGATGTTCTGTACATGAAGCCTTGTGTCTTCTTGACGTCACATTTGGTGTAGTATAAGATGTGCCATAGCCTGCATTTAGTTTCTGGCTTCTTTCTCTCTATAAAGTCAAGTCTTCTTTCTGTGCCTCTGGTTCTCATTTATTAATGAGGTCAATAAGCTCACATACTTCATATACATGTTGTGAATAAGAAATAAGTTGATTTCCTGTCAGAAGACCTTACCAAAGATTTCTTAATATTCTGTGAATATAAATTAAATACCAGAGAAGAGAGGAAAAGCATAGGTTCTTTTTAAAATTTTTTATTTGTTATTAATAGTTTGCTACAAGATTGTAAGATTACAATGTATAGCTCCATACCACATCCACCATCAAAATTTTGTATCCCCACCCTACCAAAGCTAACCACTATAGTTCTCATAAGTCTTACAGCTTGCTTGGAAAGCATAAGTTCTTCAAAAGGAAAAAGACCTTCTGATATAAGGAGCAAAGGGGTGGCCCAGTGGATGGAGTTTTGGACTCTCAAGCATGAGGTCCTAAATTCAATCCCCGGCAACACATGTACCAGAGTGATGTCTGGTTCTTTCTCTCTCCTCCTATCCTTTTCATTAATACATAAATAAAATATTTAAAAAAATAAAGAGGGAAGGGGGGTCAGGCAATAGTACAGCGGGTTAAACGCATGTGGCGCGAAGCACAAGGACCAGGTAAGGATCCCGGTTCCAGCCTCCGGTTCCAGCCCCCGGCTCCACACCTGCAGGGAAGTCACTTCACAGGCAGCGAAGCAGGTCTGCAGGTGTCTTTCTCTTCCCCTTCTCTCTCCATTTCTCTCTGTCCTATCCAACAATGATGACAACAACTACTACAACAATAAAACAACAAGTGCAACAAAAGGGGGGAAAAGAATGAAAAAAAAAGGGAAGATTGGTGTATTGCACCAAAGTAAAAGACTCTGGGGGGTGGGGGTGAGGGTGGGGAGGGTTCAGGTTCTGGATCATGATGGCAGAGGAGGACCTAGTGAGGGTTGTATTGTTATATGGAAAATTGTGAAATGTTATGCATGAACAAACTATTGTATTTTACTGTCAACTATAAACCATTAATCCCCCAAATAAAGAAATTTAAAAAAATAATGAGGCAAGAATATCCTAGAATTAATTCATGAAATGGGGGTGGGATTCATGTGTCTTACAGGCAGGAGTATTGGGTTATACCTAATCCTTTCTCTGTAGTGATGGAGGAGTAGGAAGATGGGGATGAGAAAGACATATAAATATGAATTTATTTTTCCTAGTATTAATGATTCATTTATGTAAATTCCATTTGCTTGTAGTAGAGCTTATACAATAACTAAAAACCAAGACAGTAATAGCAATCGATTTGCTATTGGAATTTGAATAGATTAGCTCAGTATAATTTCAAAAAAACACTGTTAAATGCCAGGAGTATCTACCCACCCACCACCCATGAACATCAGGCCACACATACTGGAATTGTTTTAGCAGACACTCAGAAATAGTAGTTTCATCTTATCTCTCCTTTACTTCCTCTCATATACATACTTTCCTGACTCACAAAATATCAGTCTCTAGCTTACAAAACAAAGGACTTTCATTTCCTTCAATTATTTTATAAATCTGGTCTATTTCCATTGTGAATAATCATGAAATTGGAGGTGAAGGAGAGAGGTAACTTCACATTTGAAGCTACAAAAAGGCCATGATTCATTTTCAGTCTTTTTATTAAAAAGCCTAGTCTCAGATAATTTGCAGCAAAGTTTTACCCTAGAGCAAGTTTCCTTAGTCATGTTAAATTCATGGAGAAAAATCCTCACAGGATTCAGAACTGAAAAATCGACAGCTTTACTAATGGGAGCTCTGATGTGCAGAGCAGGGGAAAGCAGCATGTTCTAACCATTTAGGGAAAAAACGGATGTTACTAACAAGCTCTGATATATTTTTATCTTACCATTTTCTTCATCTGAAGGAATATTGAGATGAGCTTTTAAATTGTGAATGATTATCTGACAGTTTCAATCTCTAGGGCAAATTATTGGCCAGGGTTTTGTTTTCCTATTACTTTCACTAAGAACTCAAGAGAATGGGAGTCGGGCTGTAGCGCAGCGGGTTAAGCGCAGGTGGCGCAAAGCACAAGGACCGGCATAAGGATCCTGGTTCGAACCCCGGCTCCCCACCTGCAGGGGAGTCCCTTCACAGACGGTGAATCAGGTCTGCAGGTGTCTGTCTTCCCCTCCTCTCTCCATTTCTCTCTGTTCTATCCAACAATGACAACAACAATAATAACTAAAACAATAAAACAACAAGGGCAACAAAAAGGAATAAATAAATAAAATAAATATTTAAAAAAAAAAGAACTCAAGAGGACACACACTAAATGGAATCTATGGAAGGGGACTCTATGGACAAGAGGATTACAGAATGTTTTTCAGCTACATTGTGGTTTGCTTATATAAACTTTGTTATATAAACTGGTGGACGTGACTTGACTTTGTCAGGTGGGATTGGGGTGGCTGAACCCAGAGCACCCTCTTGGATGATGTCCCAACTGAATGTCTCAGCTCCATATCTCCACCATTTCATCCCAATCTACCCAACCAGTATTCCTTTTATGCCAAATATGCCATGATTTTAAACATTGTCCTTTTACCCATCTCCCTATCTGGGTGAACTTTGACTCATCTTTTAAGACTCAATCCCAATGTGACTTTCTTCCAGAAAACTTTTCAAACCCATGCCAAGATACTGGCATCTTTTCCTCCTCTTCTATAGCACAAATTCTTCCTCTGATTGTGGAGTTAAGTAGAAAGAAAGTATTACTTTCCAGTGTTACCTCTTTCTGGCAAACCAGAGAGAGGTCAAAGATGTTTCTTATTTATCTATACTCTTTAACCCAGGATTTCTCAGAAGTAACATTAGCACTGTAAGCTGGAAAACTTCTTGCATGTTTAGCATCTACCCACTACATCCCCATAGACGTCCACAGAACAGTACTTCCTCCAATTTTTCTTTGAAGAATTCATTCTCCCTATTCTTTTGAAGAATTCATTGTGTTACTTTTGGCCCACAATGTTGTGTGGCAGAGTGATAAACAACCTCAGAATTTATCAGCATTACATTTGAGCTCCACATCTGTGATAGAACAGATAGAAGAGGAAGCATTTTGGAAAGAGATAGTTGGGGAAAACATATTCAAAAGGTGAGATGGATAGGGACTTGAAAAGGGGTTGGAGGCCGTGTTATGGTGGAAGAAGAAGAAAATTTGGTAGTTGGTGAAGCGTTATGACATTGAAAAAAAACAACTCTCTATACATTGTTCAGGGGCTCCGAAGGAGAAAATTGTCCCAGGCTAAGAATATAATACAGAGCCTGACACATACTAAGTGCTTGGTACATATTTGCTGAGTTGGTAAGTCAGTACTCAAATCAATGAATAAATAATGGAATTAAAAGTTGGAAAAAGGCTTTGCTATAACTTTCAATACTCTCTAGCAGTTATATCACTTTATTAACAGGCTTTTTAGGTTTTCTCTCTTACATTTTACTCCCTCCTATAGGCTCTCCTGCATTTTCATGATTTGTTTCCCTTCCTACCAGTCCAGATTCTTTTCACTTTTTAAAATTTTTTATTGCCACCAGGAGTTGTTGCTGGGGCTCTGTGCTCCAGCAATGACTCCACTGCTCCCAGAAGCCATTTTTTCCTTTTCAAAAATTAATTTCATAGGACAGAGAGGATTTCATTGGGGAGGAGGAGATACAGAAGGTGATAGAGAGATACAAGTAGCACTTACTTCAGTGCTTGTGAAACTTTGCCCCTACAGGTGGAGTTTGAGGGCTCAAACCTGGGTCTTTGTACATAAGCAGGTATGCTACCACCTGTCCACATTCTTTATTTCCTTTTAGACAAAGGATAATACATCCACTTCAAAAAGGCTTCTCCAGTTTCATTCCACAAATGACCAATTTATTTCATATTCTCTGAATATTTATGAATACTGTCTGGTGAAAAATCACAAGTATTGTATGTATATACCAACACACACACACCTCAGTACTTCCATAAGTATTAGTTTTGGTCTTTAAATGATTATAATTTTTTCACAAGTATGTTTGGAAAATTTCTTCTAAGCTAGAAGAAACACTTATACAAAACTTGTTTACACCTTTGATTTGTGCATTCTATTTGCTTTAGCTTAAGTTTTATGGATGTAAGCTTTTGATTGAAATAAATCCATTTCTTAATATAGATTTTTTATATTTATTTATTGGATAGAGATAGCCATAAATCAAGAGGGAAGGGGGAGATAGAGAGGAAGAGAGACAGAGAGACACCTGCAGCACTGCTTCACCACTCATGAAGTTTTCCCACTGCAGGTGAGGACTGGAAGCTTGAATCTGGGTCCTTGAATGTGGGTCCTAGTGCACTGTAACATGTGTGCTCAACCAGGCACATCACTACTGGTCCCTAATAAATTATTTTCCTTAGGTAGTGTGCAGTCCTCAGAGTTGTTTATAAGTTTGTCCAGGCTTGGGACAAACTCTTCAATATCTTGTAGTTTTTACCAAACTGTTTCCAAGGAAATTGTCCAAGTATGAAGAAAGTAATTTGCAATGTTTTAAGAATCTCTGAAAAGCCACTATGATAAGCAATGAGGATGACAAAAATGACTACTTTGCCCTAATCATTTCAGATTCCACTTAAGCTTCTTTTATTACTGGTTGGTGAAAATAAGTTCAACAAGTTCAATCTTCCTGGTTTACTTAGAGTTCTCACAACAATCAAACATGCTCTGTGTTCTTCCTTCTTCAAGCAAAATTACGTCTCATCCTACATATTCCCACTTGTTTGTGCTAGGAAATCTACATTAAAAAAAAAAGGAACAACACTTTCTCCAATTTTTCTTTGAAGAGTTCATTTTCTACACAAGAGAAGTACAATGCTGTGTGGCAGACTGATAAAGACAACCTCAGAACTTATCAGCATTGCATGTGAGTTCTACATCTATTACAGAACAAATATAGAGGAAGCATTTTAGAAAGAGATTAAGAGTTGGGGAAACATACAGGGGGAGACCCTGAAAGGGGTTTGGAGGCCCTGTGCCCTGTGGTGGAAGATAATTTGGTGGTGGTGAAGTGTGCTGACACCTAGTTTGGGACAATATGAGATTGTACAATCTTGTAAAAATAAATAAATATTCTTCAGTAAAATTCAACAACAGCAACAAGCTTTGCCCTTGCTCTTGTCTTGCCATCTTCTGCAGTACTATTATTCTAGAATTTGAGTATTAATATATTATAAACAGAAAATAGTATTACAAACCAAGTACACTATGTAGGAATTCTACATCACTCATGTTTTGATGGTTGCTAAATTTCCATTGTTAACTTAGTACAGAGTTGAGTGAAGAAAATGATGCAAGGGGGGCTGGGCGGTGGTGCAGCCTGTTAATTGTACATGGTGCTAAGCGCAGGGACCAACGTTAAGGATGCCAGTTCGAGCCCCCGGCTCCCCATCAGCAGGGGGGTTGCTTCACAGCTGGTGAAGCAGGTCTGCAGGTGTCTATCTTTCTCTCCCCGTTTTTCCATCCTCTCTTGATTTCTCTGTCCTATCCAACTATGACAGCAATAACAACGATAAACAAGGGCAACAAAAGGTGAAAAAAATAGCCACCAGGAACGGTGAATTCATAGTGCAGTGATAACCCTGGGGAAAAAACAAAACAAACAAAACAAAACAACAACAAAAAAATGCCCACATTCAGCGGGAAAGCAATTACAGAAGCCAGTCCTTCCACCTTCTGCACCCCATAATGAGTCTGGGTCCATACTTCCACAGGGTTAAAGAATAGGAAAGCTATCAGGGGAGGGGATGGGATATAGAGTTCTAGTGGTAGGAATTTTACCCCTCTTATCCTATGGTCTTGTCAGTGTTTCTACTTTATAAATACATTTTTAAAAAAGTAAAAAAAAACAAAGAATAAAATAAAATAAAATGATGTATGATTAACTTAGGTATAGAAATAGTGGAAAGTAAGTCCCCAACAGTCAATTAAAAATTTAGATGATCTGTTTGGAACAAAATATTTTTAGCACAGGAAATTACTTTCTTCTATTGTTAAAATTACCATTTAAAGATATAATGCAAAGTGTTTATTGGTGTGTTTTGTTTTGGGAGACCACTGCACAACTCTTATGGTAGTGTGGGGATTGAACCTGGGACTTTGGAGCCTAGCCATGAATGTCTTATGTATAACTATTATGTGGTTTCTCTGACCCTACAAAGTGCTTTTTACTCCATAAAACTTTTCTTAAAAAACAAAATATACACTGTCATACTCAGCACTTAGGTCCAAGGTAGCAACAGTACACTGGCTGTCTTCAAGAAAACAGTCCTAGAGTCTCTAGCCTGATACCAGTATTACCAGGACCTAAACCAGCATTCACTGTCCTTGACACACTAGTAGCAGATATGGGCTTAATTTTCAATTTCACCAATTATTTCCTTCTCCAGGGTCCTTCAGAACTCCACACTCCCACCCCCATTCCATCTGCTTATGTGTAATACCCTATTTTCACCTATAATCCAATACCGTAACCAGAAAATAATAGATGAGTAATAGGTGAATGTCCTCATTTATAACCAGCACTCTAAACATTTTCTTTTTTTTTTTTTTCAGTCTCAGGGTTATTGGTGGGGCTTGGTGCCAACACTATGAATTTATGGCTCCTGGTAGCCTTTTTTTTTTTTAATTGAAGAAGACAGAGAAATTGAGAGGGGAGGGGGAGACACAGAGGGCAGAGAAAAAGACACACATGCAGACCTGCTTCACCACTTGTGAGGTATCACCACACAGGTAGGGACCTAGAGGCTGGAATCTGGATCCTTGCATGGGTCTTTGTGCTTAGTACTATGTGTGCTTAACCAATTTTCGACATTGGGCCAAATTAAATCACCACAATGATGCAATGAATAAAACTAGTGGCCAGGAGAGAGCTCCCCTTGTAAAGTACAAGCCTTACCAAGTTCAAAGTTCTGGGTTTGAGGTTTAGCACCACATGTAATCACCACAGACAGCATCAGTGGTAGTTTCACAGATGGTGAAGCAGCACTGTAGTCTCTCTTCTATTGAAATAAGAAGACTGAAAAAGTCAGTTAGGGAGTAGTGGGGTTTCACAAGCACAAGGGTCTGGCACCACAAAAATGAAAAAAATTAAATGAACAAAACCAGCTTAAGTGACAATAACTAACCACACAAACACTGTTTATTTTTAAATTCTTTATTATTTGGAATATAAAAGACAGAAGTCCTATAGTATATCCTTTATGTGGAAACTTTTTTTTACAAGTGAAAAAATAAATACCTCTTGGAATAAAGGCTTATATGCTAATATGTGCCATAAAAAAGTAGAGTTTTAATATCTGACAAAATGTCTGTGCAAAGAAACAAATGCATAAACACATTACTGCTACATTAAGGCAATATGAAAAGTATACGCAGAAATCTCAGTAAAGTGACAGTGTCGTTTTCTAGCTTTAACACAGCTAGTATTGCACCCAATAAGGTTATCTAGGTTTCTGATGGCCTAGAATACCCACAAGCTGACCAGCGATCAAAATGCCCAACTGGGAGTGGAAAACATCAAAGCAAGAGAAACAAAAATCAATCCCTTCTAAAATATATGGAAGGGAGACACCAAAAAGTTAATACTTAAGTATTTAGCTAAAAATAAAAAATAATGAAAAAAAAATAAAGGAAAAAGTACTATACTATAAAGTTTTTCCTGTGATAAGGCTATAGAAGGCTTGATAGCTCAAGCAAAGCGACCCCATTGGGTGAAGCTAGAGTGGGAGAACTAATGACCACACGTAGCTTACAGAACAATATTCATCTCAGCACTGTTCTCCCACCCCAAGGAACACATGGTCTCTTTACAATCTCAAAATAAAATATTCTACCAATTTGAGAGGTATAAGGAGTGCTTGACTACTCCACAGAAATCTTATAACCAGACCAGTAGCATTTTATAACTGAAAGTCCTGTGGGGAGGGGGAGGGAGGAAAAAAAAGAACTGGAAGCTGCCACATTGAGTTCTGTTTCCACTAGCTTGACTGCTTTAAATATGACAACGTTGTTGTCAACTTCATGAAAGTCACAAAATTGATTTTTAAATGTTTTTTGCCTTCCAATCATTCTTGAACATGTTATAAAAACAGAAATGACATTAAGATGATGACTAGTTCCTTAAGAAAGTTCTTTCTTTTTTCCTATTAAAAATGTTTGGAGCTCAATGACCATACAAATAGAACCAAGTAAATTCTTAAAACTATTCCTTACAAAATTTTCCATAGGTAGGAAACTTACTTTGAGACACTTTAAGGAGATTTACAACATCATTCCCTAAACAGTATCCAGTATTTTTGGCTATGTTGCCACTTCACTGACATTAAAGATTTACCTTAATCCTTTACTTGATCATAAAAATGAATGAACGTGCAAGGAATGTGTGTGTCCTAGAACTCTTCCAGGTTCTCACCACTGGAGGTGCCAATTCTACGCAGACTGTGTATTTCAGCTGCAAGAAGTTGTTGTAGTCTTTTTCGTTTTATTAAATGCTGCATGGCAGATAGGTGTTGGAGTATTTGTCTCCTCCACAATCTATCACCTTCATCATTTACCACAGTGTAGTTCACGCTAACATGGCATATCCAGTAAGTGCGCAGCAGGAATCAGATTACAGTTAGGTTGAGAAGACTGGTGTGGGTTGGAAGATAGACGTGCTGGACATGCTCTACCCTCGACCTGCAGACAGGACATGACTGGAAAACAGAAACCAATAGTACCTGTGATGACACTTTTGAAGATTTGCGTTTTCCAAGTTTAGTTGTAATTCCTCTTATTTTCATTTTTTTAAACATATATCTTATTTATTTATTGGATAGAGACAGAGAAATCCAGAGGTATGGAGAAGATAATGAGGAAGAGAGACAAGGAGACACCTGTAGCCCTTTCACCACTTGTGAAGTTTTCCCCCTGGAGGTGGGGACCGGGGCCTGAACCTTGGTCCTAGAGCACTATAACATGTGCACTCAACCAAGTGTGCCACCATCTGGCCCCATATTTTCATTTCTAAATAAGTTGTGGTCACTAGTATTCCTAGCTTTCAAGTGGCAGAGAGCTCCTCTTTCTAATGGGTTTGAAAACTTATACTCTGTATATGTATGTGGTTAAAATTTAATAATATGGAAATGTATAAGGAAAGACATGAACTAGATTTTATTCAAACTCTGAACAAGGAGCATGAAATAAAGTGATCCTTAAAGACTGCTTGCAATGCAGTGAGGTTGTAGTCCCCGCATGGTCATGTTGGGCACTGCCAACAGTGATGAGATTTCTGGAGACACTGTGTCCCTGAACCTGCTGGCTGTTGGAATGTGGCCTTCTTCAACCACAAGGGGAGCTATAGACACAAATGTCAGAATATTTGACTGGAAAAAGGCAAATCCATAACGACTCCTGGGAAAATGACTCATCATAGTAGCAAAATCTACTTTTAGGAAGGGCATAGGCATCCTGCTGGCTAATTATGTAACCCTAAAAATAGTTGAAATTAGCATCTTTTGATGTTACTTAGGATTAGTTTTACATATAGCCACAATTATACTTAGGAAAACAGCTCTGAGAAATAAATGTGAATTTAACACTATTCTTGCCTTTAGGTTCATGATTAGTCAACAATTTGTTCTGTATTATATCTTAACTCTTTTTCAGCGAGCAGGTTCCAGATGATAACCATGATGCCAACCTGACTTCCTTGGCAGACGACCCAACGAAGTGTCCTAGAGCCCTGCCTCCCCATATCCCTGCCCCACCAGGGAAAGAGAGAGATAGGCTGGGAGTATGGATCAACCTGTTGATGCCCATGTTCAGCAGGGAAGCAATGACAGAAGCCAGACCTTAAACCTTCTGCACCCCATAATGATCCTGGGTCCATGCTCCCAGAGGGATAAAGAATGGGGAAGCTATCAAGGGAGGGGATGGGATACGAAGTTCTAGGGGTGGGAATTGTACCCCTCTTATCCTATAGTCTTGTCAACATTTCCATTTTATAAATAAAATTTTTTTTAAAATGTGAATTTAAAAAAATCTTATGAGAGTAACGTACAAAATGGGAAAGACAGTATGTATGAGTTGGTTTGCTTACTTTTAACATTGATATCAACATTAGTTTGACTTGCTAAGTGATAATAGTAAGAGGCCCTAGAAGCACTAGTAAAAAATCATAAATAATCAGAATAAACAACTCAATAAATTAACTACAAAACAAAATTCTCAAGTATTCTTTTCTAAATATATTTAAGTAAATAATACAGATTATTCTCTTAAGTGGCAGACAACAGAAAGCAACACAGGGAGGAAGTGCTGAGTTGACTCTCTGGAGAACAGTCTTTGGTTCACTGATAAGATGTTTTATCTTGTGAATTGGCACCTAATTTGCAGATGCTGGAAAAAAGTCTCCTTGAGGAGTTATGTTGATAAAAATACTATGTTGGTCCAAGATATCAACAAAATAGGAAAATGATAGGTGTTGATGAAGCTGTGGAGAAAGAGGGACTCTATTACACTGCTGGTGGGAGTGCAAGCTGGTACTGTCCCTTTGGAAGACTGTATAGATAGTCCATAAGTTAAAAAGGAACTGCCTTATGAAATACCACTCTTAGATACTTATTTTACAGGGCACATAAACACTTAATGAAAGGGACATATGCACCCCTATGTTCATAGCTACATTATTCATAGCCAAAGACTGGAATATATATATATATACTACTCTGCAATCAAAAAAGATGGTATTGTTTCCAGAACAGGAGGTAATTATGCTCAATGAAATAAGAGGTAAGAGACAACTATTGGATGGTTTCACTCATATGTGGAATCTAGACCTGGAATACAAGACCCTAGGGGAGGAAAAGAAAAAAAAAAGAAGGAAAAAAAGTGAAACAGTCTCTAAGACTTTGTGCAAACTATGGTAGTCACCACTGAGAGGGTGAGGACACAGAATTTTGGTAGTGGGTGTTGTGTAGAACTATACCCTGCAGCCCTACAAACTTGTAACCTACTATTAATCATAAAAATTAAAAAAGTAGGGAGTCGGGCGGTAGCGCACTGGGTTAAGCATACGTGGCGCAAAGCGCAAGAACCTGCATAAGGATCCCGGTTCGAGTCCCCGGCTCCCCACCTGCAGGGGAGAAGCTTTCACAGGCAGTGAAGCAGGTCTGAGGTGTCTATCTTTCTCTCCCCTTCTTTGTCTTCCCCTCCTCTCTCCATATCTCTTTCTGTCCTATCTAACAATGATGACATCAATAACTACAACAACAATGAAAAACAACAAGGGCAACAAAAGGAAAAAATAAATAAATAAATAAATAAATAAGTAAATAAAAATAAAGAACCCAAAATATTTCCAAAGACCTTTTCCAGGAAGAGAGAGACATACTTAGTAGTGCACTAGCGAGTAGTTCCAGCCCTATATTTACAAGTAACTGAGGGGTGGAGAGTGGCTAGGATGACAGGACAACTGACACTCCCTCACCTGGAGTTGGGTGGCACAGCTCTCACAGCACACGGTGTGGCCACAGGGACAGAAGGCCGAGTTGATCTCCTCCTCACAGCACACCATGCACAGCATGGCTTCCTTCAGCTTTCTCAGTTTCTCCTGGAGGGCTCTGGTCTGCTGGCAGCTGAGGCCCTCACAGGTGTTGCAGTTGAGGCCATTCTCCGTGGACTTTAAGGGAGAGTTTGGAGGGCTGTGATCGCTTGTTGAAACAAGGTCTACCACACCAGCATTGTATAGAGCCCTCCTGGCATGGTCATAGACCTCTTTTGAGGTTCGTTTAATATCAAAGACATACTTCTTGCCAAGGTTAATATTTTCATTCAGAAACAGAGATGCCAAGTGACCCTTCAAGTCCCGGCTATACTGCATCATGACAGCACTGGTCACCGTGTCACATCTATGGGGAGAGATTGAACATTTCAGTACTGACAAGCTTGGTATTTCCATGACTCAGATTTGTAAGCTCTGCTGTGAATAAGAATATTCATATCTCCATTTAATATTCTTGTTTGCCTGCTTGGAAGTAACACACCCAGTCAACACAAAAGTTTTATGTGTGTTAACTATTTCAGTGATTCTATTCTTGTTTCTTAAGTGTCTCCAGAGCAATTCTGCTAAAACTTATAAATATAGGAAAGAGTGAGTGTACACCTCTGCAGAGAAGAGCTATGTCCAAAGTAGCTTATGGCAAAAAAGGGCTTCTTTCTTTGAAATCTTGCCTTTATACTAAAAATATAAATGTTCTACAAACACTCCACTCTGCTTCACAATTTGTGCCAACTTTAATATAATTAAATTCCCTGTCTTTAAGTTTCCAATTATTTGAATGAAATCAAAATTCTACTTTAAAGCACTCTACTCTGAAATGAGAACATTAATCTGGTTATTAAAAAGAAATTCCTTACTATGTATGTATAGTGAGAATTGGGAGAACATCTCTACCAGGAAGAAGAGAAGACTTATATCATCCTGCCAAGAAATGATGGGAGAAGCTGCTGAGCAGGTCTGGAAGACAAGAGGTGTTCTGAGAGAGTATGAAATAAGCAGCAGAATGTGTCTACAGCACATGTAGACACACTTGCTATGGGAATGGCAGAGAAGTGTTAATCAAGATTCCACTGAGGGGGGCAAGTGGCAGCACATCATGGTTAAAACACACAGATGTGCAAGGGTTCAAGCCTGATCCTCACCTGCATGTGTCTCTCTTTCCGCTCTATCTCCCTCTCCCCTCTCAATTTCTGTGTCTATCCAATAACCAATAAATAAAAACACTAAAAAAAAAATTCCACTTCCATAGCAGAAGCTAAATGTCCAAAAGTGGCTGCTTTCTTTTTTATTATTATCTTTATTTATTTATTGGATAGAGACAGGTAGAAATCGAGAGGGAAAGGGATGATAGGCAAAGAGAGAGACAGAGAGACACCTGCAGCCCTGCTTCACCACTTGTGAAGCTTTCTCCCTACAGGTGTGGACCAGGGGATCAAACCTGGGTCCTTGCCCATTGTAACATGTGCCCTCAACCAGGTGCACCACCACCTGGCCCCAAGTGGCTGCTTTCTTAAATGCTATACAAGATTCATCAACACAACAATGTAACAAGACAGTAGAAGCCTTGCTGTCAAGTGAACAAAGTAGCACTGAAACTTAGGTTATGGGCTATGGCAAGACCCTAGGGGAACATCACAGTACTTGCCTGTAGAAAGCATGTGTCTCTGTTATTGCTCGGTATAGCCCGCTGGCTGCTCTGGTGCTGATCATCTTAAATAAGAGTACGATGCTGTTTCCAGACTCCTTGGTGACAGTCAGGTACACATTCTTTCCTGACTGAGTGGCCATCTGAACCACAGGGTAAGCAATCCTGTGAGAACAAAAGAGATAAGTGGGCAGAGAAAGATTTTTCACCCTGTGTAACTCTGTAGGACTCTGGTATGCATATGGCCCAGTTATGAAAGTATCCATGTGTTTATTTTCTAACCAGAAAGGGGGGTTGTGAAGGAGTGGATGGGTAGGAAAAAGGAGGAAGGGGGGGTGGTAGAGTAGTTACCTATTCATTGGACTAAAGTCTTCTTTACAAATTGAAATGCCGTCAGGTCCAACCCCAATGAGCAATTTCTGTCCTTCACTGTCCCTCACAGAATGCCATTCTATGCCATAGTTCTCCATTGCTGACACAATCTGCAAAACCTGGTATTCAGCTGAAGCCTGGCTGGTTCCCTCCAGTTCTTTATGCTTTGCAACAATGCTGCAGTATACCAAAAAGAGAAGAGTGCAGTGAGATTAACTTCCATTTCACTAGTGAATTATATTGATATTGTCATTTATAGATCACTTGTTTTGTATTATTCATATTTTTAATAAACAACATATTTATAACTGTTGCTTCACTTATTGAGCAAACATATAATACCTGTTCAAGATGAAAATTATTAAATATTCAGTAGAAATATTAGGGAACAGAGATGAACTTGAAGAATTATGAATAAGATCTAAAAGCATATAGCTAAGAACTCTAGGAGCCTGAAAGATTTCTTTCTAGGTTGGGCATATGCCTTCCTATGCACACAGCCCAGGTTTGCGTCCTAGCACACCACAGGGAAGTACCACAGCACTGAAAGAAGCTCTTGTGCTGTGCTATCTCTGCAGCCACTCTATCCGGGTGAAAAAGTGACCCAAGAGCAATGAGATTATGCATGCCCAAGGTCTGGTTTCGCAGAATACAAACCCAGAAATTTGTAGTATGTAGAACTTCTCATGTACATTAATAAATCATGTTGTATTACTATAAGGGTCTGATTAAATGGTTTGCATAAAGGATTCATTTGATCTACTGCAGCTAATCCTCCAGTATAATCCTTAGAGATTCCTATCTCTTGGTATTCAAGGTTTTGTTTAATTTCCATCCTTTGAGTGTAGGTTGGATTAATGTCTTGCTTCTAATGAACAGAATATATGACAGAAAAGATCAAATGTCACCATCATCACATACAGTTGAGACTAAGTCACAATGAGACTTTTAGCTTCTGCATTGCCATTTTTCTCTTACTCTGCCCTGGATGGCCTGCTTGGGTGAAGTCAGCCATTATATTATAAAACAGCCCCATTGAGAGACCCATGTGATGAAAAAGGCTAAGGCTTGTCAGCAAGCCACATTAGTCAACCTGCAAGTAGATCCTTCCCTCAGTGGATACTCCAAACGAAAGTAAAAACTTCACTAACAGCTTGACTGAAATCCTGTGAGAGATCTTGAGCCAGAGAATTCAGCCTAGCTACGGACAGATTCCTAAACCACAAAACAAAAAAGATGTTTGTTTTTTAACTGCTAGAGAGAGATGAGACCACTGTTCTGCTGTTTCATGCAGTGTGTGTGTGTCTCACACATGAAGGTAAGGAAGGCATGAGCTATATTGCTGAGTTATCTCCCTTGTTCCATGCTGGCTGTTCTAAGTCACTAAAATCTGGGGTCACTTGATGATACAGGAATAGAGAAATAAGATGCCTATTTTAGGCAACCTGATTTAGTACTTGCTAGGGAGAAGAAAATATATTGGTAGAAATTTTTATTTTAGGAGATCTGCATTCTTGAAAGGCCATACAAATTATATAGCATTTCAAATAAAGACAATAATTCTGCAGATTATGTTTTGTGTTTATAAATTTCTCAAAGGAAAGGCTGAGTCTGTAGAAACTCACTGATAAAAATGGGCTATGGTCTAGTCTTCACCTCACAAATTATCTGTATATACTACAGATTTATTTTCTTCCGGAAATGCTTGTAATTGTGATAGAACTATGACTATAAACACGAACCTTATGTACAGACTCACCTGTTTAAGGTGGCACTGGAGAGCTCCTTTGCACATAGTTCCTCAAAGCTATACTTGGCGGTGTTCTGGTTGTAGTCTCCAAACTTGGTCTGAGCCAGGAGGGCACTGAGTTCCACAGCCTGCTCTGAGGAGCATGGGAGGTGGCCTGCCAGGAGGGCCTCCTTGATATGCAGGAAGAAGATATGCCTGCAGGACAACACAAGGATGAGGCTGTGCTGGAGGCTCACAGGACAGCAAAGTCAACCTGCTCAGTAGTTTCACAATCCCTTGTTAAGTAGAAAAACAGATTACTTAAAAAAGCCAAACTAAAAGGAGTTTGGTGGTAGCACAGCGGGTTAAGCACACGTGGCGCAAAGCACAAGGACTGGTGTAAGGATATGGGTTGGAGCCCCCAGCTCCCCAACTGCAGGGGAGTTGCTTCACAGGTGGTGAAGCTGGCCTGCAGGTGTCTATCTTTCTCTCCCCTCTCTGTCTTCCCCTCCTCTCTCTCCATTTCTCTCTGTCCTATCTAACAACAATGACATCAATAACAACAATAATAATAATTACAACAATTAAAAAAACAACATGGACAACAAAGGGGAAATAAATAAATATAAAAAGATTTTTACAAAAAAGACCGTAAAATTATTTTAAAAAAAAAAAGTCAAACTGAAAATGCTTACCAGTATTAAATCTTTCCTATCACAAATATTGAAAAAATAGTCTAAGGATTCAGTTTTTCTAGTATAAAAAGTGAAAGCCAAATAAATGTAAGATCAACTCAGTAACATTCAAATTACAAAGTGTAAAAAGAATTTTGTATGCTTCTGGTATTCTCATTTTTGAAAGAGATTATGTTAGAAAAAAGCCTTTGGGACTGGGGAGACAGCTAAACCTATTGGAGCATCAACTTGCAACCCTGAGTGAGACCTCAGAGACTGTAGGTTCAAACCCCGGTACCACCTTTAGCCAGAGTTGAGTAGTGCTCTAGTCATCTCTCTCTCTCTCCCCCTCTTCTCATTCCATCATTCTCAAAATCAGTCAATCAATCTTACAAAAGAGAAAAAGAAAAAAAAAACCCTTTATCTTGTCAAGGAACTGATCTTATGAATCTCACTTTTATATAAATGAGTCCCATATTTTTGGTCTTTGTGTCAATTTTTCTAAGAATTATATTCAAATATCCAACTCTTTATAGACTTCTCTATTAGAATGTTTTCTTCAGTATTCCAATTTCAGCTCAGTCAAAATCAAACTCATTGTTGCCTTTCTAGATTATTTTTTCCTCCCACTGGAAATCATGGACTCACTATTAGCCCATAAACTCATTTTTGACTCTTAACTTATTTCCACTTTTCTGTGTCTGAAAACACTTTAAAATCAGTTTCATTCTTCCAGTTTTTAGGTCCTCTGTCCTACTTTCATCTCTACTATCGGAATTTATAATTCCTCCTATGCTCTAAGCTGTTTTCTCCTAGACTTTATGCTAATCCACCTTCCAAGCTCTGTTTCTCAAAAAAACTCACCATTTTTCTGCTCTAAAATCCTTCAAGTGATCTCCATTCTGCCCAAGAAACACAGTTATCAGTTTCCTGGAGTCCGCAACTTTCTAGTCATTACATTTTGTCATTCCCTCCAGCTGCTATCACCCAGGAAGGAACAATTCCTCTTCTTGGAGAAGTCAAGATGGTCCATGGCTCTGTTTCCGCATCCTGTGTTCTGAAGGCCATTGGTTCATTCATTCCTCTGTTACAGTGTTTGGCATATTTTAATTTCTAATTTGTTGTATGTAAGCTAACTTCTTGAGGGCCTCTAACTTTAGAGCTCTACACATATATGTAAAGTTGCCTATTGTCTGTAATCATACTCTCATGATAACTTCAGTTTATGTGAGCCTCTCCTGGTTGTGTACAACACTATTTCTCATTTGCTAATAGATATGTCATTCTTAGAAATGCAGAGAAAAATCCAGATTGTGTTGTCTACCAATCTGTATTGCCCAAGATTCTTTTGAAATAGATTTGCTTATTTACTTTCAAGTAATAGAGAGACAGGGAAGGGTACTAGGGTGCTGCTTCTCACTTCTATATGCTTGGGATTGAACTTTTGTCCTCTGGGGCCTCAGGCACTGTATCAGGCACCATATCGTTTCTTCTCCAAAACAGAAGATTCCGGGTGCATCTGGGTGACAAGTCTAGCAGATGGAGACTTGTCTCAAGTGGCCTCTCCCAGGGCTCTGTTCTGGCTCCTACGCTATTTAATATTTACATCAATGACCTCCCAGAAACTTCTTCAAGGAAGTTCATCTATGCCGATGACATCTGCTGTGCAACTCAGGCATCCAAGTTCGATATCCTCAAGGAAACACTCATGAAAGACATGTCTCTGATATCTGATTACTGTAAAAAATGGCGACTAATCCCTAGCACTGCAAAAACAGTATCATCTGTTTTCCATCTACACCATGCCTCGGCCTCGCGTGAGCTTAATGTGCAGCTTGGCGATACGAGAATCCGGCATGAAGCCCAGCCAGTCTATCTTGGCGTTACTCTCGATCGCACTCTGTCATTTCACAAACATCTCATAAAAACTGCAGCAAAGGTGGGCGCGAGGAATAACATCATTGCAAGACTGGCCAGCTCCTCATGGGACGCGAGCGCTTCCACACTACGATCATCATCTCTGGCATTATGCTATTCCACTGCAGAATACTGTGCCCCAGTATGGTTCCGTAGCCCCCATGTCCACTTGGTCGATTCCAAATTATATTCCTCCATGAGGATAATTTCTGGAACCATCCATTCCACCCCGGTTCCATGGCTGCCAGTTCTCAGCAACATCGCCCCGCCAGATATTCGTCGGGATGCAGCATCATCTAAGTTCATTTCCCACGTCTACGCTCGACCGGACCTGCCAATATACGCGGATATCTTCGCCCACCCTGTCCAACGCTTGATGTCTCATCACCCAATATGGTCCCCTACGCCTACACTTAACTTCTCTGTTCCAGACTCTTGGAAACAGAGTTGGCAGTCAGCTGAGGTAAAGAACAAACACCTCATCACAGACCCCTGCAAGCGTCAACCCGGCTTTGACCTAGCACGTTATGATTGGGCCCTCCTCAATTGCTATCGAACAGGCCATGGCTGGTGCGCCGCTATGTTCCGTCGCTGGGAAGCCAGAGACGACCCGAACTGCCCCTGCGGCAACAGACAGACTATGACCCACATAGTCAACGACTGCCACCTCTCCAGATTCAAAGGAGGTCTCGAAACTTTACATCAGGCTCAACCTGACGCTGTTGACTGGCTACGGAAGAAGGGCAAACGCAAGAAGAAGAAGGAGAAGGAGAAGGAGAAGGAGAAGGAGAAGGAGAAGGAGAAGGAGAAGGAGAAGGAGAAGAAGAAGAAGAAGAAGAAGAAGAAGAAGAAGAAGAAGAAGAAGAAGAAGGCACTGTATTATTGCCCAAGGTTTAAATAAAGCATCAATACTACCACATGTAGACTGTCCTACATTATAGTTTATTTCGTTGATACTTCTTGAAACATACTTAAGTGCTACATTATTCTTTATATTAACAGAATTTCACTCATTAGTAAAGCTATAAATGCTACATAAGTTCAGCTCTTCACCTTGGTCAAGTGTGATATTCAAGTTCTCAACCGTGTTCTTATTTATATACTTCTCTGTGTCTGATGTTCCAACTCAAAGGTATAACATGAGAGATGTCAGAAAAAGAAATAGGAGAAAGAGAGACTGGAAATTAAAGGGAGGACTCTATTGAGTGTCTCAAAAATGTCAGGCTGGCAAGAGCCAGTAGTCTCTCTATAACAAAGAGATATTTACATCCAACATTCTGTGCATTATATAAGATCAAAATACGAAATACTGCAGTTTTTCTCTTCAAAGTCCCTATGAAGACATCACAGTAAGAAAGTATAACCACGCTGGAGGAATCTTCAATGCTGTGCTTGTGGTCTCAGCCTGCCTCTCTCCCTCTCCCTCTCCCTCCCTCTCTCTCTCTCTCTCTCTCTTTGAGCAGTGAAGCCTGGGCAATGATGAGAGGGTTGGTAGAGGACAGAGAGAAGTGCAGGGTAGAGATTCAAAATCAATCCAGAGTCTCTTCCTCAATGTCCCCAACTATCTTGTGGGTAGTTCTGGAGAGGTACATCTACTTCTGGAAACAGCTGACAAAAATCACTCCACATTCTACATTAGACTACAATCAACACCTTGCACACGGGGGGAAAAAAAATCCTCCTCCTAACTTTCTGTTAAGATTCTTACTGCATTTTGTAGGTCTGTGACTATAAAACAACCTTTTCATTTCAAGTCCACAGATTATTTCTCATGCACTACCTCACTGCTAAGGCCTGCACTTGGGTTACATGGTGAACATTATTTGATAGTTTGTCTAGATGAAACTTATACCCTTTCAGCATAAAGGAACATTTTTCTAGCAAGGTAAGTCTAGCTACAAACTGGCTTTTGGATGAAAAGCTTCTGCTCTCCAGAACAGTATTAAGGAGCAGTGACAGCAAAGGTCGCCAACTGTGTGGAGCCATCAGCTGACTATTTAATGTTCTCTTTTCAAGTGGAAAGATGGCAGAGCATGAAGAAACATCTTTCAAGAAGGAATCCAGTAGTTAGGGTAGCTTTGAATCAAGTATTTTCTCCTATTATATCGTCTTGAACAAGCTGGTTTGTATTTATCTCCTTGATTTCCCCCTTCTTTTCATGTAGAGGAAAGATTATCAATAATATCAAAACTAGCAGATGTAGTGAAAGAAGTTCAGCCAGTGAACTGTTTTCCCTAAAGGTCAAAAGAGCATTGCTTATCTAATTCAATTTAAGTGTTCAAATCAGAAACAGAAAGATAGCCAGTGGAAAAGAAATAGTTGTCTTAATCAAATGTCTGTGAATGTGTCCTACAGGCATAAGCTCACACTGCACTTTCTAAACATTCTTCCCAAAATTCATGATTCTTCAAGCTTTATGGAGTTACTAAGAACACGTATAACTCTAATTTACAGCTAACATTTTGGAATGCAGAGGGTTAGCAGGAAACTCATTAAGGTACAAGTGAATTTACACTTTCGGTAGCACTATGAAGACAAGAAATGATATGCAAAACTTGAGTTAAACTTTTTCACATTCTTAATATATTATTATTTCAAAGCAATTGAATACTCCCACTATTTTAAAAATGAATTCCTTTCCATAAATTTAGGGGATGAAGTAATATCATTTATCTTTTAAGAACTCTCCTCTCAACATGGATTTGTCCCTTAAAGGAATCATCTAGTAATCAGAGCAAAACTTTCTGCAAACCAACTGGGAGTTGTATTCCTGCTAATCATGAACTACTGCCTTCCAGTTAAAGAGTCTTTTGTGGCACAAGAGCAAAGTACATACACATCTGTATTCACTGCTAACTTAAAATATGAGCAACCTAACGCATCCCTTAAATAGCTAAATAGGGTCAGCAAAATAGCCCACTTGGATAGTGCAGCTGTTCTGCCATGCATGCGACCCAGAGTCAAGTCCAGCATCCATGCGCTGAAGGAAGCCTCAGTCATGAGGTATCTTTCCCTCTCTCCTATGTCTCTCTCCCTATCAAGCTGAAATATTTGGCCCCAAATGGTAAAGCCAGTGACTAATTAATTAATTAATTTAATTAAGTGGCTAAGTAGTTATTTTGAAAAACTCTCCAATCCCAACTGTATTTCTTTCAAAGACTTAACTGAAACTGGCCATGATTAGTAACTGCTGGTGCCCTTTTATTTAGTTCAATGTCTACTGAGGAGCCCACCTTCTAAATGCCTCAAGACAATGAGTCATTTAACCACATCAGTTTATTTTAAACCCAGTCATGACTGCCAAATTATATTCGAAAACTATGAGAACAAAGCAGATTTACTATAAGAATGTTTCTGTTTTAAACTCTGGTGTCACAAATAATCAGTACAAAATGAATCATAGACTTAAAAGTAAAAGCTAAATCAAAGCACTTTTAGAATAAAAACAGAATAGAGTTGTTTTTTTTTTT
Source organism: Erinaceus europaeus (assembly GCF_950295315.1). NCBI lineage: Eukaryota > Metazoa > Chordata > Mammalia > Eulipotyphla > Erinaceidae > Erinaceus > Erinaceus europaeus. Next base: position 47,213,426 of record NC_080165.1, read on the forward strand.
TTTTTTCTTTCTCCAGAGTGGTGAACCACCGGCTTCTGGTGAGGACAGGCTTTGAACCTGAAGCTCTGTCTGCCTCAAGTCCATGGGCAGAGCCACTACACCAGCTCGGCACTCTCAGAGTATCTTCATAAATTGAGAGCTGGCAATGATTTCTCATAATGTAAGCAAGGAAAACCCATAAAAGAAAATGGATACATTTCACCAGAAATAACAACAAAAAACTTCTAATCAAAGACATCAGGAATACAGCCAAGTCACAGGAGAAATTATGTTTACAAAACATATGAATGGCAAAGGACTAGTGTCTAGGTTATATAAAGAATCTATACTGCACCAAAGTAAAGGACAGTAATACTTAAAATGAACTGTCATATCTACTATACTCTGGAGGTTTTGCAACTGAAAATCCTGCTACACAGTCAAATAACACAGAAGACCTCCATGATAATTTAAGGAGATCTTTCTCAAGCCCTACAACACAAAATAGTAATCACTGATAAATTTCATCCAAAGCAGTTAAAAACTAAGGAGGGTATGGAAAAGGGAAACTGTCAACTTAGAAAGTGACTAAACCTCACACCAAAGAATACTGGAGCGTATACAATTCTATGGGACCATGGTGGTAGTGCACTCAGTTGAATACATGTGTTAAAGTGTTCAAAGACTCAGGTTCAACCCCACAACCCCTACCTGCAGGAAGAAAATTCACCAGTGGTGAAGCAGTGCTGCAGGTGTCTCTTTCTCCTTTTCTATAGCCCTCTTCCCCGTTTCTCTCAGTCTTTACCCAATAAATGAATAAACAAAATAAAATTAATTTTAAAAAATATTTTATTTATTTTCCTTTTTGATGCCCTTGTTTTTATCGTTGTTGTGGTTATTATTATTGTTGTTACTGATGTCGTTGTTGCCGGATAGAACAGAGAGAAATGGAAAGAAGAGGGGAAGACAGAGAGGGGACACCTGCAGACCTACAGGTGGGGAGCTGGGGGCTTGAACCAGGATCCTTAAGCTTTGCGCCATGTGCGCTTAACCTGTTGCGCTACCGCTTGACTCCTATAAAATTATTAAAATTGTCAATTAAAAAAGATGTTATGGGAGTCGGGCTGTAGCGCAGCGGGTTAAGCGCAGGTGGCGCAAAGCACAAGGACCGGCATAAGGATCCCGGTTCGAACCCCGGCTCCCCACCTGCAGGGGAGTCGCTTCACAGGCGGAGAAGCAGGTCTGCAGGTGTCTATCTTTCTCTCCTCCTCTCTGTCTTCCCCTCCTCTCTCCATTTCTCTCTGTCCTATCCAACAACAACAACAACAATAATAACTACAACAATAAAACAACAAGGGCAACAAAAGGGAATAAATAAAATAAATATTTAAAAAATAAAAAAAAATTTTAAAAATTAAAAAAAATAAAAATAAAAAAGATGTTATTCTGCTACAATGATACCTGTCCTAGGTAAGCTATAATGGAGGACAATTTCACTGTTTAATTACTATCTTTTTCTCAACTATCCAGATTAGTGGGAGTCTGTGAGACATGAAAGAGAAGTCTGATCAGGTTTCAATGGGATGTGACTAAGAATAAATGTTCCTGGTAGTGCTGGAACTAACTGTATCTCACTGGCCAGACACTAATTTTCATTTAAATATTTAGATTCTACTTATGTGGGTGGGTTGGGTGGGCGGTGGCACATCAGGTTAAGCACACATAGTATAAAGCATAAGGACCCACACAAGGACCCCAGTTTGAGCTCAAGCTCCCCACCTGCAGGGGGGGGTCACTTCACAAGTAGTGAAGCAGGTCTGCAGCTGTCTATCTTTCTCTCTCCCTATCTTCCCCTCCTCTCTCAATTTCTATCCTAGCCAAAAAAAAAAAAAAAAAAAGCCACAGGTGCAGTGGATTTGTAGTGCAGGCACCAAGCTGCAAAAATAATCCTGAGAAAATAGATTCTACTTATAATGAAGTATTCAAAATGAAAAGTTCACCTTGATTACATTAAAAATCAGACTTTCTCAATGTTCTCTTAAGAGTTCATACAAATGTTTAAATGTCACATATTTAAAGAGACTGAAAAGAGGTCCATGGCTAAGATAAACATTTATATTCTAGCAAAAAATAGAAACTGAGTAGATAAACTAGAATTCATAAATATGACTAATATTTACTTTGGGTGCAGCACATACAAGTCTGTCTTAGCCTTAAAAAAACAAAACCTTTGAGCATATTCTGTGTTTGAACATGGGAGAAGTGGTGTCAAGATTCCACTCTTAGGCATGCACTTGTTATGAAAAATATAAATGCAGGTCTGGGTAGTGGTGCACCTGGTTAAGTACACGTTACAATGCACAAGTACCCAGTTTCAAGCACCCTGTCCCCACCTCCTGCAGGGGAAAAGCTTTGTGAGTGGTAAAGACTGCTGCAGGTGTCTTTCTCTCTTCCTCTCTATCTTTCCTTCCCTCTCGATTTCTTACTGTCTCTGATAAAGAAAAAAATATATAAATGATACTTTTAAAACAGGTAAATACTGCTGCAGCAGCATCTTACAGAACCTAACCACCCTGAGTCACACAGGAGCAAATTATGTAAACAACCTATACCAATGCTGACATTGCTTTAAGTCTCTGAACATAGTGACAGACAATGGGTAGGTTCAGTGTGATTCAGCTCTGACTGTGCTTGAGATGATCATATATTCAAGCTGCCTATAGACTGAATGTGGCACTTACTCTGTAGGTAATCACATTCAATGATGCCATTTTCTATAGATTTTCACATGTATAACTGATCTTTGTTGGGAAACAGGGATACATTGGATTAGTAAGTATCCAGGATCTACAAATTAGTTAAAATTATGTAAGATTTTAGCTTGAAAACTATCAGAGTTTCAGAAGTGATCTAGGCAAGTGGTAGTTCATGTCAGGAAGAATAAATACCCACAATAAGTAAATAGTCCAAGGTGAGGTGGAGGAGGTGAATGGAAGAAGGTTAAAAGAAATGTCAAGCACTGAACCAAGAACAATCACTGCAACATTTCTTCAATGGCAAGATTTCTTCGTCTCAACTTCTCAGTTTATATAGAAGCAAACCTGAAACTGTTTTAATAGCTATAAGAATATTCAGTATGGGGAATTGGGCAGTAGTGCAGTGGGTTAAGCGCAGGTGGTGCAAAGTGCAAGGACAGGCATAAAGATCCTGGTTTGAGCCCCCGGCTCCCCACCTGCAGGGGAGTCGCTTCACAAGCGGTGAAGCAGGTCTGTAGGTGTCTGTCTTTCTCTCCCCCTCTGTCTTCCCCTCCTCTCTGTAATTTCTCTCTGTCCTATCCATCAATAACAACAATAATAACTACAACGATAAAACAACAAGGGCAACAAAAGGGAATAAATAAATAAATATTAAGAAAAAAGTGACAGTTTAAAAAAAAAATAATATTCAGTATGTCAGTTAGCCCCTCCTCACAACTCTCCCCTGCCAAGTTCTTAACTTGATTCAATAACTATTTATGCAAATAGACTGAGGATACAAAATTGACCTGCCACCTGTCTAAAGGACTTTATATTGTTAGAGAGACTGACCATAAAGAAGCTGTCACTTAAGTAAATATAGTGTCACATGTTCATTAAATGACATAAAGAAAATCTATACCATGTCCAGGGTGAGTTTAGTTTCACCAACAGGCCTACAGAAAGTTTTCTAGAGACATTGAGGCCAAGATCTGAAGGACAAGGGGAACTAATCAAACCCCTCACTGTTGTTCCACTGAAATCTTGATCATTTATAATTCAGGATCAAAGCACTGCTTCAAGCATCTAGTTCAGGACTCACGGAGTCATTTGTGTTTTTTCTAGGAAAAGAGAATTCAGGTGTAGGTGAGTCTTAGCAAAACAATGCTAACTCTGGCAAAGATCACAGAGCTCTGCTAAAATGTAGCAAAATTAGGAGAAAAATTACTTTACTGGCCGTGCATGAGATAATTAGGTCTCTGAAAATGGAGCATATAATTCTCTAATCTTTAGTTTTGAAGCGTTGACAAAATATGGTCTAAATTGCTGTGAATGCAAGAATTTCAATTATTTCATATCTACTTCCAGAATATATTAGCTTCACTTTTAGTTTTAATTGATAATATGGCAAACATCTGCTGATAATACCTGCTGCTTCCATCTCTGAAATGTGCCACCTGAGCCTAAGACTCTCAGGTTACTTTCAAGATTCCTATTTAAGAGCAAACATAATCTGGCTAAAGAACCAAATCTTTAACTAGGCAAAATTGGAGTCTCGATTAACTTTTTGTATTAAGCTATGCAGCAGACACTTAACATGCTTTTTTCTATTTTCAAAGAAATGTATTTGGGACAATAATGTGGGGAGAAAGCAAAAGCAAAAATGTCTATTTTTAGAACAGATACATAAATCTCTAATAGGTGGTAGCAAACATGAACTCACCCCAAATAGAGGACTTACCCCACTTCCCATCCCCCATATGGGCTCTTTCTTGTTCCTCATTCTTACATAAAAATCATTAATTTGATATGAATTAATAAACTGTTTCCCAGTTATACTGTGAGCAGACTACACTAATTGACCACATAGGACAACTTGGCCAAGAAATACAGTACTATTTAATAAACTGCCCAACCACTTCTTATATACTAAATCTAAATGTTCCCTCATGACTTTGAAACAGTAAAAAAAAGAAAAAGAAAAAAAAAAAAGCAGCTTCTAAAACTGGACTGCAAAGCTGAGTTTATTTACCGCATGCACATATTTTATTTCCACATCATTTTACATAAATGACAAAAATTAAACATCAAAATGTTTATTGTGCTACTAGTTTCATCTTACTAACATTAATGGAAATTAAGTATTTTTGTTCTACAGTATTTGCATATAAAGATATTAGTTGTAATTACACTAGACCCATTACAATCTCTGATCCTAATCAAAAGGTACAAATAAAAATTACAAACTGTATTACCTAGCTATTAAAGTGGAATACTACATAAACTCTAGGTGACGTTTTCCTAAAATTCTGTATTTCAGATAAATCCAAAAAACAAGTTCATATGATATGATATAAATAAGAGGGTGAGTGAGAGGGAAAGACACCACAGCACTGAAACTTCTCTAGGTGGGTGTTGGGCTCAAACCTGGGTAAAGCAGTAAAGCAGGAACCCTGGTAGTTGAGCTATCTTGCTGGCTCTAAATCCAGTATTTCAAAAGCAACTGAAATTTTACATCTCAATAATTTGTCAGTAATATTTCAAAAGGAATTAAAATCAATTAAAAGTATCTAGTCTAACTAGGTATGTGTATTCTTTGAATGCTATTAAGTATAAGTCTCAGGAGTCAAAGTCAATTGAGTCAATAAATTAGGGAATATGATCCCAATTCTAATTCATAAAATGTCTCTATTTCTTAAATGAATAAAATGGATGGTAATAGGTATTAACTCAACTACAGAAAAGCACAGGCGAAAACCACGTAATAGTAAATTCTAAAAGTCTGAATGTCTTCATAAATATATGTATTATTATGACTACAGTCACTGTTCAAATCTTGTATCTGGACCTTCAAGCTTAAAAAAAATAAGTCTGCATTATTGAAATAGGTTTGTATATTAGAGGCACTGAAATGATTACAAATTTATGACATGTCATAATGTAAACTCTATTATTTGTGTTATATATTGCTTTCCTCTTGACTACAAATTATCACACTGAAATGCAATCTGGAAGCTTTTTTTTTTCTTTGCCTCCAGGGTTATTGCTGGGGCTCAGTGCCTGCACCATGAATCTTTCCCCCTTTTTGTTGCCCTTGTTTTTGTAGCCTTGTTGTGGGTATTGTTATTGTTGATGTCATTAGTTGCTGGATAGGACAAAGAGAAATGGACAGAGGAGGGGAAGACAGAGAGGGGGAGAGAAAGATAGACACCTGCAGCCCTGCTTCACCACCTGTGAAGCGACTCCCCTGCAGGTGGGGAGCCAGCAGGGGGCTTGAACCGGGATCCTTGCACCTTTGCGCCACGTGCGCTTAACCCATGCACTTAACCCGCTGTGCTACCACCCGACCCCCAATCTGGAAGCTTTTTAAAGGATATTATTTACTTTATGAGAGCTCTCTGAGACCAGAGCACCACTTCAGCATATGTATAGATATTGCAACTCGAACCCTGGATAAGAGTGTGTTTATGCTGAGCCACTACTTGGTCACTTCAATCCAGCACCAAGTATAAACACAACAAAAACACCTCAAATATTTTGTTTGGAAAGGAAACCACATGTTCTAGTTGTCTACCACTACTGGCGGCTTTCAATAATGCAACAATCTTAACTCAATAGTCATATGTAGTGTACTTGTGAATTGGAGTTCGGTAGTCCTGGTCCACCTTAACAAAGATGGCTAAAACATCCTGAATATACAAAGGCTGGACAATTTTTGCAGGGTATTTACTTTCAGGAGCACTGAGAATTCAATGTAATACTTTGCTTCAGAAATAAGACATTTCACCACTTAAAACCTCTTGTAAAGGAAAACCCAAACCCGAGATTTCAAATTCAAATAATAGTATTTCAAAACAGGCTTCTAGTAGTTCTTTGGAAAATGACAACAATAAAATGGCATGTTATCAACACTCAAATGATATGTTCACTCATCATCACACAAAATTTCCACTCACACTGTTCATGTGTATGGCACATTTCCAAACAAAAAGCCTCAGAACTTAAATCCAAAGTTTGCTGTGTTTAAAAATAGATGTGTGTTCTGCCCACCCCGATGCTATTATAAGATTAGGTTTCTTGTATTTCAGAGATAAACATAAAATATTAATTTCTTAGCTTATCCTTGAGTAAAACAGTCTAGTGAAGAAAACATTTTCTGTTTGAAGAAAGAAACCACATGCTCCAGTTGTTAACCATGACTAATGAGTTTTTAGAAGAGAAAAATCAATCATCTAAACACATGTGTGCAGTCTATCTATGGGTGAGACTTTGGCAACACTGGCCTTAAAATCAGTTTCTAAGTTTTTGAGAGGCTTAAAAACTTTTGAAAGTCTGCTTTAAATTTGACAAAGTTCTTTAGTACACTCTGTAATCTGACACTGTGCTAAAGAAGTTGACCAAGTTTAAGGGAACTAGGAGGAACTGTTTCCTGCTTTCTGTTAGAGCAATCTACAATGACCTATAGTAACATTGCTGAGGCAGAGGTTACTATCGGGCATTAGATGCTACTATCAGGAAGTCAGGCCTTTTCTTTCTTTTTCATTTCTTTTCTCTTCTTGGTGTTGTGTTACTGATTACAAATATTCCTGAGAATTCATTCCCTGCTCCCAGTTTATAAAAACAAGACAAAACAAAATAAAACAAAGGATGAGTTGGAAAACCTATGCCAGGTCAATGTAGCTCCTCTTCACCTCAACAAAAGGGCTGTGCTACAGAAATCTTGTTTATGAACCCACTCACTCTGTAGCAAAACAAATGTGTCCCTAGACATCTTTGTGAAGGCGCACTAGCTCTTTCTAGAAGGAATCAAAGGTCTATTCGACATTGGTTTATCTTAGTGTCACGTTACCTAGTCTGCTCCTGCAAGATGAGATGAGGTTCAACGAAGAACTTGACTTTCAGTTTAAGACGGTAAGGGGCTAGCCCATCCATCTGCTGGGAGATTCGGTTTCTCAGGTTTAGCCATAAGTTTTCACCTTTGCTACCCGTAAATTGCAGTCCAAAATAATCAACTTCTATAATTCCCAGACGCCTGCACACCTAAAACAAAAATGCATGCGGTATGAATGAATAAATGGTGCATGTAAGTCAAAGCAAAATCAAGAAATTCATCTAAGGTTCTTGCTTTTTACATTATCTGGCTGTGTTAAAATTCCTGTTGAAAGAGCAAAGTTCTCAGGTTCTAGTGATACTGAATTACTGGCTATACCATACAAGCTTGTCCTTCTTTTAATACCTGGAACATGCCAGTTACAGGAAGAGTAGTCTTCAAAAATAACCTTCCAGAACTGCAAAGAAAAGGGAAACCACAGTATTTTTCCTTTGCATTGCAGTCACTGGAATTCCCTCCACCTGGACTACTTGCGTAGCTGTTTTGAAAGCCTCTAATCTGGACAGTTTTAACCATCTGGATAAAAGAGGGGAAAAAATCAAGGAAACACGCCACAAGTGTCAACTAAGCTTTACGAGAGATTTATCCAAACACATCAGGTCTAGGCAATTTGGAAACACTGCGTGTCACTGGAAATCAAATGTGCTAGCTGTCACACTTATGTGCACTGTTTGAAATCTTTCCTCTTTTACTCCGAAGGAAACGCATGCTGCTTAGACAACCAAGAGAGAAGATGACCCAAACGCAGGTCTTGCTCTCCCCAGAGCTGGAGGTGCAGGCGACTGGCCCATTTGAGAAGCAGCTAGAGACAAGGGCCTGGAGTGTCTGCAGAGTAGCCGGAAGGACCTTGGATCGCCTCCAGCCACCTCATTCCGGGACGCAGGTGGAAGAGCCAGGCCCCAGGGAGCCCCGACCGGCGGCATCACGCAGACACCTGCGGCAGGTGTGCTGGGCAGCCTTCTTCTCTGAAAGTGCGGGGCAGGGCGGCAGGCCCACGGCGCGCATCCCCCGCACCCCAGGCGCGCCAGCCGGGCTCGTGGGGAGCCCCAGGTTCGCAGGGAGGAGGGGGCGCCGGGGCTCGCTAGTCCGCCAGTGCCGCCGCGTCGCCAGGTCGCTGGAACACCGAGCACCCGCGAGGCCCTCGAGCCTCCTGGTCCCTGCGGGGGCCCCTGGCCCTCACCTGGTTGAGGCAGTCCTCGCCGTTCGCTTTCGCTTCCACCTCCACTTCCATCAGCACCGCGTCTGGCCTCGTCACATAGCACAGCATGGCTGGGGCCGCCGCCGCCTCCTCTCTGGTGTGCGCGGAGCTGTCGCCTCGCCACCGCTCTACCCCAGCCCAGAGCCCAGCGAGGGTGGCTTTCGGGGGGCTGCGACTCTGCGGACCTCTGCCCAGCGCTCCGCGGCTGTCGCACCCACCCCGCCACCCCGCCACCCCCGCGCCAGCTCGCACGCCTCCCCGGCTCCCCGCGTCTCGGAAGCAGCGCCACACTCGAGCAACCCAACTGCTGTCGCCGCGACAGGGACTTCGCTAATATAGTGACCCCGCCTCCTTCGGCTGGGACACCCGCCAATCACCACGGTCTCACCCCTCCTCCGAGGCTTCGCCAGCCAATAGCAGCATCCACTGAGCCGCGGCCCTTCCTCCCAGCGCCGACTGATTTGCTCCGGCGGCCAGGGGAGGTGGCAGCTTGCGGGCGCTGCGTGCTGCGCGGGGGAGGGAGGCCCCAGCAAGCACCGATTGCTTTTGCCCGCTGGGCGACGCTGCTAGGAGTGAGCGATCTCTCGTGGCTGCGAGGCGGGGGCGATTTTCTGTCTGATTTTGAAAGACTAAAGATTTATGCTTCTGAACTGCTGTCCTTCCAAAGAAGGCTTAGGTCGCTCCAACTTTTCACCTTTGTCGGTGAGGAAGCAAAAAAGGAAACGACCCTAAAACCCAAAGAAAACTGTTTTCTAATTGGCATTTGCCCCAATTATTATCCTTGCTTAAGAACTCATCTTTGAAGAAACAAAATCTTACTGCAAAACTTTGTTGCCATTGACCAATAAATAAACCGAACATTTAAGCTAGAGCTTCTATATGCATTCTCTCCCGAGTTTTAATACCCATTGTGTTGAATCAAAACAACCAATAGGGCACTAAGATCCTTTCTCAGGTTTCCCATCCTATCTCATACCTTATTCATTCAATACTGAGTGTCCACTGCTTTGCCAGTCTCTTTTCCCAGGGATAACAGGTATTATTCCTGTCTCAAAATGTAAGTTTCTCAGGACTGAACAGGTGTTACAACTTGAGTAGTAGTTGCTAGTAATTAAAGGTACACAACTCCACTCATTTGCTGCTAGTTCCTCTTTGCCATATATTATTTAGCTTTTTGATTGCTGTATAGGGGAATTGGGTCTATGGGATTTTAGCTTTGGATCGTAGGAAAACTTACCTCATCTTCTCTCTGAAGCCTACTAAAATATAAAAACACCACAGTGTCTGCTCTGCTTTTTGTCATTATTATGAAGAGCCATAATGTTCACTGAAGCATGTGAATGACATGTATAAGGACATGTGTAATGCCAGTTCTGCCAATGGCTTCTCCTGTCGCCATTCCTTTTCCTGAGTTGCTAGTATTTCTGCCCTATTAAAAAAGCAGAATGGAACTCCAAAGAGCTCATACCACTGTTTTATACTCTGAAGTCAGCTATGGGTAACAGCGCCACTACTCAAACAGACATGTGCACTCCATCTTCTTTGTGTGTTATGTATACACCTCACCACACTGTGCTGGTGAAATATCTTGGTCTTGTATCACCTCCTTTTCCTCACTCCCTTAGTCCCAATTTACTTATCTGGAAAATCTATCTGAGAAATGGCATTTGAATCATTGCTATGTAATCTCTGACTAATCAGTGACAATTTTAGGACAGGAATAAGAAATAAAAGGAAAGACGGAGATGCATTGGGGGACATTTTTTATTATTATCAACGAACCTGGCTTAACTCAAGTAGAAGAAAGTTTAGTGTATAAATTTTGAAAGCTCACAGAATAAGTGGAATGAGGCATGGTAAGGAATAGAAATGGGAAAATATTGATTGGCCAAGAATAAAAATTAAAACCAAAGTCAAATACTCATTTTATGAAGAAGCTAGTGTGTGTGTGTGTAATTTTTTACTTATATTTATTTATATAGGATACAGACAGTAAAACTGAGAGGGAAGAGGAAGATAGAAAGGGGAAGGAGGACACTTAGCATCTTTTTTTTTTAATGGTTTATTTTATTTTAGTGGAGGAGGACAGAAAGAGGGAGAAAGACTAGAGCACTGGTCAGCTCTGGTTTATGGTGGTTCTGGGGACTAAACCTAGGATCTCAGATCCTCAGGCATGAAAGTCTTTTGCATAACCATTTTGCTGTTTCCTCAGCCCCCACACTTTGCATCTTTGCTTCACCACTTGGGAAGCTTCCCCCTTACATGTGGGAACCAGGCTTTCAACCTGGGTCTTTGTGCAGCCCCTAGGTGTCCTGGCCTCACTACTTTGAAAGTAGCAGATATTTTTGGCTTTGGCAGGGTATTTCTAATTTAATCCAAACTTAGGCCATGTTACTGCTGTGAAATGATTGTTAAAGATTTTAATTGTTTCTGAAATGTTTGTCACATAAGACTCATAATAAAGCAAAACTGAAAATAGGAAAGCAGTGCTTGGAGAGGGGAAGACTTCTTATGAGTAAGAGATAAAAGAACACTGCATGTACTACTTTCATGTACAGGAATATAATTCCAAGGTGTGTATGTACACACACACACACACACCTCTTTGCATAAAAATGAGACTGGTTAGTTAAGAAATAAGTCTGACAGTTTTGGTGGCTGAATGAGAGAGAGAGAGCACATCATGCTACAAGACCTGGTTGGGGATAGAAAATCCACAGTAGAATCACTTCCTAGAGAATCCTACCATCTGGTTATGCTACTAAATGTCTGGAGTCAGTTTTAAGCCCCAGCTGGGTCTAACTCCAAAATAAGAGACTCTGAATATACCAGCCAGGGGGGTGATAACTGTTTTGAATTGAATTCTGACTGAAGTAATTCTAGATTAGCCAGGGAGGTGCTACATTTTTTCTGTGTCTACTTTTTAAAATGTTAATTAGGGATCATCTTTTTAAAGATAGCATATAAATTAAGTAGCAAAGGAAAGGGATCAGTTGCACAGAGGCATAATCTTTTTTATCGTTATTATTATTGTAATTGTTGTTGGATAGGACAGAGAGAAATGGAGAGAGGAAGGGAAGACAGAGAGGAGGAAAGATAAACACCTTCAGACCTGCTTCACAGCTTGTGAAGTGATCCCCCCCCCCCTTGCAGGTAGGAAGCTGGGAGGCTACAACTGGAATCCTTACCCTAGTCCTTGTACTTTGTGCCATGTGCACTTAACCCACTGCACTACCACCCGACCTCCGAGGCATAATCTTAAAATAGAAAATGTAACTAATATCCACAGCTATACAACTCCAATTCTTGTCTGATTGTGGAAGCTAAGCAGGGTTGGGCCTGGTTAGTACCTGGATGGGAGACAATATATCTAAATGGTGGAGTTGGCTAAACCAAGTGAAGTCATGGGTGTTCAAACCCATGCAAGCACCATCATTTTTACTTCTAATTCATATACTAGGGTTTAAGACAGAACATAAGTTTTCATAAGATGTGATACAATAGTTGTCTGGCTGCAAAATTTCTCTTCTTGGTATATCAGGTTGACATATCTTTGTATGTGATGGCACAGGAGGTCTGGTCTGGTTAGATTTTCCTCTTCAATTCTGCATTCATGGCTGCAAAAACCATGTGCTGGATTGAATGGAGGTCCTTTAGGAAGGATAGTCTGAGCTCTACTGACTACATCCTTCTCATTACTATCAGGCACAAATATGTTAGAATGTGTTCAGTGAGCTGAAATCTCTCATTTGAAATACTAGATAGACTTGTGAAATTAAGGAGGAGTTTAATTTGATCAAGACTCACTGTGTTATTTCCCAAACTGGATGTTTGATGAATACAAAAGAAATGGAGAAAATGGGCTGGGTGATGGCACACATGGTTGAGTGCAAAAATTACAGTGCACAAGAACACTGGTTCAAGCCCCCAGCCCCCACATGCAGGGGGGAAGTTTTACAAGTGGTGAAGCAATGCTGCATACTCGTGTGTGTGTGTGTGTGTGTGTGTGTGTGTGTGTGTGTCTTCTATCTCTCCTTCCCCTCTAGATTTCTCTCTATCCTTATCCAAAGTAAATAAATGAATAGATAATATATTTAGGGGAAAATGAAATGGAGAAAAACTAGACAATAACTATATTGCAAAGTCCCTAGTTGCAGGATAGACTAGTTGGATAAGACTGAGTAGAACAAGGGAAAAAACACAAAGTGCTTTTAGCATCCCTCTTTTGGTGACTATTTCTTAACTTGCTCATTCCAATAAACTCCATAAAACCTTTGTATGCTGCTTTATTCTATTCCAGACCTCCTGTGCATTGCCAGCCAGAAGAAAGCAAAATATGACTTTATTTAATAGTCTCAGGTATTTCCAATTACTATTGTTTTGTTTTTGTATAATGTATTCTAAATTTTGATTGTGATATAATCAGATACTTTACATGAGCTTCTGGAAACATATAAATGAGCAAGATACACTTGGGGAGTTTCAAATCTAAACCTAGTACTAATTATGAACAAAATGATGGCCCTGAAGAACAATTCACCTGTTACTGCCTTGGATCACTTTTTCATTCAGATAGAAAAGAATGAGGAGTGGATGGGTTGGGGGAATGACCTCTATTTCATATTGCCTCCCATATTGTGCCAGGGCTCAAACCTGGGTCATGCACATAATAATGCAGGCACCCTACCCAGTGATCTATCTCTTGTCCTTCTTTTCCTTTCTGGGGTATCGAAATGCTTTTCTTTGTTTTTCTTCCCATTAAAAATATATCCTGAAACCTCACACTTTATTTACTTTTTTTTTTTCCTCCAGGGTTATTACTGGGACACTGCTCCTGGAGGTCATTTTTTGCTTTTTGTTGCCCTTGTTGCTTTATCATTGTTGTGGTAATCATTATTGTTGTTGCTGTCATTGTTGTTGGACAGAGAGAAATCAAAAGAGGAGGGGAGACAGAGAGGGGAAGAGAAAGATAGACACCTGCAGACCTGCTTCACCACTTGTGAAGTGACTCCCCTGCAGGTGGGGAACCGGGGGCTCGAACGGGGATCCTTAGGCCAGTCCTTGTGCTTGGTGCCACGGGTGCTTAACCTCTGAGCTACCATCGGACTCCCAATATGTTTACTTTTTTCACATGTATCATTTACCTGAGAGATGCTCAGAGCTGGGAAGTAATTTGCTACTTGGTATATTTTGTTAACAGAACAAAGATATTTTAATTCTTTGAAATCTACCTTTTCCTTATGGAAATCACCATAGGCATGCATTTTTATGGAAAATCTGATGATGCACATAAGTTGATCCACTCACAACAGGCCTACTATCCTGGTGTTACATGAGAATGCATTTAGGAGCCATGAAAAACAGGCATAATTGGACTGAGTTTCAAATATACAAATATAACTGGTAGTTGCTGCCAGCTGAGCTGTAAGGACACCTCTCTTCTTCCCCTTCCACTGCCTGAGCAAGCCTTTTTGGAAAGGAGAGAAGCATAATGATGTATTGTGAGAGTAGCATAGCTGAAGGAAAAGGTACCATCCAGAAATAGGAATAGTTTTAGATGTGGCCTAGAAGGTGTAGGCGGGGCTCTGGGTTTAAAACTGGGAGTCTGAGCGAGATCCACTCTTTGGCCCTGATTGTAATCACAATGTAAGTCAGTCCCTTGCTCTCTCTCTCTCTCTCTCTAGCTCTCTCTCTCTCTCTTCCTTCTCATGCCCTAACATGTTTTGTTTTCAATAAAGTTTAAAGTACCTGAAAATCACGCTCTCTCCTCAATTCTTTGTTGAGCTAATGTATGATGGACTTTTGGGATGGAGGAAGCAAGCACTGGCCTTCCCTTCCCCCTTTCCTTTTATCAGGATGGCACACAACTTGGTGGGGCAACCATTCTTCCAAATCAAGGGTGCATTAAAGACTAAGAACTGTTGTCCAGAAAGAAAAAGTAATAACTATTAAAAGTGCTATAGAAATATCAAAGATGGGTAGCACAGAGGATTAAACGCACATGGCTCAAAGCCCAAGGACCAGTGTAAGGATCCTGGTTTGAGCCCTCAGCTCCCCACCTGCGGGGGAGTCACTTCACAGGTGGTGAAGCAGTTCTGCAGGTGTCTGTCTTTCTCTCCCCCCTCTGTCTTTCCCTCCTCTCTCAATTTCTCTCTGTCCTATCCAATGACAGCAATAACAACAACAATAATAATCACAACAATGATGGAACAGCAAGGGCAACAAAAGGAAAAAAATGTTCTCCAGGAGCAGTGGATTCATGGTGCAGGCACCCAGCCCTGGCAATAACCCTGGGTGGGGGGGAGAAATATCAAAGGTGGATGGATTCAGCTATATATGTTGGGACTACTACAAGATTTTAATAAGCAAGATAGAAAACAAGATAACAAAAATTATGAGTATATGGGAATGACACAACAACTTCTCACTAAACTTCAAACACATACTATCTCTGCCCAGATCATTTGTTGGCATGTGCATAGTTTATACCAATGAGTAGGCAAATCTTACTAGGGTCTCTGAAATTGTAATTATTTGAAAATGACTTGAAAATAAAAATTTCCTTTCTCTTTGCCAATGTCTCAGTCGTTCTAAGTGCCCACTATCAATTACTAGTTGCTCCCCCCTTTCTCTCTCTCTCTCTCTCTCTCTCTTTTCTGCTGCCTAGTTTAGTTTGGGAGAAAAGATAAGCACATCACAGGGTGAGTGGAAACAACCCCGTTTCTCTATTTTTGTGATGAGTTCAAGTCTTGCATGCTTTTCCCCACAACAGACATTTTCTTTATATGAGCCCAGGAACATAGCAGTGATCTGGTAGGTGGTGTAAGCCCTTCTCAAACTGGAACAAGCAGCCCTTCCTTGGCTCCAGATTTCCAGAAGAAGAATCTGTTTACATAATCTTCAGTAGTTGGTGGAGCTTAGCATGTACTATTAGACTTTGATGGACACTGGAAAAGCTGGAAGAGCAAACCAAGATTTTCATTGACCTACCTAGTTTCTGTGTAGTCCTTGGTTTTCCCTTAATCCAATCATCAGTACAAACTAGCTCAAATAGCCCAGCTCTTTCTTAGCTTTTTATATATTATGATGCAAATAATCTCAGAACCTCCTCACTTGGGTATGTATTTTATAGTAAGTAGAGGAACCAGATGGTGGCACACTTGGTTGAGCCCACATGTTACCATACACAAAGACCTGGATTCAAGGCCCTTGTCATCTACAGGAGGGAAGCTTCATGAGTGGTGGAGCAGAGTTGCAAGTGTTTCTTTTTCTCTCTCCTCTATCTCCTCCTTCTATTTTAATTTCTCTGTCACTATTCAAAAAAATGAATGAATGAATAAATCAATAAATAAAATATTAAAGTAAATAGAATTACCCCTGGGCTAGTATAGCAACTGTAATAGTAAATAATTACTGAAGAGAAAGGTAAGAAGTTCAGCTGCTTAAACTATAGAACTTACCCCCTACTTCCCACATTAGAGTATCTATCTGATTTTTAATTTTATTTAGTGCCTGTTTTACTCAGGCTGTCAGAACAAAATACGTTAGACTGGATACACGCACACACAAACATGTGTGTGTGTGTGTGTGTGTATGACATATCTATATACCATAGCACTACTCCACCCTCCATGGAACTGTGATACTCCCATATGACACCAGAACTTGACCTCAAGGCTTCACACATGGTAAAGCATGAGGTGTACGAAGTAAGCTATCTTCTGGCCTTGTTTTATTTTTTGTAATTCACACACCAACTGAAATTACACTCTTAATTTTACTTCAAGATCTTCTCCTTGACATTTCCAACTAGACTATTTGGTGCAAAATCCTAACTTTCAGCTGGTCTCACCTTTCTAATGCCTTTGTCACTAAAACTGTTCCTAGTTTTTTATTTCAAATGAAGAATGTGTAACAAATTCTTTTGCTTGAGCATTTAGAGGTCACCATAGGGTTGTTCATTGGTCTAGTTTCAATATTATTGCATCTTAGGGAATATAAAGGGGTCCAAACAAGGAGAAAGATGGAGGAACGACTAGTCAATGGAGCAATTGTACACATAAACAACATTTACCAATTAGAAGTGCTGTTTATGTAGCTGTGATTCACTATGCCCTAAAATAGTTACAACAGTAATATCAAAGATAGCTGATCACAGGTCACCATAATGCAAAAGATATAATAGTAATAAATAGATTCAAAATATTGCATGAATTACCAAAATGTGACAGAGATATAGAGTGAACATGTTTTAGTAGAAAAAAAATGGCATGGATAGATTTGCTTGACTAAGGGTGGCCACAAATCTTCAATCTGTAACAGACAAAATCTGTGAAGTACAATAAAGTTGTCGAGGTCAGGATATGAACATCAAATACATGGGGGAACACAGACACTGTTGCACCACACCAGCACACGTTTCCCATGTTAAAGGGGGAAGGAAATAGATGTTGTATGGGGAAATGGGAGTGGTAGCAGGTATAGGTATGGCTTAGAAAGGAAGTGAGGGTAGGTCTTAGAAGTTTATATGAACTTGTGTTGTGGGAGTGATTTCTCTCTCTGCCAATATATGAATAAATGACCCTTTTGCTCCTTCTCTCTTCCTCTCTCATGGCCCACATATACTACAGCATGTGGATGTTCTCAGTTTTCCTGAGTAAAGACTAAAATTTTTGAAAATCATGCTTTCTCCTCAATTCTTTGTTGGGATTATGTGTGATGGGTCTTTAACCAGGTGGGGAATGGCTACAACCTTACTTCCCTCAGTACAAAGTAAAGCACCATAAAATGAAATATGTTGGGGGTCTGACGGTAGCGCAGTAGGCGACGTGCACTTGGCGCGAGCGCAAGGACCGGCTCAAGGATCTGGGTTCGAGTCTCGGGGTTCCAGCCCCCGGCTCCCCACCTGCAGGGGAGTCTCTTCGAAAGCATTGAAGCAGGTCTGCAGGTGTCTCTCTTTCTCTCCCCATCTGTCTTCCCCTCCTCTCCATTTCTCTCTGACCTATCTAACAATGAAGACATCAACAACAACAATAATAACTACAACAGCAATAAAACAACAAGGGCAACAAAAGGGAAAATAAATAATAAAAAAAAAAGAGAGACTCCTGTATGACGGATTTTT
The DNA here is from genome assembly GCF_950295315.1 of Erinaceus europaeus. Classification (NCBI taxonomy): domain Eukaryota; kingdom Metazoa; phylum Chordata; class Mammalia; order Eulipotyphla; family Erinaceidae; genus Erinaceus; species Erinaceus europaeus. The sequence goes on from NC_080165.1 coordinate 47,231,353, forward strand.
TTTTGTATCGTTGTTGTGGTTGTTATTATTATTTTTATTGATCTTGTTGTTGGGTAAGATAGAGAGAAATGGAGAGAGGAGAGGAAGACAGACAGGGTAAGAGAAAGACAATACACCTGCAAACCTGCTTCACCGCTTACAACACCCCCCCACCCCGCAGGTGGGGAGCCGGGGGCTGGAACCGGGATCCTTATGCTGGTCCTTGCGCTTTGTGCATGTGCACTTAACCCACTGCGCTACCCGACACTTTTAACATGTATCTTTTATTTATCCTCACTGGAAAGAGTACCAAAGTAAAGGTAAGCAACTCAACAAACAAAATAACTGTAAGTTGTAGCTTTGGCAGTGCACATCACAATTTTTTTCCATTGATATCATTATTACTTATTGCTGTGAATATTAATTCGGGCTTTAGCATTTATTCATTCATGTATTCAAGAAACAAATCACACCAAACAACCAACAGGAGAAAGCCACCATCATGGTAGTCACATTCCAGGAAGGGAAGCAGACCACAAACCAGATAAGCAAGTAAGTAATAACATCAATGAGCAAGATACAATCTCCTCTCTCCTCAGTCAACAGGTTTGGAAATAAACACTTGCAAGAAAAAGTCTAAAGAACCTCTGCCTCTCCAACCCCCCCCACCCCCTCCCCCCATCACCACCAAGCCCCCAGGGCAGAAAATGAAGCTTCCATTGCCAATTCAATGTAGGGAAAACAATGAGAAGTCATTTGCATGGGGACTTGAGGTAGACTGACTGAAAAGATCAGGCACTAGAAAAATTTTTTAAGGGGGGTAGACAAGGAAGGACACCAGGTGTGGCAGATTTGCTATCTGGACTATCCCTGCCTCCACATTGTGTAATGCCAATTTTCCCATTTGTTTTTTTCTTAAACCCGGAAGACTCTTACTTGTATTTTATTTTATTTTTTATAATTGTGTGTTAACAGTTCATAGTATAATTTTATAATTGGGTGTTCACAGTTTACAGTATGGTTGTTGATACACAGATAGATAAGTTCTCATCTCCCCATGGTAGGTGTCTGTAAAATATCCTCAGTCACAGTTTAGGTCCTTCCCTCCATGACTGAGAAAGAGAATGAAAGAGGACCAAGAGGACCAGAGCATCACTGACACATGGGCTGTGGGAACTGACCTTATGCTTGAGGATTCAATGTTTTATGAACTGTGCCACTTCCTAGTTTGCCTGTTTTCTATTTCTAATATTTTTAAGCACATACGGGCCCTGGGCAGAAGAACCCACAAATGCTAATATTTTAGGCTCTACTTCAATAAATACTAAGCAAAAAAAAAAAAATCAGATTAGTAAAGTTAGGGGATGATATGCAATTGTATATAATTTGACCATGGAAGGGTCAAGGGGAAAATTTTAGAAGCAAAACCCGAAGGATGGGAGGGTAGAAGGAAAAGACAGATGGAGTTCTGAGAGTGAATATCCTTGGGGAAAACCTTCTGGGAAGAGGAATTTGTCAGTGCAAAAGCTTTTGAAGCTTCTGAATAGCTGCAGTAGGGGGTGGAGGAAATGAGCTTGAAGGTACATGGGAATTAGTTGGAGTGACATTGGAATCTGAATTATACCCTTTATTTAAAAACACTAGGTTTATGAGGGTAGGAGAACCCCACCTGGTAGAATACATTCCTTAGATGCATGAACTGTAAATGCTTTGGTCCCTCTCTCAAAAAATAAATATATCTTTATATTATTGTTTGTTTTCCTCTAAAGTCCAATAGAATTAAGCATGTAAATAGTTAATAAAGTGTCTCTATTCAAAAATCTTACATTCAAACCAATTTCCTTTCAAAATACTAAAAATTAAATTTCATTATTTTTTATTCTTTTGCATCAATCCATTTTTTTTCTTTTTCTTTTTTTCCCTTAGAATCTAGTTGCTAAAGGTAAATGCAAGGAACACAGTATTTTAAATCTAATCTCTTTGGGGACTAATTTATATGGAAAGATTGCTAATACAAAGTTATAATTAACATTGCTGTAATAGACTAGAGCAAATGTATACTCAGGAAAATAAGATTTCACATAGCTCGATATCACTGTCATGTCATGCATAAATAATATTTTTATTTACTACAGACAAATTACCGAGGGCAGATATTAGATTTCGGGACTGTGATGGGTTACAAATAGGCAATCCTTTTAGATACTTTTAAGAGTAATATGTTTCATCTCTCTCTCTTCTAGCTCCACTTTAAGAAAGAACACTTTCTCAGATTGTGGTTATTTTTAACTAGTTTCAAGTGTGTGTGTGTGTGTGTGTGTGTGTGTGTGTGTGTGTGTGTATACATATAAATCTCATCTAGCTGTGAAAATGTTGAAAAATCTCCAAGTTCAAGAGAGTACAATAAGTCTTCGGTAATGAAATCAATGGGTTCCTGGAAACTGTGGCTTAAAGTGAAAAGATATAGAAACAAATCAGGTCCTTAAATGAGGTCATTTAGTTTAACATTGACCTGTATTCTTTTTTTTTTTTAATATTGTTTTTCTGAGTCAAAGCTTTTTTTTTTTTTTTTTTTTTGTCTCCAGGGTTATCTCTGGGGCTTTGTGCCTGCATTGCAAATCCACTGCTCCTGGAGGCCATTTTTTCCCTTTTGTTGCCATTGTTGCTGTTATTATCATTGTTATTATTGCTGTTATTGTTGTTGGATAGGACAGAAAGAAATGGAGAAAGGAGTGGAAGACAGAGAGGAGGAGAGAAAGACACCTGCAGACCTGCTTCACCACTTGTGAATCGACCTTCCCTGCAGGTGGGGAGCCCTGGCTTGAACCTAATCCTAACCGCCATGTGCACTTAACTTCTTAAGCTACCCCCAGGTCCCTTGACCTGTATTATTTTTTCTCATCAAAGTTATAAGGGCACACTGTCGGAGAGAAGTTATGACCAGAGAGGTCATAACTGAACCTTAGTTTCACTGCTACCAGAAACTTGTGACCAGGAAGAGCTTTTGGTTTAGTCTCCACTACCAAGAGGGAGGAGAATCTGGAAAACCGCTGAGGAAGTTAGGCTTTGTTTCCCTTACCTGAGAGGGAAATGGAAAAACCTAGAACATTGAAAGTGATAATAAATATAGGTGTGGCTTAGAAAGGGAATAAGGGGGTGCTGGGCAGTAGCGCTGTAGGTTAAGTGCATGTGGCACAAACCACAAGGACTGGCCTAAGGATCCCAGTTCGAGCCCCCGGCTCCCCACCTGCGGGGGAGTCACTTCACAGGCAGTGAAGCAGGTCTGCAACTGTTTGTCATTCTCTCCCCGCTCTGTCTTCCCCTCCTCTCTCCATTTCTCTCTGTTCTATCCAACAACAATGACATGAATAACTACAACAATAAAAACAACAAGGGCAACAAAAGGGAATAAATAAATAAAAATACATTTTAAAAGATCTTTATATCTATATATATACATATATAGATATGTATATATATATAGATAGATATATAGATATAAATATAGATATATATAAAGGGAATAAGGGTAGGGCCTTACAAGTGCAAAAAAAAAATCAGCTTCACTGCCACATTGCCCTTTTGCCTACATATCTCTCTCTCTCTCCCTCCCTCCCCCTCCCTCTCTCTTTCTCTCTGTGTGTTCTTTGACTTTTCTTGAATAAAAGCTTAAAAATGCCTGAAACTATGATCTCCTTCACAATTCTTTGGGAAGGAGACCATGACAACCTAGAAACCAAAATGCATCATAATTTTTCTCCAATACCCTAGACATGGGCCCTGGGTCAGAACGATGTAAACAGTTAATTGTATATATGATTTTTTTTTTCTCTGCCTTATATCAGTTCTCAAGTGCCATTCTCTGTCGGGTAATTGTGAGGAGCCTCACAAAGCACCCTGCATTCCTGATAATATGGCTTATCTACATAATCATTGTTTTGCCTGAGAGATCCCCACCCATTCCATTCCTTTGATCTATCTTCTTTCTACCTCAAGACCCTCCCTGCCTGCAAGGTAATATTAATCCTACCAGTTAAAACCCTTGCAATGATTGCTAAGGAAGTTCTTACCTTTCCAGCCCACTTTTGCCTTTCTCCTCTCCCTTCCTAGCCATTTCTGTTTCTGACTTGCCACTTCTGGGTCTACCGTTTAAAAGTGTTAGCTTTCTGATCAATAAAGACATTGCATTGCCACTCCACCAAGAGTTCATGAGTCATCTCTCCCGCATTGCTGAGTGAGTAGCAGCCCAGGCTGGCTCCGGTTGCATTCTCTCCAACCCAGAGAGTATGTGCCCGGGAAGAGGCACCCCCACGATAGCCCAGCAATTCTCCACTCTTGACAACTACCCTCCCAGATAATATTTCTAGTCTACTGTCATGTTAGCTACTAAGCTCAAGCAAAATCCAAGGCTTCTAGTACCACCTAAAATAGACATCCTAGCTTTTTTCCACTCTAGGGTTCTTAGTCTCATTGGCTCTAATCCTACTCTTTGGTTCCTGTTTGTTTGTTTTTTATTTTTATTTATTTATTTTTAAACTATTTGTCCTAATTTATATCTTACTGCTTTTTCAGTTACCAAGTTTTTGAAACAGTTGGGGGTGAAAGGGTATGAACCAACTGGCAAATGTCTATATACAGCAGAGAAGCATTTACAGAAGCCAGAATTTCTTTTATCTGTAGCCCAAAATGAATTTTGGCCCACACTCTCAGAGGGAAATCTTAGAGGAAGATGACCAAAGGGTATACAGAACTTTAGTGAATGGTGTAGAATTATACCCCTGTTATCTTGTATCCTTATAGATCATTATTAAATCACTAACAAAAGAAATAAAGAAAAGAAATAATTATATGCAAAATCAATCAATACTTAACATACATACATAAATACAATTAGTCAATTGTATTTATGTAAATTGTATTTATTGTATTAGACAATTCCTACTGGTCCATGAGTGATGAGAGTTGCTGGTTGTGACAATATTTACATAGTAAGACCAGTTAATTTCTTAATTTAATTTAATTTAATTTTTGCCTCCAGGGTTATTGCTGGGGCTCAATACCTGCACTATGAATCCACTGCTCCTGGAGGCTATTTTTGCCCTTTTGTTGCCCTTGTTGCTTATTGTTGTTGTTATTATTATTGTTGTTATTGCTATCGTTGTTGTTGGATAGGACAGAGAGAAATGGAGAGAGGAGGGGAAGACAGAGAGGGTGAGAGAAAGATAGACACCTGCAAACCTGCTTTACCACCTGTGAAGTGATCCTCCTGCAGGTGGGGAGCTGGGGGCTTGAACCGGGATCCTTACTCCCATCCTTGCACATCACACCATGTGCACTTAACTTGCTGCACTACTGCCCAGCCCCCCTTACTTTTATTTTAAATGTAAAATTGTGTTTTGCTATTAGAATGTTAGTATATATCATGGAAAGGAAAATCGAAGCTATCAGTAATTAAAATCATCCCACCATCTGCAGGTGGGACCTGGGGCTTGAACTTGACTCCTTGCCCTGGTAATGTTCAACTGCGTATGCCACCGCCTGTCCTCGTTTTTTTTTTTTTCTATAACTTGGGGCTGAGCACATAATCTTTCTACCATCTTTAATAACCAGACTCTGAGCAGTGATGCCCACTGTCTCTCAGCTATCCTGTCTGTGTTGTGTAATATTTATAGAATACTAATAACATCATCTTAAATATTTTTAAGATTTAAAATATATCTTTTACTATTTAATACTTTGACATAATTTTAGATTTAATAAAGAATTTCACAGCAGTGTCCTCACATGCTAGCCTTTGATCATATTAACTTTACTCATCCTCTTTATATATTTAAGATTTCCTAAACATTTTTCAACTAGATTGCAGACATGATGGGATATTAAACCCCAAGTAATTTAAGGATAATGCAAATATTCAATAGCCACATATTAAAAAATATGTATACTCTCTTACAGAATCGCATACAATCATCAGAATAAAAAGTGAACTGATAAAATATTGCTATATAACAATAACCTATACTATCCACATCTCACCAATTGTTTCATTAGTGTCCTCAAGAACAATGGAAAATATGGCTTACTAGCCTTTCTTTCATCTGAAATGGTCGATTAGTCTTTATTTTTCATGACACTGATAGAGTAAAGAATACAGATCTTATGGAATATCTCTCAATTTAATAATAATCCCTTTTAATGTATAATCAATAGTACAGTGTAACTAAATGTAATAGCACAATGCATTCCTATAAATCATAAAAGAAATGCACTGTTTATTAAAGATCAGGACTTCTCTGTGATAGCTCTCATACACTTTTCTTAATCAAGTGTCATATTAGAGACTTTCAGATAGGGAATCTGGAGATCTAAAGTGAAAAGGCTAAGGCATACACTTCTAATTACCTTGACAATTTGACTTCTGTAATCAAATTCCAATGAGATAGGTTGAAATGCAACGTTGCTAGAGGTTGAGTTGGACATCCATTACTGGCTAAAGTTTCAAATTGTGGATTTTCAAAGCTTTGCAAGTCCTCACTTCTTACTATTATCAAACTCTAAGAGTTCATTGCTTATTGTTCTCTCCCTTATCTGCTGGGATTGTTAAAATTTTATGGCCTGTTTACTCTTTTTTCTTTCTTTTAGATAATCATATATTTATTTTTATTAATTTTTCCTGGATTTTTTTTTTTTGTCCTTGATAAGTCAGAGAAATTAAAATAGGAGAGGGAGATAGTGAGGGAGAGAAAGAGCAACACTTATAATCCTACTTCAACACTGGTGAAATTTCCCATCTGCTGATGAGACCTGGGGCTTGGGCTTGGACTTGGCTCTTTGCCCATGATAATGTGTGTGCTCAACTGGGTGTGCCACCACCTGGCCCTGCTCTTTATAATAACCTGGGCTGTGCACATAACCTTTCTACCATCTTCAATAACCAGATGCCCACTGTCTCTTAGCTATCCTGTCTGTACTTCTACTTCTAAGTTGTCCTTTACCCGTGTGATCATGGAAAATGATTAAAGGAAGGGCTGCCTGAATCAATCTAAATATCAGGAGAAAGGTCCAGAGAGATAGCTTACTAGGTTATGTGACAGTTTCAAACCTAGGCAGAATAATGAGGAAAGGGTTGGGACTATGGTTTTTCTTCCTCTCTCTGTCACTCTTTCTCTCTTTGACCAAAGCACTGAGATTCTGTATGTGTGAGATCCCTGCTTAAAACAACAAAACAAAACAAATAAACAACAAAAAACCCAAAACCCCCAAACAAGACAGGAAATGCAGATAAACACAGAGTGTCACATAGAAGGTAAATCCTGCTTTCAACTATCTCAATACACCATTAGGTGCTTTCTTCCTTGTGGGTCTAATGTGTGTTTGAGCATGGATAGTTGACCCCCCACCCCCCACCCCGGAAGCTTGTCTATCAGACTTCCATTGGCATGCCAGCTTGGTGGTAGAGCAAGATGCAGCCAGAGTACTTGGGGGAATTCCAACCTTCCTATCAGCTTCGTGCATCACCTCACCCCTCCCCTCTTCTGGTGGGCTTCGCCTTCCTTCTATTTCTATTTCCCCATTCCTGAGTCACCATCCATACCTTCTCATTGCCTTGCTTTCTTTTCCCTTATAAGGAGATATTGACCTCATTGACCAGCTGGCTACTTCCTCTGCACAGCTACCCCTTTATAAACTTGTAACTGCATCAATAAAGATGTTCAGTTCCCCGCAATAGTACCCTAAGGAGGTTTGTGTATTGTCCTCAGCCACAGTATGCTAGAAGACCCCTAAGAGAGCTTGCCTCTGCCTCTGCTAGCCCGTGGTTCCCTGCTCTCTGCCTGTCTCCTGGTGGCCAACAGGTCAGGTGGGGAAGTGGGAAATGGGCTGGCTAGTTCCCCCTGAGGAACCCCAACACCTCCTTAGCATTTGTATGCATATCTCACCTAAGTGGAACAGTCTTCTGCAGACCTCTCTACCCAGCTTTGTCTTTACTCAACAAATGTAAGACAAAAGCAGAGAGCAGTCAGAACCTGCCCAAAGCCTTTTGGATCACAACAGAACTCCTGCTCTGTCTTCCTTTTTCCTATCTCTCTCTCTCTCTCTTTCTAAAGTTCATTTATTCTTTTAATTTTTTAAAATTGTTTTATTGCCTCAGGAATTATTGCTGTAGCACAGTGCCTGCAAGTCTGAATCCAACACTCCCAGTGGCCGTTTTTTCCTTTGTCCTTTCTTCTCTTTCTTTTTCTCTCTCTCTTTCCCCTTGTCTTTCCCTTTCTTATTTGATAAAACAGAGAAATTAAGAGGAGGGAGATATATAAAGAGAAAAAGAGACAAATTGCAGCATTGCTACACTGTTCTTGAAGTATCCCTTCTGCATGTGGCTTGAACCCAGGTCCTTGCTCATGATAATGTGTGCACTCTATTTGGGTGCTGCACTGCCTATATCCTCTGCCTTGTTATTTCTATACTGACTTAATTTTTTAAAAATTTTTATAGAAAGGAAACACTGACAAAACCATAGGATAAAAGGGGTACAACTCCATACAATTCCCACCACCAGAACTCTGTATCCCATCCCTCCCCTGATAACTTTCCTATACTTTATCCCTGTGGGAGTATGGACCCAGGGTTATTATGGGGTGCAGAAGGTGGGAGGTCCAGCTTCTGTAATTGCTTCCCTGCTGTACATGGGCGTTGACAGGTAGATCCATACTCCCAGCCTGTCTCTCTCTTTCCCTAGTGGGACAGGGCTCTGGGGAAGCAGGGCTCTAGGACATAGTGGTGGGGCTGTCTGCCCAGGGAGGTCCAGTTGGCATCATGGTAGCATCTGGAACCTGATGGCGTCTCAAGAATCCCAGTTTGAAAGCAGCTTCTTTGCAGCGTTCACACTAGGTGTTGTCTCCAAGTCACCATCTTGGCACTGCCCCTGATTTAAATTTTAACACCAAGTAGAGAAATATGAGTAGAATGTAAAGTACATATTTATTTATTCCAATGCTGGGCTAGCGTGGGGGTGCCTCTTCCCCCAGCACGTGCTCTCTGCGTTGGAGAGAACTTGACCGGACTCAGCCTGGGCTGCTACTCACTCAGCAACATGGGAGATAGATGACTCAGGAACTTGTAACAGCATGGTAATGGAAAAAAGGATCTATTTATCAGAAAACCAATGCTTTTATAGGATTAAACAGGAAGTGGCAAGTTGGAAACGGAAATGGCTAGGAAAGGGGGTGGAGAAAGGTAAAAGCATGCTTGGAAGGTAGAAACTTCCATAGCAAGTGTTGCGAGGGTTTTAACTAGTGGGATTAATGTTACCCTGCAGGCAGGGTGGGTCTCAAAGTAGAAAGAAGATAGATCAATGGGATGGGTGGGGATCTTTCAGGCAAAACAATGATTATGTAAATAGGCCATAGTATAAGCAATGCAGGATGGTTTTGGGGTGGGGCTGGCTTCATGCCCAACATTCCAAGACTTATTTATTAATAAGAGTGGGTATTAAAGAGAAGTTATAATAAAAATTCCATATTATAGCTCAAAGTAGCCAAAGAATGAGACCTGAGGTCTTAGGGAGGGAGGGAAGGGAGTTACGTTAATTTTATGGTAACAGGTTACAGGCCGATTCCTACCATACCTGCACTCATTCGCACCGCAGTACCAGCTTTTATCAGTTTCAAAGTGGGTGTGGCACAGGCTGATTGGTTACAAACAGAGTCCATCAAAGTGCTAACAAATAGGTGAGAGCAGGTTGGCTACAATCAGAGCCCTCCACTTGGGATACTGGAATGCAGAAAACAGGGTCCACTATGGGTTTTTCATTTCAGAGTGAAGTAATTACTTAGATATATGTGGTACCTGGGATGGCATTTAGGATCTCATACAGATCCAATGATTACCGTTGGGATTACCCTGAGTCACAAGATGTACAAATTTTGTGCATGAAAATAACCTGGAAGGTAACGCACAAAAATGTTGATTGTGGCTCGTTTGGTTGGGAGAAATGTACAAACATTTTTTTCTTTATTTCAATGTGGCTATTGCTTTTATTATTTACAAACACGACTTAAAACTAACCATGTTGTATTCCCATAGAATTACTTAAATATCAATGCAGTATTTTAAACTCACCAAAGAAATAAACCTCTGATATGAACCTCTACAATGAGCAGGCTGAAACTTCAGTAGCTTTACTTCAAAGGATAAATATTAGTATTATTCTACCCACTCTGTCGGTTTAGGGTAGTAATTAACTACTCAGGTTACTTTCCCAAATAATGTTTAGCAGGTAATTGTACTTGGATAGGTAGGCTACTAGAAAAGTAGTAGGAAGTTTCAGGAGTCTTTAAACTTTAAATCTATGTTTCTTAATTTTCAAAGCACTCTGTACCCTAGTCATATGAAAGTCCTTTGAACCTTGTTAATTAGAAAATTATTTCCTTGCCTCTAGACAAATATTAAAAGAACATCATTACAAAGCTCTTCCTGTAATACCAACCTGCAATTTCAGATACAAGAATAACTTTTAACATGAGGAAAAAGCTGTATCATGCCAAAGAGATGTTCATACAGAAAGATTTGTCTTTGTATATATACAGAAGCCAAGTATCTATTTTAATATGACAATGACTATGATATTTCCTGAGTGAAGTAAAAAAATGTTTTCTCTAAAAGGTTATGAGCTACATTAAGCAGTAGGTCATTTGTTACCAGTGACCAGTTTGTCTGTCCCCCAACTGTCTGATTTTCCTACTTTTAGGTCTCATTCAGAGTTCTTTATGCAACACCACACAGGCAACATGGAAATATAGTCACTAAAGATTGCCAACCTTCAGCTTAATAGGCTAGTAAAGTGCATTTTTATCCACTTTAGTGAGGATCTTGCAAGTCATAGCTAAGTTACAACCTGTTTAGTGTTCTTGAGATCCAATTGCAGTGTGAGTGTGTGATAGTTTCCCTATACCAACAAGCAAATCTTCGACACTAGGGAGTGGAGGAAGGGTCCAAGAAGTCAACTAATTTCTGACACTACTGATAGCATCAGATTTTGTAGGCAAAGGGCTCAGTATCCCCAGACCACCATTCACTTGAATTAGCAGTACTATGTTCAGGCTGTTACCTGTATTTCTGACTAACTGGCTTACAAATTAGAGGTTCTCATGGCCCTTTCCTTAGACTTCAGGTGCTAGGTGCAAGCCCAGGTTCTGACCTGTTATTCCTGTTATTCAGACCTGTTATTCAGACTTGATTAACTTGCTAAAGTGACTCACAGAATTCAGAAACTGGTTTAATCAACAGATCACTGATTTATCCTAAAGGATATAACTCTAACAGCCAAGTAGAAGAGATACATAGGGCAAGGTCTGGGGAAAGTGCTTGGAACCACATGGTGTCTGTATTATGCAATAATACTATAATTCATGTGATATTTAAGTGCCCCATAGAGTATGAAATCCTTCCTATCATCTTTCTGTGTAGCATCAAAAGACTTTAAAGGAAACTACTATTTCTCTGGCTGGATCACACAAAAGAAAGGTGAAAACTCCCTTCAGGTAGAAACACATAACATTATACAAGCTATGAATAAGATTTGTCTTGATGCTTGCAATAAATTAACAAAATGAATGAAGGCAATTAAAGCAAGTATAGACACCTAATTTCATTTTCCACATTGAAGGATTTAATAATATTATGTAGAATATTTTTATACCGATAATTATGTGGGATATTGGTTTTTCTCTTTTTTTGTGATGTCTTTGTCTGGTTTCAGTATCAAGATAATGCTGGCCTCGTGAAATGAGTTAGGAAATATTCCTTCCAGTTGCATTTTCTGAAAGAGTTTTGTAGTGTTGATGTTAATACCCTGAATGTAAGTTGTACCCATGATAGCCTTGCTTCTTACCCTGTGAGATATCTCTCCTGCTCTAGCATTATTTATTTCAGTGTTAAATTTGTACATGTGTGACCTGTGGAAATCTTTCAAACTGGTTTTTTAATAAATAAATAAATAAATAAATAAATTTTATTGGAGCACTGCACAGCTCTGGCTTATGGTGGTGCAAGGGTTTGAACGTGGGACTTTGGAGCTTCAGACCTGAGAGTCTCTTTGCATAACCATTATGCTATCTACTCCCTCAAGCTGTTTCCTTAACCCCTTGACATAGTGATATTCTTTTTTTGAATAAAACACTAAATGCCACTTAATATTAGATAATTCTCTCTGTGTTAAATCTAGCTGCCCAGCCCAGCCCACTCCCTGATTTGGTGATTCCTTAGAAGAACTCACAGAAACTAGGATATTGCCATAGTCAGAGCCAAGACTGATTATAATGGGAAGATACTGGGCACAATTACCATAAGTCTAGTGAAAGGCATAACGGAAAAATCCCAGGAAAACTAGGTACTAGTTTCTCAGGGTCTTCTCCCAGTGGAGTCACACAGATGCACTGAATTCCTCTAAGTATGAGTTGTCACAGTGTGTGTGCAATATTGTCTACCAGGAAATTTTGGTAGAGATTGAGTACCTGGTATGCACTACACCAGGGCTCTTTTTCTAGCAGGTGCCAACATTGCAGATTACCAAAGAGAAAGCTGGTATTCAACATATAATTTACTGTTTGCACAGTTTGACACAGTTAGTCATTATTGTCATTACTGAGATTTGTGGGAATCCTTCCCAGCTGCAAATTTCTAAGACAGCTTAGGACAACATTGAAAGTAGGCCTATCTAAAGAAGACAGTCTCAGGCCTGTTCCATTAAACTCTGTTGTGTTAAAGTACTACCTGTTGTTTATAATTGAAAAAGAACTTTCTAGTTCAAGAGCATGTAACACCAGTTTTACAAGATTTTTTTCTCTCTCTTCTGTACATTGGAGTCAAACTGTATGATTTTTTACATTAATTACATATATGAATACAATCTGCATATTTTAAACATAGCCTACATAGAAGATCAGAGTACATCTTACATTGTTTGGATTCTATCTACTTAGGCTGGCTCATCTCTTCCTTCCTTCCTTCCTTTCTTCCTCCCTTCTTTCCTTCCTTCCTTTTTACCTTCCTCTCGCTCTCTCTTTTTTTTCTGATACAGAGAAATAAAGAAGCTAATAAAGAGAGTGAAAGAGAGAGAGCTGAAGCTTCCAGTTGGGCCTGAACCTAGGTCATTCACATGGCAATGTAACACACAATGAGCATTTTTGGTGAAAAGAATATAACAAAGCAAATCCAGATGTGAGTGCAAGTGAGAGGGTAACTCATACAGCCTCTAGTATATTTTTTATTTTGTTTTTTGCCCTTGCTTTTTGAATACTCAGTTTTTAGCAAAGTAACAGGCATACACAAGAAGCTACATGAACATTTGTATTGCGCATAGATGCTATTATAAATGTTAAAATTGTTTTATTTGTAGACATATGCATAAAATTCAGCACATATTAAAAATAAATGTGACTTGTGGCAGATGTTGAATACAAGTTGGATTCTGGTATAACTATTATGATAAAACAGGTTAAATGTTTTTACTGGGTCTATTTAAGTAAGTCAGAATTGTAAATAAATAACTTGGCATTTGTTGCATTTGTTTGCTTAAGTTAAAAAGAGGAGAAACACACACACACATACACACACACACACACACACACACACACACACACACACACACACCTAATACCCATCTAGAGTTTTGTACAGGGTTGGAGGGGAAGAATCCCTACTTCTCTGAACTTAGACTGAAAGTAACCTTCCTAATCATGACACGTTCACATTAATGTTGACACTGTGGAAAGACTTCATAGTACAGAATCTCCAAGAAAACTTAAGGAAGTCATTTTCCCAGTTGCAAGAATAATAAAAGGAAAACTGGCTTACCCAGAACAAAATTGAGGCAGTTAAAGATTTAAAACAGGTGGAGGTTTCAGAAAAGTATTGAGATTAGAGCATACTTTGTGATTTTTAGAATGTTTGCCTGCAAAAGTTCTTATAAACATCATATTTTGCCTGATAGCTATTTCTAAAGCACTATTTAAATGAAATACAACAATTTACTTTTAACTTCTAATGGAAATTAGCAAGGCTTTCATATGTACCATTCATATATATTTATATGGATATACATGTCTTTGTGTGTGTGTTTTAACTTCCCGTGTCTAGCTAAAAATGCATGCTTACTACCTTGTGTCTTGTGTAATCTAAAACTGATAGCAGAAATAAGTAAAACACACTACAGGGAGTAATATTAACCATTTCTCAAGCAGGCAACCTCTCTCTGGTTCATGGCTGTGGACTTGTAGCAGATATAGTTGTTAATATTTTAACATTCAAAAATAAAAGGAAAAACAGTCCAGTAGAAACACCAGTAATGTGATGAAGCACTTAAGAATTCTGCCTTTCTGTATAATTTGTTTAAATACAGCTACTGATTTAATTTATGGGCTAGGAAACTAGGGCCAGAGATTTAAAAGTCATAACAAGTGTTGGGGTCAGCAGAACTCACAGCTACTATTTCTTAAATTCTGTTTAGGTTATTGTCCTGCCCTCTTTAGTCACCATGTGAAGAAAATTATTATTAGTTATCTATTAAGTAGATAACAGTATAGTAGCCTCTGAATTAATATAACTTTAATGAGAAAGTAATCTTACACCTCTTAAGCTGAAGTGGGTCATACTTCAGTGTGTGATGACATTTGTAGTTTGCACTGGAATAAACAGTTGGAGAAAATATAATTTCACTGGAGTTGGGATGAAAGCTGGTCCTCTCCCAGTATCAACTGAAAACTCGGAAAGCTGATGTTATCTCTGTCTTTTCACAGAAGAATCTTGGAACTGTTCCTGTTTGTATTTTTCTCAAATACCACTATGAAACAGACTTTTTTCCACTGACAGGGAGATTATCCTAGGCTAGCTAAAGCTGATGAGCCTAACATATAGAGTTGGTCCATCGGATTACATTTAAAATATATATATATATATATATATATATATTTTATTTATTTATTTATTTATTTATTTAAATGAGAGAGATCAGAAAACCAGAGCACTGCTCAGCTCTGATTTATGGTAGTGCAGGGGACTGAACCTGGGATCTCAGGGCTTCAGACACGAAAGTACATTGCATAATAATTATGCTTTCTCCCCTCCCCCATCAGATTGAATTTAAGGCAGAAATTTGAATGTAGTTGCAAATGCTGGGTTAAAACCTGAAGAATGTTTTTGTTGTGTAACACTCTTGTCATTGTTGTTCCTATTGCTATTCTGAGAGCTAGAAAATGAGAAAAAAGAAGAGAGCCAGGAAAACCAGTGCACCACTCAGTTCTGGCATGTGGCAGTGCTGAGAATGAATTCTAGGGCCTCAGACATGCACATCTGTGTCTAATGTTGAGTTATCTCCTTGATCCTATCAAGGAATAAAGGTGTTGAGATGACTGGTGGCTAACACCAGACACCGCTTTTCAAAACTTGTTAAAGAAATAGGAATAATAATCTAATATCTTGGCAGACACTGTATTCCCCCCCTCTCTGGGCTTTCATCACTCTAGGCTGACTTTTTAAGGTAGAGACAAAGAAGAAAGAGACAGAGACAGAGACAGAGAGAGAGAGAGAGAGAGGGAGAGAGAGAGAGTGAAGAGGTAGGAATAGAGAAGAGGTAGAGATAGATAGATCTAAAGATAGAGATAGGAACTTCTGGGAAGTGTGGCTTATGGAGTAGCTGCATCAGCTCTCCCTGATACAACTATTGTACACAACAAGAGATTGAACTGGACACATAACCTACAGCTGAAAGAAATCCACAGCCTCAGGTGGGTGCCAGCACTCGCGGTTGGGGAAACGGGAGTGGGTTGGAAGACACAGTAGGTCAAAACAAGAGCTCTGGGCAGACGGTCCTCCACACTGACCCATGCCATCTTGGAGAGTAACACAATTATCAGACTCCCCAGAAGAAAAGAAATTGGAGCTTAAAACCTCTTTGACTCAGGGTTATTATTATTATTATTATTATTATTATTATGTGAGTGTTCCTTTTGTTTTTTCTCATTCTGAGTTTAAGATAAAGACAAAACTCAGACCACAAGATAGCCCAAAACACCCCTCCCGCAACCCACCACTACAGATTCAAATAAGTGAACCACAAAGACCACAATACCATCACCTGCTGTCCAATAATAACCAACACCATATATGCAAAAGCAAAGAGGTAGACTATTAAACAGCATGTCACAGCACACAGAGAGAAGTAAATCAGATGAAATCCAAGAAATTCCAGATGCAGAGTGTCTATCAGAGACAGACTATAGAAAGCTTATGAGAACTCTACAAGAATATAAGCAAGAGTTGAAAGAGCATTTTACTTTGGAATTTGCTAAGAAGTTGCAAAGCATGAAAGAACTGAAAGCAGAGTTCACTAAGAAGTTAAGCAGCATGGAGGGAAAATTTCAAACAGAACTGCAAGGACTGAAAGACACATTTAATGCAGTTTAATCTCAGGTAGAAAGTTTAAGAAATAGACTCACACTTGCAGAAGAAAGAATTTCTAATCTAGAAGACCCAATTAGCCCACTCTTTCAATTCAAAGATGAGGGAGTGGAAAGGTTTCGAAAGAATGAAGCTACTCTCTGTGAAATTGCAGACTCCATAAAAAGGTCAAATATATGAGTTATAGGGATACCTGAGGAAATAGACTGGGTCAAAGGTCCAGAAGTAATTTTCAGAGAAACTTTAGATGAAAATTTCCTTCACCTATGCAATCCTCAAGACATACCTATTTTGGAGGCAGATCAACCACCCAGGTTCACAAATCCAAAATGACCAAAACAAAGGCACAGTATTGTAAAATTATCAAAACTCAATGACAAGGAGAAAATTTTACAGGCTTCTAGGGAAAGGAAAGAAGTTACATACAAAGGGAGAAATATCAGACTCTCATCAGATTTTTCTTCACAAACCCTAGAGGCAAGGAGAGAGCAGAATGACATATTCAAGGCACTAAAAGCAAGGGAATTTCAGCCACAGATTTTGTATCTTGCAAAATTATTCTTCAAGTATGAGGGAGAAATAAAGGTATTCCCAAATATTCAAAAACTAAAGGAATTTGCCATAATCAACCCCACCTTACAAGAAATACTGAATGGAATCTTATAGGAAAGGAGGAAGAAAAGGAACACACATTCTCAGTGAGGTAAACAGCAATATACTAGAAATAAAAACACAAATAGGAAAGAACAACAAACAAATAGGGGATAGAATTAAAAGACAAAGAAGCCCTATAAAATGTTTATTGATAAAGATCAACTTAAAAAAGACTTTTCTAGATACACAATGCTAGTTAATACACACATGGTAACCACAAAACAAAACAGGGAACAGAGATTTACAGAAAACACAAGAAAAATCAGTGAGAAATTCACTATAGAAACTCATCCACACAATGGGTTAGATAGAAACAAATGAGCAAAGACTCAACAATTCAAAATAAACTCAAAACAAAAATCAGAATGGACATAAGTAAACCACATATATCAATAATCACCTTAAATGTGAATGGCCTAAATTCACCTGTCAAAAGACTCAGAGTAGCTAAATGGATTAAAGAACAGGATCCATCCATAATATGTTTTCAGGAAACACATCCAAAGAAAAGACAAACAGAAACTGAATATAAGAGGTTGGAGCAAGATGTTCCAAGCTAATAACTCACAAAGTAGGTCAGGGACTGAAATCCTATTCTCTGATGAAATAGATTTTCAGGCAAAGAAAGTAATCAAAGATAGAGAAGGACACTACATAATGGTTAAAAGATCAATCCAACAAGAAGATATAACCGTCATTAATATATATGCACCCTACTTAGGAGCACCCAAATATATAAAACAAACACTTACTGAATTCAAGGGAGACATAGATAGAAACACAATAATAGTAGGAGATTCCAACACACCACTCACAACAAAAGACAGAACATCTGGACAAAAATAATCAATAGAGAAATAGCGAACTTAAATAAACCATAAATGAAATGGACCTAGTAGATACATACAGGACTTTCCATCCCAAAAGTAATGAATACATATTCTTCTCAAGTACACATAGGCCACAAAGACAGTCTAAACAGATATATAAATATTAAAATTATAAAATTCATCCTCTCAGACCACAAAGGCATGAAACTAGAAATCAACCAAAAAAGGAAAGGAAATTTCCCCAAAGCCTGGTGACTAAACAAATATGCTACTGAAAAATGAATGGGTCACTGAAGACATCAAAAAAGAATTTAAGAATTATCTTGATATCAGTGTAAATGAAGAAACCAGTTACCAAACCCTATGGGATGCAGCAAAAGCAGTGTTGAGAGGGAAGTTCATAGCAATACAGGCCCACATTAATAAACAGGGGAAATCACTAGTAAATCATCTAACAGCCCACCTCAGTCAACTAGAAGTGGGACAACAAAAAGAAAAAGCAGTCAGCAGGAGACAGGAAATAGTGAAACTCAGAGCAGAAATCAATAAAATAGAAAACAAGAAGACCATTAGGAAGATTATTGAAACCAAGAGCTGATTCTTTGAAAGGATAAATAAAATAGACACTCACCAAGAGAAAAAAGAGAGAATGCTAAGGTAAAATCACTCAAAAATGAAAAAGGAGATATTACAACAGATGAGTTAGAGATTCAGAAGATTATGCAAGAATATTATGGACACCTTTATGGAACCAAATTTGACAACTTAGAAGAAATGGACACGTTCTTAGAGTCATACCCACTACCAACCTTGACACAAGAGGAAGTAGTTAAACTTAACAGGCCAGTCACTAGTAAAGAAATTGAAACAGTAATCAAAAGCCTACACAAGAACAAAAACCTGAGTCCTGATGGCTATACTAATGAATTTTACAAAACATTCAAAGAGAAACAACACCCATCCTCCTCAAATTCTTCCAGAAAATAAAAGAAAACACTCCCAAATACATTATATTAGACTAACATCACCCTGATCCCCAAATACATTATATGAGACTAACATCACCCTGATCCCCAAAGCAGGAAAGGACCCCACCAAAAAATAAAACTATAGACCTATATTCCTGATGAATATTGATGCAAATATCCTCAGCAAAATCTTGGCTAATCAAATACAACAATATATTAAGAGAATAATCCACCAAAATCAAGTGTGATTCATTCCTGGGAATCAGGCATGGTTCAACATCTGTAAGTCAATAAACATAATCCACTATATCAGCAAAAGGAAAGATAAAAACCACATGATTCTATCAATCAATGCATAAAAAACAGCATTCGACAAGATACAACACCCATTTATGATAAAGGCCCTCAAGAAACTGGGAGTGGAAGGAAAATTCCTTATCATAATAAAGGCTATATATGATAAGCCCACAGCTAACATCATAGTCAATGGGTAAAAATTGAAAGCTTTTCCTCTAAAATCAGGAACTAGACAAGGGTGTCCACTCTCACTATTTTTATTCAACATAGTCCTAGAAGTCCTTGCCATAGCAATCAGACAAGAAAGAAATGAAAGGAATCCAAATTGGAAAGGATGAAGTTAAACACTTATTATTCTCAAATGATATGCTGGTATACCTAGAAGACCCCAGAAACTCTGCCAAGAAACTTCTCAAAATCATCAATAAATTCAGTAAAGTAGCAGGCTACAAAATCAGTACCCATAAATCTCTGGCATTTCTTTATGCAAAAGATAGGTCAGAAGAAATGAAACTGAAGGAAGCAATACCATTCACAATCGAATAGTATTCAGATATCTAGGAATAAATCTAACAAAGGATGTAAAGGACCTTTTCAAGGAGAACTATAAGACACTGTTAAAAGAAATAGAAGATGACACAAAGAAATGGAAGAACATACCCTGTTCGTGGATTGGGAGAATAAATATCATTAAAGTGGCAATTTTGCCAAAAGCAATTTATAGATTTAGTGCAATCCCTATTAAAATCCCAATGCTGTATTTCAGGAAAATTGAACAGATTATTCAAAAATTTGTTTGGAACTCTAAAAAACCATGAATAGCAAAAACACTCCTAAGGAAAAAGAAGAAAAATGGAGGCATCACAATACCCAAATTCAGGTTATGCTACAAAGCAGTAGTAATCAAAACAGTGTGGTACTGGAACAAAATGGTCATATGGACCAATGAAATAGGATAGAGCCCAGAACTCAACCCATATATGTACATCTAATGTATGACAAAGGGGCCAAATCTGCCCATTGGGGAAAAGAAAGTCTCTTTAACAAATGGTGTTGGCAGAATTGGACAGCCACATGTAGAAAAATGAAACTAGACCACCAGTTAATACCATACACCAAAATTAACTCAGAATGAATCAAAGATCTGGATATAAGACCTGAAAGTATAAAGTACATAGAACAACGTATCGGTGAAATATTTCACAACATTAACACGAAAGACATATTTGGACACTTCATCCCATGAGCAAGGGAAACAGAAGGAAGATTGAACAAGTGGGACTGTATCAAATCATAAGCTTCCAAACATCAACAGAAAACTCCATAAAGATAAACAGGAAACCCAGCAAATGGGAGGACATATTCACATATCATACTTCATACAAGCACTTAATATCAAACATCTATAAAAAACTCATTCAGCTCAACCAAAAGAGAAAGAATAACCCAATATACAGAAATGCTCTAACTCACTCATCATCAGAGAAACGCAAATTAAAACCACATTGAGATAGCAACTCAGACCTGTAAGAATGGCCTTCATCAACAAAACAGGAGAAGATAATTGTTGGAAAGGATGTGGAGAGAAAGGAACTCTAATACACTGCTGATGGGAATGCAAAATGGTACAACCATTATGAAGGACACTTTGGAGAATCCTGAAGCAAATATACGGATGGAAACACCTTACGACCCAGCAATCCCACTCCTAGACATTTATCCAAAAGAGATAAATCACTAATTCAAAGGGATATATGCACCTCTATGTTCATAGCCTCATTATCTACAACAGCAAAAATTTGGTAGCAACCAAAATGTTCCTCCACAGATGACTGGTTAAAAAAGTTATGGGACACAGATGGTACAAAGTGCAAGGAATAGCTTAAGGATCCCCGTTTGAGCCCCCGGCTCTCCACCTTCAGGGCAGTCACTTCACAAGCAGTGAAGCAGGTCTGTAGGTGTCTATCTTTCTCTCCCCCCTCTGTCTTCCCTTCCTCTCTCCATTTCTCTCTGTCTTATCCATCAATAACAACAATAATAATAATAACTACAACAATAAAACAACAATGGCAACAAAAGGGAATAAATAAATATTTAAAGTTATGGGACATACACTCAATGGAATACTACTCAGCAATAATAAAAAAAAAGATGGTTTTACATCATTTGGGATAAAATGGATGAAACCTGAGAACATTATGTTTAGTGAAATAAGCAAGGAAATAAAGGAAAACTACAGGGTGGTCTCACTCTTATGCAGAATTTAGAGAACTGAACACACATACATAAAATAAACAACCAGATACAAAACAACCCATATTTAAATTGGGAAAACTGTAGTGGTTACCTGGGGGGAGGAGGGAGGGCACAAACTTTTGGTGGCAGGAAGATGTGAAACTCTGGTCCTATCACTATTTAGTCCCATCAATAGTAATATGACATGGAGGGGGTGTGTGTGTGGATAGATTTCCCCAACTGCCTAGACTGTAGCCCTAAGCACAAATACTAGCTTTTGCTAATATATATCTTAGAAGTGCAAAATGATCAAACTCTGATAAGGGGAATAATTTTTTTATGGATCTCTAAAAATGTATCTGAAAATATAGCTCTGCAAACATCTAAATCAACTATAGCTTTAGGCCATACAGGTCAAGACCTTTTGACCTTGTAAGTATTTAAAATATAAAGAGGTTCAGATACCACTAAAAGTGTTCAAATCATAGTGAAGTCAAGTATTCTAATACAGATACTGAACTCCCCAACTAACCTGGCTAAAATAATTATTGATATTTAAACTCTCTCTAAGATTATAAGAAACCCCTTTAAGACCCGCATTTCTCCTAGTCCTGGTACCTCTAGGATATGCCCATACTTCTTGAAATTTCTTCTCTATGATTCCTTAGTGTCATACCAACCCTATGAACTTTAACCAAATTGCTACTGGTGCTGCCACACCACATTATGCTGCTATTGAAATCTTACTGTTGTGGACTACAACCAGAGATAGCAGCTTGAGAAGTCAACCTCCAACTCTTCAAATCTGGTGAGAACTTTCCTAAACACATGGGACTACCTACACCCAAGTTAGATGGCACGTCACTTAACTAAGTAACAGATACCAGATTAGGCTAGGGTTTAGGGTACTGCATACAGGTGTTCACATATCCATAAAAAAGGGTAAATTATATAACTCAAAGTCAAAGTGCTTAATAATGGTTGAAGTGCTTAAATAAGGCATCATAAATTCTGTAATTGATTTGATTTAGACCAAATTAACCTGACGCTGTTGACTGGCTATGGAAGAAGGGCAAACGCTACAAGAAGAAGAAGCAAGACAGTCTAGCAGAAGGGCCCAAAGAAGACAGAACCCCAAACCTAACTCTGGTTGGGTTCAATGAATGATATTCAACACCTAAACAACTGAGAGAAAATCTAAGATAATCAGAAAGAGAAAGGACTACAAAAGTTGGATAAGGGCAAGAGACTGACCCACTTAATAATGGCCTGTTTGGTCAATATCAAACCATCTGATCATCTGGGGTCCTAGTTAGGGAATCCTTGGATTCCCATACACATATGATGGGCCCTGACCTCTAAAGGGTCCCTCTTTCCAATACCATTGGTTGCTTCCATAAGGAACAGCATCTTGTGGGCCCTCTCAGGACCTTGGCTCTACCATAAAGCAATGACGGTAGGGATAGCCCCAGTTTCTGAAGGAAGGCTGGAGGTATCCTCCCCTGCCACTTGAAAAAAACTGGTCCTGATGAGTGAAGCCTGCAATGTTCCTCAGATGTGACCATGAGCTATAAGCTCAGACCAATAGGGACTTAGAGGTTACACAGGCTCTGGCACTAAATATAAATGTGTATTTACATATGGGCCCTGGAGCAGGTGGATGGAGATAAATAGTTAATTTTAGCCATATATTTTTTATAAGAATGTGAGCGACTCCCCTAATTTATCTATCCTTTTTCTCCACTCTGACACCATTTTCTTTTTTTTCCTTTATTTAAGAAAGGAGACATTAACAAAATCATAGGACTGGGGGGGGGGGTACAACTCCACACAATTCCCGCCACCCAATCTCTATATCCAGTCCCCTCCCCACTACCATTTTCTCAGACAATATTCTCATCCAACCTCAGGCAAGCTACCAAACTCAAGCAAAACTACTATAGTTGTATGCCCTCAGGAACATGCCTAAAATGGTTCTCCTAGCTTTCTTCTACCCTAAATTTCCTAATCTCATCTGTTCTGATCTTACTTTCTGGTTCCTGTTCACTAGCCATTTTGTCTCAACATAGGTCATGCCACCTTCCAGACATCAGGCTGCAAACGCTACTATGACATCACCCCGACTTCTCTGGGCAGATGATCTCATCAATGTGTGCTGGACCCTCGCATCTCCAGAGCTCTGGTCCACTAGGGAAAAATGGAAACAGGCTGGGGGTATGGATCGACCTGTCAACACCCATGCTCAGTGGAGAAGCAGCTACAGAAGCCAGAACTCCTACCTTCTGCTCTCCATAAACAACCTTGATCCATAGTCCCAGCGGGGGAGAAGTGACAGGATGAAGATAAGAGGACTCTGCACTCCAGCTCCATCAGCACCCAGAGAGAGAAGGAAAAGGAGAGGGACATATGGAGGTAGCTATGAGGTCATGAGTGGATTAGAGGCAAAGAAAGGATTGAATCAGAAAAAGAAGGGGCAACTATGTATAAATGTGGACAGATAGATGTAGAGATGGTTGGCCCATGTCTACAACTTTAGGGGAACTGTGGATTGCAGTGGGGACAGTGAAGATTCAGAACTCTAGTGGTGGGAATGGTGTGGATTCAAACCCCTGGTGACACGTAATTCTGTAATATAAAAATATAAAAAATAAAAAAAGATAGATATAGGGACCAGGAGGTGATGCACCTGGTTAAGTGCACACATTACAGTGCGCAAGGACCTGAGTTCAAGACCCTAGTACCCACCAGTATAGGGAAATCTTCATGAGTGTTAAAGTAATGCTGCAGGTGACTATCTTCCTCTCTATCTCCCCATTCCCTCTCAATTTCTCTATGTCTCTATCCAATAATAAATATTAAATAGATTAAAAAATATATATGTATATATATATCACAACACTAAAACTTCCTCCAATGTGGTGGGGGCTGGACTTGAACTTGGGTTGCACACATGGCAAGACAGAATATTATTCAAGTAACCTGTCAGCCCTCTTCTCTGTTTGAAAAGAGAAACTGGTTTACATGTTGCTTAGCATTAGCTTATTGACCTCAAGTTTTCTGTGGGAAATATTCTCTCCTCCCTTCTATGTCTTTGCCAAGGCAAAGGGTGGGAGAAATTCCAGAGTACAGAAGGAAATTGAATATTAAAGAGAAACAATGGCTAGCTTTTCTTTTTATGTTTTTAATAATCTTTATTTATTTTAATGAGAACAATACAGAGAGAAAGACCAGAGCACTGCTCAGCTCTGGTTTATGGTAGTGCTGGGGAATGAACCTATAACTTCAAAGCTTCAAGCATGGGAGTCTTTTACATAAGTATTATGCTGTCTTCTTAGCCCTGGTTTTTATTTTTCTATTTTTGCTCTGGCTTGAATGATATCCTCAAAAGTTACATGGAAACTTAGTTCTTAGAACCCCTGAATGTGACTTTCTTTGAAAAAAGAGTTTTTACAGATGCAATCAGGTTGAATTCATACTAGTTTAGGTAAAGCCCTTACTCAATGACTGTTGTCCCTAGAAAAGAAAGCAGACACACAGATGAGAATACCATGTAGAATTAGAATCAGAGGTTGAAGTGTTTTGCCTACAAATCAAGGGATGTCAACGATTTCCAGTAACCACCAGAAGGTAGCAGGGAATCATACTAGATTCTAACACTACCTTTAATAGAAACCAGCCCTGCAAGCTCCCTGTGTTTAGACGTCTAGCTTACAAAACTCTAAGGGAATACATTTTTGCTATTTTAAGTCACTTAGTTTATAGCGCTTTTTGACAGCAGTCACAGGAAATGAATACACCCTGCAGTATAGCCAGGGAGTGCGCATGTTCCATCTTTCTCCCTTTTTCTCAGAATAGCAGTTAGAAGAAAGCAAGCGGGAGTCGGGCTGTAGTGCAGCGGACTAAGCTCAGGTGGCGCAAAGCACAAAGACCGGCATAAGGATCCCGATCTGAACCTGGCTCCCCACCTGCAGGGGAGTCGCTTCACAGGGGGTGAAGCAGGTCTGCAGGTGTCTATCTTTCTCTCCTCCTCTCTGTCTTCCCCTCCCTCTCTCCATTTCTCTCTGTTCTATCCAACAATGACAACAACAATAATAACTACAACAATAAAACAACAAGGGCAACAAAAGGGAAAAAATAAATAAAATAAATATAAAAAAATAATAAAAAAAGAAGAAAGCAAGCAACAGTGTTCCTTTGCTGTAAAGATTTCAGGGTGAACATGAATCATCACCACACCTGCAGGATCACTTTTCATTGAATATTTGCTACATGTATAAGGGGCTTTCCAGTTTAAGACAACAAATCCTGTAGGGTAATTAGGTCATCCAGAGAAGGACCCTGTGATAGAGATTCAGCATCTAGTCTAGCTTACAGACTAGCTGGGCTAGGGACATCTCCAAATTTGGCTACCATTTTTTTTTTAACAGCAGCACTGCTCAGCTGTGACCATGTGGGTATCAGGGATCTCAGACTTCAGAACCTCAGGCATGGGAAGGTTTTTTGCTTGTTTGTTTTTTGAATAACCATTACACTATCTCCCCAGACCAGACTCCCACTTTTTAAAAAATATTATCTTTATTTATTTGATAGAGAAAGCCAGAAATTGAGAGGAAGTGGAGACAGAGAACAACAGAAAGACACCTGCAGCACTGCTTCACCACTTGTAAAGCTTTCCCCCCTGCAGGTGGGGACTAGGGACTTGAGCCCAGGTCCTTGCACATTGTAACATGTGTGCTCAACCAGGTGTGGTTTCCAGCCCTGAGTCTCCCTATTTTTTAGCAATCATAGAAGAATAGCTGATGACTTGCCACATGCTTTCTGAGAGTATTTTTTTCTCTCTTGCATATCTGGAATTTAAAGCAATTATCCTTTTTAAAAAAAAAAAAAACACAAAACTTTGCCTCCATTTTATTTTTTCTTTTGAAAATAGGAAGGTAGTAAAAAAAAAACTAATTGTTGAGTTGGGAAAGGGAGAATGAGGAAACAGAGTAGCAGTGACATTTATTTATTTTGGTGAATTTTAAATGACGTTATATTTTCTGTGAAATGTGATGATTTAGGTTTAACTGTTAAAACTTATGAGCCATGAGACTGCCTAGTCAGTGAATGCATGTAGGGAAAATCATTCTAAAACCTCATAGAACATTTTAAAAGGGTCTACTTCTGCTGCAGTTAAATGGTCTTATTTCTCTCATAGAGCCCTTAGTCTGTTCTGAAAAACAAACAAGTAACCTAAACCTCGCTACAAGGTATACTTTGACTCATAGAATGACCAAATAAAGCCAGGAAGTTATATGATAGACATAAAGATTTTTTGCTTCTATTAAGAGCATTCAGCTGTGCACAGTAAGAATTAGTGGACTTGTGGCCCAATGAATAGAGCACTAGGCCTAATTTGATCCCTACAATCGCGTATGCCAGAATAATGTCCTGGCTTTCTCTGTTTGATAAATAACTAAAAAGAAAAAAAAAACAATCAGTGGATTTTGCCATTGAGTGTTCACGCATGTGCATATAGTGCCCCTTACATAGTTAATTAAGCATGCACGTGTACTTTGTACACAAGTCATTGATAATGCATTTAACTTGTACATAAGGGAAACAAGTTGTAAAATATGTTAAATTTTAGGACTTCAAAGAATCCTTTAGCTCCTCTGAGCAGGCCTTACCATATTCCCATGCTGAACACATTTTGTGAAAGGAATTAATCTGTTTGTTGGCTGTGATATTTAAGTGTCATCTGAAATACTCATGTAGTAGAATCTTTGCATACCCCTCTCCCATTCAAATTCACTTTCTCCTGAACCATCTTTACTACCCTCCCTTGCAGTTAGGACAGATCATGTGACTGAGTTCTAGCCAAATGGTATGAGGAAAGGTGATATGAACCATTCTGGGACAGAATTTTAAAGAAGTGTTGACCCTTTGTGTTCTTTCCTTTTTTATCAGATGGATTTAGTCCAAGATGAGGCCCAAGAGGATATACATCAGTCTA
This sequence comes from Erinaceus europaeus, assembly GCF_950295315.1. Classification (NCBI taxonomy): domain Eukaryota; kingdom Metazoa; phylum Chordata; class Mammalia; order Eulipotyphla; family Erinaceidae; genus Erinaceus; species Erinaceus europaeus. The sequence continues at coordinate 47,258,763 of NC_080165.1, forward strand.
TGGAAGGACCCTGGATTTCTTAGTCACCAGGTAACTTAGAGAATTAAGAGGCCAGTGCTCAGAGAAAAAAAAAAATTCATTGTATTAAGTCACTGAATGTTGGGGGTTACTTAAAATTTATTCTGATCATAATCAAACTTCTAAAGATGTAGACCATAAACTGGTGCTGGTTTATGAACAGTTTGGTACTTATTGATAAGAAGACAAAGGTAGAAATCTACACCAAACTAAACAGTGTCTATCCTTCAAAACCAATATACACATAGATAACCAAGCAACCTAGAAGTTGGGAGAAGATACTAGCAAATCACACATCTGTCAGGTGATTGATATCAAACATCTGTAACCAAATAACTCAGCTCAGCAAAAGAAAAAAAAAAGTAGGCCCAAGAACAGTAGACAATTTTCTAAAGGTGATATGCATGTGGTCCACAGACATGAAAAAAAAAATGCTACACTTCACTTGTAATTAGAAAAATGCAAATTAAAACAGCCTGAGATTCCATTTCACACCTGTGAGAATGGCCTATATCAACACAACAGGAAATAACAGGTGTTGACAAGGTTATGGAGTAAAAGGGACTTTTCTACATTGCTGGTGGGAATGCAAACTGACATCTCATTTTGTTGTTGTTGTTTCCTTATGTGTTGTTGGAGGATGAACTGAAAATCTTATGCTCAAACAAGGTTTTGTGCTTCTGTCTGATGCTGGTGCCAGAACTCAGGGCCTCACACATAGAGCATATAAGCTATCTCCTGACACTCTCATTGTTGCACTGATTTGTATTTCCCTGCTGATTACTTATTCTGGGCTTCTTTTTGTGAGCCTGTTGACTGACTATTCTGCCTATCTCCTTTGGAAAATGTCTATATCATCCTTCGGATACTTTTATAATCAATTATTTATTATGTTATATAAAGTCTTTGCATATTTTGGATACTAACCCTTTGTGAGATGTATAATTTACAACTATCTTCTCCCATTCAGTAAATTACTTTTCTTAGTAGGGTGAGGGGAGGCATTGGAGTTATTGCTGGGGCTCAGAACCTGCATGAATTCACAGCTTGGTAACCACTGTCTGAAGACCACAGCTCTGCTCCAGACTCCATGAAGTTTCCTCTGGTAATGCTGTGGGGTATACATATGCTATCAAGATTTAAACCTAGGACTTCCTGGTGAGCTGTATGCCAGCCCCAAATTCTGAATTCTTTGTGTGGCTTTGTTTGGCTTCAGGTGACAGTTATGGTATTGTTTTACTGATAACTCTGTGTTATAAATATCATCCGAAAGCAAGGTGGTGGCATACCTGGTAGAGTATACATGTTACTATGTGCAAGGACCCAGGTTTAAGACTCTGCTACCTACCTATAGGGGGGAAGCTTAATGAGCAGTGAATTAATGCTACAACTCTCTCTCTCTCTGTCTAGTTCATCTCCCTCTTTGCATTCAATTTTCTCTGCTTCTACTAAAAAGAAAAAAGAAAGGGAAAAATGACTGCTAGGAGTGGTAGATTTGTTGTGCAGTCACTGAACTCCACTGACAACCTTGGTAGCTAAATAATAAATAAAAAGGAAAGAAAGAGAAAGAAAGAAAGAAATAGAAAGGAAAAAAATATCATCTGCTATAGTTAAAATTTCTGTTTCTTTCATTGATACAATGAATAAATCCACAGTAAAAGAATGATTAAATAATAGAATGCACTATGACTATCAGTCACAGTCAAACAATGACAATTTCACGTGGTTCAATAAGACACATTTGTTCTGTAGACTGAAATATTTTGAATGGTACAACTAAGAACTTTTTTCAGTCGCAAGATTTAGATGAAAGAATTCAACTTTGACTTAAATCAGTGGAAGTGCAAACTTCTTCAGGGTTATCCAAACCAGATCTTTAATCCCAAGGTCAAATTGTGAAATGAACATTTGTTTTTCCTGCTGGGCAGTTTTCCTCTTAGGTTTTCCACTACTCTGACCTTGAGTTAAAGACTCCCCCCACCCATCCCTGTGCACACACACCTTTAGACTAGCTTAGTAAATGGATAGCCTTATTGGTACTTTCAATATCCACCAAATAGCACTGCAGGTAGTTTTTCATTCATATCAGCCTACTTCTTATATCAGTCCTGTTGCATAGTTTTGCTCAGTTTTTTTTCCTTTTTTTTTATTTAATAAAGGATTAATTAACAAAACCATAGGGTAGGAGGGGTACAACTCCACACAATTCCCACCACCCAATCTCCATATCCCACCCCCTCCCATGATAGCTTTCCCATTCTCTAGCCCTCTGGGAGCATGGACCCAGGGTCATTGTGGGTTGCAGAAGGTAGAAGGTCTGGCTTCTGTAATTGCTTCCCCGCTGAACATGGGCGTTGACTGGTCGGTCCATACCCCCAATCTTTCTCGCTCTTTCCCTAGTAAGGTGTGTCTCTGGGGAAGCTGAGCTCCAGGACACATTGGTGGGTCTTCAATCCAGGGAAGCCTGGCCAGCATCCTGGTGGCATCTGGAACCTGGTGACTGAAAAGAGAGTTAACATAAGAAGCCAAACAAATTGTTGAGCAATCATGGACCCAAAGCTTGGAATAGTGGAGAGGAAGTGTTAGGGAGGTACTCACTGCAAACTCTAGTGTACTTCTGCTTTCAGGTATATATTTTGCAGTAGTTTATGGATATGTCTGAACATATGCTCTCTCTCACAGAAACTGGTGTATATCTAGGTTTTGGGACTTTGTTAGAAAGTGAACCACCTGAGATGAAATTAGAGTATACTATGAAAGGAAAGATCTCACCTGAGTAATGAAGCTGAAGGGTTGTCATTCCACACGTGAAGTCTCTGGACACAGTCTGAAGTGAAGCATGTTGAGGTGGCAATCATTGCGTTGGTTAGGTTGTGATCGGCGGATGCAATATTATTTGATATGGATTGGGAGAGGCATACAGGAAAGTGGGCCCTATCCAAGGGTTCCAGGACTGGGGGAAGTAGGGGATCTATAGTGGAGATGTGAGGTTCCTGCTGTCTTAAGGTTCAAAAAGACAATCGATAGTTAATGTTATCATCACATTATTTGGTAATTGGGTTAACTTTGAAAAGTCCTTTTGTTAGGGTTTGCTGTACAGTACCCAGTATCTTGTATATAGCTGTGCTATTGGTTGCTTCTGATCTACTTGTTCTAGGCTTTTGAGAGAGTCCGCATATCAAATACACAGCCTATATATTGAAAAGATTCAGTTTGTATTTTGAAAAATTTTGAGACATACAATTGATTTTCCCCCTCTCATATTAATTAACTAGTGATTTATATGTCTACATTTTGCTAGGAGTGTACATAAACACCATTCCCACCACCAAAAGACTGTGACCCATCCCTCCCACCCACTCCCACCCCCCAAGTTTTGCTCAGTTTTAAAGAAGTCAACTGAGGCAAAAATTTAGAAAATCTTTGGGGAAAATAACTTATTTCTATTGGACAAAGTTCTAATTCCAGATTTTCTTCACCCAAGTAAAGCAAGTCAGTACAATATTAGTCTGGAAAAATGCATCTATTTGTCCAAACTAACAGACCATCATTTGCTGCCTATAATGTTGCCTAGTAGTGAAAGCCCCGTCCAGGCAGCAGGCAGAGAAGTTAATGACATGATCAGGGATGTACTGCGAGATCCATGCAGTTTCTAAAGACCAGATCCTTGGTCATTCTTTTATTCTACTTCACTTTCACTCTTATGCTGGAGCTTTTTTGGATGCTCTGATAGGGCTCTTAGTGCTTATCTTGCCTAGGTAGTCAGAACAGGTCAAGCTGTCTGCTCCTGGCATTCCCTCAGGGTCAAAATAAACTTGACCCAGTGAACCCAGAATTGGTTTCTATCATTTACTGGCCAGCCAATTAAGATTGACTTCTACAAATTCCCAATATGTCAGAATCTGATATGACTAGAAATTTATTGCACATTACTGACAGTGCCATTCATCTGGCCTGAATAGTGGCTTGGTTCCTATGTGTTTTACAAATACAGAATACTCCTCAGGTTATATGCATGTGCATAATAGAAGTGCAACACAGTAGGGCAGGGGAGATAACACAATACTTTCATAGCCAAGGACCAGAGGTCCCAGGTTCAATCCCCAGAACCACTAAGCCAGAGATGAGCTATGCTCTGGTGGAAAAAAGAAAAAGAAAAAGAAAAAAAGAAATGTAGTGTGGTATTAGTTCAGATATGGCAACCATGCAAAGGCAGTCAACTAGCCCTCACTTTTCCTCAGTTATATTGATTGAATAGGTGTTCAAAATCAAGAGTCCCTGTATGTCCCACGAGAATTATGCATATTTTCACATGCACATGAGTACACACACACACACACACACACACACACACACACACACACACACACACACCTTTGCTTACTTGTTTAGTTTAGTCTGGGGAAGAATTATAAATAAAGAACAAAATTTTATTCTAACAGTCTACACTTGCCTTTTGGAAATTTTTATTTCTTAATTTAGAAAGATTGTCATTTCCAAAAATAACAAGATGAAACTGACATTAACTTTTAAATCACATTCCATGTAAGGTAATAGTTAGCAGAAACAAGTTATTAGGCTCAATAAGACGACATTGTTTATAATGTATTTTCTACCAAAAAATTCAAATCAGTTTATAGACATGATCTCATTTGGTTTTATTTCAGTTTACAAGATAAGACTGAAATAGACTTTTTTGTAGCTATTTGGATAAAGGATATTGAAATAGTGAAGTTACATCTCTGCACCAAATCATTCTGTTACATACATAATGAAAACAAGAATCTATCTTATTATTCCAAACCTGGCAGTTTATATTGATCAACCAAATTACAAATAGCGGAAAATTAAACTGTAACAGGAGCAAACTTAAATTATAATACTTCATTGGTAATAATGAGGCCATGAGCAATATACTTTGTGCAGAAAACACTTGTGCCTACTTTGAATAGAGCACTATTTTATGTTGCATTCAAGACAAATTCAAGGACAACATTGACATTATCGATTAAGTTCTTATATGATGAGAAGGAAGTTTGTGAGTTACAGCCATAAGTTGTTCTCTTCCATTTGTATTTAACAAAGATTTTCTATTTTGCAAGTACTTACTGAGTAGTCTACAGTTATATTATAGACTGTGTATGAACAAGGTGCTGATACTCAGCAGAATAGGAGCACAAAAGAAATGTGAACTCCCTATAGGCTTATAGATTAACCAGATGATTCAGAGTTCTGGCAGGGGTCAAAGGGCCTCCCTACTAGCAGATAAAGTTTCTTTTTGTAGAAAGATTAGGTTTCAAATGTAGCTGACCCACTGTGTTCATTGTACTCCAAGGCAGTGAAACCTGGTGACTATAGACACTGGTTGTGATCAGCAACATGAATTCAAGTTCTAGCTCTTTTGCTTATCAGATGTGGAATTTTTACAAGCTATTTAAACTTACTTTTCTCATCTGCAAAATGGGAATAATACTTTCAAATTTAGAGGCTTTAGCATCATTAAGTACATATTAGCACTGCATTATAACATATGTGTTAACCATGTTTTTGCTTTGTTTTTAAAATTATTATATATTTTTATTAGTGATTTAATATTGATTTAATGTTATTGCTTTCTTATTATTACTCCAACATATTTATCACTGAGAACAGAAGACAGTTTTTCCTAGCAAGTGAGGTATTTTTCTTAGAGGATCCAGTATAAGACAGTCTGGAGTAAACAGACTGCTGAAAAATACAGAACAAAATTACAGAAAAGATAGTAAAAGTATATAATAAACAGAATGAGAAAAATAACAAGTTTTCTGAGTTTCCCAAGGCTATAGAAATTAGGACTGCATTCTTCAAAACAATAACAATCTCAGCAGAAGCTGAGTGGGCCTTTTCTCTATTCTCTAAGTAGAAGAGACAGACTGAACCTGGGGGAAAAATATACATATCAAATAGTAATGATTTGCATTATAAAAGCACTTAAATCTTTGTCATTGGAATTTTTTAAAAATTCTTCTTCTTAATTGGATAGGACAGGGAGAAATGGAGAGGGGAGGAGGAAACAGAGAAGGAGAAACACCTGCAGACCTGTTTCACCACTTGTGGTGCATTCCCCCTAACCCCTGAAGGTGGAGAGCGTGGGCTTGAGTGCGGGGGGCTTGAACCTGGTCCTTGCATATGGTCACAAGTGCACTTAATCAGATGCATTATGGCCCAGGATCCATTAGAATACTTTTTTAAAAGTCACATTTCTTTTTAAAAAGCTCAGTATGAAATTTCTGTGTATTTGAAATGTTTTGCAATTGATAAGAAGGACTTGGTGATCTTTCACAGTATACACGTCAAAGTATGTATCAAAAATATGTGACACGTGTATCAATGTGGAAGTTCATCTATGCCCACATTTATAAGGAAAAAAACAGCCATAGAGTTTTCATCTATTTTCTTTTCTTTTTAACATGCAACGTTAAATTGCAGATGCTAATGATAAAATGGGCAAAAGATTCTGAACAACTACATAAAGAAGAGATACACATGATCCACAGACCTATGGGGGCAAAAAAAATGCATGTCACTTATGAAAGAAGTGCAAAATAAGATCATGATGAGATACTATCTCACACTGGTGAGAAGGATACACATAAGCAAAACAGGAAATGACAATTGTTGGCAAGGATATATAGAAAAAGGAAATTTGTTGCACCATTGGTGGAAATGCAAACTGGTACGTGGTAAAGTTTGGCGAATACTTTAACAAGTAAACATGGCAATATCTTATGATCAAGCAATATCATTCCTAGGCATATGCTCAATAGGCAGAGGAGCACAACTCTGAAAAGATGTATGTGCACTCCCATGTTCATAGCTGCCTTACAATAGCTAAAAAGTGGATGCACTCTAAATGCCCAATGACAGATGACTAGATAAAGAAGTTGTGGGATACATGTGCAATGCAACACAATTATTCTGCAATCAAAAAGGATGAGATTGTAACATTTGGAATAAAATGGATGGAACTGAAGATAATTATGCTGAGTGAAATAAGTAAAGAGGTGAAAAGACAACTACTGGATGGTCTCACTCATATGTGGAATATAGATGACGAAAACAAAAGGTCATGTCAAAAAATAACACAAAATAAAATGGATAACCAGACTATCTCTTGTACATCATGAGAATTAAGATGGTTCTGGGGGTTGAGAAGGAAAGAACGTTGGTGGTGACTTGCATGTATCCTGAGTGGGTATGAAAATACACTTGAAATTCATAACAAAAGGACTTTTCAAAGTTAACCCAATTACCAAATAATGTGATGATAACATTAACTATCGATTGTCTTTTTGAACCCTAAGACAGCAGGAACCTCACATCTCCACTATAGAGCCCCTACTTCCCCCAGTCCTGGAACCCTTGGATAGGGCACACTTTCCCAGATGTGTCTCCCAATCCAAACCAAATAATATTGCATCCGCCGATCACAACCTAACCAACGCAACGATTGCCACCTCAACATGCTTCACCTCAGACTGTGTCCAGAGACTTCACGTGTGGAATGACAACCCTTCAGCTTCATTACTCAGGTGAGACCTTTCCTTTTATAGTACACTCTAATTTCATCTCAGGTGGTTCACTTTCTAACAAAGTCCCATAACCTAGATATACACCAGTTTCTGTGAGAGAGAGCTTATGTGCACACGTATCCATAAACTACTGCAAAATATATACCTGAAAGCAGAAGTACACTAGAGTTTGCATTGAGTACCTCCCTAACACTTCCTCTCCACTATTCCAAGCTTTGGGTCCATGATTGCTCAACAATTTGTTTGGCTTCTTATGTTAACTCTCTTTTCAATCACCAGGTTCCAGATGCCACCAGGATGCTGGCCAGGCTTCCCTGGATTGAAGACCCCACCAATGTGTCCTGGAGCTCAGCTTCCCCAGAGACACACCTTACTAGGGAAAGAGAGAGACAGACTGGGAGTATGGACCGACCAGTCAACGCCCATGTTCAGCGGGGAAGCAATTACAGAAGCCAGACCTTCTACCTTCTGCAACCCACAACGACCCTGGGTCCATGCTCCCAGAGGGCTAGAGAATGGGAAAGCTATCATGGGAGGGGGTGGGTTGTGGAGATTTGGTGGTGGGAATTGTGTGGAGTTGTACCCCTCCTACCTTATGTTTTTGTTCATTAATCCTTTCTTAAATAAAAAATTTAAAAAAAAAAAGAAAAAACATCTGGGTGAAAGAAAAGAAGATGAAAAATAAGAAACTGATTGCTCTTTCCCAATAAATACTGATTTCTACTCAGTGATTTTCTTAAAATACATGTGAACAAGTTAGATAAAATCCACCATGCAATTTTCACACTGTAATATTCTTGACAAAATGTAGAAAGGATGTCTGAATTGTGTACATGTCAAAGTGATGCTTTGTATTTTTTCTGATACTTTAAAATAATGCTGTGTAGAACATAATATTTAGATTTTTTAATGAAAGAGAAGAAATGAACGAGTGAGTAGAAATATTGCCTGTAAAAATCTAGTCAGTCATTCTAAATAAAGAATTTTGTTTTCAGAGTTGGACACCCTCTCAATACCAGGACAGTAGAATGTCATTCCCAATTTTCCTATCAATTTCTAGCTCTGTTTTTAAAGTTACAGTTGTTGACTTCTCATTATTAGTGCATACCAAAGCAATTAAGGAAGTCAACCATCCTTATACAAATCCAAATGTAAATATAAATGTTTTAATAAATAAAAAAGTCTACCACCAGAATACTGATTTGCTTATGATAAAAATTATCAACATGATGAAATAGCTCACTTGGATAGGGCATTGCTTTGCCCAGTGTTTGACCCAGGTTCGAGCCAGGCCCCCACCAGGTTGAAGTGTTGTGGTCATTTTTACTTCCTTTCTTTACCTGTGTCTCTGTCTCTATCATATATAAATATACATATATATATATGTGCATTGAAATTTCAGTTATACTGTAGTTATAGTAGAAAAAAAAGTCTGTACCTAGATAAATCTATGTGTCTGCATCGCACTAAAGCACAGGGTTTTTTTTTAAATTTCTTTATTGGGGAATTAATGTTTTACATTCAACAGTAAATACAATAGTTTGTACATGCATAGCATTCCTCAGTTTTCCAAATAACAATACAACCCCCACTAGGTCCTCTGTCATCCTTTTTGGACCTGTATTCTCCTCAGGCCCCAGAGTCTTTTACTTTGGTGCAACATGCCAATTCCAGTTCAGGTTCTACTTGTGTTTTATCTTCTGATCTTGTTTTTCAACTTCTGCCAGAGAGTGAGATCATCCCATATTCATCCTTCTGTTTCTGACTTATTTCACTTAACATCAATTTTTCAAGGTCCATCCAAGATCGACTGAAAATGGTAAAGTCACCATTTTTAATAGCTGAGTACTATTCCATTGTGTATATATACCACAACTTGTTCAGCCACTCATCTGCTGTTGGACACCTGGGTTGCTTCCAGATTTTGGCTATTACAAATTGTGCTACTAAGTACATATGTGTACACAGATCTTTTTGGATGGGTGTGTTCGGTTCTTTAGGATATATCCCCAGGAGAGGAATTGTAGGATCATAGGGTAGGTCCATTTCTAGCCTCTGAGAGTTCTTCAGACTGTTCTCCACAGAGGTTGGACCAATTGACATTCCCACTAGCAGTGCAGGAGGGTTCCTTTAACCCCACAACCTCTCCAACATTTGCTGCTGTCACCTTTTCTGATGTATGACATTCTCACAGGAGTGAAGTGGTATCTCATTGTTGTCTTTATTTGTATTTCTCTGACAATCAAAGACTTGGAGCATTTTTTCATGTGTTTCTTGGCCTTTTGGATCACTTCTGTGGTGAATATTCTGTCCATGTCCTTTCCCCAGTTTTGGATGGGGTTATTTGTTTTCTTGTTGGTGAGTTTGGCAAGCTTTTTATGTATTTTGGTTATTAGCCTCTTGTCATGATGTATGGCATGTAAAGATCTTCTCTCATTCTGTGAGGGGTCTCTTGGTTTGGGTAGTGGTTTCTTTTGCTAAGAACAGGGGTTTTAAACTGATAATTTGATACTGACAACTGTCTACTTGATTAATGTATTAGACTGCCAAAATGGATTATTTTGGGGGTAAAAAGTCATTTATAGAATGAGGATAATTTTGATTGGCCTGCCTTCGTTGATTTATTGGTTAGTTGGCCAGAAATTCATTTCATATAAAGATGCTACAATGTAGATTTAAGCACTCAAAGTGAAATGAAGAATCCACACACTTTGGCGGATTCTGTCTGTGAACAGTCTACCCATCTTGGCAGATTCTGTAATAGTCCAAACCTTGGTGGACTCTGTAACCAATCAGCCCACACCCTTTTCAATTCTGTCTGTAACCAATCAGCTTGTGCTGTGCCCAGTTTAAAAAGGATAAACAGAAGAGGCAATCAGATGTGGTAGGAGCTGAACTGATTCTGCTGGCAGGAAGTAAACAGTAATTCCCTGCCCTCCACAAGGCCTCATTCTTGGCTACATTTGAGCTGTGACACTGGAGAAATTAAACCCTTCAGGGCTGTAACACTAATTTTTCCATAACAAAAGGATTGGCTGATCTACAGCTATTGTTACAAAAATAATTCCATAAAATTGCTCTCCAACCAAAGAATGAGACTGAGGCCACATGGAGGGCAGGGAGTTAGATTTATTAAAGAGACTTCAGGTAGATTCCTACCAGGCCTGAATAACCTTTCAACCTCAGCACCCAGCCCTTATCTGTTTTCAAGCAGGGTTCGGTACAAACTGATTGGTTAGAAACAGAGTGCATCAAGATGCTGACAATGAACATGAGAGTAGGTTGGCTACAATCAGAGTTCCCCACTCAGGATACTGGAATGCAGAAGAGAGAGTCCACCAGCAACAGTTTTCTCTTTTGCATATGGATTTTTCATTTCATTATTTTTCTCACTCAGCAAAGGTGGGAGTTAACTCTGTCCTCAACATTCCATTGCAGGTCTATGTTGTTTAAGACTTAACAGGAGAGTGTTGAAGGTCATTGTTGATTCAGATTTCTTTAACATCCTTCTTCTTAAGAGTTTAAACCAACTTACATCAATTAAATTAAATTTTCCTAATACTTAAAGCTATCCTCTAAGAATATTGCAAGGAACATTCAGGATTTATAAATCCACTTCAGCAGAACAGTACATTGAGTTGAACTCAAATTTATCAAAAAGCTGAGTTCATTCGGGATTAATAGAGGGACTGCAATTCATGGCATGTAATTTGTAGCAAACCGATATGAGTCCACTGAATATTTGGGATAGTCAGTTTTTATGGACATGGAGTAAATACAGTGTAGAGTTCTATTAGAGTCTTCTAGAATAAAGAAAATGCTTTGAGAACTCTGAGCATAATCCTACTTTTTGGTTCCTGTTCTTAACCATTTTGTTTTAACTTAGGCCATGCCACCACCTTCCGGACACCAAGTTACAGAAGCTACCATGACTCCATCCCAACTTCTCTGGGTAGATGATCTCACCAATGTGTCCTGGACCCTCGAATCTCCAGAGCTCTGGTCTACTAGGGAAAGATAGAAATAGGCTGGGGGTATGGATTGACCTGTCAACACCTATGCTCAGTGGAGAAGCAGCTACAAAGCCAGAACTCCTACCTTCTGCTCCCCATAAACAACCTTGATCTATACTCCCAGCGGGGGAGAAGTGACAGGATGAAGATAAGAGGACTCTGCACTCCAGCTCCATCAGCACCCAGAGAGAGAAGGAAAAGGAGAGGGACATATGGAGGTAGCTATGATGTCATGAGTGGATTAAAGGCAAAGAGAGGATTGAATCAGAAAAAGAAGGGGCAACTATGTATAAATGTGGACAGATAGATGTAGAGATGGTTGGCCCATGTCTACAACTTTAGGGGAACTGTGGATTGCAGTGGGGACAGTGAAGATTCAGAATTCTAGTGGTGGGAATGGTGTGGATTCAAACCCCTGGTGACATGTGATTATGTAATATAAAAACAAATAAAAAATAAAATATTTTAAAAAAGAAAACTCATTGAGCACAGATAACCAGTTTAGCCAAATAAAGTTTAATTCATTCTGTTTTATGAAACTAAATAAATTTGGGGCATTTCTTGTTCATACTCTTTGAAACAATAAACAAAAATTCTCAAGGTTAGATGTGAAAAATAATTTATTATTTTTTAATTTATTGGATAGAGACAGAGATAATTGCGAGGAATGGGGGAGTCAGGAAAAAAGAAAGGTGCAGGCAGCATTGCTTCACTGTTTGTGAAGCCTCCCCCTTCACAGCTCCCTGCTGGTGGGGATCTGGGGCTTGACCTAGGTCCTTGAGCATTGTAATGTGTGTGATGCAATACTGATCTCAGCACATAAATGCTGTTACAAGTTTTTATTGGTGGAGAGATCAATTTGTTTTCTTTGGCTCAGGTATATTTGCTAGTCCTTATCTTGTTTCATTTCGTTTTAAATGTGTTTTTCCTGAAGGCACATGTGAGCTTTACCATTTTATATCCCCTGATTTCAGCTACCTGAGAATCAAAAGTCAAGGGGTGGGCACTTACTAAATAGTTGCTGTATAAATAGGCAAATTAATGAATTAATTTAGAAATATTTAAGTCCACTGTACTTAATACTTCATTAGAAACAGAAAAGTTATTGTATATGTTATCTCCCAGAGTATTGCATAAAATATCTGAATCAATCACACTTTTATTTTTAAAACTTTTAAATTCAATAGGAAGAAAATAACTGTATGGCTAGGGAAGTATAGTGGCTATGCAAAAAGACTTCTATGCCTGGGGCTCCAAAGCCCCAGATTCAAGCCACAGCACCATTATAAGTCAGAGTTGAGCAGTGCTCTGGTAGCTGTGTGTGTCTTTCTATCATTAAAAATGAATAAATGCGGGGCTGGGCGGTGATACATTGGGTTAAGTGCACATAGTACAAAGCATAGGGACCCACGCAAGGATCAAAGTTCAAGCCTCTGGCTACCCACCTACAGAGGGGTTGCTTCACAAGTGGTGAAGAAAGTCTGCAGATTCTCTCTCTCTCCCTCTCTGTGGTCCCTTCCCCTATCAATTTCTCTTTGTCCTATCCAAAAAAAAAAAAAAAAGAAAGAAAGAAAGAGCCACAGAAGCAATGGATTTGTAGTGCAGGCACCTAGCCCCAGCAATAACCCTGGAGGCAAAATTAATCAACTAATTAAAAATAAGTGTAATCATTCTTTCCATTTTTCAGCCTTCCCATAGAGTATTTGAGTGAGTGCCCAGAGTGCACAGTCAGAAACGGAACCCATCCCATTAGGTCAGTATTTCACAATCTACTTCTCTATGGCTCATTAATTTGCAATTTACTACACTAGCAATATGAAAATCTAAAGAAAACAGAAAATAAAATGAAGAGTTTATTTATTCTACTCATGAGTTCTCTGTTATTGATTCTTGATTATCTGAGCTAAATTGAGCATAGAGTGAACAAATTCCAGGTAATATTATTTTCATTTAAGTCAATTAGTGAAACATCTCATCAATCTTAATTATGAAACTGACTTCTTTGAGTTTTATCTACTGATTCTTAAGGTAATGTGGCAAATACAAAGCCTCGAGTGTCGTTTTCGATGGGCTATGTTGTTTTCTCCGGGTTAGGTTGTTTTCGCAGGGCTGGCTTCACGGGCGGGTAACAGACGACCAGGGACTCATGGTTGGGTTGTACGCAGTATCTCTTTATTCATGCAGGACGCAGCACAATCTAATACGAGCTAAGCTAAACTCAAGGTACAGTAAAACTCACAATGCTGTCTTTATATATACTTGCCAAGTAGGGTGGAAACAGGATGTGACATAGAGAGGGTGGAGAGAAAAGTGACTGGTAAAAATCAGAGTGTGACAAGGAGGGGGCAGATTAGGTGAGAATCCTATCACTGAACTACAAATGCCCTGGAGGGAGGGTGGAACTTGTTAACAGTAAATAGAATGAAGTGGTTATGTAAATAGAATAGTGTTAAGCAGGGGGGATTTAAACCAAATGAAACAGAAAGGGTCTCATGTATACCAACACTCGAGTAGTGTATCAAATAAAAGGTATAGATAAAAATAGGGAGTAAAAGTAAAAACATAATTGGTCTATTTGTTGGATAATTATGGGATTAATAACTATAACAGACGGGCCTCTGTGTTTGGTCCTAAGAACCCCTCCCTGGTAGGCTGAAAAGTGGCTCCTAAAAGATGCCTATGTTTTAATCCACTGAACCTGTGAATGTTACCTTAGATGCGATTAAAGATCTTGAGATACAAGATAATCTCAGATTATTAGGTAGGCCCTAATTGTAATCACATGTGTCCTCATAACAAATAGAAAAGTGACACAGGTTAAAAGGAGATATGAAGACAAAGCAAAGAGGGATTTAAGGATTTTTGTCTCAAAGATTTAAATAAGTCAAGGGATACCAGAGACATCAAACTCTGAAAAAACAGTAAGAGAAGAAATTCACTCCTGCCTAGAGTATCTGGAAGGAATATGGCCCTATTTCTAGACCTTTATTACCAATTTCAGAGTTATAGACTCCAAAAACATAGATGACCTGATTCTATTGTTTTATGTCACCATAGTTGCTATGATTTGTTACAATAGCTCTAGGAAAGCTAATACAGCATCTAGTTAGAAAAATTAATGTAACATTAGAAAAAGAAAAAAAGTTGTTAGGAAGGAAGACTTTAATTTGCACCTCTACATTTTAAGGAAGAAGGAATTGTCAGAGGAAAAAGAGTATAGCTGAGCTATCTGTGGAACAGAAATGGTGTGTGTATGTGTGTGTGTGTGTGTGTGTGTGTGTGTGTGTGTGTTCTGAATATCAAAGTCTTTCTTTGTTAGCACCAGGAATAGTTTAGTCTGTAACTGATGGCAGCCAGGTGAACTAAGATGCCTGTAAGAGTTTTTGCATTTTTGTAGATGCTATTTCAATATCATGGCTGATATATATTACCTTGAGTTTTACTTTCTGGAAGTTTATCCTTTACTCCTGTTTCAAAGACTTTGGCCCTCACTGTTCCTTAAGTGCAGAACCAGTAACACCCCTGCTATTTGCAAAAACTTGACTTTAATACACACATTATTGTTATGAACAAATGTTTGTATTCCCCTGCCCCCAGCCAATACATGGGAAGTCCACATGTCCAGTGTGATGGTATTTGGAGGTAGGGTTTTGTAAAAGTTACTAAGATTAGTTTGGAAATTCCTTGATGGGATTAGTATGTAGAGAAGGAGGAGGAGACAATGAAACAGCAGCTCTGAATCTTTCTATAAGCATTCTGGGTCTCTTTCCAAGCATATCTGCCGGAGGAAGGTTATGTGAGGATGTGTTGAGAATGCAGCTATCTGTAAGCCAGGAAAAAGGCACTCAACAAGAACCTAATCTACTAGCATCTTAATTTTGGACTTTCTAACTCCCAGAACTGGGAGAAAATGAATATATGTTGTACAGTCTTTGGGTCTCTGCTATTTTATTAGAGCAGTGTGGACAAACACAATTGTTTTACACATGTAGCAACAACTGTTTTTACTGTAAGCCATTAATATCCCTAATTGAAATAAAAAATAAATAACCAAATAAATTTAAAAATGCAAAAAGGTCTTCATATTGACAGTGAAAAAAATAGATGGGGATATTGGTTAGCTAATAATTAACCACTGATATTAGTGGAATAATAAATAATAAACTTGTGATGCTAGACTATACTAATTAGCTAGTAAACTGTGATATTGTACTTTATCTTTTTCTTTCTTCCCTTTTCCTAAAGTGAGTCCTTGAAAAACTTTTGTCAAACACCATGTGACTGAATTTATATATATGCTTGAAAACAATACATTGTATTTCTTTAAAGTGGAGTCTATAACTCAAGCTTTTTTAGTTTTAATCTGGTCTCTCGCCTAGTTTGTTTTTAAAAATGTGACAAGTGAGATTTTGTTAGATTCTTCTCTGGGGCTATATCTACTTGACTTATCAAGAAAGGTCTAGGCTCTCAGATTCCACAGAAATACAAATTCTGCCCCATGTAATGAACTGAACTGTATAACCACTTTATTTCTCTAAAGAATACTCAAATACAAAACACTATGAATTAAAAAAGGCTCAAATCTTGGTTTTATAAAAATTCTGGCCAAAGCACAAGAGGGAATAGAGTATTGTGAAAACTGAAAAAAAAGCCTTGCTTATATGAAAGGGCTTCTTAAACAGGAAGGGTATTTTTAAAAAATAAATCTTTCTTTACAGGGCAGTTTTGTGAGGCACAAAAATGAAATATAATTTCTTGTGTGAACTCACAAAGGGCAGTGAGTAGAAACGGTGACCCTGTAGCTTTGTGGTTTTCAGTTATCCAGTGGGACTTCCCTACCACTCATAAAACAGAATGCATTGCCAGCATTATAGAGCAATAATTAAAATCCTTTTTTTGAAGTCTTTTTTTTTTCTAGGTTAGGACTGAGTCTTTGCGTTCTTTTCCTATTTTTTTACATTGGTATAGCTTTTTGTTTTCTCAAGGGATATAAATATACTCAACTTGTTTTAGTAAATAATGAAGTTAGGTCTTAATCGTCACTTTTAGAGAAGTACTCTTGCCTCTCCTTTTATATATGAGAGGGTAGGATAATATTCACTTCAGCTGTTGCCTGGAGTTTCATCTGCTGTCTGCAAGGTTTCTTTTCTAATCACAGTAAAAAGACTGCCTGAGTCAAGGTATAGGCCAGAGTAGTCCTGAATAATTGACTTGTCAACCCTGCACCAACAAAAATATGTCAAGTGCCATCTTCCTTCCATGGAGTGCTTTACTAGTCTAGACAGCATAGATGTTTCCTGGGCAGAATGCTAATGTATAAGGCCATAACTGGTTGTGAAATTCTCTAGCTCCCATCACTGACCACTCTGGGAAGCATCTCGATGTTTGTTGCCCGCTCCCCTAATCTGACCACACATTTTCTTTGCATAATGTTCTGTTTTCTTCCCGTTTTCCAATATTTCAAATGTCCCAGGTGGTTAGCCAAGCTATTTAGACAGACTTTTCACACTTTATTATGCTTTCCAAACTCCATAGGGAACTGGTTAGAATTTAGGCTCAAACCAATTAAGTCTAAGTGAGAGCTGAAATTAATTTCCTTAAAAAATATTTTATTTATTTATTTATTTTGGATAGAAATTCACAGAGTGAAATTGAGAGGGAAAGGGGCCAGAGAGAGAGAGAGAGACCTATAGCACAGCTTCCACCCTACAGACGGGAGAGAGGACTTTGAACTTTTGTTCTTCCATATAGCAACACGTGTCAGCTAGTTGTGTCAGCCTATGGAACTTATTCCAAACAAGATCTCAGCTGCCACTGATGCTGTTAGGCTGTGAAACACATTTTGAGAAGCAAGTCCATAGATTAATGACCCTGTTCAATATCCTCCCTTTACAAATAGCAAACACTTACCCTACACTTGATAACTTGTTTTCCTTTTTCAAAGCCCAGAGATATGAGAACATGTATTGTGGAACCAATAGGTTTGGGTTAATCCTATATCTCGATCTTGTCTTCTGTAAAACAGACAGTAGTAGTCCCTATCCACAGAGTTAGGGGGAGAAAGTATTTAAGATTAGCAAGTGCACAGTAAATATTCACTTGTAATATCTTCCAGGAATAGTGAAGGAAGGTCATCCTAACACTAGAATCTCAGTTGCTCAGATATTGCTATTTCTGTTTATAGCTGTAGTTGGCTCATATTTGTTCTGTAATTTACCAATGGGTGGGAGTGATTTTTGTCCCAAAGTTAGGTAGGTGTTCAAACTACTTCTTTTTTTTTTCTTTTTTATTACTATCTTTATTTGTTTATTGGATAGAAAGCCAAAAATTAATAGGGAAGGGGTAATAAAGGGGGAGAGAGAGAGAGAGAGAGAGACCTAGAACACTGCTTCATCACTTGCAAGGCTCTTTCCCCCTGCAGGTGGGGACCAGAGGCTCAAACTCTGGTCCTTGAGCATTATAACTCAACCAGGTGCACCACCACCCAGCCCCTCAGAATAGTTTTCTTTTTTTTTTTAATTTCTTTTTTTTTAAATTTAAGAAAGGATTAATTAACAAAACCATAGTGTAGGAGTGGTACAACTCCACACAATTCCCACCACCCAATCTCCTACTTCTTAATCATTCTTTTTTCTTATCTTAGATCTGGAAAAAATCTGAATCCTCAAGGATGTCTAGTCCTATTCATTCTACTTATTCTTTTTTTTCTCCTGGCATGTAGCTGTAAGTAATAAATGTCTCTGGAAAATTCATATGCTGTCTCAATCTTTTTCTTTTTACTCTTTCTTTGTTGCCACCAGGATTATCACTGAGCTCTTGCCAGCACTATGGATCCACTGCTCTGGTGGCCACTTTTTCCCATATTTTTTCTTTCTTTTCTATTTTTATTTGATAGGACAGAGAAATTGAGAGGGAGACAGTGAGGAGGAGAAAAAGATAGACACTTGCAGACCTGCTTTACCACTCATGAACTGTTCCCCCTACAGGTGGGGAACAAGGGTTCAAACCTGGGTCCTTGTGCACGGTGATATGTGCTCTTAACCAGGTGTGCCACTGTCCTGATTCCCTGTCGTGGTCTTGAACTTGTTCACTGATCTATTCAAGCATACTTTGCTTAATCTAAAGGGAGTTGGCAAGTAGGTGGTGGAGGAGATTCCCATTTTCCAAGAAATCTTGAGTTTGAACACGTGCTGTGCGGATGTCCTCTCAGGCTAGTGCCAGTTCCCGCGAGAGTTGGGACATTCTCCGAGTGCCTGTTCTGCCATGTTGTCCCCTCAGGCTAGTGCCAGTTCCCACTAGAGTTAATATGAAATTCTTGAAGTACTTTTCCCAACCAATCTTGTCCTGGCAAAAACCTGTCACTCCCGGTTTTTGCCCTATAAAGCCCTTCTTTTGCCGCCCCTCTCTCTCTCTTGCCGGCTTTTCACATTGGTGATTAGACGCAAGGGAGGGTGTTGTGGGAGGTGGCCATTTTGCTACCTCCATGTGGCCCGAACCACTGTGCTCTCACCCAACTCTGAGGTGCCCATGCGAATAAAGATTTGTGTTCTCTCTTTGCTCCGGATCTCCATCTCTCCTCTGCATCGCAGCACGACATCTGCGCCTGAACAGGGACATGAACCCTGGACCCTCAGATCTGCACAGCAAACACTTAGGCACCTTTTACTAATGTACAATTTAAGTTCTGAGTCTCCTATCATAGTAATAATAGTAAGAAAGTTTCAAACCAGCAACTTAGTAGTTGTGTGGCAACATGAGGAAACATCATAGACATTTAATGTAGTTTTTTTTCTTAAAAAAAATTGTTAAAAGAATAGCTTTGAGAAAAATGCAACCACTATTACTTTAAAAATTTGTCATTTGAATTTATCATGGCATTTTCATTTCTATGGTAGGCTTTGTGACTGACCCCTCAACTCTATCTCGATAATTATCTTAATAGGAGAGAAATGAGCTTTGGAGAACTGGTCTGTTTCAGAGTAGGATCTGACCAGTTTAATTTGTCAAAAACTCTCCTGGTTAGGTATTCATCCAGAAATTTAGACACCATTGTCAGATAGTGGTTGGGCATGGTCATGTGGTCTTGGTCAGGCCCAATCAAATAGAAAGAAAAAGCAATTGATCAAGTTCAAATCATTAATTATGTACCTTATATTCTTTTTTTTTTTCCTCCTCCAGGGTTATTGCTGGGTTTGGTGCCTGCACCATGAATCCACCGCTCCTGGAGGCCATTTTTTTCCCCATTTTGTTGCCCTTGTAGCTTCGTTTTTGGTTATTATTATTGCCCTTGTTGACGCAATTCGTTGTTGGATAGGACAGAGAGAAATGGAGAGGGGAGGGGAAGACAGAGAAGGGGAGAGAAAGATAGACACCTGCAGACCTGCTTCACCCCCTGTGAAGCGACTTCCCTGCAGGTGGGGAGCCGGGGGCTCGAACCAGGATCCTTACGCCGGTCCCTGCGCTTTGCGCCACATGCGCTTAACCCACTGCGCTATCGCCCGACCCCCTGTACCTTATATTCTTAAGGATACTTTACAGCCTTGGAGAAACATAGGATGAAGCTATTATAGAGGGCACAAGAGTGATGAAACACCTTGATGTTATCATGGAAATATTGGGTTGATGAACTCTGGAGCTACTTTGAATTGTACTATGCTACCTGCAGTTGAAAGTAACTTGGGGTGGGGGGTGGGGGCGGGGGTGGGGGCGGGGGTAGGTGGTGACATACCTGGTTGAGTGCACATGTTACAGTGCACAAGGACCTGGGTTCGAGTCCCTCAGTCCCCACCTGCAGGGAGAAAGTTTCCTGAGTGGTGAAGCAGTGCTGCAGGTGTCTCTCTATCTCCCTATCTCCCCTTTTCCTCTTGATTTCTGGCTGTCTCTGTCAAATAAATATAATAGATAAATTTAAAGACAGTAACTTGGGGGGTAAAATTCCCTCATCCATCACATCCATTTTTTTTCCATTATGAAAATCGAGTCATTAATTTGCAAAGCTATTCAGAACATATATTGTGAACCTGGCTCAATTCTAAGTATTAAAGCCACAGTGATAAATTAGACAATTCTGAGATCAAGTAATGTCTGTGCTCATGTCTTAGTTGAATAGACTAAAGATACAAATAGATAATTGCAATCTAGTGGAAAAATCTATAAGAGGATACAAGGAAAAGCATGTTGGGGCTAGGGTACTAGCATAATAGTTACTCAAGTGGTGTTGATGCCTGAGATCTCTTAGGTCCCAGGTTAAATCCCAACATAATCATAGACCTGAGCTAGCGCTCCCCGTCTCCCTGTCTCTCTCTCTCTCTCTCTGTGTCTCTGTGTGTGTGTCAACTTATTAAAATAAATAAAACATTTAAAAAGAGCATGCTGACTATGGCTGAACTTTGTATTAAGCATAGACCTTAAATTGAGGAATTGAGAATATACTGGAACTGAGAAGTATCAAAATTATTTATTCTTCTCACAATGATACCTAGGAAAGTTATAATAACCACAAAGCAATCAATGCTCATCTTTTTCCTAGTTATTGCGAAGTAGGGAGAAAGTAGCGGTCAACGGAAGACCTGCTGGAATTTCAGTCTATGTATGCCGTCTCTAAATTCATACTGACTCATTACTATCTCCTGAGTCACACATTTAATTCAACTGCAGTAACAATCCAAATACTAGTCAATTCTCATAAGTGTATTCTCATTTGACATTGAGATTCCTTAGCTCCTGATGAGAAAACGTCTAAGTACAACATGTAAATCAGGGAGTCATGTGCAGATAGAAAAATCCTGTTTTGAACTTCCAAAGAGCTTCATAGACATAAAGAATTATTGTCTTTCTTCCTTTCTTTCTTTCTTCCTCCTTTTTTTTTTTTTTTTTGCCTCCAGGGTTATTGCTGGGGCTCTGTGCATGTACTATAAATCCACTGCTCCTGGTGGCCATTTGTTGTCCTTTAAAAAAAATTTTTTTTTATTGGATAAGGCAGAGAGAAATTGAAAGAGCAGAGGAAGTAGAGGGGGAGAGAAAGACACCTGAAGACCTGCTTCACCACTTGTGAAGCAACACCGCCCCCCTCCCCACTAATGGGAGCTGGGGCTCAAAATAGGATCCTTGCATAGGTCCTTGTGCTTCATACTATGTGCGTTTAACCCAGTATGCCACTGGCCAGCCCTTGAGAGTGCTTGTTTTTCAACTGCACTTGCTAATAATTCTAAATCATCCCACACATAAAAGATACTCTAGGGGGCGGGGCAATAACTCAGCGGGTTAAGTGCACATGGTGCAAAGCACAAGGACCAGCATAAAGATCCCAGTTCTGAGCCTCCTGTTCTCCACCTGCAGGTCCACTGAGAAGCCCAAGAGCAGAAGGGTGGTGAAGGACAGGAGAGTGACTACTCATCACCTGAGATTCCAGAATCTTCCAAATGAAGGAGTGGGGACTAAGGCACATCTCAAAGTCCCTAAGAGGGAAGAAAACATTACCTGAGTGGGAAAGTGATAGAAAATAACACTGAGGGATCACTTCATCTGTAGGGGATTTTGTAGGAAGCAGAATGAACTGAGGTAGATGGCTATCATCTGAGCAGATCCTTAGCACCAGAGAACCAATGGGGAAGAGTCAGCATCAGCAGATTACCTGGGTAACTCATACTCATGACCACCATATTCGATATTGTCACACTACCTTCCCAACTCCATAGATAACCTTTCCCAACCCCATAGATAACCTTTGTCTCCTAAAGTGGAATTTAGTGATTTTAAACTAATTTCTCTATGTGTAGCTCAAAGTTCTTCTTCTAGCGTTTGCCCTTCTTCCGTAGCCAGTCAACAGCGTCAGGTTGAGCCTGATGTAAAGTTTCGAGACCTCCTTTTAATCTGGAGAGGTGGCAGTCATTGACTATGTGGGTCATAGTAGCTCAAAGTGCTTCCAAAGGTTACATAGCTGGGAAAAAAAAACCTGAATTATGACACGTTTATATCTGAAGAAATGATTTACTATAAACACTCAACTTATTTATTTAATATCATTTTATATAGGAAAGATGTAGGAAAGATGGGTTAGGAACAAGTGGGAAAGGGTATTTCATTGAAAGTGACAGAGTTACAAGAGATAATTGGACTAGTAGTCAGAGAAAGGAAAAACAGAATTGACTTAAACATCATGAAAAGTAAGAGGGTCATGTGGAAATAGCCAGATTTAGTCTCTGCCTCAGACAGAGTAAGACTTGGAGATGAAAAATTGCATCAAGTTTTGCAAATATAAAATTAGACTTTTAGAAATTCAGAAGGCTGAATCTCTCACTGTGAGACAACTCCATATGTAAGATGTTATACTGTGTCTAGCACAGAATACTCATTCAATTAATAATAATTCAATTTTTATTTTCAAGTAGCTAATGTACAGTCATTAAACTTCCTTTGGACTTTCAAAACTAAATCTTGCAACCATTTTAGAAACTTTATCTCTTTGTGCGTCCACTCACCTTCATCTTCATTCTATCAATAAATCACAATCATAAATGTAACTTATTTCAATCTATTCTCTATTATCCTTATAATCTTTTGTAATTGTCATCTCTGTCTTTCCATGCTGCAATTTAAGTAATTTCTTCACATTTATTTTACAGTTCACTAACTCATTGTTAAACTATTAAGTCATTTAAACTTCATAACTTAATTATTTCATATTTAATAAAATTAATATTTTCCATTTTCCTGTCACAATTGTTTTTTAATTTATATTTCTAATATCTATCATCAAGCAATAAAATCATACTTAGTATTTAGTGTTTTCCCAGTATTTAAAGCTAATGTAGGTCTGTTGTTGCTGCTAGGGCTACCTCTTTGGGCTGACATTTTCAGATAAAAAGAGGGAGACACATGCAGAAGGTTAACCCAATTACCAAATAATGTGATGATAACATTAACTATCAATTACCAAATAATGTGATGATAACATTAACTATCGATTGTCTTTTTGAACCCTAAGACAGCAGGAACCTCACATCTCCACTATAGAGCCCATACTTCCCCCAGTTCTGGAACCCTTGGATAGGGCCCACTTTCCTGTATGCATCTCCCAATCCATACCAAATAATATTGCATCCGCCAATCACAACCTAACCAATGCAACGATTGCCACCTCAACATGCTTCACCTCAGACTGTGTCCAGAGACTTCACGTGTGGAATGACAACCCTTCAGCTTCATTACTCAGGTGAGACCTTTCCTTTTATAGTACACTCTAATTTCATCTCAGGTGGTTCACTTTCTAACAAAGTCCCATAACCTAGATATACACCAGTTTCTGTGAGAGAGAGCTTATGTTCACACACATCCATAAACTACTGCAAAATATATACCTGAAAGCAGAAGTACACTAGAGTTTGCAGTGAGTACCTCCCTAACACTTCCTCTCCACTATTCCAAGCTTTGGGTCCATGATTGCTCAACAAATTGTTTGGCTTCGTATGTTAACTCTCTTTTCAATCACCAGGTTCCAGATGCCACTAGGATGCTGGCCAGGCTTCCCTGGATTGAAGACCCCACCAATGTGTCCTGGAGCTCAGCTTCCCCAGAGACACACCCTACTAGGGAAAGAGAGAGGCAGACTGGGAGTATGGACCGACCAGTCAATACCCATGTTCAGCGGGGAAGCAATTACAGAAGCCAGACCTTCTACCTTCTGCAACCCTCAATGACCCTGGGTCCATGCTCCCAGAGGGCTAGAGAATGGGAAAGCTATCAGGGGAGGGGGTGGGTTATGGAGATTGGGTGGTGGGAATTGTGTGGAGTTGTACTCCTCCTACCTTATGGTTTTGTTAATTAATCCTTTCTTAAATAAAAAAATAAAAATAAAAAAAAAGAAAGATAGCACAAGCTTCCTCCAGTGAGGCAGGGGTCAGACTCCTGCCTGAGGTGTATGCATAGCAAAACAGATGCTGTTCTGAGCTATCTTTCTGACCCAGAGGGTTTTGGAGTGCTGTTGTTTCTGGTGACTTATAGATAGTGGCTTATTTCTTTGACAAATAGGTGTATGTATTTGTGTGTGTGTTTTGACTGTAAGTTCATGATTTACCTATAGAACTTGTTTGAGAATTGACAAATAATTGCCTTAGTCTTATCCAACAAGTATTTGTGTTTTTTTTTTTTTCTAGGCCACTGTAGGTACAATACTTTAAAGTAACTTACCCCCATGATATTTGTAGGACAATATGAGTAGAGTAAAAGAACAAAGCTTTTGGCAGTAAGTGTTTAGAGTTGAATTTTGCCCTCCTCCATCAGAATCAAGCTGGAAGTAGTATTTTTCTTTGCTGTTTCTGTGAGGCAGGTTTACTTCTGGTAGATCTGTACAATAAGAGCAGTTCTTTAGCAATTCTAGCATTATACCAGTTGTCTGTATTAGAATATTGCCTTCAGTGAACAAGCACACTGTCTTTAAATTTTTTTTGTTCCAATATCTCACACAGTTGTCAAAGCAAAAACCTTAGGTTGCTAAACTCAGCCCCTACTTGAGGATAAAGTTAGTTTAAGTGTCTACTTACAATTCAGCATTCCTATTTCACTTTACCTTCTGCCTCTGGAGATACCTATTTTTATTGCCAGGTTAGTGATGTGTTTTCAATGATTTAAAAAACCATGTTCTGCATGTTTAATTGTTTCAGAGAGGTGCAAAATGCATACATTTTTTTCATTACCCATTTTATAAAGCACAAAAAAATCTTATGTGTTGATTTCATAATGGTTTTAACACAGAGAGAATAAAATTTGCTTAAAAATATTTTATGCTTTACATTTCAGAGTAGTGATCTAAATATATTTGCAATGAAGTTTCAGATAATCACATTGTTATCATCGCAGCAGCAAAAAACAAACAAACAAAAAAAAACATTCCAGTGTCCCAGTTCTTTCCTTCAAGTATAATATAAATGTTTGGTTACCCTACAAGAACTTTCTGAACTAAATGCACTTCACTTCATTGATAGGTTTTGGCAGCTGTAGCTTTAAGCAAAAATAAGCTAGAGAAAACAATTTTACCAAAGGCTAATTGATATAATCAAAAGTTAAGTTCCTGCTGTAATATTTCTGGTTTTAAAACATCAATAAACTTTAAAATAAGCTCCAAGACTACTTCTAATAATGATTTTCATTTATTCGTACATTATTTTCTATCCCACTTACTCCAGTTCAGAGTCACTAGTGCCTATCCCTGCAACGCAGGATACAAAGCAAGAACTAACCCCAGCAAGGATCCTCTTCCATCACAGGGCATGATGTCACCCACACCTACACTCTATCTGGGATGATTTTTTTAAAATTTTTATTTATAAAATGGAAATATTGACAGGACTATAGGATAAGAGGGAGACATTTCCACATAGTGCCCACCCCTAGAGCTCCATATTCAATCCCCTCCCTTTATAACTTTCCTATTCTTTATCCCTCTGGGAGTATGGACCCAGGATCATTGTGGGGTACAGATAGTGGAAGATCTGGCTTCTGTAATTGCTTCACCACTGAAAATGGGCGTTGGCGGGTCAATCCATACTCCCAGCCTGTCTGTCTCCTTCCCTACTGGGACAGGGATCTGGGGAGGCAGGGCTCTAAGACACATGGTAGGGTCCTCTGCCCGAAGGAGCTGGGTTGACATCATGGTATCATCTGGAATCTGGTGATTGAGAAAGAGTTAAGATATAATACAGAACAGATTATTGACTAATCATGAACCTAAAGGCAAGAATATTGCAGATGAAGATCTGGGGGTCTCCATTTTGGAAAAAGCTAATAGATCTATTTTAGTTATATTCCAAAGGGCCCATGACTTTACTAGTTTTTGCCTGAGCCTGACATCTAATATGGACCCAGGTTACTGTCTGGGGAGATGATGTCATAGTTGTAAAAAGGACTAGAAAGCTGGATCAGGGAAGAGAGTAGCTCCCAAATATGGGGAAAGTATATAAATACTGTTGACTATAAACCCTATCAGTTTGATCTGGGATTTTAACAGTCAATCTTGTTCAGAGAATCATCCATTCAACATATGATCCCCATCACCATTATTAAAAGGGTTGTTTGACAGGAATGAAATAGACAAAACAAATTTTTGTGAAGTTCTTTCATTTTCGAAGGATGTTGGTTATTTAAATTTCTGCAAAAAAAACAGCAAAAATCTTCTTATAAATCTTCTAAAGCCAGAGGGTCAGATGAAGTAGAAGCAATAATCTTATCTGGATGCTGATTTAGATGTTAGCAGAAAGCTGAGTATGAAGTTCCATTGCATATAACAAAGAAGAAAAATCATTTAATGTTACTGAGGCCCATATTAGAAATTTGAAAGCCTATCTAACAGGGGACAGAAACATAACTCATAAAAAATATTGTCTTCAATAGGGATCGTTTTATTAGATGATTGTCTTGTCAGTGCATTTCTAAATTTGTTGGATCCAAACATGACAATTTTAAGACTTTCTAACTCAATTACTGAATGAGTCATACACAGGTGACTGTGTATGAAAAGGTCCATGTTTCTGTATCAACAAATTAGGCATACTGGTTCTTCAAACAAGGTAAATCATATTCTCAATCAGTGTTATATAGCCTGCTAGAGGTGTAGCATAGAATATATGAATTGTATTAGTTGAAAGTTTTCTCTTTTTGATTCCTGCTGCTGTGGAGGGTTTCAATGAATGGACTATATATATATATATATATATATATATATATATGAACTATTACCCAGGTTAAATTAAAATTTTTTTCATAGTTACTCATATTCCACATATGAACAATAGTGAATATAAATGACTAACAGAAATGAGCTTGCAAAAAAAATAACCAAGTTGTCTCTTGGACTTTGTGAGAACTATGGTTATTATGGGGAAGGAGATATGGGGAGCCACAGAACTTTGGTGGAGGGTGTAGTGACCTATACTGACCACATGTGCCTGTAAAATTATATCACTGAAATCATATAACTTTGTAAAACTCTGTTAAATAACTAGTAAAAAAGTAGAAAAAGAATAAAGAGTAAGACTCACTGAGATTTGAGAGCAGAAAAGCACTTAGGGATCTGAATTTTAAAATGTATATATATAATTCTAATACAATATATGTAATAAAGTACATCTATTTTTTTTTTTTTAGCAAAACGGTTTCCTTAGTGCTTAATAAAACCAAGTGTTGTATTTAGAAAGTAAGAGATAAATGTACTTTCAGTCTGATTTGATAAAGACCAATTAAGAGGGGCCAGCTGTTGGCACACGGGGTTAAGCGCACATGGTAGGAAGCACAGGGACTGGTACAAGGATCCCTGTTCCAGTCCCCAGTTTGAGCCCCCGGCTCCCCACCTGTACTATTAATCCACTGCTCTACTGCTTGTCAAGTGGGTCTGTAGATGTCTATCTTTCTCTCCCCCTCTCTGTCTCTCCCCCTCCCCCTCTCTGTTTTGTCCAGCTGCAACAACATGAAAAAATTGCCACCAGGAGCAGTGGATTCGTAGTGCAGGCACCGAGCTCCAGCACTAACCCTGGAAGCAAAAAGAAAAAAAATAGCGATCACATACACACACGCACACGCACACGCACGCACGCACGCACACACACACGCAGGTCACAGTTCATAAAAAATAATAAGCCCACCTCAGGGGTGTTCAGCTAACCAGCTTGGAATGTGACCCAGATGTACTTTGTGCCACCATGGCTGCATTCCCTTGGCCTAGTATTGGCATCTGTGATGGCATGTTCCATGTTAGCTCACCCACTTGACTGGTGTGTCTGGAAGTGGTTCTTATCTGCATGTAGCCTATATAACTGGTTGCTTCACCCAGGCATTGAATTGCTGTATTGTCCTTTTCTGGGGAAACAATTAGGTAGGCTATACCACTAACATAAGCAAAAATCATCTAGAGTAGTCTGAAGTTATAAATCCCTAAACATTCTTACCTAATTTATAAGATTTATACTATCAATACATAATTTGAAAAACTTTTCATCCAGTGAAAATGAAAGGCACATGAAGTTTTGACTTCAAGGAACAGGCAAAGTTAATTTTTGATGTTTTCCCCCCATTTGTAAAAAAGACTGAGTCTTACTGAAACCTACTCTACCACCTTACTCCCATTTGCTCTTAATTATGTCTTATTTTTTAATTGTGGTAAAATAAATATAAAAATTTCCATTTTCATCATTTTAATTGTACAATGCAGTGACATTAAGTCTATTAAATGCAACTGTCACCACTATGCATATACAGAATTCCTTAATCATCCCAAGCTGAAACCCTGTACTCATTAAAGAATATTTTCTCCAAGTTCCTGGCAACCATGACCTTATATTCTGATTCTCTGAATCTAATGATTCTAGGTACCACTATGGATCAAAATATATAATAAGTTGTCCTTCGATATGTTCTTTCTTTTGTTACCTTGATCTATTCTAACTTTATCCATGTTATAGCGTGTGTCAGAATTTCATTCTGTTTTGTTACTGATTAGTATTTCATTGTTTACACACCCATTTTCTTATTCATTTATCAATGGTTGAACATTTGCTTGATTTCCCCCTGGACTATTGTGATGCTTTTATGAGCATGTGTTATACAAATATCTGTTTGAGTCATTGCCACATTATTTTTTGAGGTGTATTCAGAAATAGAATTATTGTATCACTTGGTAATTCTTTAATTTTTTGCGTTATCACTATACTGTTTTCCATAGCTGCACCATTTAGCATTCCAACCAGCAATACACAAAAATATCAATTCCTTTACATTCCCACTAAAGTTGGCTGTTTTTCCTAATATGTATAATTCTCATCTTTATAAGTGTGAGGTAGCATCTCACTGTAATTTGCAGTTGCATTTTCCAAATGATTAGTGATGCTGCTATTTATGCTTTGTTTACTATAGATTTCTATGCATCTGTTTGTCTTAAAAGACATTCACTTGCCAAGGAGGACTTTTGATTTGGGGAGCAAGTAAAGTTCAACGCTCTCCCTCCCCTCTTTAGGAGGATTTAATGCATCTCAATTAAGCTGTGACAGTTTTGAGAAGGCAAATAAACTGGCAGTCATATTTCACATGCCTTCATTTCCCAAATTAAAATTCCCTGTTGCTTTTCTCTCTCTGCCACTAGAGTGACCTCCACCTTTGATAGCAGCGTAGAAGACTCATGTTCCAGTTACTGAGGACTGGCAGGCAATTAACTTCTGAGCTCAACTCAACCAGGTGACCAAGTGGAGCACATATATGCATCACTAGAGGAAAGAAGACTTAATGTGCTATAGGCAATACTAAACAGAGGAGACCAAACCCACACAGCAGATTTATGACAGGAACAGATGTCTATGCATGGAATGTGCTGAGGAAAACTGGTGAGCTGCAGTAACACAGTGGAGCTGGAGAAATAGTTTATTTGTGAAAGCTATGCAAAGCTGGTTAAAAGTAGTTATCCATGGAACTAGGATTCAGGTAGGAGCCTGACAGTTGCCACAGTTTAGTCTTTCAGAAGTTGTTTTCAAAGATGTGTTAGAGAACAAATATTTCTGTCCTATAGTGTGTTAGCTTGAGGAGAAATTATGAGTCAGACCTATTATTTCTATTATTAAAAATAAATTAAATGAAATTCAAAGATTTTATTGGTTTTATTCAATGAGCATTAGTTGAGTAGTATCTCATTCAGTAGACATAAAGGAGTTTTGAAGAGCTGTATAAAGCAAAAGACATATAGCTAAATGGAAATCATTATTGACAAAGGTTGTAATATTGGCAAAGTCACCTTTCTTTAGGGACCACAGGGGTCTCTCAAGCAGAGAGACTAGTCATTTAATTTATGCTGAACAGACTTTTTAAACTGACAGTTTAAGATTGCACTCCCAATGAAAGATGGAACTGCAATAAAATTAAATTTAGTCTGGTGGTAAAGTGGTGGTTAGGTGACTCCATTGTGGGCATGTTGTCTTTTAAAAAAAAAAATTATTATCTTTATTTACTTATTGGATATAGACAGCCAGAAATCAAGGGGGGAGGGGACAGTAGACAAGGAGAGAAACAGAGAGACACCTGCAACACTGCTTTACCACTTGCAAAGCTTTCCCCTGCAGGTGGGGACTGGAACATGCAACATGTCCGCTCAACAAGGTGCGTCACCACCCAGCCCCAGTTGTCTTTTTTTTTTTAAATAAGTATTAAGTCAAACACAACTCTCACTACATAATTGGATTCTTTTTCCTTTGAGCTTTATCTATCCATAGAATCTACCTAAAAAAATATAAAGTCTACCTATTTAAAATAAAGCAAAATCTGAATTACTCAGTACCTTATTTTAAAGTAAGTGAAGTTGTACTCAGTAATATATGATAACATAATTTCAAACTGCACTACAATTGGTACATTAAAGGTAAATATTACTGCGACTGAATATTTTGCTTTTTGAGTAACTGTCATGCTATCTCTCCTGCCCAATATTTTGCTTTTTAGATAAGTTGCCCATCTAGATCTCTGTTCATATTTAATTTGCTAGGCAACCTGTTTCTTTATAGATGACATTAAGATAAGTTTAGCTCTGTTCTTTCATGCATTAATGGGACTTAAATTATTGAAATTTTACTGTGGTGGCTGAATCACCATGCTGAGCTGAAATTTCTTTTGTGAACGTCTAATTATCTCACTTACAAGGATATTGCCTTTTGAATGTTAAGTAATACTCACTTCATACTTCCTTTTGCTTTTGTTCTCTAGGAGACTCAGAATCAGCTCCAGTAGAGCTGATTTTGCAATTACATTTTTAACAATACATAGATTAATAATTTGTCCATGGTCCATCTTTATGTCTCTTCCCCGCCCCCTTTTCTTTCTTTCTTTTCTTCCTCTCTCCCTTCCTCTCTTAATTTTTCTCCCTTTCCCCATTTTTTTCTCCCTTCCATCCTTTCTTTTTCCCTGCCTTCCCTTCCCCCCTCCCTTTTGACACTCTTAATAAGACCAAATTTTTAGTGTTTATTCTATAAAGAGTGTAGCTTGCTTATTCTACTAGAATCATGATAGTAATTACTAGTGTTGGTCAACTGGTTCAGATTTTAATTATACTGATAGCAGAACAGATTTTAACTCTAAAGCCACATAGAATTTTCTGAGTTGTTTACAATGTTGAAGTTTCACCATTAAAAAGGAGGAAGCCTGTGAGAAATGTTAATAGACATGGGTCCTAGGTCAGAACGATGGGGTCTACAATTAATGGTATTTATATAGTTTTCCCATTTATATACTTTTAGGAGCTACTTTCTGCCCTGATCCAACTTTCTAGCTCTGTTCCCAACTCTGACACCATCTTCCCAGACAATATTTTCAACCCACCTGCATGTTAGTTAACGGGCACAGGCAAAATTTAGTAAAAATCATGGATCTCTTGGAATATACTTAAAATAGATTTAAAATAGATTTCTTAGCTTATTCCAACATGAAGACCCCCAAATATTATCTGCTATCCTCTTACCTTTAGGCTCTTTATTACTAAAAAACAGGGTCCCTTTGCTTCGCATTATGTGCACTTGACCCGGTGCAATACTGTGGGAACCTCCCAAAATACTTTCTTTATGTGGGATAGATCAATTTTTATTTTATTTTTTTGAAATTAAAACTGAGAACACTTTTAAAACATAGCACTATAGAAATATATTTTATTAGCTGTTAGAGAAATGACACTATCATTCATCATATAACTCCTAGCAAATGTTACTGTGCACACAGTAGAGAATTTGAGTAAGAGACATGTTATTTCAGCAGTCTTACAAAATATCTTTTCTATACTTACATTATGTAAAATTCATATGAGAAAGTTGTCATTTTAACAATTTTAGAGTGCATAGTTAAGTGACATTAATTACATTCACAATACTATACAATGATTACCACTACCTATTTTCACAATATCAATTTATTTCCTTTTTGTTGCCCTTTTTATTGTTGTAGTTATTGTTGTTGTTATTGATATTTCATTGTTAGATAGGACAGAGAGAAATGGAGATAGGAGGGGAAGATAGAGAGAGGGAGAGAAAGATAGACACTTGCAGACCTGCTTCACTGCCTGTGAAGCAACTCCCCTGCAGGTGGGGAGCTGGGGACTCGAACCAGGACCCTTATACCAGTCCTTGCTCTTAGCACCATGTGCGCTTAGCGCCATGTGCACTTAACCCTTTGCACTACTGCCCAACTTCCAATTTTCACAATTTTTATCAACCCAAACAGTATCTCTGTTACAGTCAGGTAATAAAGACCCACTCCCCATTCCAGCAGTTTCTTAAAAGCTTTAATCTACTTTCAAATACTATAAAATTTCCTAGTCTAGATATTTTACATATATGGAATGAGACAATATTTGTTCTTGAATGTCTGGCCTATATAACCTAGCATATTGTTTTCAAGCTACATTCATGTATTGGAAATTTATTCCTTTTTATGGAAGAATAGTATCTTATTGCACATATATGACATTATTGCTACCCATCTGTTGATAGATATTTGTGTTGTTTTTACCTTTTGGTGATAGATACTTGCGTTGTTTTTACCTTTTTACCTTTTTTACCTTTGCTGCTATAAATATTGACATGAAAGTATCTACTTGAGTTCCAATTTTCAGTTCTTTGAACTTTAGGCCTAGGAGTGAAAACATTGAAAAAAAAATAATGTTGGACTGTTATTTGTATGCTTAATATTTTGAGAAGCCATCAAACTGTTTTCACAGTGGCTTTACCTATACCTCCTTTCCCACAGCAATGCATAAAGATTATTCACACTTTGGACAAGCTGATAATAACTTGGGTCTTGAAAGTGGTATAGAGGGAAAGAATTAATAGGAGCACTCATAACAGAGGAGAAAATATGGCAAAGTCATAGAGATGTAGAGGGTCTGGGGAAAGAGGGATTTGTGCATACATAGGGAACAAGGATCAGAGGCAAAGTTGGTGGTAAGAAGAATATAGTGAAAGAATTGGGAATAGACTTACTTCTCATATCAAAGAATGTATCTTATCCTCTCTGACCTAATCCAACTTTCTAGCTCTTTTCTCTACTCTGACACCATTTTCTCAGACAATAGTTATATCCAACTTCATGTTAGCTATCAAACTCAAGCAAAAACTACGACAGTTGTGGGCCCCTAGAAACATGCCTAAAATGAACTTCCTTCCACACTAAGATCCGTAAACTCATCTGTTCTATTCCCACGTTTTGGTGTACTGCTTTCATCCACCAGGTTGCTGACTCTGTCATGGTTCCGTCCTGACTTCTCTGGGCAGACGACTTCACCAGTATGTCCTGGAACCTCGCCTCTCCAGAGCTCTACCCAACTAGGGAAAGATAGGAACATGCTGGGTGTATGGATCAAACTGCCAGTGCCCATGTCTAGTGGAGAAGCAATTACAGAAACCAGAACTTCTACTTTCTGAACCCCAAAAGTAATTTTCATTCATACTTTCAGTGGGGGAGAAGTGATAGAAGGAAGGGCTCTGAACTCCAACTCCATCAAGACCTACAGAGAAGAGGAAAAAGATAGGGACATTTGGATGTAGTAATAAGGTTATGTGTAGCTTTGAAAGGAAGACAAGAGGGACCTTAAAAAGAGGGTGGGGCAATTATATATGAATAAAGACAGATAGTTGTGGAAGTAATAGTAAACCCATTTTTGCAACCTTCTGTAGCTTACAATAGAGGGATTGAGGATTCAGAATGCTAGTGGAGGGAATGGAATAGTATTATACTGCTGTTGCCACATAACTTTGCAAATCAATATCAAACCACTAATAAAAAATTAAATAAATAGAAGAATACATCTTACCCTAGAATCAAAAGGAAACCAGGGATAAAACAAGGGAATTCTTGAGCATATTATCCTTCTGAAAAGACTACTTAGGGTGCTATGTGGAAACACTGTTTTTATAGTTAGAACCAGTTAGGATGCTATTGTAACAGTCCTTATAAGAAATGAGAAACACCTTAGTAAAGAAGAATTCATTGGGATGAAGTGATTCTAAAGGGATTTAAAATATGTTTTTTTTTTTTTTTGTCAACACAGTTATCCCTGGGACTCATTGGCTGCATAAGGAATCCACTAGCCCTGGTGACTAATTTTTCCTTTTTAAATTTTTGTATTTGATAGAACAGGGAAAAAAATGCAAAGCAAGTGAGAGTTAGAGAGTGAGAGAGAGACCTGTAGCACTACTTACTGCTGGTGAAGCTTCTCTGCTAGCAGGTGGGGACTGGAAGATTGAACCTACCTGGCATGGTATAGAAGTCACAAAAAGTCCAAGTAGATGGGGATCTAGAACCAAAAGTACTTAAACAGAAAAGAGAATTATGCCACAGAGACAACAAGGGTGACTATTTCTGTAGGTAAAAGGAAGGGCAAAGACTATTTTGCACATCCTGTCTCAGTTCCTGTCAGAGTCATGCAAATACTACCGGCACTTCACCTCTTCTAGAAACTTAAAGCATCCTGTTTAGAGCCTGAGATTTCCTTTGATACAGTATGAAGCATCATGAATGTGAAGCTAGTTGACAAAGAAACAACCCCTGAATCATTAACCTAGTGCTCCCCATGCACAGTGATGCTGACAGTGACAAATTACCTTGAATGTCCTTGGAGTGTAAAGGAATAAGATTGGTAATACAAAATATATATATTCCTCATGCTTTTTTGAACAATGAGGTCTTCAAAATATCTAATTTTTTAAATGTCTTGATTTATTGTGAATTAAAATAAATAGGGAATAATGGAACTTTCATGCAAAATCTATTACAGAAACTTAGATCTATGTAGAAAATTTTAACTGCT
Source organism: Erinaceus europaeus (assembly GCF_950295315.1). NCBI lineage: Eukaryota > Metazoa > Chordata > Mammalia > Eulipotyphla > Erinaceidae > Erinaceus > Erinaceus europaeus. The sequence goes on from NC_080165.1 coordinate 47,294,183, forward strand.
TTGCACATTAATTCTATGGTATGCATGAGTGTTGCCATGCATTTGCTTTCTTTTCAGGTAATATGAGATTATTGATTCTCTTTCTGTAGGTATAACTCAATTTTCTAAGGACTGGTTAGCAAAACATTTCTTAGCTTACACAGTGCCATTTAAAAATGATTATACTTGCGTTTTCAGTTTAAAGTTTCCCTTCTTGGCTTCCATATGCTAACAGTTTTATATACCTTCCTTTTATATTTTATTTTTTAAGACCAATTCCAAGATGTTTGACCTGTAATATTCCTTTTGACTGCCTTCGCTTGGTAACTAAAACAGCAATAAAAATTAAGGTAACCAGACAAGCAATAGAGATTTTTTTTTTCATAGCCACATGTTTCTGGAGGAAATGAAATCATTGTAAATAGGCATGTGTAATCTTTTGGCTCAAAAGTAAAATGCTAAGTTACACATTAGTTGTTGCATAAATTTGCATATTGATATATAAAATCCCAATAATTTTACTAGCATTACAGATTAGCAGAGACATATGCACGCACACACACACACACACACACACACTGACATTCAGAGACTACTAACTAGAGAAACACTAAGCCCAAGAAAGGAGTGGGGATGGTACAAAGACAGTAAGGCATATTGGAAGGAACATAGAGTTCTAAAGGAAAAGTGAAGACTAGGAAGATAGAGGATACACACCGATTGTCACTCATGGCAACAAATTACTGTGAGAAGTCTGCCCACCTCAGGGTACTCTAACTTCTCTCTTTAGACTTCTTACATTCTACTTCTATCTTTGTATTTGACCATCATGGTAGAGATAACTTAGGAAAACTTGGAGAGACTCAGAAGCTCAAGAAATAGTATGAGGCCCAAAGTAACATTTAGACTTGTTTAAATATAGGGAGAGGTAGTTCAAATACTTTATTTACTTCACCAGGTGCATCATTTGTTTGTTTTTATCTTAAGTTCTTTCTTCTATGACCTTGAATAGGGCATTCAAGGGCAAGACCAAACATTAGTTGTCTATAAAACTAGAACTTTGGGCCCTGTTGCCAATAATGCTCAGCCCTGTAGTTAAGATTCCACACTGAATTGATTTGCAACCTGACTACATATTAAGTCTTGAATAGTTTGTTCTCTGCTAGGAATTTAGGTACCTGGATATCTACATTAATCATAATTTTTAGAACAATGGGTGTTCAGGTGGTGGTTCATCGGGTTGAACACACACATTATAGTGTTTAAACCTCTGGTCCCCACCTGTGAGGAGAAGCTTCACAAGCTACAAAGCAGTGCTGCAGGTATCTTTTTCTCTCTATCTCTCCCCAATTTCTCTCCTTACAATTGAATAAAAAGAAAGGAGAAAAAATGACTGCTGGGAGCAATGAACTTATTGTGCATGCATGGAGCCCCAGTAATAACTATGGTGGCAATAAAATAATAATAATAATAATAATAATAATAATAAACAATGTGGGTGGGGGAGGTGGGCAGTGGCACCACTTGGTTAAGTACAAATACTACCATGCACAAGGACCTACAAGGAGGCCACTTCACAAGTGGTGAAGTGGGCCTAAAGGTCTTTCTCTCTCTCTCTCTCTCTCTCCTTCTCCCCCCTTTTACCCTCCCCCTCTCAATTTATTTCTGCCCTGTCAAATAAAAACAAGAGAGGAAAAATATGACTGCTGAGAGCAGTGGATACATAGTGCTGTCACCAAGCCTCAGCAATAACACTGGTGGCAATAAAAACAAACAAACAAAAAACTCTAGGGAAATTAACTCTTATTCTTCAAGAAGTTGGCCCTACTTTCATAATAACTACAGTTGCCAAGTGGGCACAGCTCAGTGCTGAGAATACATTCTCTGTAGAGAATATTGGTTGGAGAACATTAGCCAGTTTCCAGGGCCCTAAGATTGGATGTGTCCTATGGTAGAGAGGAAGTAACCACCATACAGTTGACCAGAGAGGTCAAGTGGGAACACACACCTATGACATCCTTAGGACAGTGTTAAGTGTGTGCCCCATTCATCCCAAGCTTCAAGGGGTATTTATTTGTAAAATTTATGCATTACATACATTGTTTAGACAAAACAAGAGGTGGCTATATATTATGAAGACAAAGATAATTCTATATTTCTAAGGGAGAAAACATCAAGGCAAAGGTGCTTAAAACTGTCATTATACAAATATCATAATGCAAGTACATTATTTTGATACCATAAAATATTGAGTTTATTCCAGTCATCCCATGTACAGTCTCCAGACCCTTAGGGCAGCAGCCAGACATTCAGATTTATGGGTGATTACTATGGTAATCCAACCCTCTACTGCCTCTGTGCAAGAATCTTTGAAATAGCTAGATTTCACCCTAGTGCAGGATTTTGTGATAATGTGACAGAGCCTGATATACAGGCCTCATTTTTTATTACTCAAAAGAATGTACCTTGAAAAAAATAATAAGCAAAACATATATTTTGTATGCATAAAGGAAGATTACAATTCAGTAAGAATTCTAATAACAAGTATCAGGAAGTCTGAGGTCAGAAAACTTCTTCAACAATTCTCAATTTTTTTATTGTTGTAGTTATTATTGTTGTTGTTATTGATGTTGTCGTTGTTGGATAGGACAGAGAGAAATGGAGAGAGGAGGGAAAGACAGAGGGGGGAGAGAAAGAGAGATACCTGCAGACCTGCTTCACCGCTTGTGAAGCATCTCCCCTACAGGTGAGGAGCCGGGGGCTCGAACTGGGATCCTTAACGCCAGTCCTTGCACTTTGCGCCATCTGTGCTTAACCCGTTGTGCTACCACCCAGCTACCAAACAATTCTCAAACTTTTAGTGCTGTCCTTTCAATGTTAGTTATTCCAAGTGTGTGTGTGTGTGTGTGCTTATACTAGTCATTGCAAAATCAACCACTTGAATTTCAATGAACATCTTTCATTCAATAACATATTGAACTTTCAATATAGGTTAGGTGCTACAATAGAGGTTATCTATTACAGAGAAAACAAAGATGAATATGGCATAGGACCAGATCCTGAAAAAATTCACAATAACAAAAAGAGGATGGCATAATTATACATACTTGAACCACAAAGATAAAAGGTTAGAGAAATATTTAGAGAGTGCTATGGGATTTCATGGATGAAACACAGAATATATTTGCTAAGGTAGAGGGAGAATGATTCATAGATGAAGTGCCATATATGCTCATATATAAAGAAATTATATAATTTTAACCAGCAGAAGTATTCAGATGGAGTGTTAGGAAGGAAATGGGGGTGGGAGGAGTTGGGAGAGGACCTGTGCTGAAGATGGAAGAAAGTGTGGAGGTTCACTCAACATTTTATTTAGATATTTGTCACATGCTTAGACTTAAATTATAGAGAACATTTGAGAGATTAATGGAAGACAGAGTTGGAAGATGTGTTAGAAACAAAGAGTGAACATTTTTATCACTAAAAAGGTTCATGTGTGGGCATTGATCACTCAGATGTTTGGACTGGGGATCTGTGACTTAAAGTCTCTAAAGATTTATTTGGTCCCAAGGTGTAGAGTGTACCAGAGAGAAAGAAGATAAAGGGTCAATGTGAAGGTTGTTACAGGATATGAGGTCAGGAATAATGAGGTTCTGTGTGAACTAGGGCATTGACAGTAAGAGAGATTGTGAAGATCTTTTAATCTTGGTAATGAGCTAGGTGGAGAAGGTGGGAGATGAGAGGCGTGGGGTGGAGTAGATAGCATAATAATTATGCAAAGAGACTCTCATGCCCAAAGCTCCAAAGTCCCAAGTTCAACACACCCCACCACCGTAAGCCAGAGCTGAGCTGTGCTCTGGTTAAAAAAAAAGGGGGGGAAGTGGTCTGGGTGATAATGCACCTGGTTAAGAGTACATGTTACAATGCACAAGGACACCGGTTCAAGCCCCCATCCCCCATCTGCATGGGGAAAGCATCGCGAGTGGTGAAGCAGTGACGCAGGTGTTTTTTGTCTCTCTTCTCTATCTCCCTCTTCCCTCTCAGTTTATGATTCTCTCTATCCAATAAGTAAATAAAGATAATTAAAAAGTTAAAAAAAAAAAAAGAAAGGAAAAGAGAGGCTCCCTATCATTGGGGATGTGCTAAGCACTTAGTTTACCTGCTCTTTCTAATACCTTGATAAGGTAGACGATATTGATATCCCCATTTACAAGTTAGTAAGCTGAAGATCAGACATTAGATCCCTTCTTCCAAGATGCATAAATTGTTAGGGAAGTCAGAATTTTAACCCACATCTCACTAAAATCCACTGTCACTTGACTTATTTTGGTCTGTTCATTTCTATCTCCACAATTTCTACCTATCCTTCTCTAGCTGGGTTATTTCCTCATCTCTTTTCAGCCCATTCAGTAAATATATACTGATTATATCATCTTTTTGCCCTGGCCCACGGAAGCATAGATAAAGTAATCACAGTCCTGAAAACATAATCATTGTAACCAGTGAATCGGCATAGACAATGCTTTTAAGAGGCAGCATGAAAAGCTCTGCCATCGTATTCATATTCAACTAAAAAAATTCCATAAAAGCAAGTTGGTATCTTGATTAAGATTTTCATTTTATTTATTACTTAGCTGTAGTAAAACAAAACAAATCAAATCCTGCCTGAATTATCTTACATGTGTCAGTAGAAAGGCTTTTTTTCATATTGGAACACTTCCTGCTGCGTGAGTATTTTAACAATCAGTTCAAACTTAGCTGAATGTCATTGGTCTCTTGGGTTTTGAGTTAAGTCCGAGTTAGTCTAGAATAATGACTTCTTATTAATTCTGCTTAGTTCCCCAGGTTAGACTTTTGAGTTGACCTCTTGCTATCAGTTTTCTTGTTCATACTGAAACCATAGTACTAAAAATTCTTGATTCAAATTTAGGTGCTATGAGGATAATCATAGTGTTTTTTTTTAAAACACATGGTATGCCAGCAGCTTTCAGAGTGACAAAATTCACATTTATTGTGTAATTACAGTTCTGTCCTTTGTAAGTAAGGAATAATTTTCACATACACACAAAAATCTAAAATGCTGATTTTTTTAAGTTAAAGAGTCTTTTATAGCTTTCTGACTAACTGCTTTATTTCCCTAATAATTGAAAAGGTCACTGTAGTTACAGTCAACAGCCCTCATATATTTTCAACAGTAAGAGTAAAATCTGAAGAATTAACTGAAGGAAAGCATATAAGTGTGTGTATTTGCTGTGACTATATCTAAGACATAATATATATCTGCCATGCTCACAACACAAATTCAAGTCTAGCCTCAAGACTAGCCCCACAGCACTGTAGGGTAAGCATCTGCACTGTAGTGCCTTTCCCTTTTGCTCTCTCTTTCTACATAAAAAAAATTCATCCTATTTGGTAAAGTTCCAGTGATAGCAATACTACTACTACACCCTCACCACCACCACTACTGCCCCCCTAAATATTTTTGAGTTCCAAATATTTCAGTAGTGAAAAATGATGTTACGTTATGACAGTTTGCTTGTTATAGAGTAACAGTATCTGCATTTTGCCAGGCTCCTACATAAAAAGGTTTTTTGTTGTTAAGGTTCGGGGCTCCAGCAGGCCGGGCTAGCTTCGCGGCGGTAAACAGAGACTCGCGCACACACGGCTGGGCAGTGAAGCTGTATTTCTTTATTCACGAACAACGATTCATAAACTAACCCAAACCAATCACCACACAGATCTGTCCTGCATCCTTCTCCTCCCGCCGCCGCGCCAAGAACTCTGGAACTATGTAGCATAGGGGGCGGGGAGAAAGAGAGGTGTGAAACTAGCAAGGGCCAAACCAATTCTCCTGGTGGGGGGAGAGCAAGACCAAACCAACTTGAAGCATACAACAATTCCCCCTTTTCTTTTTAACTAAATGACCATAGTATCAGGGGTGTGAGGTGAACAGAAACCTATATTGTACAGGCATTTTTTTTTAAAAAAAGAAACTGGCACAAACATGGAGGAACATGTAAGTGAGTAACAAAAACCAGTGTGTTGCCAAGGGAAGGCCTGAGGGGAACCTTTTTTTGCCTCTGGGGGGTGTTACTTGCCTCGATGGGCATTTTTTAGCATGGGGGCAGGGAACAGCCTAGAGTCCCAAGGCACCTGGCTGCAGTCAATCTATGAGAAACCCAGCAGCATAAAGGGAAGCTGCAAAGTCTCCAAGAGGTGTACCAGTGAGTCCGATAGAAGTGCAGTCCAAAGCAGATGTCCACCGAAGAATTGCCAGGGGGTGGAACATTGTATGAGGAAGGTCAGCTGCTGGAATTTCGCTTTTCTGTGGAGAACTTGAGAGCTGCAATTTACTTACTATGAAACAAAACTTGTAGCAGGTTAGAAGTTTATCACAGTTGATAACTCTATTACAATTGGAAGTCTTTTTTAGTATGATTTTAAGGTTGTTTAAAGTTTAAACAATAGAATGTGGAAAGGTAAACTTAAGAACCATGGGGAAAAAAAAGCCTCATGTATGAGAATCGTTAGCATAACCATAGCTCTATCTAACGTTTCTAATTGAGAAGGAATTTGAGAGTTTTACATATCAACAGTGTCTTTTTAACCTTTTGTTACACCCGTTCAAGATGGAGACACACCCTAGGTGTGTGCAGGGTTTTTTTTTTTTTAGACTAACTTAGTTAAAATATATTGATTTTTAACTCAGACTTTGAATGTAAGTTAATTTTACCTTTATGAGAATTACGTTGAAAACCTTTTGCATTTAACTCTGTCTGGTAAGAATATAGCCTTAAAGTTATATTTTTAACCTTAAAGTTAATGTTTACCAAACTTTAAACACACACACGTAAACATGGTCTTTAATACACAAGGAGAGAAACCTTTGTTATGAAGACATGTCATTTTAAACACAAATTTAGATCTATACTGTCTTAGGGGGGGTCACCATCTGGAGGTGGCCTCCCGTGCAGCTCCACTTCTAGGAATTGTAGGTTGTGATCTCTGGACGAATCTCTGTGTATTTTAGCTCGTCTGCCTTCAGACCCAAGTTTGGGATCTCTGCCAGGGGGCCCGCGGTCTCCAGGTGGTCCAGGATCTGTCCAGACTTCATAGCAGGAGGATGGGTGGGCCAGCCGTGCAGAAGGTGCAGGCCGAGGTGCCCCAGGGTCGAGCAGCATGGAGAGAGCCCACACCCAAAGCCCTGGGCCATGCGGCGGAAAGCTGGTTCATGCGGGCTGGCGTTGGGCTCCTGCAGGCTGGTGTTGGGCTCCTGCGGGCTGGTATTGGGCGGAAACCACAGAGTGGTCCAGAGATAAATGTTCCAGAAACAGCGAAACAGTCTTGTGAAGAAAGGGCAGAGGCCTTTGGAGATCTCTTCACAAGCAGAAGAGAAGGCCATAGTGCATAGGCAGCCAAATTGTCTTCACTTATCTGAGAGATGCGCGGGTCAGGTCCACGTGGGCGCCATTTGTTGTTAGGGTTCGGGGCTCCAGCAGGCCAGGCTAGCTTCGTGCAGTAAACAGAGACTCGAGCACACACGGCTGGGCAGTGAAGCTGTATTTCTTTATTCACGCACAACGATTCATTAACTAACCCAAACAAATCACCACACATCCTTCTGTCCTGCATCCTTCTCCTCTCGCCACCGCACCAAGGACTCTGGAACTATGTAGCATAGGGGGCGGGGAGAAAGAGAGGCGCGAAACTAGCAAGGGCCAAACCAATTCTCCTCATGGGGGGAGAGCGAGACCAAACCAATGTGAAACATACAACAGTTCTTTTGTACATGATCTTTAGCTTTTTACCCCCACGTTACCTTACATCAAAGTTCCAGTCATTTACACTTTAGATTCTCATAAAAAGGAAGCAATTTTAAAACATCAGTTATTTAAGAAAAAGAGCTACATGCCATATTTGCTTTTATTCAGAACTTTTAGCTTATTTTATTTTTTTGTCTGGGAGGTTGGCATTGGGTAAATTCTTATTATTTTTCTTCATTTACTAGGCATAGAGATAAAATGTTGCTAATATCTTTGGAGAATGGGATTCCAAGGAAATTAATTATTTAATACTATTAAAAGGCAGTAACATGAAGAATAAGGAAAAAGGAGAGAAGGAGGAGGAAAAGAATGTACATTTTCTTGATGAATTTACCCTTTTAGACTTGGTATATATATATTTTTCTAGAGTTCATGGTTTTACAGCTGCACATTGTATAAAAACCACCTGGAAAACAAGAAAAAGATGAACAAGTCCAGAGATTCTGACTTGATAGGTCTGAGATAGGGGCAATGTATATATTGTTTAACAGTCCCCTAGATACTTCTGATGATTGAAATGAGAGGGTTGAAAACAATTTTAGATCTGAGAATAATACTTATAAAATTATATAAGATCACCTGGAAAACTTTTAGGAATACTGATGCCAAGGAGCCACTTGAGACCAAGTATATTATAATATATGGGATGAGTCCAACATACTGGAAATTTATTCTAAGTTCCTCAACTGACTACTATGCACAGGCAAGATTGAAAACCATGACTTTACAGTATGGCTTATACCAATCTGTACTATGTGAGTTTTAAGTACTAGTTAAAAGTAACAAAGATTTTCTACTGAGCATCTAATAGCAAAAATTCTTAAATATTATTTTTCTTTTTAAATATCTTAATTTTCCCCCAAAGTTCTTTTTGCTAAAGATTAATCTTTCTCTGCCTCACAGGAATCCTTTTGCTTTTTTAACTTTTTTGATAAAATGGAAATATTGACAAGACTATAGGATGCAGAAGGTGGAAGGTCTTACTTCCCTAACTGCTTCCCCACTGAACATGGGCATTGACTGGTCGATCCATACTCCAAGCCTGCCTCTCTTTTTCCCTAGTAGGGTGGGGCTCTGGGGAAGCAGAGCTCCAGGACACATTAGTGGGGTCATCTGTCCAGGGAAGTCTGGTTAGCATCATGCTAGCATCTGGAACCTGGTGGCTGAAAAGAGAGTTAACATACAAAGCAAAACAAATTGTTGAACAATCATGGACCTAACGACTGGAAAAGTGCAGATGAAGTGTTGGGGGTCCTCCATTTTGTAGATAGCTAGTAGGCATATTTTAGTTTTATTTCAAAGGGCCTGTAGCTATACTAGCTTTTTTTCCCTCTGAGTCTGAAACAGTTTTATACCTTTCATTAGCTTATAAAAAAGACCCACAATCCAAAATGAAAAATTTGCTGCTTAAAAAATAATGGAAGTAGAACAATTTTGAATGGGCCCAATGCACTGATACTACTAAGGTGTGAATATGTAGGTGCCATTAATTGGAGCAGGTTGTACTACTAATCTGATAAAAAAAAAATTCAGGAGAAAGGATCAAAGGAGTCATTGATTATTAGAAATGAAAAAAACTAAAAATATTAATTTCCTTGCTTAACATAAGTTGAAGACAAGGACTCTACTCAATAATTTTGTTCCTAAAAATCACCAGATAACTCTGAGCTAAGGAAATCTTTATAAAATATATGTTACAGTTATTCTTGTATTGATACCATCAACAAAACTAACAATTGCTGTTTAATAGTAATATTGTTTGTTAACATTAATTATCATTACAAATAGTATTGCTGGCTACATTAAAAATATTATGTTAGAAAAATAAAATAATAGAGGATTGAATCGGGAGGCAGGGCTACAAGCTGCAGCAGAGGTGTTTCTTTCCTCTCCTCTTCTCTCCCAGATCAACTAGGAATACCAAAGGAGACCACCTGGGACTGAAACAAGACAGGACTAGAATGACTTCAGGAACCCACCAAATCACCAGTGAGTGCAAATGCGTGTGGCTGGTGGACAGAGAGGAGCCTAGGGAAAGATTAAGTGGCTGGTAACAGTCTGGCAGTTTATCAGTTGAGACATCACCTCCTTTCAGGGTCTCTCTCTGCTTCTCCGGCGGGTTGGTCTACAGGGGAAAGGTAACAGGCTGGTTCTTTCTCGCTCATGACAGGGGTGACACAAGTAAAAGATACCAGGGGACTCTTAGCATGTCTAGAATCTGAGTGCCTGAATCCCAGAATCCTAGAGTCCATTTATTATCAAAGTGGACATGAGTTAAATAGAAAAACAATGAAGTTAATTATTGTTGAAATATGACAGAAATTACAGGTTTCTTAACAGTCAGCATGCCCCTAAGGTAGGGGGTTGGTATGACAGGAATTGATGAGATACAAGACAGTTATTTTCCATGACACAAGCAACTTAATTATCCAAAGGTATTTGAGAGAAGCATAGGGGTTAAACCCGTAGGGTGAGACAGAGAGAAGATGGATATCAAAAGGCCATATAGTTTGGAATTTCTCTTGTCTGGGGTCTGAGGTGTGTGATGAAGTGTGTGATAAGGTATGTTCTTCTTTGATCAGAAGGTGACTTTAAATAAGTGAATCTGCAGCCATGTGGCCTGTGGTTAATGGAGGGAAGTACTGGGGTATCTGTGGGTGTGCGAGTCAAGAAGGAAAGAATCAAGTCTGAGTTTTCCCCCTTATGCTCACCTCAGTTGAGAGAAACTTACCAAGAGGTTATCTTCTCAGACCTCCATCCAAAGATGGGGGTGGTTCTCCCTAAGCTCTACCAGGCTTACACATGTTCCTAACAACCTCCAGTCTGTCCCACCAACAAGGGGACAGCTGAAGGGAGGAGAGGACTCCCCTGAGACTCACCAAGTGCAATTGTGAGTCTCCATTGCTACTCCCCTCAGAATCTGGAGCAGTGGCAGGGAGACCCTGTGCTGACACCAGGGGACAGAGAACTAACCAGGAAACTCAGAAGACCTATACCTCGGTTAGCAGTGGGGCTGTGAAAGTCTCTTTGCATAACCACTGGATTATCTCTGCCACACCCTGCTTTATCTCTTGGTCAGGAGTCAGTGATTAAGCTAAGAAGCCTACTTATAGTTTAAAAGCCCTCAGGCTCCCATACCCTACAGGGAAGAAAAAGCACAAAAGAGGCTTTTAAGCCACTGAGCTCCAAACCAGGGATTGAAATACTATTGAAACAACCGTTAACTTCCACCACTGTGAACCCTTTAATTACCTTACTTAGACACAAGTCAATCCAGGCAATAATGATCAGTAATTTGAAAAGTACTAAGAGAGGGACCTCATATCATAATATATAAAAATATTATGTTGCAGACTCTCTACTTGCTTTACATACCTAAATTCCTAAAATTTGTAAATCTCTTTACAATGACTTTAGGAGATATATCAATAACATTTTTTTTCTGTAATTAGTTCATTTTTGACAATCTAGTCATTATACTATCAGCTTTATATACTACTACTCATGAGTAGATTATTGTGAAATGATTTTAGAAAGCATTTTCCCTTAGAAAATAGGCATGCTCATATTTCTGGTTGAAGCAAATACCCTCTATTCTGCCTTTGATGCATTCATTTATGACAGGTAAGGTCTCAGTTTCTGAATTTAATTGAACATATAATTTAGGAAGTGCCAAGAACAAATAGAGCCTGCATCTTTGTTTAAGAAGAGGCTTCATAAGGAACCAATCTAATTTTACCAGTGAGCCCCCAAGGCACTGAAAATTATCACAAAACCCACTAACCAGAGCTCTTACTTAAAGATGGAATGCGTTTTCAGTGACTTATTCAATACATATTTCAGGGATACAGATAAGGAGACTTCTCTATTTCCTGTTTTTCTTTATCCTTCACTACCCCCCCCCCCACACACACACCTTCTTTGTAATAAACAACATCAACTAGTAAAAGAACTAGCTGAAAGAAGAACTACCATGAGGTCAGCACAAAGCTAACTATCCTTATGAGAACTGAACAGACTATGCTAGCACTTGAGTATAGCTGACTTGCTAGCACTTGCTAGCATAGTCCTTGAGAATAGCTAGTACTAGTACTTGAGAATAGCTGCTACCACTTGAGTCATGCTAGCTTTTGAGTACAGCTAGCACTTGAGTATAGCTGACTTGCTCAACTGCCTCACGAGAGGAAGGAATAAAGGAATAGTACAGTGATCGGATCGGCTAATATTAAAGCAATTTCAAAAGACTCAGGTAATAATATGGTGTTGGGAGACAAAGTAAATGTTATTTTAAGAACAGTGGGTAGGCTTTTTTTTTTTTAAGGAAAAAATGCAATGGGATTTGGGTTTTACATCAAACCTAAAACATCTTCCCTCAATTGGAAATTATATTTAAAAAATACTTTCATGATTAGTTCTCATGATATTCTTACTTTATTTCTCTTTTATCTTTGACATATCTAGAAGTTTTTAGCTTAAGCTGCCAATACAAGACAAAATTTTCAGATGATTATCCAATTGTTACAGTTTATTATATATTTAATGTATGTTTCATTTATTATTTATATACTTTTAAAATTTTACTTATTTACTTATTTATTGGATAGAGACAGAGAAAAATTGAGGGGGAAGGCAGAGAGAGAGAGAGAGATAGAGACTTATAACACTGCTTCCTTCGCTGCTTGTGAAGCTTCCCTCCTGTAGGTGATGACTGAGGGCTTGAACCCAGGTCCTTGTGTACTGCAATATGTGTGCTCAACCAGGTGTGCCATCACCTGGACCCTCATTTACTTTTTTAAATCAGAATATTGCACAAACATCTCTGAAATATGGTGGTGCCTGGGATTTAACCCAATACCAAGGAACCTCAGACAAAAAACTCTTTCTATAACCATTATAGTATACCAGTCCTTCAGAGTGTATTGTATACTACATGATTTTCTTACTGATTTAAATTATAATTTTAGAAATAACTAAATCTTTATGTGGATTCTGGTTGCCTGTAGTTTCTAGCTATCTGCTCATCAGCCTAAATATTCACCAGGCTATTATCAGCTTTAAATTTCTAGTAACTTTATCATCTGTTATAATACATGTACAATATCTAGAAAGACAAGTGACTTTCCAATGCTCTGATGTTTTCAGAATATTTTTGCCTATTATTATGTTTTAGTTTTTTCATGTTTATAAGAGTCATTTTGGTTAGTTCCCTTCCCAAAATCCAGCTGATATTTTCAGTGATTGCAGACTAACTTAGTAAGATTCCTTCCCTTTTGTCTGTTGTTTATGTTTAACTTAATTATAATGAATTCATTCCTTTTGGAAGGAATTTGTGACACAAGTTAAGTAACATAAAGAGTCTAGGTACTTTGGCTCCTACCTATTCATTCTCGATTTGAAATCTTTCTCTTTCACTCTGTGCCAAAATTTTCGTATTTTTTGGAGTAAATAGTAAAGATTCAAAAACTCTAAAATGTGAAGAGACAGAGCATATATGCAAATGGAAAATGTTAAAATGAGATTTCCAAAGTAATAATGTCTCCCATGTGGTCATTTCCTCCTCTCGTTTGTTTCATGTGCTGTACTTTTCTTGAACTCTGGCCCTGCATCACCTTGAGTTTGATTAAAGAAAATAAAATATCAACAAATACTGAATGACTTTTCACTATTATATTTAATTATTTGGTGTGAAAGCCCCTTTAAAAATAAACAGTGGGGGGAAGATGGTGGACTGAGAAGCTGTAGCAGCGTGTGCTCTGATCACATCTGGAAACGGTAGGATTTTCTGCCTTTAGCAGGCCAGTCAATAATTATAGTCACCAAAGAGGTGACTATAATTTAATTTGGGTTAAGAATTAGAGTAAAGGTGGCATGGACTAGCGGGCGGGCTGCTCCAGACTTCCCAGGTAGCGGTGGGCAAGGAGGGCGCTCTGGGCATTGTCCTCCGCCCGGGAAGGCGGCTCCTCCACCGGTTGCAGAGCGCTGCAGGGCGGCCGGCAGAGGACCCGAAGGGAGCACTGTAGCTCGGGGGCTTTCTCTTGGGAGTCTCCAGGGACCACCACGATCCTGAGGGCGGATCCAAAGACTTCTTAAGTATAGCTCTCATTGGATCAAAGGACTTGGAGCCAGTTTTCATTTTCGAGAAATCCTTTAAAAAAAGTCTGGAGGGGGGGGTTTCCCGGAAGATGGCGGACTGAGAAGCTGCTAGCCGCTGAGCTGCGAACACATCCCCCGGAAACAATAGGATTTTCTGCCTTTAGCAGGCCAGCCAATAAGGTGTCATAACGGTGACAAGGAGATGACTATAACTTAATTTGGGTTAAGAATTAGAGTAGGGGAAAAAAATTCTTTTTTCTCCCTTTTAATTTTCAAGCATACTTCCTCCCCCACACCCCCCCGCCATAAGCAGTCCCTGGGGACCAGCTCCTAGCAGGATACCCCACACCACCAAACAGGGTGCTTTTTTGAATTCACTGATACACATTTGGGAAGTTCCTTGCACTGCTCTTTAATTACAACTCTTTTTCTTATCTTCTCCCTTTTCTATCTCTTGTCTCTCTCTCTCTCTTTTTTTTAAAATCTTGTCATACACTTCTTCCTTCTTCTTTGCCTTTCTGAATTTGTGAATTACTTTGGGGAAGAAATCTGACTCAGAGTGGACTCTCTATGTGTGTATCTCTGTTCTAGTTCCCTTTCCCCTCTTGTTACCCCTAGAATATACACTGGATAGTAGATTTGCATAACTGTCTATACTTGCTATCGTCTCTTTCTTTTCTCTTTCTTCACTGGGATTTGGTTACTATTTTTTCACGGACTGGAGAAATTGTTTGGCTAACTGGTAACAATTAAACTACTTCAATACTTACTTCAGTTGCTACTGTAATTCCGGAAGTTGGTGAGTGCAATTGTCATAAAGGTATTTAGTACAGTGTTACTTGTACTCAAGACACAACAACTGAGGAACAACAGAGCATAAAAAAAAGAAGAAAGAAACACATAAATAAAAAAAATGGGTAGATCAAAAACAAATAAAACTGCTACTCCAATGAATGAAGACAAGAGCCCAGAAGAAACTACAAATCAGCCAGAAGTAACCATAGATAGGAAATGTATGCAAGCAATAATAAACTTATTAATCACAGAAATGAAAACAACATTGGAGGAAAGGAATGGCAGTATTAGGGAAACAACAGTTGAGACACCCAAGGAAAATACTGATTATCTTGAGGCAATTAGAGAACTGAAAGCTGAAATAGCTGTAATGAAGAAAGAAGCTGAGGCAAGGGAAAGCAGACTAACAGAAGCAGAAAACAGAATTAGTCAGACAGAGGATGAGTTAGAGAAAACAAAGAAAGAGGTGAAAGAGCTTAAAAAAGAGATTGAGAGACACTGAAAACAACAACAGAGACATATGGGATGATCTCAAAAGAAGTAAGATTTGTATAATTGGCCTGCCAGAGGAAGAAAGAGAGGAAGGGAAAGCAAACATTCTAGAGGAAATAATATAAGAAAACTTCCCAGACCTGAATAACAGAAAGGATATCAAGGTTCAAGAGGCCCAGAGAGTACCAAACAGAATAAACCCAGACCTGAAGACACCAAGACACATCATAGTCACAATGAGAAGAAGTAAGGATAAAGAAAGGATCCTAAAGGCTGCAAGAGAGAAACAAAAAGTCACATACAAGGGAAAACCCTTAAGATTATCTGCAGGCTTCTCCACTCAAACTCTAAAAGCCAGAAGGGAGTGGCAAGATATCTATCGAGCCCTGAATGAAAAAGGGTTTCAACCAAGGATAATATATCCTGCTAGACTTTCATTCAAACTAGATGGAGGGATCAAAACCTTCTTAGATAAACAACAGTTAAAGGAGGCAACCATCACCAAGCCGGCCCTGAAAGAGGTACTAAAAGACCTCTTATAAACAAGAACATCACTATAATACTTGCAATATATCAGAGCAAACAAATTTTTTTTTAGAACAATGGCACTACAATACATTAAATCCATAATATCAATAAATGTCAATGGCTTAAACTCACCCATCAAAAGGCACAGGGTGGGGGGATGGATCAGAAAACATAACCCAACCATATGCTGCTTGCAAGAATCCCATCTGTCACAACAAGATAAACACAGACTTAAAGTGAAAGGATGGAAAACTATCATACAGGCTAACGGACCACAAAAAAGGGCAGGAACAGCCATTCTCATCTCAGACACAATAGATTTTAAATTAAATAAAGTAATAAAAGATAGGCAAGGACATTACATAATGATTAGAGGATCACTCAGCCAAGAAGACTTAACAATTATTAACATCTATGCACCCAACGAGGGACCATCTAAATACATTAAGCATCTACTGAAAGAATTTCAAAAATACATCAATAGCAATACAATAATAGTGGGAGACTTCAATACCCCACTCTCACACTTAGACAGATCAACAAAACAGAGAACCAATAAAGATACAAGAGAATTGAATGAAGTGATCAACACACTAGACCTCTTGGACATTTTCAGACTCCTCCACCCCAAAAAACTGGAATACACCTTCTTTTCAAATCCACATAACACATACTCAAGGATAGACCACATGTTAGGCCACAAAGACAGCATCAATAAATTCAAGAGCACTGAAATAATCCCAAGTATCTTCTCAGACCACAGTGGAGTAAAACTAACATTTAACAACAAACGGAAATTTATTAAAAGACACAGAATTTGTAAACTAAACAACATGCTCCTTAAGAACCACTGGGTCAGAGACTCACTCAAACAGGAAATTCAAATGTTCCTGGAAACTAATGAAAATGAAGACACAACCTATCAAAATATTTGGGACACAGCTAAAGCAGTACTGAGAGGGAAACTTATAGCCATACAATCACATATTAAACACCAAGAAGAAGCTCAAATGAACGACCTTACTGCACACCTCAAGGACTTAGAGGAAGAGGAACAAAGGAACCCTAAAGCAACCAGAAGGACAGAAATCACTAAAGTTCGAGCAGAAATAAACAACATCGAAAATCAAAGAACCATACAAAAGATCAATGAAGCCAAATGTTGGTTCTTTGAAATATTAAACAAAATTAACAAACCCCTAGCCAGACTCACCAAACAAAAAAGAGAGAAGACTCAAATTAATAGAATTGTAAACGATGCAGGAGATATCACAACTGACACCACAGAAATCCAGAGAATCCAGCGAAACTTCTATAAAGAACTATATGCCACCAAGCTAGAGAATCTGGAAGAAATGGAACAATTCCTAGAAACCTATGCACTTCCAAAACTGAACCAATAAGAACTACAAAATATAAAAGCACCAATCACAGACAAAGAAATTGAAACCGTTATTAAGAATCTCCCCAACAACAAAAGTCCTGGACCAGATGGCTTCACAAACGAATTCTACAAAACTTTCAGGAAACAGTTAGTACCCATACTTCTTACATTTTTCCATAAGATTGAAGAAACAGGAATACTCCCTTCCACCTTCTATGAAGCCAACATCACCCTGATACCAAAAGCTGATAGGGACAGAACAAAAAAGGAAAACTACAGACCAATATCTCTGATGAACATAGATGCCAAAATATTAAACAAGATCTTGGCCAACCGGATACAGCAACACATCAAAAAGAGTGTTCATCACGGCCAAGTGGGATTCATCCCAGGAATGCAAGGCTGGTTCAACATCCGTAAGTCAATCAATGTCATTCACCACATCAATAAAAGCAAAGCCAAAAACCACATGATTATCTCTATAGATGCAGAGAAAGCCTTTGACAAAATCCAACACCCATTCATGCTCAAAACTCTACAAAAAATGGGAATAGACGGGAAATTCCTCAAGATAGTGGAGTCTATATATAGCAAATCTACAGCCAACATCATACTCAATAGACAGAAGCTGAAAACATTCCCCCTCAGATCGGGGACTAGACAGGGCTGTCCACTGTCACCGTTACTCTTCAACATAGTATTGGAAGTTCTTGCCATAGCAATCAGACAAGAGAAAGAAATCAAAGGAATACAGATTGGAAGGGAAGAAGTCAAGCTCTCACTATTTGCAGATGATATGATAGTATACATAGAAAGACCTAAAGAATCCAGTAGAAAATTACTGGAAGTTATTAGGCAATATAGCAAGGTATCAGGCTACAAAATCAATGTACAAAAATCAGTGCCATTTCTTTATGCAAACACTAAATCTGAAGAAGAAGACATCCAGAAATCACTCCCATTTACTGTTTCAGCAAAATCAATCAAATACCTAGGAATAAAGTTGACCAAAGAAGTGAAAGACTTGTATGCTGAGAACTATGAGTTGCTACTCAAGGAAATAGAAACTGATACCAAGAAATGGAAAGATATCCCATGCTCATGGATTGGAAGAATAAATATCATCAAAATGAATATTCTCCCCAGAGCCATATACAAATTTAATGCAATACCCATCAAAGTTCCACCAAGCTTCTTTAAGAGAATAGAACAAACACTACAATCATTTATCTGGAACCTGAAAACACCTAGAATTGCCAAAACCATCTTGAGGAAAAGAAACAGAAATGGAGGCATCACACTCCCAGACCTTATATAACTATATTATAAAGCCATCATCATCAAAACAGCATGGTACTGGAACAAAAATATGCACACAGACCAGTGGAACAGAATTGAAAGCCCAGAAGTAAATCCCAACACCTATGGGCATCTAATCTTTGATAAGGGGGCCCAAAGGATTAAATGGAAAAAGGAGGCTGTCTTCAATAAATGGTGCTGGGAAAACTGGGTTGAAACATGCAGAAGAATGAAATTGAACCACTTTATCTCACCAGAAACAAAAATCAACTCCAAATGGATTAAAGAACTAGATGTCAGACCAGAAACAATCAAATACTTAGAGGAAAACATTGGTAAAACACTTTCCCACATACACCTCAAGGACATCTTTGATGAATCAAACCCAATTGCAAGGAAGACTAAAGCAGAAACAAACCAATGGGACTACATCAAATTGAAAAGCTTCTGCACATCCAAAGAAACTATTAAACAAACAGAGAGACCCCTCACAGAATGGAAGAAGATCTTCACATGCCAGACATCAGACAAGAAACTAATCACCAAAATATATAAAGAGCTCAGCAAACTTAGCACCAAAAAAGCAAATGACCCCATCCAAAAATGGGCAGAGGATATGAACAAAACATTCACCTCAGAGGAGATCCAAAAGGCTAACAAACATATGAAAAACTGCTCTAGGTCACTGATTGTCAGAGAAATGCTAATTAAGACAACACTAAGATACCACCTCACTCCTGGAAGAATGGCATACATCAAAAAGGACAGCAGCAACAAATGCTGGAGAGGATGTGGGGACAGAGGAACCCTTTTACATTGCTGGTGGGAATGTAAATTGGTACAGCCTCTGTGGAGAGCAGTCTGGAAAACTCTCAGAAGGCTAGACATGGACCTTCCATATGATCCAGTAATTCCTCTCCTGGGGTTATACCCCAAGGACTCCATAACACCCAACCAAAAAGAGGTGTGTACTCCTATGTTCATAGCAGCACAATTCATAATAGCTAAAACCTGGAAGCAACCCAGGTGCCCAACAACAGATGAGTGGCTGAGGAAGCTGTGGTATATATACACAATGGAATACTATGCAGCTATCAAAAACAATGAACCCACCTTCTCTGACCCATCTTGGACAGAGCTAGAAGGAATTATGTTAAGTGAACTAAGTCAGAAAGATAAAGATGAGTATGGGATGATCCCACTCATCAACAGAAGTTGATTAAGAAGATCTGAAAGGGTAACTAAAAGCAGGACCTGATCAAATTGTAAGTAGGGCACCAAAGTAAAAACCCAGTGGTGAGGGGTAGACATGCAGCTTCCTGGGCCAGTGGGGGGTGGGAGTGGGTGGGAGGGATGGGTCACAGTCTTTTGGTGGTGGGAACGGTGTTTATGTACACTCCTAGCAAAATGTAGACATATAAATCATTAGTTAATTAATATGAGAGGGGGAAAATCAATTGTATGTCTCAAAGTTTCTCAAAACACAAACTGAATCCTTTTAATATATAGGCTGTGTATTTGATATGTGGACTCTCTCAAAAGCCTAGACCAAGTAGATTAGAAGCATCCAATAGCACAGCTATATACAAGATACTGGATACTGTACAGCAAACCATAACAAAAAGACTTTTCAAAGTTAACCCAATTACCAAATAATGTGATGATAACATTAACTATCGATTGTCTTTTTGAACCCTAATACAGCAGGAACCTCACATCTCCACTATAGATCCCCTACTTCCCCCAGTCCTGGAACCCTTGTATAGGGCCCACTTTCCCGTATGCATCTCCCAATCCAAACCAAATAATATTGCATCTGCCGATCACAACCTAACCAATGCAATGATTGCCACCTCAACATGCTTCACCTCAGACTGTGTCCAGAGACTTCATGTGTGGAATGACAACCCTTCAGCTTCATTACTCGGGTGAGACCTTTCCTTTTATGGTACACTTTAATTTCATCTCAGGTGGTTCACTCTCTAACAAAGTCCCATAACCTAGATATACACCAGTTTCTGTGAGAGAGAGCTTATGTGCACACGTATCCATAAACTACTGCAAAATATAGACCTGAAAGCTTTGTTGATCTGTCTAAGTGTGAGAGTGGGGTATTGAAGTCTCCCACTATTATTGTATTACTATTGATGTATTTTTGAAATTCTTTCAGTAGGTGTTTAATGTATTTAGATGGTCCCTCGTTGGGTGCATAGATGTTAATAATTGTTAAGTCTTATTGGCTGAGTGATCCTCTAATCATTATGTAATGTCCTTGCCTATCTTTTATTACTTTATTTAATTTAAAATCTATTGTGTCTGAGATAAGAATGGCTGTTCCTGCCCTTTTTTGTGGACCGTTAGCCTGTATGATAGTTTTCCATCCTTTCACTTTAAGTCTGTGTTTATCTTGTTGTGACAGATGGGATTCTTGCAAGCAGCATATGGTTGGGTTATGTTTTCTGATCCATCCCCCCACCCTGTGCCTTTTGATGGGTGAGTTTAAGCCATTGACATTTATTGATATTATGGATTTAATGTATTGTAGTGCCATTGTTGTAAAAAACGATTTGTTTACTCTGATATATTACAAGTATTATAGTGATGTTCTTGTTTATAAGAGGTCTTTTAGTACCTCTTTCAGGGCCGGCTTGGTGATAGTTGCCTCCTTTAACTGTTGTTTGTCTAAGAAGATTTTGATCCCTCCATCTAGCTTGAATGAAAGTCTAGCAGGATATATTATCCTTGGTTGAAACCCTTTTTCATTCAGGGCTCGATAGATATCTTGCCACTCCCTTCTGGCTTTTAGAGTTTGAGTGGAGAAATCTGCAGAAAGTCTTATGGGTTTTCCCCTGTATGTGACTTTTTGTTTCTCTCTTGCAGCCTTTAGGATCCTTTCTTTATCCTTACTTCTTCTCATTGTGACTATGATGTGTCTTGGTGTTTTCAGGTCTGGGTTGATTCTGTTTGGTACTCTCTGGGCCTCTTGCACCTTGATATCCTTTCTGTTATTCAGGTCTGGGAAATTTTCTTGTATTATTTCCTCTAGAATGTTTGCTTCCCCTTCCTCTCTTTCTTCCTCTGGCAGGCCAATTATACGAATGTTACTTCTTTTGAGATCATCCCATATGTCTCTGTTGTTGTTTTCAGTGTCTCTCAATCTCTTTTTAAGCTCTTTCACCTCTTTCTTAGTTTTCTCTAACTCATCCTCTATCTGACTAATTCTGTTTTCTGCTTCTGTTAGTCTGCTTTCCCTTGCCTCAGCTTCTTTCTTCATTACAGCTATTTCAGCTTTCAATTCTCTAATTGTCTCAAGATAATCAGTATTTTCCTTGGGTGTCTCAACTGTTGTTTCCCTAATACTGCCATTCCTTTCCTCCAATGTTGTTTTCATTTCTGTGATTAATAAGTTTATTATTGCTTGCATACTTTTCTTATCTATGGTTACTTCTGATTGATTTATGGTTTCTTCTGGGCTCTTGTCTTCATTCATTGGGGTAGCAGTTTTATTTGTTTTTAATCTACCCATTTTTTTTTTATTTATGTGTTTCTCTCTCTCTTTTTTTTTTAATGCTCTGTTGTTCCTCAGTTGTTGTGTTTTGAGCACAAGTAGCACTGTACTAAATACCTTTATGACAATTGCACTCACCAACCTCCGGAATTACAGTAGCAACTGAAGTAAGTATTGAAGGAGTTTAATCGTTACCAGTTAGCCAAAAAATTTCTCCAGTCCGTGAAAAAATAGTAACCAAATCCCAGTGAAGAAAGAGAAAACAAAGAGAGGATAGCAAGAATAGACAGTTATGCAAATCTACTATCCAGTGTATATTCTAGGGGTAACAAGAGTGTAAAGGGAACTAGAGCAGAGATACACACATAGAAAGTCCACTCTGGGTCAGATTTCTTCCCCAAAGTAATTCACAAATTCAGAAAGGCAAATAAGAAAGAAGTGTATGACAAGATAAAAAAAAAAATAATAATAATAAAAAATAAAAAAAAAGAGATAGAGAGAGATAAGAGAGAGAAAAGGGAGAATATAAGAAGAAGGGTTGTAATTAAAGAGCAGTGCGAGGAACTTCCCAAATGTGTATCAGTGAGTTTAAAAAAAAAAAAAAGAGAAAAAAAAAAAAAAAAAAAACCCTGTTTGGTGGTATGGGGTATCCTGCTAGTAGCTGGTCCCAGGCACTGCTTATGGTGGGGGGGGGGGGGGGGGAGCGGCGGGAAGGATGTATGCTTGAAAATTAAAAGGAAGAAAAAAGAATTTTTTTCCCCTACTCTAATTCTTAACCCAAATTAAGTTATAGACACATCCTTGGTATGACCGCTGTGGCCCCTTATTGGCTGGCCTGCTAAAGGCAGAAAATCCTATTGTTTACACGAGATGTGTCCGGAGCTCAAAGGCTGGCCGCTTCTCCGGGCGCCATCTTCCGGGAAACCCCCCCCTCCAGACTTTTTTAAAGGATTTCTCAAAAATGAAAACTAGCTCCAAATCCTTTGATCCAATGAGAGCTATACTCAAGAAGTCTTTGGATCTGCTCTCAGGGTCGCAGTGGACCCTGGATTCTCCCAAGAGGAAGCCCCCGAGCTAAAGTGCTCTCTCCCGGTCCTCTGCCCGCCGCGCTCTGCAACCGGCGGAGGAGCCGCCTTCCTAGGCGGGCGGAGGACAATGCCCGGCGCACTCGCCTTGCCCGGCGCCCTGGGAATTCTGGAGCCCCGCTAGTCCGTGTCACCTTTACTCTAATTCTTAACCCAAATTAAATTGTACCCACTCTTTGGTGTCACCCCTTCTTAACTGGCCTGCTAAAGGCAGAAAATCCTACCGTTGCCGACGATGCGGTCAGAGCGCTCGCTGTCAGCAACTTCTCAGGCCGCCATCTTCCTCTCTCTCCAAGCAAGACATTTCTAGCTGAAAAGTAGAATGATGTGACTCTTGGGGCAGTTGGGAATAGTTAAGACAACTACTCTTAAGACATCTGTAGAAGTAGTAGTCAACCCACAGCTGTGACCTTGGGAGAACTGCAATTTCCAATGGAGGGAATGAGGACACAGCACTCTGGTGGTGGGAACAGTTTAGAATTATACCACTGTTATCCCATACTCTTGTAAATCAATATTAAGTCACTAATAAAAATTTTAAAAGAATAACTGGTATTGCTTAGCTTTTTTCTTTTATAATTTATTTTTTCTCAAATTAATTTTTTTAGGGGCTTAATGGTTTACAGTGCAGTTGTTGACACATGAGTACAATTTCCCATGTCTTCATGATGGTGTCTGCAAAATACTCTCACCCCTAACTTATTATGTCATTTTCTACCATCATGTACCAGGAAAGTAAAGTGATTCAGAGGTGTAAAATGATGGTTTTCAAACAGATATTTAGCTCATAATAGAACAGAAGCAAGAACTTACATATCCTGACATTTAAAGTCGTACACTCAATACACAATTTCTAAAAATTGATGCAAAATATGTGTAAATGTGCACTGACAATGGAGATACATGAATTACTTTAGACTTGCCTTATCATGGAACCTGTGTGATTTGACACACCCTTTGAAAAAACTAATTTCATTTTTAGTATGTTAAAGTGAAAGCAATATTTAGAAAATGAAACTTGGAAATCATAAAATGTTCCCACCTGCAGGAGGAAAGCTTTTCAAGTGGTGATGCAGTACTGCAGGTGTCCTTCTGTCTCTCTGTCTCTCCAACATCTCTCTAAATTTCTGCCTATCATTTTCCAATAAATAAATAAATAAATATAAAGGGAAATTAATAAAATAAAATTTTAAATATTTCTTTGTTTAAATTCCATGCTTTTCCTGGGAGATCACTGCTAGCAGTTGAATATTTCAGACGTTTTTCTGTGAACTTATACACACACTTATATCAACATAAATGTTGATATCAATATAAGTGTAAAAAAACAACCTCAATGCCTAATGACAGATGACTGGATAAAGAAGTTATGAGATGTACCTTCAACAGAACGTACTCTGCAATCCAAAGAAGGTGATATTGTATCCTTTGGGATAAAAATGGGTGGAAATGGAGGTGATTTTGCAAAGTGAAATAAGTGAAGAGGTGAAGGACAGTCACAGGGTGGTTACTCTCATATATGAAGTATATACAACTAAAAAAAATAAACTGGAAAAAACAATGATAGCCAAATTGTCTCCTGAATTTCATGAGAACTATGGTGGCTGTGGGGGTGGAGAAGGCAAACTTTAATGAAGGATGTGGTGACTCACATATATCTGGTTGGTGCGGGTATGAAATTATATCCCTGAAAATCTTTTAAAAATGTTTTATGTATCATTTTTCAATGAATGAGAGAGATAGAGAGAGAATGAGAGAGATATCAGAGCACTGCACAGCTCTGGCTTATGATAGTGTTAAGGATGGAACCTGGGACTTCAGTCTCAGGCATGAAAGTCTTTTCTGGATAACCATTATATTGTCTTCCCAGCCCTATCCCTATAATCTTAACACTTTTTAAAATTTTATTAAATAACTAAAAAATGAAAACATAAAATAAAATGAAAACATAAAATCCCAAGATTTCATGACTAACATTTTACAATAAAGATTTCTGAATAGATATGCCCATTCCTGCAAATATTTATGTCAGATAAACACTTTGAATAATTGCTGAGTCATCCAGAGAGAGAGAAGGAAAAGGAGAGGGACATGTGGAGGTAGTAATGTCATGAGTGGCTTGGAGGAGAAGAGAAGATTGCATCAGGGATAAAAGGCGGGACAATTACATATAAAAATAGACAGACAGTTGTAGAGATGATGGTTGGCCCATGTCTACAACCGTAGGGTCTGCAGGCTCGCTCTGGGTTCACCTGTCTCCCCAGCCATTGGGAGACAGAGGTCAAAAGCAGCCCCCGGGGGTCCTGGGGTAGCTCAATGTGTAGGGGGCAAAGTGCACAGGGAGAAGCTGTCAGCCCTGGGAAAGCCTCAGTGGGACAATTCGTTTATTGAAAGAAAAAGCAGTTCGATATAGGCCATAACTCAGGGTGGGGGAAGAAGGTTTGGGGTATCCATTAACCCAAACACAGAGCAACACAATGTATAGTTACATTTTGACCAACAGACAGTTTGATCATAAGCTTTCCAGTGTACATTTTCCCGGAGGTAAATTGCAGGCACTTTAGGGCAGCAGGAGAGAGGAAAAGCTGAGCAGTCAGAATGTTCGTAGGTGGTTTTAAAGTTAACATAGTAATCCATGGCTTTTAATTAAAGAAGGAAAGGGGTGGGAGGTGGCATGTATAGAAAGGCGCCCATGTCCGGGGGTCCAGCTATCATAAATTCCAGAGACCGGGGGAACCATTCCTGGTCTCTACCTGAAGGGAGAGCTGGAGGTCAACCTGCTCAGACCTCATGGAAACAATGACCTGGACTTTCCAAGACAATGGGCCCAAACTCACCTCCAACAGTAGGTGAGTTTCAGTGGGGAGACTGAAGATTCAGAACTCTGGTGGAGGGAATGGTGTGGATTGACATGTAATTTTATAAAATAAAATAAATAATAATAATTGCTGGGTTAAAAAATATCAATCCACTCTACAGAGAATTGATACCAGCTGATTCTCCTGCTTGACACTGATAGCCTATGTGGCTGTTTGTAATAGTTAACACTAAGCATTAACCTTGTTAATCTTACCAGTGTGATAAGCAGAAAATACACATTTGATTAGTTAGGTTAAATTTTTCCTCATGTGTTTGTAATGATGTGTACTTCTCTGTGTAATCTTTATTTTTTTTCCATATAAGTTAGTTTTCTTTTGGCCTTAGTTTATTTAATTCTAGGAGCTAACCTTTACTGATATATGTCGAAAATATTTTCTTCCAATATATTTGTCTCATTACATTGTTTGTGAAATCCTTTATCATAGATATTTTAAGTTATTAAATGAGCTAATTTAAACTGGCTGCTGATAACTGACTACAAAATCAGTGTTTATGGAGAAAAATGAAATTTTCCTCTTAAACTATATGCATTTCAGAGAAGATTCCAGAAATCCCAGACAAAGTGAATTTTTCAAAGTGGAAACTGATGTGAGTGAAAGATTCAAATTATGAAGCCCAAGTTGACAGTTGTACAAAT
Organism: Erinaceus europaeus; assembly: GCF_950295315.1. NCBI lineage: Eukaryota > Metazoa > Chordata > Mammalia > Eulipotyphla > Erinaceidae > Erinaceus > Erinaceus europaeus. Next base: position 47,320,686 of record NC_080165.1, read on the forward strand.
TTCAAGTACTTATTTATATGTTCTCATTTCTCAGTATGTATTGTCTTTGTCAACTGCTAATCAAAGTCTTGGCTTCTAGGAAAAAGATATAGTTTGTGTTATAATTTATATGTTACAACAATATGTAAATGATGTTAAGCCTTCATTAACAACTGATATATTCAGATAAGCCCATCAATTGTTTTCAGGAAGTAGAACACAGAAGATTAAATTTTATGTTTCAACATCTATATTATAAACTATTAACTCCCAATAAAGTGAGAAAAAACATTAAGTTTTGCCATGTGAGATAAATTAGAACAAGTAAAAAAAAAATGTTGCAATGGAAAAATCATGTTTTCAAAGGAAATCACACTGTGTAACACAGGAAAGCCTTTGAGAAGTCTGAAGGTAGAGGATGAATATATTTTTAAAAGAGGACAGGGTGAAAGGGACAGAAAATGTAAGCACTACCACCTCACCCCTGTGAGAATGGCAGACATCAAAAAGGACAGCAGCAACAAATGCTGGAGAGGCTGTGGGGACAGAGGAACCCTTTTGCACTGCTGGTGGGAATGTAAATTGGTCCAATCTCTGTGGAAAGCAGTCTGGAAAACTCTCACAAGGCTAGACATGGACTTCCATATGACCCAGTAATTCCTCTCCTGGGGATATACCCCAAGGATTCCATAATGCCCAGCCAAAAAGATATGTGTACACCTATGTTCATGGAAGCACAATTCATAATAGCTAAAACCTGGAAGCATCCCAGGTGCCCAACAACAGATGAGTGGCTGAGAAAGTTGTGGTATATATATATATATACAATGGAATACTACACAGCTATCAAGAACAATAAACCCACCTTCTCTGACCTGTTGGGAACATGTGTGAGCCTGATAGAGCTTAGGGAGAACCACCCCCATCTTTGGATGGAGGTCTGAGAAGATAACCTCTTGGTAAGACTCTCTCAACCGAGGTGAGCATAAGGGGGGAAACTCAGACTTGGTTCTTTCCTTCTTGACTTTCAGGCCCACAGATACCCCAGTACTTCCCTCCATTAACTGCAGGCCACATGGCCGCAGATTCACTCATTCAAAGTCACCTTCTGATTACAGAAGAACACACCTTATCACACACTTCATCACACACCTCAGACCCCAGACAAGAGAAATGCCAAACTATATGGCCTTTTGATATCCATCTTCTCTCTGTCTCACCCTACGGGTTTAACCCCTATGCTTCTCTCAAATACCTTTGGATAATTAAGTTGCTTGTGTTATGGAAAATAACTGTCTTGTATCTCATCAATTCCTGTCATACCAACCCCCTACCTTAGGGGCATGCTGACTGTTAAGAAACCTGTAATTTCTGTCATATTGCAACAATAATTACCTCCATTGCTTTTCTATTTAACTCATGTCAATTTTGCTAATAAACGGACTCTAGGATTCTGGGACTCAAGGACTCAGATTCTAGATTCACGCTAAGAGTCCCCTGGTGTCTTTTACTTCGTGTCACCCCTGTCGTGAGCGAGAAAGAACCAGCCCGTTACCTTTCCCCTGGAGGACATCCTGCCAGAGAAGGAGAGAGACACCCCGAAACTGACCCATTTTGGATGGAGCTAGAAGGAATTATGTTTAGTGAGCTAAATCAGAAAGATAAAGATGAGTATGGGATGATCCCACTTATCAACAGAAGTTGAGAAAGAAGAACAGAAAGGGAAACTAAAAGCAGGATTTGACTAAATCTGGAGTAGCGCACCAAAGTAAAAACTCTGTGGTGAGGGGGAGAGTGGACATTCGGCTTCCCAGGGTGGCAGGGGTGGGTTGGGGGTGATAGAGGTGGGTGAGTGGAGTGGGACAGAGTTTTTTGGTGGTGGGAATGGTGTTTATGTACATTCCTATTAAATTGTAGTAATATAAATCACTATTTAATTAATATGAGAGGGGAAATATTGATCATATGTCTAGAACTTTTTAAAACACAGAGTGAGTCTTTTTAATACATAGGCTGTATTAAAAAGTCTGTGATATGTTGACTCTCTCAAAAGCCTAGACCAGGAAGGACAGAAGGAACCGGTGGCACCACTATATACAAGATGCTGGGTATTATACAGCAAACCCTAACAAGGGACTTTTCAAAGTTAACCCAATTACCAAATAATGTGATGATAACAATAACTATACATTGACTTCTTGAGCCCTAAGACAGCAGGAACCTCACATTTCCACTATAGAACCTATATTTCCCCCAGCCCTGGAACCTTAGGGTGGGGTGAACTTTCCTGCATGCTTCTCTCACTTCATATCAAATGATATTGCATCCACAGATCACAACCTAATCAACGCAAGGAGTGCCACCTCAGCATGCTTCACTTCAGACTGTGTCCAGAGACTTCACGTGTGTCCAGAGACTTCAGCTTCATTACTCGGGTGAGACCTTTCCTTTCACAGTGTTCTCTAATTCCATTCCAGGTGGTTCACTTCCTAACAAAGTCCCAAAACCTACATATAGGCCAGGTCCCCTGAGATAGAGCGTGTGTTCATATATATCCATAAACTAGGGCAAAATATATACCTGAAAGCAAAAGTACACAATAGTCTGCAGTGAGTACCTCCCAACACTTCATCTCCACTATTCCAGCCTTTAGGTCCATAATTGTTCAACAATTTGTTTGATTTTGTATGTTAACTCTCTTTTCAGCTACCAGGTTCCAAATGCCAGCATGATGGCGACCAGACTTCCTTGGTCAGACGACCCCACCAATGTGTCCTGGAGCTCAGCTTCCCCAGAGACCCACCCTACTAGGAAAAGAGACAGGCAGACTGGGAGTATGGACTGACCAGTCAACGCCCATGTTCAGCGGGAAAGCAATAACAGAAGCCAGACCTTCCACCTTCTGCAACCCACAATGACCTTGGGTCCATACTCCCAGAGGGATAAAGAATGGGAAATCTTTCAGGGGAGGGGATAGGATATAGAGATCTGGTGGTGCGAATTGTGTGAAGTTGTACCCCTCCTATCCTATGGTTTTGTTAATGGTTTTGTTAATGTCTCCTTTTTAAAAAAAAAAAAAATTTAAAAAAAAAGAAAAAAGGGAAAGACAATGTAAGCACATCAAAAAATATCAAAATCTTTGATATTTTTAATGACTTTATTAATTTATTTTACCTGACAGAACATAAAGAAATTAACATAAAGAAATTAACTGGGAGGGAGAGATAGAGAGGGAGAAAAAAGTAGAGAGACAACTGCAACACTGCTTTATAATTTGTGTGTAGCTTTCCCCCTATAGGTGAGGTCTGGGGGCTTGAACCTGGGTCCTTGTGCATTGTAATATGTGTACTTAACCAGTGCACCACCACCCAGTGTCTGAGAATTTATTTTGTCTTTATACTTGTGTTCTTTGTTTCTTGATGCTTTTAATTTTTTATCATTTTTATTGGGGGGACTTACAATGTAGTCTTTGACACATGGGTACAGTTTCTCACCTCCCTGTGAAAGTTCTCTCCAGAACACTCTCACCCACAAACTAGGTCCTTTTCCAACATTATTCATCAGGACCCCAAGGTTCTCTTCAGTCCCTCCTTCTCCTTCTCGCCCAGGGTCCTCTGCTTTTATGCAATAAACCATGCCAGTCCAAGTTTCACTTTGTGTTCTCCTATTAGTGAGATCATTTAGTATTTGTACTTGTCTGGCTTCTCTCACTTACCATGATGTCTTCAAGTTCCACCCAAGATGATGCAAAAAAGATGACCTCATCATTTTTACACAAAGTAGTATTCCATTGTATATATATCATATTTTTTTTTTTTTTAGCCACTCATTTGTCATTGGATCTCTGGGCTACTTCCAGGTTTTGGATATTATAAACCATGTAGCCAAGTTGCAGATGCTATCATGATTACATCCTGAATTCTCTGGGCAGACAACCTCACCAATATGTCCTGGAACCTCACCTCTCCAGAGCTTTACCCCACTAGGAAAACATAGAAATAGGCTAGGGGTAGGGATTGACCTGCCAACACTCATGTCCAGTGGAGAAGCAATCACGGAATCCAGAACTCCTACCTTCTGTACCCCCCAAACTATTTTGATTCATATTCCCAGTGGGGGAGAAGTGATAGGAGGAAGAGGATAAGAGGTCTCTGAACTCTAGCTCCATCGGGACCTGGAGAGAGAGGGAGGGACATTTGGATGTAGTAATAGGATTATGTGTGGCTTGGAGGAGAAGAAAGGACTGGACCTGGAAGAAAAAGGGGGAATTTATGTACAAGTGTAGACAGATAGCTGTAGACATGATAGTCCATTTCTTCAACCTTAGGAGAACTGCTGTGGCTTACAATGGAGGGAGTTGGGATTCAGAACTTTTGTGGTGGGAACATTATGGAATTATACCTTTGTTGGCATGTAATTTTTAAATCAATATTAAGTCACTAATATTTAAAATATATATAGGCAAAAAACCCATTAACTACAAAATAAAATTATTATTTTTTAAAAAACTAAAGTTCCTAATGAAATAGTTTTGACTTAGTCCTAGATACCCTTCTCACCGACTTCCTATTACACTTCCCTCAGTCACTCCAAAGCTAATCTTATCAAAGTAAGGACTACAAAAGTTGAATAAGGGCAAGAGACAGACATACTTTAACGATTAATCTTTAGTCACTACCAGGCCACCCCATCAGCTGGGGCCCTAGTCAGGGAGTCTTGAGATTCCCAAACAGACATGATGGGCCTAGACCTTGAGTAGATCCTTCTCTCCATTGTTACTGGTCATATCCCTCAGAAACAACACAATGGACCCCTTTGTGAGCTCCCATAGGACGTTGTTGCCCTCAATGTGGATCAACAACAGTAGAGAATATTCCATTCTTCAAAGGGAGGCTGGATAACATATTCTATCTACCAACTGAAGAAGATTGGTTCTGAAATTGGGGCAGCTTGGAACATTCCTACTTATGACCACAGAATGTGGGCTTAGACCTACAGGGATGCAGAGATTACATAGGCTCCCAAGCTGAATATAGGCCCCAGATCAAATTGATGTCTACAATCAACAATATTTATACACATTTCCCATATTTGGGAGCTACTTTCTCCCTTGATCCAGCTTTCTAGCCCTTTTTCAGCCATGACATCATCTCCCCAGACAATAATTTGGGTCCACCTCCATATCAGATTTCAGGTTCAGGAAAATACTACTATAGCCTTTGGCCCTTTGGAATATAACTAAAATAGGCCTACTATGTTCAAAACGTAGGCCCCAAATCTTCATCTGCAATATTCTAGCCTTTAGGTTCATGATTACTCAATAATTTGTTTGGCATTATATGTTAACTCTTTTTTCAGCCACCAGGTTCCAGATGCTACCATGATACCAACCAGTCTTCCCTGGACAGACAACCCCACCAATGTGTCCTGGAGCCCCGCCTCCCCAGAACCCCACCCCACTAGGGAAAGAGAGAGACAGGCTGGGTGTATGGATTGACCTGTCAATGCCCATGTTCAGCAGGGAAGCAATTACAGAAGCCTTTACAATTATAGACCTTCCACTTTCTGCACCCCATAATGACCCTGGGTCCATACTCCCAGAGGGATAAAGAATAGGAAAGCTATCAGGGGAGGGGATGAGATATGGAGTTCTGGTGGTAGGAATTATGTGGAGTTGTGCCCCTCTTATCCTATGGTTTGGTCAGTGTTTCCTTTTTATAAATAAAAATTTTAAAAAAAACCTTATGTGACCATGAGTATAGGTGTACATAGGTCTCTTCTGATGGGTATTTCTGTTTCCATTGATTAAATACCCAGTAAAGCAATTGCTGGGTTATAGATCCATTTCAAGTGTTCTGAGAAATCTCCTGACTGTTTCCACCAGGGTTGGACCAATCTGCACTTGTACTAGCAGTTCCAGTCTCTTGGAAACAGAGTTAGCAGTCAGCTGAGGTAAAGAACAAACACCTCATCACAGACCCCTGCAGGCGTCAACCCGGCTTTGACCTAGCACGTTATGATTGGGCCCTCCTCAATCGCTATCGAACAGGCCATGGCTGGTACGCCGCTATGTTCCATTGCTGGGGAGCCAGAGACGACCCGAATTGCCCCTGCGGCTACAGACAGACTATGACCCACATAGTCAATGACTGCCACCTCTCCAGATTCAAAGGAGGTCTTGAAACTTTACATCAGGCTCAATCTGACGCTGTTGACTGGCTACGGAAGAAGGGCAAACGCTAGAAGAAGAACTAGCAGTGCAAAAACATTCATTTCCCCTATATCCTCTCCAACATTGTTACTGTCCTTTATAACATATGACATTCTCACAGGTGTAAAGTGGTATCTCACTGTTGTTTTTATTTGCATTTCTTTGATAATTAGTGACATTGAGCACTTTCTCATGTGTCCATAGCCTTGTGGATCTCTTTCTCAGTGAAGTTTATGCCCATGTCCTTGTTCCATTTTCTAATGGCGTCTACTTTTTTGATAGTAAACTGATATTTTTACTGATATCTTTACATATTTGGTTATTAGCTCTTTATCACAAGTGTGTTGTATACATGTGTTTTTTTAATATTTATTTTCCCTTTTGTTGCCTTTGTTGGTTTTTATTGTTGTAATTATTGTTGCTATAACTGATGTGGTCGTTGTTAGATAAGTTTGAGAGAAATGGACAAAGGAGGGGAAGACAGAGAGGGGAAGAGAAAGATAGACACCTGCAGACCTGCTTCACCACTTGTGAAGCTATTCCCTTGCAGGTGGGGAGCTGGGGGCTCAAACCAGGATCCTTGAGCCAGTCCTTGAACTTTGCGCCATGTGCACTTAACCCACTGAGCTACCACCCGACTCCCTATACTTGTATTTTATAGTTATTTAATTCCTCTGCTACATAGTGATGGTCAGGATCCCACCTTCAGTGGAAGACACATTTTAGATATTCTGACTCTTTTTACTGTTTATTTTCATATGACATTTTGCCTATGCCCATTCTGTATTACCATGTACTAACAATGTTCAACTCAGTTCTCTGTGACTGAAACAATGACACTGGAATTCATCAAAATTAAGAAAGCACTTTAGATTTGGTCATAGCTATGCTCTGTAAATACTCAGCTGTTTAGTTTGAAAATGGAATTAACAAGATTTTCTGTTTGTTGTTGGGACTCGGTGCCCTTTATAAAGCCTAAGTCAGCGGTTTGAGAAGCTAGTGAGTTTTCTGTCACTGGGGAGCATATCAGTTATGACGGGGATCATTGGATTTCTCTTGCTCTATCTCATTGCCTCAATACAGGTAAATATGAAGAGTGTGTCAGGACTAAAAACAGTCTCTTACATCACAGTAATAAATAAACAAATAAATATATGGCATGCACTTCTATTCCTTTGCAATACGTTTCAGAAAGGATATCCCTACTCTGTATTACATATATATATATATATATAATTTATTTATCTGTAGCCTGCATAACCAAGTTGCTGTTTGACTATGAATTCATTCACAGTCTGAGCCTGATAAATAAAAATAAATTGATGATGCAAGACCTAAGCAATTATTAGGGCTGTAGCTCCTATAAAACTTCTTGTTTGGGGAGTCTGGCGATAGCCCAGTGGGTTAAGTGCACGTGCCGCAAAGCGCAAGGACCGGCTAAGGAACCTGGTCCCCAGCTCCCCACCTAAAGGGGAGTCACTTCACAGGTGGTGAAGCAGGTCTGTAAGTGTCTATCTTTCTCTCCCCTTGTCTTCCGCTCCTCTCTCCATTTCTCTCTGTCCTATCCAACAACGATGACGTCAATAACAACAGTAATAACTACAACAATAAAACAACTAGGGCAACAAAAGGAAATAAAAAAATAAATATATATTTTTAAAATTTCTTGTGTGGATAAAATTGTTATAATAAGTACTAGTGCTATGTAGTTGATAGTAGAGTATACAATGAATGATTTTAAGTCTGTTTGACATAAGCAGATGTAACTGGCTATAATTATTCCTCACAAAGGTGGTATGAGGAAAGGATATACTGTATAGTCTGTTAGGGGATTTAGTATTGTAATTCATAATGTCATAGTCACCTAACTTAAGAAATACTGAGTAAAAAAGCACACACACATACTGCAAGTCTAGTCATTTAGTGTTTTAGTGTCCTTATGTGGAAAGGATCCAGAAAACTGAAAGATAATATAATGGGAAATGACATTGTTAAGCCAAAATTAATGTGGCAACTCTAATGTAGTTATAATATCTTGGAGCACTAACTCTGGAACCAAATCCTCTCTGGATTAAAATTCTTATTTTGCCCACTTGTTGCTTCCTAATTATGGCAAGTGATTAAACTTGAAGGCCCTCAATTTTCTCCGTTGTCTGTGGACTAAGGGAAATAGTGCAGGTCACACATTTAGCACCATGTTGATTTCTTCACCATCATTTCCTACTGTTTGCTTTGAAATATTCAAGCTGTGCAAGGATAGGATTTGCATCTGTGTGTTTTGTTCCTGGAACACTGTTGAGAATTGATCTAATTACAGAATGGTTGTTTTATAAACAGAGTAGCCCTGACTGTCAAAGAAATCACCTCCACAATATAAATCTCAATGAAGAAACCTTTTTGTGGGACCCTGACCTGGGACTCTGGACTGAACACTCCTTAAAACATATGCTAAGTGGGACACAAGAGGAAGGGAGCATTTATGCTTGCTCAGCAGGGGCTGCTAACTGCTATCCATATCCCACAGCTATGAACATGCATGCTCAGATGACTTTTGATTTGTGTTTTACCTGCTCAAGAAACTGCTGTGAGGTAATTGAGCCCCATACCATCATAGCTAGGTACAAAAATAATTCCCCAATTCACAGTTATTCAGGCATGCTATCATGCCTTAAGTATCTTGAAGAAGTCACACAAAGAGCAAACACCCAAAACCTAGCTTTTCAGGTTCCTTTATCTCACAGTAAATTTACTGTGCACAACTTTTTAAAAAATTAGAAATCTTGAAATAATTTGAAATACAGAGAAAGAGAATACTGCTTTGTACTATAAAATGGTCACCATTGAATTTCCTTAAACAACAAATTTCTCTGACACATAAAAATATTGACTTGTATAAATTTTTTTCTTTCTTTTTTATGTATAAAATGGAAATATTGACAAAACCATAGGATAATAGGGGTACAACTCCACACAATTCCCACCCATCCCATCCCTTGAAAGCTTTCCTATTCTTTATCCCTCTGGGAGTATGGACCCAGGGTCATTATGGGGTGCAGAAGGTGGAAGGTCTGGCTTCTGTAATTGCTTCCCCACTGAACATGGACATTGGCAGGTCGATCTATACTCCCAGCCTGTCCCTCTCTTTCCCTAGTGGGGCAGGGATCATATTGGTGGTGTCATCTGCCATGGGAAGTCAGACTGGCATCATGGTATCATCTGGATCCTGGTGGCTGAAAAAGAATTAAGATATAAAGCAGAACAAATTGTCGACTAATCATGAACCTAAAAGCAAGACTATTGCAGATGAAGATTTGGGGTCTCCATTTTTTAAAAATCTAATAGGTTTATTTTAGTTATATTCCAAAGGGCCCACGGGACTTTACTAGTTTTTGCCTGAGTCTGACAGCTAAGATGCAGGTGGACCCAAAGTATTGTCTGGGGAGATGGTGTCCTTGTTGTAAAAAAGACTAGAAAGCTGGATCAGGGAAGAGAGTAGCTCCCAAAATATGAAAGAAGTATATAAATAATGTTAACTATAAACCCCATAGATTTGATTTGGAGCCCATATTTAGCACAGGGTCATATGTAACCTCTGCATCCCTGTAGGTCTGAGCTTGCATTCTGTGGTTATGGCTAGGAACATTCCAAGGCTGCACTAATTTCAGGACTCATCTTCCTTGGATAGTAGGTAGAGTATGTTGTCCAGCCTCCCTTCTGAGAATGGAACATTCCCTACCATTGTTGATTCACACTGAGGGCAAGGTGCTACAGGGGCCCACAAAGGGGTTCATTATGTTGTTCCTGATGGAGGTGACCAGTGTCAGTGGCAAGAGGGATATTTTAGAGATCTAGGCCCATCATGTCTGTGTGGGAATCCAAGGGCTCCCTTACTAGGGCCCCAGGTGATGGGGTCGTCTGGTAGTGACCAAAGAGCCATCATTAAAGTATGCTAGTCTCTCTCTAACTCTTATTCAACTTTTGTAGTCCTTACTTTGTCAGACAAGGTTATCTTTGGAGTGATTGAAGGAAATGTCATAGGAAATAGGTGGGGAGAGTGTCTAGGTCTAAGTAGAAACTATTTGATTAGGTGCTTTATGATGTCTTTTTAGGTCTTTCTACTTGCTTGTTTGCTTCATTTTTTGACTCACTGCAAACTACTATGCATTTTTGCTTTAAGGTATATATTTTCCCCTAATTTATGGATACATGTGTACATATATGCCCTACCTCATGGGCCCTGGTCTATAGCTAGGCTTTGGGGCTTTGTTAGGAAGTGAACCAGCAGAAATGGAATTAGAGAATCCTACGAAAAAGGAAAAGTCTCACCAGAGTAATGAAGCTGGAAGGTTGACATTCCATGCCTAATGTCTCTGGACACAGTCCAAAGTGAAGCATGCCAAGGTGGTACTGGTTGCATTGATTAGGTTGGGATCAGCAGAGGCAATATCAATTGGTGTGAATTGAGAGAAACATGCAGGAAAGTGAGCCCCAGCCCAGAGCTTCCAGGGCTGGGAGAAATACAGGTTTTATAGAGAACGGGGAGGTTTCCTGTTTTCTTAGGGTTTAAGAAGGCAATAGAGAGTTATTTCTATAACTGAATTATTTAATAATTGGGTTAACTTTGAAAATCCCATTGTTAGGATTTGCTGTATCATATAAGACCTCACCATAATTTATGTCCTTTAATGCTATTTACATATAGTAGTATCTTATAAAGTAGCACCACCAGTTGTTTCTGTTCTTCCTGATCTAAGCTTTTAGGAGATTTAATATTTCAAAGAACAAGTCATTATTAGAAATGTATTAACAATTTGAGCCCACTGTTAAAATTCAATCTGATTACTTATTTGATGTCTCAAGTGCTTAGATTTAAGACATAAGTCTATGCATCAAAAAGTTTGAGACATTCAATCTGTTTTTCTCCTCTCATATGAATTAGTGATTTGTGAGACTATAAGTTAATAGGAGTGTATGTTAACATCACTATCACCACCAAAGTCTGTGTCCCACCCCCTTCACCCATCTTTCTTTGCTTTAAAATAGCATTTTATTGGGAGAGGAGGTTTAATGGGTTATAGTACAGATGACACATGGGTACAATTTCTCATCTCCCCATGATAGGTGTCAAAAGTGCATAGACCTGGTATCTAACCAGGGCTCTTCATGTGGCAGGTGAGAATTCTACCACTGAACCATGTAACTGTCTAAATTTATTATTCAGTATCAAATAAGCCTAAAATTTCCCTAGCATTTCTAGAATTATGTCAAATTTTTTATCATTTTTGTTACTGTTGGGTAAAGTTTTAATCTTTAAACCTAGAATAAAAATTAGCAAGGTTCTTTTGTACTATATATTTACAATTTATTATACACTCCTTTTCAAGCCTGTGGAGCAATTTTCCAAATAAATTATGTGAAACAGAAACAAGGTTACCTGTTTGACCCAGCCCTATTGTGAGCTCTGCATGACTAACATCTTCCTTGCCAAGTATCTCCAGCCCCTTGCAGACTTGTCAAAAGAGATGGCTGTGATCACCTAATTAGAGTAATACCAACAGGAAAAGGTTCATGCTGGATATCCAGGTTTCCTGTGATCAGCTATCATAAAAGTTCCCAGGCTTTACCTTTTGATGAAAATGCCATCCTTGAAGAGAAACAACTGCCACTGCTTCTTGAAATGCAGAAGACATAGGAATTAAGAAATTTTTTTCTAAAAATCTAAATTAAGATAATTGATTGTGAGCATCAATAAAGATTTTTCCAACTGCTAAGAATGTATGTAACATTTGCTCTACTCTATCAAAAGGGTAAGTATTTGGGGGCAGGGCAGTGATATGCTTGGCAGAGCACACAAGAACCAGGATTCAAACCTCCAGTCTCAAACTGCAGTGGGGAAGCATGGAGAAGCAGTGCTATGTCTTTCATTCTCTCTTCCTTTCTATCTCCCCTTTCCTATAATTATTTTTCTGTATCCAATAACTCAATAATACATATTTTAAAAATAGTAGATGTTCTAAACAGAATCCAGAAACGGTTAACTAGATTTAAAAAATAAAGATACTTTGACTTACTACCATTTTCATTAGTTGTCATCAATAGATTTTGTCAAATTTGTTCCCATCCTTCCATATTTAAACCATGCCCCATCATATATACTTATGGAGTCAGATAACACACATACCAGCGTTTATCTGTTTTGCCGTATAGTGGAAAATTCAACATGAAACAGTGGCATCCTTTTTTCCTGAGCAGGAAAATATTCTGGATAAACCATGCCAGATAGGTAGAATAAGTAATAGGTAAGTGGGGCTGTTGACAAACAATCTGATGAGAAGAATGTGTCTCTAAGTACTGTCTTAGAAGCTTAGTAAGAAAATAAATATCAAAGATTCAAAACACTCAGGAATTCATTAACTTCTACTCTAATTACACATTAAATATTTTCTGAAGCAGAGCTTATAATGCTAGAGTGCATTCTGGCCATCTCATTTCATTGTTCAATTCACTTATGTGCTAAATCATTAAAACATTTATACCCATGGCTAAAGTTTATTATAGCAATACTACAGCGTAAAAGCAGAAGGAAAATATGCATTCAGTATCTTTGCATAGTTACATGCAAGAAGAGAGCCCAGCTATAGACTGCTATGTCATTTTCATCTTGGGTAATATAAGCATTTGTATAGTGTCTTTGTGAGTCTGAGAGAGGGCAAAGCAACTACTAATCTGATTCCAGTCAGGCCATAAAACTCAGGATCTGAACACTAAAGCCAGGTATGCATATTCTGTCCTGATACTTGTGCAAAACTGCTCTAATTGATTTTAAAGGCTTAAAATTTATTATTGTCTATCTTTTCATTCAATAACACTAAATAAACTACCTACTGTGCAAATGGCTGTGTGTCCTGGGCGACTGTGCAAGAACTGAGTTGGGGGAGAAGATTCCTATGCAGAAGCAAAAATAAGTAAGCCCAGAGAGTGACATGGAATGCGACAAGCACTAACTTCCTCTACCAGCTCTTCATCGTTTCAGATGAGTCCAGTGGAGTTGAAATGGAATAGTCCTTAATAGAGAATTCATCCCTAAGATTCTGTCCCTCTGAAGTCAGTTACAGTACTAAAGATAGTTTGCATATTCATGTTAAAAGCATTTCAATTATTTTATACTGTACAGATAATCAAACCTATTTTTATTTTTGGTCTCAGTTTACAAAGTCCTTTATAATTTGTAGCTCCTACATAGTTCTCTCACTTAATTTTAGTGTATTGTCTACACCCTCCCTCACTTGAATTCTACTCTTCAGGTAAAGTACTTAATATTCTCTTTGACTTATTTTTGCTCCCCAATCTTCTATTTATTTGTTCCATCTCTACCTATTATAATAGTTCCTTCAAAAAGATTTCTCTGATTCTCTAAGACTTCGTCCATTCACCTTCCTGGTGCACTAATAGGATCTTCTTGTAACTTTGTGACAAGTGGAACACCACACTGAACCTTTTTTGTGTTTAACATGGCTTGTGTCTCCCATGAGGGTAAGGATAAGATCTGTCATTTCCACTTTCTATTAATAGTTCCTAACCTACCATCTAGTTGATAGCAGACAATAACAACTATAAGGAAAATAAATTAATACAACACACAGTAAGTACTGGCATATTAACACATTCATAAATACTCTACAGGCATCACTGACTAGATTTAGGAGAAAAAATATTGAACTGTTGCCATATAAATTGCACTTTGAATACAAAGTGCATCAGACACAGGAAGAGAATGTGGAAAAAAAAAAAAAGCCCAGTTCTTCAGTCCAGTGGAAATGGTTTATATAAGTGATAAAAGTGGTGCTCATTAGTGAAATTGTTGTTTTTCAAACTAAATGGATTGGCTAAGTACTAAGGAACCTTTGTTTCTGGCACAGGCCAGGTCAGTGGTAGTGAAAGTAGAGGTATAGACAATGCCACATAACTCCTCATTTGAAATCCAAGAACAAAAGAACATTAGGTAAAATTTTATAATTGTTTTTGCTCTAGCAACAGCCTGGAAATCTTGAGGAAAAAGTCACAGATAATAACATGAAAAGGCAATGACTGGGTGTTAAAAAACATGACAGAAAAATAATAGAGATGAAAAATGATCCTGTTTTACCAAATCCTCAGAGAATGGCCTTTATCATTCACTACTGCTGTTCTGTGGCTGATGCACATACTTGAAAAACCTGCGTGAAATACTGAGTTTTCTAGAGAGAGTTTTTCGGGTTTTTTGTTTGTCTGTTTTGTTTTGTGCTTGCACTAAATGAAAAGAGTTTGTGTCAACAGAAAACTGGATTCAAATGAAACATTAAACAATGAATTATACCTGCCAAAAACATTGTGGTCATTTGTCATTTATTAAAACATCAACATTAACTGCCTCAGAATTTTAAAGGACCTGCTCTGGAATAAATCTTTCTGTCCATACAGATGAAGTGCATTTGGATGTGGAAAAATGAAATGACATCTTTTTTGTGTGTATAAGAAAAAGCAAAGACTTTCAATAAAATAAACTAAAATCTGGTCCATAGTATTTACAATGATTTATGTAAGTTTTTAATTATAGCATACACATTTTAGTTGAAATTATTGCTGACTTGCCCTCTTCTTGGCTCTGTTAGGGCATAAATAACATCACTAGACTGTGTGTTTAATAGACAGAAGATTTTATATCCAACTACTGAAAATAGGTGTCCATCTCCAGAATGCTCAAAGTGATTGATTTTATTATACACTTTATTTAAATAAAATCTTTTTTTGCCTCCAGGGTTAATGCCTGTACTACAAATCCACTGCTCCTGGAGGCCATTTTCCCCCTTTTGCTGCCCTTGTTATTGTTTGTTGTTCTTCTTATTGTTGTTGTTATTGCTGTCCTTGTTGTTGGATAGGACAGAAAGAAATCAAGAAAGGAGGGGAAGACAGAGAAGGGGAGAGAAAGATAGACACCCGCAGACCTGCTTCACCACTTGTGAAGGGACACCCCACCCCCACCCCACCGCCGCAGGTGGGGAGAAGGGAGGGGGGGCTCAAATCGTGATTCTTACACTGGCCCTTGCGCTTTGAGGCATTTAAGACAAACTTTGTGAACTGATAAGGCATAAAGAACTCCCAATGAAATCAGTGCTGTAGACCATGGGTGCTTACATCCTGAGAGGGATCCATATGTGCTGTTAGTGCTTGTGCATTGAAAGCATTTCTGATTTTCTTAAGTCCTAATGGAATAAGAAACTATTTCTTCCCTTCCCTTTCATTTATGTGTGTGTGTGTGTGTGTGTGTGTGTGTGTGTGTGTGAGAGAGAGAGAGAGAGAGAGAGAGAGAGAACCAGAGCATCATGTTGGCAGATTCTATGCTATACACAAAGTTAGAACCCTGTGAGTGCAATTCCAGCATTCTATAGCTGCAAACCTCCTAGATTACTCAACTATATCAATAAAACTGGTTTAAAAACTTTATTTTTATTAAAAATGTCATTTTAATTACTAAAATGATAAGGAAAAGTATGAAGAAAGCTACCATAAAGTCAAGACAGTGAGCCTCTATTCTGGTATATAAGCTGAGGCCAGCAACATTCCATTCCTGTACCTACATGATATTTGCATGGGTATATGTTTCATGGTAATTTATGGAAGTGTACATTTGCATACACTCCTTTATGTTGTTTTAGTTTACAATAAATGTTTTAAAGGTTATGAAAAAATGACAGGGAAAGTGAGCCTATCTTTTGGTGGAAAGTACTGCCTGGACCCCTTAATGAGTCAGCCAGACTACACAAAGTTGAGCCAGTGCTCTGGGTTGTATATTATTCCTTTTTGAAAACATCAGTACCACCATAGTGTACAAATAATAGGATTTCTAAGATAAGTCGCAGATCATGCAACAGCCCTTTGAATATCACCTTATCAACAGAGAATTTCTATAGGTTAGGTTCCTGTTCTCTTTCTATTCCTTACTTTTCAGCTCTTAGTTTCACCTGCCTAGTAGCATGGTCACAGGTCTTTTTCCTTACTAGCCCCTGGGTAATACTTTTTCCTCACTAGCCCCTAGGTAATACTTTTGAACTGTCTACCCAGAACTCAGAGTTTTTAACTGTGGATCCTCTTTCAAAACATGATTCTACTCCAGGATACCACTGTTAATCTCTAGTTCAGCTGAGAACTACATGATACAACCATCTATAAACCTAGGTTATATGGCAGAACTTACTGGGACAATTGCTACATATTCAGCCTATCTATTTAACCTAAACGGCTTCAAGAGGTTATGGAGTATGTGTATTTTCTGGTTATGAGTTAGTTGCCAATTAAGTGATTTTGAAATGCTTCTCTCTATGATTTGCTTTTCTACTCTTCTAATAGTGACATTTTCATCATTACTTTAATTTGAAAAATTTAAAACTAAGATTTAAATTTTAATCCAAAATAATTAAAATTTATTTGAATTATTTGACTCAATTGAAAATTGGAAATTTGACTTTATGAAATGATTGGGGAGAATTAGTATATATACAATAATTGTCTTGCAGTCCTTCAACAGAATATATATCTCCACCTATCTATGTCTCAGTATCTCCCAATAACATTTTATTAGTTTCATTTTTATTATTATTATCTTTATTTACTTATTGGATAGAAGCAGTCAGAAATTGAAAGGGTAGGAGAGATAGAGAGGAAAATAGAAAGAGAGACATCTGCAACATGTTTCATAACTTGCAAAGCTTTCCCCCTATGGGTGGGAACTGGGGGGCTAGAACCTGGATCCTTGTGCACTGTAACATGTACGCTCAACCAGGTGCACCACCACATTAGCCCCAAATTTTTTAGTTTCTTTGGAAGAATATTTTACACATCTTTGAGTCTAAAGTAGTGGAATATCTAGAGTGTTTTGACAGACAAAATTATTTTTAAAAATATTTTTGTTTCTGGAAAGTCTGAAGTGAAGCATGCTGAGGTGGTACTCGTTGTGTTGACTAGATTGGGATAGGCGAATGCAATATCATTTGGTATGAATTGAGAGAAGTATGCAGGAAAGTGAGCCCCATGCTAGAGGTTCCAGGACTGGGGAAAATATAGGTTCTATAGAGGAAGCGGGCAGTTAATGCTATCTTAGCGTTTAAGAAGACAATAGATAGTTATTGCTATAATCACATTATTCAGCAATTGGGTTAATTTTGAAATGTCCCTTTGTTAAAATTTGCTGTATCATACACAATATTGCCATAATTTATGTTCTTTGACATTACTTGTATATAAATGTGCCACCGATTGCTTCTGTTCTCCCTGGTGTAACCTTTTAAGAGAGTCAACAGATCAAAGACTCAGCCTATGGTCTGTGCATTACAAAGTTTGAGACAGGGGGTCCGGCGGTGGTGCAGCAGGTTAAGCAAGCACAAAGCACAAGGACCCAGGTTTGAGCCCCTGGCTCCCCACCTGCAGGGGAGTAGATTCACAGGTGGTGAAGCAGGTCTGCAGGTGTCTTTCTCTCCCCCTCTCTGTCTTCTTCTTCTCTCAATTTTTCTCTGTCCTATCCAACAACGAGTGACATCAACAACAACAATAATAACCACAATAAGGCTACAACAGCAAGGGCAACAAAAGGGGGGGGAAAGTTTGAGACAGATAATTTTTCCCCTATCATATTAATTAAATAGTGATTTATATGACTACAAATTAGTAGGAGTGTACATAAACACCATTTCCACCACCAAAAGGGAGGCTGGACATCATACTCTATGCTACACCTGAGGCAGCTTGGAAAGTTCCTACTCATGACCATAGAATATGAGCTCAGATCTACAGGGATGCAGAGGTCACATAGGCTCCTAAGCTGAATATGGGTCCCAGATCACATCAAATCAATGGGGTTTACAGTCAACAATATTTATATACCTTTCCCATATTTGGGAGTTACTCTCTTCCCTGATCCAGCTTTCTGGTCCTTTTTCCAGCCATGACATCATCTTCCCAGACAACAACTTGAATCCACCTGCAAATCAGATTTCAGACTCAGTGAAAAAACAAACAAACAAAAAAAAACTACTATAGCCACAGGCCCTTTGGACTATAACTAAAGTATTCTTACTAGCTATCTACAAAATGGAGGGCCCCCCAAATCTTCATCTGCACTATTTCAGCCTTTAGGTTTATGATTAGTTAACAATCATGCATATGGACCCTGGTTCAAGTCCCAAGCCTTCACATAGGCACTTCAACTGCAAAGGACAAGCTTCACATGCAGTAGAGCTATGCTGTCGTGTCTCTCCTCTCTCTCTCTCTCTCTCTTTGTCTCTCTCACCCTATCTGGAAAAATATTCCAAGTCAACACATACAGTATGATGTAGGAATAACTTGAGTTCTGTTTATTTGGGATATGCAATTCTTTGTTTTATATCTACAATATGGATTAAGAAATAGTATTATCTTAAGGGCACGAAGCATAAACTGTGCTCAAAATGAGTTGAAACAATTCTGAAAAAGAAAAAACAAAAACCCTTAAAAATGGAATGCTCGGTGAGGGTGAGGGTGGATGTTCAGCTTCTTGGGGTGGTGGGGGTGGGGGCGGTGGAAGAGTGGGGGGGTGGGATGGGATACAGTCTTTTGGTGGTGGGAATGGTGTTTATGTACACTCCTATTAATTTGTAGTCATATAAATCACAATTTAATTAATATGAGAGGGGGAAAATTGATTGTAAGTCTCCAACTTTTTAAAGCACAGACTGAGTCTTTTTAATACATATGCTGAGTCTTTGATATGTTGACTCTCTTAAAAGCCTAGACCAGGGAGAACAGAAGCAAGTGGTGGTACAGCTATATACAAATAATATCAAAGGACCTAAATTATGGTGATGCTGTGTATGATACAGCAAATCTTAACAAAGGGACATTTCAAAGTTAACCCAATTGCCAAATAATGTGATTACAGCAATAACTATCCATTGTCTTCTTATCCTTAAAACAGCAGGAACCTCTTTCCCCAGTCCTGGAAACTATAGGGTGGGGTTCACTTTTCCATCATACCAAATGATATTGCATCCTCCTATCCCAACTTAATCAATGCAATGAGTACCACCTCAGCATGCTTCACTTCAGACTGCGTCCAGTGATGTCAAGCATGGAATGTCAGCCCTTCAGCCTCATCACTTGAGTGAGACCTTTCCTCCCATAGAATTCTCTAATTCCATTCCAGGGGGTTCACTTCCTAGCAAAGTCCCAAAACCTACATATAGACCTGGTCCCATGAGATAGAGCATATGTTCACATGTATCCATAAATTAGAGCAAAATATATACCTGAAAGCAAAAGTACACAATAGTCCTCAGTGAGTCAGTATAAAGTTCCTAATGAAATAGTATCTAATTAGGCTGAGATGCCCTCCTCACCTTCTTCCTATTACAATTCTCTTACTCACTCCAAAGTTAACCTTATCAAAGCAAGGACTGAAAAAGCTGAATAAGGGAAAGAGACTGGCATACTTAAATGATGACTCTTTAGTCACTATCAGGCCATTCCACCAGCTGGGTCCCTATTCTGGGAGTCCTGAGATTCCCAAACAGACATGATGGGCCTAGACCTCAAATAAATCCCTCTCTCCATTGTTACTGGTCATTCCTATCAGTAACAACACAATAGACCCCTTTGTAGACCCTCCATAGGACCTTGCCCTCAACTTGGATCAACAATGGTAGAGAATGTTCCATCCCCCAAAGGGAGGCTGGATAACATACTCTATGCTACACCTGAGGAAGATGGGTCAATATTGGGGCAGCTTGGAATGTTCCTACTCATGACCACAGAATGTGAGCTCAGTTCTAGAGGGATGTAGAGGTCACATAAGCTCCTAAGCTGAATATGGGCCCCAGACCAAATCAAAGTGATGGTGTTTACAGTCAATGTTTATACCACTTTCCCATATTAGAGAGCTACTCTCTTCCCTGATCCAGCTTTCTGTTCCTTTTCTAACCATGACATCATCTCCCCGGACAATAACTTGCATACACCTGCATATCAGATTTCAGGCTCAGGGGAAAAAAGAAGAAGAAGAAAAAAAAAAAAACTAGTATAGCCACAGGCCCTTTGGAATATAATTAAAATATTCCTACTAGCTATCTACAAATGGAGGACCCCTCAACTCTTCATCTGCACTATTCCAGCCTTTAGGTTCATAATTTATTCCAGCCTTTAGGTTCAACAATTTGTTTGGCTTTGTATGTTAACCCTCTTTTTAGCCATCAGGTTCCAGATGGTAGCATGATGCCAACCAGACTTCCCTGGACAGACAACCCGACCAATGTGTCCTAGAGCTCTGCTTCCCCAGAATCCCACCCAACTAGGGAAAGAGAGAAGCAGGCTGGGAGTATGGATCAACCTGTCAACACTCATGTTCAGTGGGGAAGCAATCACAGAAGCCAGACCTTCCATCTTCTGCATTCCACAATAACCTTGGGTCCATACTCCCAGAGGGTTCAAGAATAGGAAACCTGTCAGGGGAGTGGAGGGGATATGGAGATCTAGTGATGCTTATTGTGTGGAGCTGTACCCCTCTTATCCTATGGTTTTGTCAAAGTTTACTTTTTACAAATAAAAAAATGTAACGCATGTAGCTAAATATGCATGCATAAATGTCTATGTCTTCCTGATTGAATTATAAAAATTCTGCATTTACTTTGAGCATAGCCCATACATTCCACTTTGAAACTTACTTTTTCACTCTCTTAATTGTGTTTTTGGATTACCTTGTTTCTATTTTTAATTTAATTCAACTTATCTTTTTCTTAGTTGCACTATGTTCATTCTGTAAAAAAAAAAAAAATTGTTTTAAATCTAAATACATCTTCCAGAACTTTATTACTGTGTTTTCACTTAAGGTACTCTATCTAGAATTGATTTTTTTTTCTACGTAACATTAGATAAGGAGTAGTATTTCATTTCCCTCTGACCCAAGCCTATTTATTGAAGTGGTCATCCCTTCCTCCGCTCTTATGTGATATCAACTTTGTTAGACAATTAAATGATCATAAACATTTGAAATGTCCTAGGATTTTATTTTCTTCCATGAAGTTTTCTACCATTGCAATCATTTCAGACTGAATTTTGTATTTTATAAGTTGTGATATCCAGCAATGTAAACCTCTCCCACCTTGATCTTTAGACTTTTTTGACTTCTTATGACTTTCAGTATTTACAAGTATAATTTTAGAAGAGTCTGCTTGTTCTATTGCAAAAGACAAGAAGATCAAACAGAATCTATAGGGTTTGGATTGTAATGGTTATGCAAATTTCTGTTTTCGTGAATTTTCCTTCATGAAATGGGCAAGGGAAATTTTATCTCCCCATTTGGGAAGGGAGGCATAGATTTTATTTCTCCCAGATTTCTGAGAACTATTCAGCAATGGTTACCAGAAATTCACAGTCATCTCTTTTAAAATATATATCCACACAGGTAAAATGTTAGTTTTGCAGTTTTGAGAAGATGTTTAGTAAGCTGCTTAAATTCTTAGTTTTTCCACAAAAAACCAAAATGCTTGTATTCCAAGAAGCAGGACATTTGCTATTGCTTCAACTATGAGAGGAAGCCAATAATTCAGGTCACATTAAGTCAAGTCTGATGCTTGGGCAAGAAAAGAAAGAAAGAAAGAAAGAAAGAAAGAAAGAAAGAAAGAAAGAAAGAAAAAAAGAAAAAGAAAGGAAGAAAGAAAAAAAGAAAAAGAAAGGAAGAAGGAAGAAAGAAAAGATCTAAGCAGTATATTTTTTCTACTTTTATCCTTCTCAAATAATTTAAATAGAATCATCCTACTTAAAATTATTAAAATAGGGGACTAGGCAGTGGTGCATTGGGGTAAGTACATATGGGAAGAAGCACAAGAATTGGCGTAAGAATCCCAGTTCAAGCCCCAGGCCATCCACCTGCAGTGGGGGTGGCTTTATAAGCAGAGAAGCAGGTCTGCAGATGTTTATTTTTCTCCCCCTCTGTGTCTTCTCCTCCTTTCTTTATTTCTCTCCATCCTATCCAATAGTAATAATAACAACAATAACAAAAACAACAACAAAATGAAAAAAAAGGCCTCCAGGAACAGTGGATCCATAGAGCAGGAAAGCCCTAGTAATAACCCTAGAGGTTAAATAAATAAATAAATTTGTTAAAATAACACTTATAGTATTGATTATTATATGACTGAATCATGCCATGTAAAATTATCGAACTGTTAGGAAAATTGGCTGTGATTCTGGAAGTCTGAGTATTCTGTAGGCCTCAGTTTCTCATCTGTCAAACAACCATAATGAAATGATTTTTGAAATCTCTTCAAGTAACAACCATCTTGCTGCCACCTACATTACATCCCATTAAAGTGCAAAACACAACAGCACCATAAATATACCAAAGACATATTTTATCACTTAATTTCCAGTTTTTCATTATTTCAAGAACCTTTCAATGCTCATATATGAAATGAATGTTTTGCACATAAAAATCATAAGGGAATCAAGTAGAGATTTTTTTTTTTAACACAATGAAAAATTGTATGCCTTGTAAAGTCATAAAATGTGGTAGATTACAAACTTCCAGTTATAAGATGAGAAAAATCTTGGGTATTGGATGTATAGCATGGTAACAATAATTACTAATACTGTAAGTATACTTGAAACTTGCTAAGGTGATATATCTAAAAAATTCTTATCTCACACAGAGATGGTAACTCTGCAAGATGAATGGATGTGTTAACTTCACTTATGTAATCATACTTTTATTATTTATTTTTAATTTTTATTGCAGGGTTAATGGTTTACAGTATAGTCTTTTTCTCTCACCACTCCTATTACCAAAGGTCTGTATCCCCATCTTCACCCCCATAGATAACTACTGTAGTTCTCCCACAGTTTAAGATATAGATTGACATTTTTTTACAATCATATGTTCAATTCTCTATATTCCACATATGAGTGAAACCATTCTACAGAAACCATCCTTTACCTCCTTACTTGCTTCATTAAGCATAATCTTGTCCAATTCCATCCACTGTATCCCAAATGATACAATATCATCTTTTTTGTTACTGAGGAATATTACATTGAGAATATGTCCCATAACTTTCTTTTTATCTAATCAGATATACTTAATAAGATTCAATGCATATTCCAAAATTATGTCTAATTCTAGCTTTCTCTAGGGACCCAGGAATAAGTATTCTAGCTTTTTATGTTTTGTTTTGTTGTTGTTTTTGTTTTTGCCTCAGATCTGCTGAATTATTACTTGTGACTATGGCAGGAGGCTACTTTCCCAGCTAAATTAAACCCCCATTATTCAGATTTCTAAGTACAGGATCACCAATGCAACTGAAGTGAAAATGTTAACTTAGTTAAAGCACTGCTGTTGGCATAGGAAGATGGGATAAAGCCAACCAGTCATTCTCAAAAGTAGTAGAAATCTGGACATGAACTCTTTCAGAGGAAAGAATCACTTCTACTCATTGTTGTATCCTCCTTACTGAGTAGAGTGCAAGACACTTAGTAAGACCCAGTAAACATATACTTAAATAAGTGTGTGAGCAAGTCCTTCTCTCCTGTTCAGCACAAAGCACGTTGCTTTTTCCTGCCACAAAAGAGAATAATAGCAGGATGATTGAAATCTGTTGTTTTCAAGCAAGGCTACTATGATTTATGTCAAAGATCATGCTAAAATTGGCTGATTACACTGTTTCTTCCTTTATAAACAACATCAGTTTGACTATATTCACAGTGTTTATTTTATTGGCATATAGAAATCCTTCACTATGGTTTCATTATAAGTTTTTAAGTTTAAAGACAGAATAAAAAACTTAGTTATTTAAAAATAGCAGAAGCATTATTATAATATTTGCTCTATAATTGCCAGGAAATATGCATTGTCATCTTCAAAAATTTTTCCTAAATCTTCTTCCCCACCTACTCTTTTTCTTTAAAGAACTGATCTTAAGAGAATAGGCTTCCTCCAAAAGGCCAACAAACATATGAAAAAAAAAAAGTTCCAAGTCATTCATTGTCAGAGAAATGTAAATAAAGACAACAATAAGATATCACTTCACTCCTATGAGAACATTGTACATCAGAAAAGGAAGCAACAACAAATTCTGGAGAGGCTGTGGGAACAAAGGAACCCTCCTACCCTGCTAGTGGGAATGTAAATTGATCCAACCCCTGTGGAGAGCAGTTTGGAGCATTCTCAAAAGGCTAGAAATGGACCTACCCTATGACCCTACAATTCCTCTCCTAGGGCTATATCCTAAGGAACCCAACACACCCATCCAAAAAAATCTGTGTACACATATGTTTCTACCAGCACAATTTATAATAGCCAAACTCTGGAAGCAACCCAGGTGTCCAACAACAGATGAGTGGCTGAGCAAGATGTGGTATATATACATAATTGAATAATACCCAGCTATTAAAAAATAGTGAATTCACCTTCTTCATCCCATCCTGGATGAAGCTTGAAACTTGAAGGAAGCATGTTAAGTGAGATAAGTCAGAAAGAGAAGGATGAATATGGGATAATCTCACTCACAGACAGAAGTTGAAAAATAAAATCAGAAGGGAAAACACTAAGCAAAACTTGGACTCAGTTAGTGTATTGCACCTCAGTAAAGGACTCTAGGGCTGGGGGGGATGTTTGGGTCCCAGAAAATGATGGCAGAGGAGGACATAGTGGGGGTTGATTTGTTATATGGAAAACTGGAAAATGTTATGCATGTACAAATTATTGTATTTTATTATTAACTCTAAACTATTAATCCTCCAATAAAGAAATAAAAAGAGAGAGAGAAAAAATAGACTTCCAAATAGGACAGATGACACACCACCGAAATTTAATTAATTTCTGAAAAAGGGTTAGAAGCTCCACCCCTTTTATATATACAAAGCTTCAGTCTTTTTGAACTTCAGATAAATTCAATAATTGGTAATTATATGTCTTCTATGTGCCCAGAACTGTATTAGACTAATCTATGGCAGCTACTAGAGTGATTATAAAAGTCTGTGATGCTGCCAGTTCTTAAGTAGCTTCAAAGTCTTATCTGTAATTAGTCTCTTAAGGACTGGCACTAAATGTTCTCATAAACTCATGCCCTTAAATATGCTCTAACACTCCATCTCTGATCAGTTTGTTCTCCTTGGTTCTACAACAGAAAACATGTACATTGAAAATACACATCCACATTTTACACTGTAATCTCTACAATGGAATAAGGAAGAACTTATATTTGCAATGCATGTGCATAGCATTAAAGGAAGTTAACAAAGTATAATCCAGACTCATGAATCAACAAACAACAGCAGAATCTGAGAAGACCAAGACAGTCTGTCAAGCTGCAATAGACAATAGACAGTCTGTCAAGCTGTTTTTCTGTAACCTATTTGAAAATCAAATATCTACAGAAAGTTAAGGCTTTTGCTTAAGCCACAGAACAAATAAATCACAAGGCATGCCTGGAATTCATTTCTCTAATTTTTCCTGCTGTGGCTTGGTATTGTGGAGCTAGCCAAATGGGAATTAACTTCACCAAATAGTCTGTAATACTTTTGTATAGAGAGGTGAATTAAGGATACAATTTGAATTTGAGTATAGATTTTCTCTATAAACTTTGTAAGTCCTTTTAAATTGTATAAATACCAACATCTGCTTGCCTGGACACAAAGTAGGATCAGCTGTAGAAGGGTTACTACCTGGTAAGCTTCTGCAAGCACTTTCTGAAAGTCAGGGACCTATGTATTTGTGGACACATAGGCTAATGTGTATTATAATAGGTAAGGTGGTGGTTGGGCAAAAATAGAATAGTGAGTATTTTGGATCTTGAAAGAGGAGATAATATAAAAATCAAGAAATTTAAACTTAAGAAAACAAGGTATAAGAAGAAATAGCTTCTTCAACCAAAAGCAAACACCATAGTGATCTGTAGGCCATTATATGGTTAAAGATAAAGAAGAAAGTGTCATATTGACAGTGATTAGGGATGGTTGAGAGAAAGGAGTGGAGAAATTACAACCAAAAATGCAGAAAAGAAGTAGTAACTCAAGTTTAAGGGACAGGTATAGGTTGAGGTCCAGTCATTAGATTTGCATAAATCCTCTATTATCAAGATTGAGAATGGTGGGGCCAGATTTAGCATACCTGGTAGAGATCACATATTATCATGAGCAAGAACTAGGTTTCAAGACCTTGGTCCTCCACCTGCAAGGGAGAAGATTCACAAGCAGTGAAAGAGTGTTGTAGATATCTCATTTTCTCCCTCATTCTGTGTTTCCCCTCCTCTCTCACTTTTCTCTGTCCCATCGAATAAAAAATGGCCGCTAGTGACAGTAAATTCATAGTGCTGGCACTGAGCTCCAGCAATAACTCTGGAGACAATAAATAAATAAATAAATAAATAAATAAATAAAGTAGCTTGAAAGAAGTTGAGTATCTAGTCAGTGAGCATGCATCTCTGGACAAATACAGGCAACTGGGTATGTACACAAATGCTGAGTGTGTGCCTTGCTCTTTTCCCAGATTCTAATCAAAAGACTTATGGCTAATCAACCCATACTCCCAGCCTGTCTCTCTTTTTCAGCAGGGAAGCAATTACAGAAGCCAGACCTTCCACCTTCTGTATTCCACAGTGACCATGGGTCCATACTTCCAGAGGGCTAAAGAATATTCCAAAAGCTATCAAGAGAGGGGATGAGATATAGAATTCTGGTAGTGGGAATTGTGTGGAGTTGTACCCCTCTTATCCTATGGCTTTGTCAGTGTTTCCTTTAAATACATACATACATACATACATACATACAAAGGCAAAGACAAAAACAAAAAGTCTTATGGCTATTTTTTCCCTTTCCCAACCAGCCATGTTTTCAATAGATATAAAAGTATACCTTTCCAGAAAGACAGGCTGGGAGTATGGATCGACCTGTCAATGCCCATATTCAGTGGGGAAGCAATTACAGAAGCCAGGCCTTCAACTTTCTGCATCAGTGACCTTGGGTCCATACCCCCAGAGAATTAAAGAATAGGAAAGCTATCAAGGGAGGGGATGGGATACGGAGTTCTGGTGGTGGGAATTGTGTGAAGTTGCACCCCTCTTATCCTATGGTTTAGTCAATGTTTCCTTTTTATAAATAAAAAATTAGATAAAAAGTATATTTTTCCTATTAATGAGTATGCAGCATCAACCATACTTAAACAAGTGGGTTAGGCCCAAAGAAAGCTTCTTCCAGAGACATAGTCATGCAGAAGAGTTAAAGTAGTTCAGTACAGGCAAGACAGATCTTGTCTTATTTTAGATGATTCAATGGGAACATGATTGTTTGGGAATTTCTGTGTCTATGTAATTTCTTCTGGGCTTGGAACCACAATATTTCCTTTATGTATTTATATGCAGGTGTTGAAAGCACATTTAAGACTTCTTCATCAGAGGCACCCATTTACTATTGTAGGCAATCAAAAAAAAAATCTCATTATACACCATTTATGTCAATCTTCTAATTTAGAACAGTTTTTCTTCTTTCAAAAAACCTTAGAAACACTGCAAATAATCTAAGGGGTATAATTTAGTCATAGTTTAATAATAATAACTGCTTTTTTAGCCCGTGCTTTTTTGGAATGTATCTGTCTCTGTTCAGCTGCTATAAGAAAGAAGCATAGAATCTGTAGTTTATTAATAACACACACACACACACACACACACACACATACACACACACACATACACACACACAGATATATGTAAATGACTGGGGAAATAGCCAGATTTACATGATTGAGACACCCAGTTCTAACCTCAGTGCTATATGTGCCAAAGTGATCTGGCTTGATCTCTCTCTTATGAAGCTCTAACTATAAATAAATGGTTCATTAGAAAAGTAAACATATTTCTTCTAATAGTAATAGCAGCTAGCATCTGAGATCAGGGTGACATCACAATCAGTATCTGTTGAAGGCTCTCTTCTGGGTTGCAAATGGTCACTTTCCCTTTATGCTCTCACCTGATAGAGAACAGAAAAAGGAAATAATCATTTTCATGAATCTTTAAGAAGTGCTAATCCCATTCATGTGATCTCTAGCCTAAAATCTTCTCCAAACATAATCAACTCTTAAAGGGCTCTGTTTTAACACATGAATAGTAGGGGGTGCTTTTGCACCAGACAAGAAAGCATATTTAATTCATAATAGTACCATTTTATAAAGCAGGAGAAAAGACCACTTTCTAGTGAAAAGATGTGTACCAAGTAGATAAATGGATATTTCAAGTTCCCTTTTTCTTTTTAGCCAGATTCATGTAGTAACTTCTTATATAATGTACAAAGTCTTCAGATATTATAATCAGTACTACTTAACTCTGTCTTTTTAAATAACCTTTTACAGGTCATATATGTAGAAGCAGATAACTGTACATATATAACTCTTACAATGTCTGAGAAGAAAATTAATCCATATATGCACTTGTTTTACCATAGTTTAACTGTAATTTTAGAGTTCATTTATGAAACTCATGCTATCCCATTTACCTCAAACACTTGACAATCACATATACTTTCTTAAATTTTTGCCATAATTAATTGATGATAAAGTGTCATTTCAAAAAATGAAACTTTCATAGTGAGATCTTCTCTCTAATGCACCATGTCTAAGAGACAGTGTGTTATTCTAAAGTAACAAATCAAATGGTTACCATTAGATATCTCAGGTTTACAAAACTTCATTCACAGCCTGAGCTTTCTGAGACTCCATCAGAAGCAAATCTCAGAAAATATATTGCCTGTCAATCAAAGACACTGATGCACATCCTTTTAGAGGTTTCTGTGGTAACCATGATTGAGACTAATCAGTACCAAGTGACAATGATTTGAAATCATTACTTATTGCTCTGACTGCTACTGTGTAACAGTTCAAGAACCTTTCTTGGGAAATCCAACTTACTTCCCATGCAACAGAAAGATTTCCTAAGTACAGGAACCATTAGTGTATTAAAATAAAATTTATTAGGATTTAATTGAGACAATAGGATTCCTAGGGGGCTGTTTCTGAAGAGGACTATAATGAGAGAGAGAGAGAGAGATTAAGGTCAAGTATTTTGGGGGTTTTATAGTATTCTTAGCCCCTACCTTCATCATCCATGATTGACTTAATTCATATTTTCACAGACTGGCTCAGCCCTTGTGGTTCATACAGATGAAGGTGAACATTCACTGCATCAGCACATAGGACATCGGTATTGGGCCAAGTAGATCCCTTTAATGAGTTATTGTGTGTGCTCTTCACTTTATTGGTTTCTATTCATGGCTTCAAATATAGTGGTCCCTGTCACATGATTGCTGCCATTTTGGCTTTTGTCTCCTGTTTACCTACATTAACATTACCAGTTTGTTTATTTAAGTAGATGCTTGAAAAGTGCAAATGATGTGTTAATCACAAAATTTCTGGAGGCATGGCTGTGAATTAGCAGGAATGGAATTTGCTCTCCCTCTGAAACAACAAATAAATACAAAAGACCCTATTAAACCCATAATCTATAGCTGAAAGATCTACTGCCTCAGGTGGGTGTTCACACACAGTTGGAGCAAAAAAGGGGCGAGGGTTGAAAAATCAACACAGTCAAACCAGAGATCTGGGAAGCACAGTGCCAACCTGTGCCATTTTGGCTATCTCAATTTTATGCGCAGCAAGCAGTGAGTGTAGTTCCTAGCACAGGTAGAAAAGAGAAGTGAACTTTTAAAACCTGTCAGTCTTTGACTCAGGGTTTTTTTTATCCTTCTGAATTTAAGGCAAGGACACAACTGAAAACAGAGAGCATTTGCCACCACAAGATAGCCCAAACCAACCTCCACCTCACCCTCACCTGTCTGGGATCATACAAACAAGAGAAGCCTAGAAACTACAATAGCACCACCTGCTGGCCAGTAATAACCAGAATAATATTCCTACTTCTCTGCATGAGCAGAGAAGTAGGAATAAGCAATTAAGCATGGAACATCAATCAGAAACAAAACAGAGGAACTCCAAGGAATTACAAGTTTAGAGAGACTATCAGAGACAAATTACAGAAAGCTCATTATGAAGACTCTCCAAGAATCTAAACAAGACTTGAAACAGCATTTTACTATGGAAGACACACAAAAGAGGACCCCAGAATTGAGTTTTCTGAGAAACTACAAAGCTTGAGAGAAGAACTTCAATCAGAATTCATTAAGCAGTTAGGAAGCATGAAAGAAAAACTTCAAACAGAACTCAGGGAGTAAAAGACACTCTGAGTACAATTCAAACTCAGGTAGAAGGCTTAGGAACTAGACTCACACATGCAGAAGTAAGAATTTCCAGTCTAGAAGATACAGTTACTTCAATATTTCAATTTAAAGATGAGGGAGAGGAAAAGATTAGAAAGAATGAAGTGACACTCTATGAAATTATAGCCTCCATCAAAAGGTCAAATATAATAATGACAGGTATACCTGAGAAGGAGGACAAGGCCAAAGTACCAGAGTCCATTTTCAGAGCAATTTTAGCTGAGAGTTTCCCTCACTTACAAAGTCTTCAGAATATTCTCAGTCAAGAGATAGACTGTTCACCTAGATTTATAAAAACAAAAAGACCAACACCAAAGCATATTATTATAAAACTATCAAAATTCAACAACAAGGAAAAAAGGTTTGTGGGCCACTAGGGAAAGGAGAGAAGTTATATATAAGGGCAGAGCTATCAGGTTTTCATCAGATTTTCCTTCACAAACCCTAGAGGTAAGGAGAGAGTAGAATGACATATTCAAAGTTCTAAAGGAGAGGGAATTCCAGCCATGAATCTGTGTCCTGAAAAATTATCCTTCAGATATGAGGGAGAAGTAAAGGTTTTCTCAAATATTCAAAAACTAAAGGAATTTACCACAGTCAACCTCATCTTACAAGAACTACTGAACAGAGTCCCACAAGAAAAGAGGAAGCACAGGAATACATGTTCTAAGAGAGGTAAACAGCAGTGACTAGAACTAAGAACAGAATATTAATAAGAAAGAACAGCAAAGCAAAATGGGGGAGGGAATTTAAGAACAAAGCAGTTCTATCAAATGTTTGTTAATTAAGATCAATTAAAAAAATAAATCAGATTGGATAGAGAATCCAGAACTTAATCTGTACATATATAGTCATGTCATATATGACAAAAGGGTTAAATCTGCCCAATGGGGAATAGAAGGTCTCTTTAACAAGTAGTGTTGGCAGAACTGGACAGTCACATGTAGAAAAATGAAACTAGACTACCAACTAAAACCAAACACCAAAATTAACTCAAAATGGATCAGAGATCTGGATATCAGACCTGAAAGTAGAAAATACATAGAAGAACACATCAGTGACGCATTTAATGGCATTAACACTAAAGACATATTTGAACACTTTACCCCATGGGCAATGGAAACAAAAACAAGATTAAACAAATAGGACTATATCAAATTAAAAAAAAACTTCTATACATCAAAAGAAAACTCCATAGAGTTAAATAGGAAACCTGGCGACTGGGAGAACATGTTTGAACAACATACTACAGACAAGCACTTGATATCAAACATCTATAAAGAACTCATATAACTCAACAAAAAGAAAAAGAACAACCCAATAAAAAGTTGGCAGAAGATATGAATAGACAGTTCTTTAAAGAAGAAATACACATGGCCCACAGACATATGTGGAAATGCTCCAATTCACTTATCACTAGAGAAATACAAATCAAAACTACATTGAGATACCACCTCACATCTGTGAGAATGGTCTTCATCAGCAGAGCAGGAGAAAATAAATGTAGGAAAGGATGTGGAGAAAAAAGAACTCTAATACACTGCTAGTGGGAATGCAATTTGGTACAACCACTATGGAGAACAGTATGGAGAATCCTTAAACAAGTATAGAGGGAAATATCTTATGATCCCTCAATTCCATTCCTAGGCATTTATCCAAAAAAGCTAGCACTAACTCAAAGGGTATATGTATCCCCATGTTCATAGCTGCCCTATTCATAATAGTCAAAATTTGGAATCAACTAAAATGCCCTTTGACAGATGAATGGCTAAAAAAGTTATGGGACATATACTCAATGGAATAATACTCAGCGATAAAAAAACGATGATTTTTTACATCCTTTTGAATAAAACTAGAGAACATTATGCTTACTGAAGTAAGCAAGGAAGTAAAGGAAAATGACAGGACGGTTCCACTCATATGTGGAATTTAGAGAACTGAACACACATGCTTAAAACAAACAAACTAAATACAACCCATATTGAGTTGTAGAAAACTATAGTTACCTAGGGGGTTGGGGTGGGGTGAGCACAGACTTTCAATGGCAAGAAAGATGTGGAATTATAATCCTATTGATTTATATTCTCACAAATCACTATTAATGTGACATGTCAGAGGGGGAATAGATTTAATACTTCAAGTTCTCTAACTGCATAGACCATGATCCTAATTACAAATATTTGCATTAGCCTAAGTATTTAATATCTCAAATTTGTAAGATGATCAAATTCTGACACTGGGCTTAAACTGTTTAAGTAGCTCTAGAAATATACCTGCATATATAGATTTTTAAACATCTAAGTCAAATTCAGTTTTAGACCACACAAATCAAGACCATTAGGCCCTGTCAATATCTAAAATACAAAAATGTTCAGATACCACTAAAGGGCATAAAGCACAATGAGGTCAAGTATATTGCTATAGATGCTAACCATTGGATCAGCAGAAAAAACAAACCCTCCACTAACCTGGTTTTATCAATAATTAATTATTGTTATTCCAAGCTCTTACTAAGATGATGAGAAACCCCTTGAATTCTCTTTAAGATCTTCACTTCTCCTAGTCCTGAAACTTATAGGACCATGCCAATACTTTTTTATATTTATTCTCTTTGATTTCTTAACACCATACCACCTATGATGACATCAACCAAATCGCTACTAGTGCTGCCATTCCACATTATGCTGCTACTGAACTCTTACTGTAGACTGTAATCAGAGATATGGAGCCTGAGATGTCAACCTTGCGACTGTTCAAACCTGACAAGATCTTTGTTAACACCTGGATGTTGTTAACAACATCCACATTAGATGGCACATCATCTAACAAAGTTATAGATATTAGATTTGGGGTAGAGTTTAGTGTACAGGGTACAGGTGTATTGTATCCATAAGCAAGGGGATAACTATATAACTATATAGATATATATCCTGGGTTGGGTGGATAGAACTAAATAGTTAATGTTATCCACAGAATATTTTCAAGAATGGTAGCTACTCTTTACCCTAATCCAACTTTCTAGCCCTTTTCTCTACTCTGACACCATTTTCTCAGATATTGTTTTAATCCAACTTGATGTTAGCTATCAAACTCAGGCAGGGACCATAGATGTGGACCCCTGGAAACATGTTTAAAATGGACTTCCTAGCTTCCTTCCATCCTAGGATTCCTGATCTCATCTGCTCTGTTCCTACTTTTTAGTTCCTGTTCATTAACAATTTTGTCTCACTTTATGTCCTGCCATTTTCCAGATACCAAGTTGAGGACACTACCATGATTCCATTCTGACTTCTCTGGGAAGACAACCTCACCTATGTGTTCTGGAAGCTTGCCTCTCCAGAGCTCTACTCTACTAAGGAAGTACGGAAACAAGCTGGAAGTATGGATTGTCCTGCAATACCCAATTCCAGTGGAGAAGCAATTATAGAAGTCAGAAATCCTACCTTCTGCACCCCCCAAAATAATTTTGATCCGTAATTCCAGTGGTGGAGAAGTGATAGGAGGAAGAGGATAAGAGAGCTCTGAGCTCTGTCTCTATCAGGTCCTAGAGAGAGGACGAAAAGAAGAGAGATATTTTGATGAAGTAATAGGATCATGTGTGGCTTGGAATGAAAGAGAGGACTGGACCTGGAAGAAAAGGGGGACAAATGTAGACAGATAGCTGTACAGGTGGTGGTTAACCCATGTCTGCAACCTTGGGAGAACCACTGTGGTTTCCTATGGAGGGATCAGAGATTCAGAACTCTGGTGTTGGGAACAGTGTGGAACTGTACCCTGTTAACATGTAATTTTGTAAATTAATATTAAATCACTAATAAAAGTTTTCTGATCATTTGGGACATATAAGGGTCCACATAGTTGAATTAGACACATAGCTGAATCCTTGTTGGGATAGTAATTCTCAGTGTAAGTGTGGCGTCAAGCAAGTTAAAGGAAGGGGAGACAGATCACCAGGACTTTCAGATCAAGCAAGGCTCTGTCTCCGCTCTGTCCCTACAAGATTCTGATACACTTTTGCTCACATCTCACCTCCAAGCTGAGCCAGGTCTAAATGACTGGTGTTTCTGTATTTCTACTGCTTTTTATAGCATCCCTGCTCAAACCTGAACTTACTGAATAGACTGGACTGTGACTGATCTTCTCAGGAGCCTGTAAATGAACTTGTGAATCATTTGGAAGAGCTGATATCTCTCAAGTATTAAAAGTACTTATTGCTCTGAGATTAAGAAAAAAAAAAGAAGAAAAGAGGCAGAGTTTATACACCGGCTTTTCTTCTTCTATTTGTATTCAGAGTCTTCCCCAAATGACCCTCTTTCCATTATATATTTTTGGCTATGCTTTCTGTCCAAGTTCTTCTAGCTCTTCCTTTCTTTACATTATTCATAACTTTTACTTTTCACTTAGTAATTTATTTAAAATTTTATTCATGCATTTATACCTACTTAACCCAAGTGCTTCTCTTGAAATATTACTGCTTTGGAGTGACCAGAAAAGGAAGAAAACAATTTATCGGTCTTAGTAAAGAAATATTTCCTAAATTATTATGTTTTCATTTTCACTGACTGCAGTTGATTTTGTAATTAGACAGTGGTTATTCCCTGTTGGTATATTAGTACCATATAGGAGTTTTAGAAAAATACTGATGTTGGAGAAGTGATAGGAGGGAGAGCATAAGAGGACTTTGAACTCCAACTCCATCAGGACCCAGAGAGAGAAGAGGAAAAAGAGAGAGAGATTTGGATATAGTAATAAGGTTTTATGAAGCTTGGAAAGAAAGAGAAGACAGGGGGATGGGTGGTGGCTCACTTGGTTGAGTGCCTATGTAGCAATCCACAAGGACCCAGGTTTGAGGCCCCAGTCCCCACATGCAGGGGGAAAGCTTCACGAGTGGTGAAGCAGGGCTGCAGGTGTCTCTCTGTCTCTCTCCCTTTCTATCTCCCCCTTCCCTCTTGATTTCTGACTGTCTCTACCCAATAAATAAAAATAAAGGTTAAAAAATGGTAAAATAAAAAAAAGAAGAGAGAGAGATGACAGAACCTTTGAAAAAGGGAGGGGCAATTACATGTAAATATAGACAGATAGTTGTAGAAATAATAGTTAACCCATATCTGTAACCTTAGGAAAACTGTTGTAGCTTACAATAGAGGGATTAGGGATTCAGAACTCTGGTGATGGGAATGGTGTGGAATTATACCCCTGTTGACATGTAATTTTGTAAATCATTATTAAATTACTAATAAAATTTTTAAAAGGAAAAGAAAATACTGATATCTAGACTTATATCCAGGGATTCTACTTTTCTTTTTTTATTAGTCTTGGACACTGAGTGTTTTAAAAGCTCCTTGGATAACTCTAAGGTACAGCAAAGGAGAAAAGCCACCACCCTGTGCAATGCTTTGAAACAAGGCTGTCTTTGGATAGTGTAGAATCCTTCCGCTTTCTCTTTTGACAGTTATTTTATGTATCATAAAAATCAGACCCAAGTCCTTATCAACCCCCTGCACTGAACCACAAATTTTATAATCCTGAGAAAATCCTTCCATCCACTTGAGTCTTGATTTTCTCACTATGAAAGCTATGATACCCACCAGCACATCAGACCAAGCTTTAGGGTTGGTCTTCTGTGTCTGAAAATATACTCACACCCCTGGTCTGCATTGTCATGCATAGTGTTAGTAAACAAATAAGAATTCCTTTATATTTACTTGCTGGACCTGTCGACTTTTTGGTCTTCCTCAATTAAATACAGTTCCATATTAGCCTTTAATAACCACCCATCTTTTTTCTTCTTCTATATTTTTGCTTTAATTTTTAGCACTCCAACCCCATTTCCTTGATTTCTCTGCCCTCTGAAGTCTGACTTAGCCCTCAAAGACAGCTTATGCTTTTTGCCTTCATCAACAAGTATATTTTTCTTTTACTGGATTTCCATAAGACTTAGTACCTCTCAAGTGAAACTTTGGATGTGTTAGAAGAGATGACCTGGTCTTTGGAGACTATATCAATGAGACTAAAATCCAAGGATGTGCTCCCCAAGATCTGAAAAAGGTCTCAGAGCCAAGCATAAGCTTCTAGTTTGATCTTAGGCTAAGACAAATATTAACTTCAGACTAGCAAAATTGCTCATTTGGGTAGTGTGCTGCCTTGTCATGCACACAACCCAGGCTCAAGCCTGGCCCCCACTATATTGAAAGAAGCTTCAGAGCTGTGATATCTCTCTCTTTCTCTCTTTCTCTTTGTCTCTAAAATAAGCAAATGAACAAACAAATAAGTAAAATGTTAACATCACTAACATCTTTATTTTTTTCTCATTTTTTTTAATTGGGGAATTAATGTTTTACATTCAACAGTAAGTATAATAGTTTGTACATGCATAACATTCCCCAGTTTCCCATATAACAATACAACCCCCACTAGGTCCTCTGAATCCTTCCTGGACTTGTATTCTCTCCACCCACCCACCCCAGAGTCTTTTACTTTGGTGCAATACGGCAATTCCATTTCAGGTTCTACTTCTGTTTTCTTTTCTGATTTTGTTTTTCAACTTCTGCCTGAGAGTGAGATCATCCCATATTCATCCTTCTGTTTCTGACTTATTTCACTCAACATGATTTTTTCAATGTCCATCCAAGATCGGCTGAAAACGTTGAA
Organism: Erinaceus europaeus; assembly: GCF_950295315.1. Classification (NCBI taxonomy): domain Eukaryota; kingdom Metazoa; phylum Chordata; class Mammalia; order Eulipotyphla; family Erinaceidae; genus Erinaceus; species Erinaceus europaeus. Next base: position 47,357,845 of record NC_080165.1, read on the forward strand.
GTCACCATTTTTTACAGCTGAGTAGTATTCCATTGTGTATATAGACCACAACTTGCTCAGCCACTCATCTGTTGTTAACATCTTTCTTTCTATACACTTGAAGTCACTTTGAACCCAGGACTGCAGTGTTTGAACTTTGTATCTGGGTCAGGCACATGCAGGCTGTATTTCTTAAAGTTTGGAGAATCACAATGGCTTGTATAAATGGAGTTAGTAGCACAGGTCACAGAACTTCCACAAATTGCAGCATCTGTCTCTTCTCCCAACTATGACCTCCATCTCAGAGCTTATCTGCAGACCAGAGGATGTTAATTTTATTCTTTTTGATGTTAACCATCTCACCCTCCTCCAGAAGCACATGTTCTGGCAATCTCTCACAGCTTGTAGGCAACTCCAGGCTGCTCATAACAAATATCCCCTATTCATCAAATTAGCATTCTATTTATACACTTCACTTCAAGGAAGTCAGTAGCTTACAGTTTAACCTGCAAATTTCTAGAGAATCAAAAGGCTATGACTCAAGACAGAATTTGACTTCTTACGACAGACACGTGGGATGAAAAGTCACTAAAAGGAGATTTTAAATACCTCCCCATATACCCTCCTGCTTGTCTACCAATTTTATGAGAAGTATGAAGAAATCAGTAATGTGGGTGGACATTTCTATTTTCTCAAAAGAAGTCATATTGGGAGTGGGAAACAAAGATGAGTGACAAGATTTTGATGGATGAAATATTTTCAGACTTAGATATTAGTCAAGACAAACAAGCTTTCTTTGTACTTCCTTAATATTATGTCCATATTATTATTGTCATTTTTTTCATGCCCTCACCCTTTTTGTTCTTTATGCAGTCTCCTGCATGCAAACTATACTCTCAGAGGGCTTATTCCCTACCCCCTGCCTAAAATAGCAATGAAAATGCAAATATAAATAAATGTAAATCATATGTATAGGAAGTACAAATGTTAATATAAAAATCTATATGTATATGCATATTATATGTAAATATAAGTCTTAATGTGTTATCTCATAACATTTTCTCTTGTTAATATATAAATTGAATGTCATTCATCCACTGACTCATACATCCATTCATTCAATAAATATGTGCTGAGTAATGACTATGTGCTGAGCACTGTGTTGGATTCTTGGGTTGCCGTGATGAGCACCAGGGACTCTGATATTGCTATCATAGATCTTACAGAGGTTAAGGAAGTCAATGATAAATATACAAAATAATTGCTGATGAGAGTGTGATAACTTGGAGGACGGTCTACTTAGATAGTAGTAAGCTAGATAAAGAATTGATGCTGATTTGGAAAGAGGGGCCTAAACAATAAACTATATTTTTTTCTTACAATTTTGAAAGTTAAATACCTAAGATTAAGAGATTGGTTTCTTCTGAGGTCTCTCTTCTTGCTTAGCAAATGCTAAGCTTCTCACTATGTCTTCACAAAGCCTCTATGCACATGGAGGGAATCTTAGAATTCTCTCCCTGTTTTTTATGTCATGAGTCCTTCTGGATTAGGTCCCTTCCCTTATTCTCTCATTTAACCTTAATGATATCCATTGTCATTGGGACACATTGGGATTTGGGATTTCAATATTAGAACTTTGAGGAGAGAACAACTTAGTGCAAAATAATACCTACATTTTAGATAGAGATAGAGAAGCAGAGAGGCAGAGAGATCATGAAGAAGACCATAGCACAGAAGTTTTCTTCCATGTGGTAGGGGCCAGGCTTGAAGAGTTACACAAATGGCAAAGTAGTGCACTATCCAAGTGAGTTATTTCAGCAGCCTCATAATTGTATCTAAAATGGAAAAAAATGGAAAAAGATTTTTAAAAATTTACTAATAACAGCTAATAATATATCTCACTTGCAACTTTAAAACTGAAGTCAGGAGCTGGTGAGATAGCTCACCTGGGAAGACGCCTGCTTTCATCTCTCTTTGTATCTATATTTCTATCTGAAAGTCTGCCAAAAATGATGAAGCCTGGTGAAGACAAAAAATGATCTAGGCAAGTAGGGTTGGATAGTAGGTTTCTTCAGTTTCACTGATATGGAGGTAGTTATTAATTTCTTTTTTTGATTTCTTCAATGACCCATATGTTCTTCAGAAGCATGTTGTTTAGTCTCTAGAATTTGAATGATTTTTTTTTTTCTTTTTGTGGTTGATTTCTAATTTTGTAATGCTCTGGTCTTAAAGGATGTATTTTATGATTTTAATGTTCACATATGTGTTTAGGCTCTCTTTGTAGCCCAACATATGATCAATCTTTGTAAATGTTCCATGGGTGTTTAAGAAGAATGCGTACAGGGAGTCAGGCAGTGACACAGTGGGTTAAGTGCAGGTCATGCAAAGCACAAGGACTGGCATAAGGATCCCTGTTCGAGCCCCCGGCTCGACACCTGCAGGGTAGTCACTTCACAGGTGGTGAAGTAGGTTTGCAGGTGTCTGTCTTCCTCTCCCCCTCTCTGTCCTCCCCGCCTCTCTCCATTTCTCTCTGTCCTATCTAACAACAATGACATTAATAACAACAACAATAATAACTACAACAATAAAAAAACAAGGGCAACAAAAAGGAAAATTAAAAAAAAAGAATGCATATTCAGTTCTTTGGGGATGAAAAGTTCTGTAGATCCATCTTGTCTGTGGTTTCATATAATACTATTTCCTTATTGATTTTTTTTTGTATAGATGATCTGTCTCTTGCTCCTTTTATTGTGCTACTGCCAATGTATCCATTAAGTTCAGTTAAGTATTTTTTATATGTATTTGGTGCACTTGAGTTTGGAAATATATATTTATAATAGTTATGCCTTCTTGTTGGACTGATCCTTTGACCATTATGTAGTGTCCCTCTCTATCTTTGCTTACTTTATTTACCTGGAAGTATATTTTATCTAAGAACAGAATAGCTGTTCTTGCCCTTTTTCCTGTATTATTGTCTTGGAACATCTTGCTCCAGCCTCTTACATTAAGCTTTTTTTTGTCTTTTCTCTGAATGTGTGTTTCCTGAAGATATATAATTGATGGATTTTGTTCTTCATCTAGCTACTCTGAGTCTTTTAACAAGCTTAGGACATTCACATCCAGGGCAACTATTGTTATATGTGGTTTACTGATGTCCATTCTGGCTTTTGTTTTGAGGTTGTTTTAAATTGTTGATCATTCATCCATTTGCTTCTATCTTTCATTTTGTATGGATGCGTTTCTGTGATGAGCTCCCTACTGATTTTGCTTGTGTATTCTGTAGGTCTCTGTTCTTTGTTTTGTATTGTTGTTGCCATAAGTGTAATAACTAACATATTAGATCTAAAAAAAGTCCTCTTAAGTTGGTCTTGATTGACAAATATTTGATAGTATTGCTCTGTGCATTAATTCCATGCCCTTTCCTATTTTTCTGTTGTGTTCTTAGTTCTATTCTATTATTGTTCTTCCGCCAATAAATAAATAAAAGAAGTTTCTTAAAAAAAAAAAAAGAAGAAGAAGCCCAATGGCCACCCTCCCCTTCGCCACAGTGTTTTTACATTGTTTCCCTGCTCTCTACTTAAACAGATCCTGCTTTTAGTTTCCCTTTCTGTCCTTCTTTCTCAACTTCTGTTGATGAGTGGGGACATCCCCTACTCATCTTTATCTTTCTGACTAGTTAACCCTATCACCAAATAATGTGATGATAACAATAACTATCCATTGTCTTCTTGAACCCTAAGACAACAGAAACCTCACATTTCCACGATAGAGCCTATATTTCCCCCAGTCCTGGAACCTTAGGGTGGGGCCCACTTTTCTGCATGCTGCTCTCAATTCAAATCAAATAATATTGCATCCGTGGATCAAAACAAAAAAGATTGTTCAACAATTTGTTTGGCTTTGTATGTTAACTCTCTTTTCAGCCACCAGGTTCCGGATGCTGACCAGACTTCCATGGACAGATGACCCCATCAATGTGTACTGGAGAGCCACTTCCTCAGAGCCCCACCCTACTAGGGAAAGAGAGAGGCCCACTGGGAGTATGGATTGACCAGTCAACGCCCATGTTCAGCGGGGAAGCAATTACAGAAGCCAGACCTTCCACCCCCTGCAACCCACAATGACCCTGGATCCATACTCCCAGAGAGATAGAGAATGGGAAGGCTATCAGGGGAGGGGGTGGGATGTGGAGATCGGGTTATGGGAATTGTGCAGAATTGTACCCCTCTCATTCTATGGTTTTGTTAATGTCTCCTTTCTTAAATAATAAAAAAAAAAAGAGCACACATTGTAACTCACAAGGACAAGCATCAAGATCCCGGTTCTAGCCCCTAACTCCCCACCTGCAGGGGAATTGTTTTATAAGTGATGAAGCAGGTCTGCAGGTGTCTATCTTTCTCTCTTCTCTGTCTTCCCCTCCTCTCTCTATTTCTTTTTGTCCTATCCAAAAAAAAAAAAAAAGAGTTCAATGAAGAGAATGTACCTGTTTAAGGGAGAGGGTATAGCAGATGCAAAGGTCCTGAGACAAGATAAGACTAATAGTGTTTGAATGACAAAAAAAGAGGTGGAGGTCTTTGTGTCTAGGTTATGGTAAGGCAGTTGATGGTAAAGGGGAAAATAGACACTGAAAAATGCTCTTTGGTTTCTAATCTCTAAGTGTCAGCTTGCTTTCAGAATAACTTCCTTGAATTCACTGAATGCATAGGCTATTCATCAGCACAGGAATTCTCATTTTCAGATGTTCCAAACATCAATATGAATCTCTCTTGACAAAGCCACAAGATTTTTGCTCAGATTGTTTCAAAATCTTTGTCTCATTAAACCAAAATTAAAATTTAATATATAGTAAATACAGTTGCAATCCTTGGGTCATAATATAAACTCTATGTGCAACTGGGTAGAATAATGATGCTAGTTACAAAAAGGATCTTGCCTTTTCAGCTAGTCATCAAGACAACAACATTAGTATCTCTGCAATAAGATATAGCTTATTTTTTCTATTTTGTCTCTCGTAAATTTTTGGTCAAACAACAAAATGCATGTGAGAAACACTAAGACCATTTTTTTTGATTCACCAAAATTACCCTGGACTTTTTTTTTATTTTGTTATATTTAACTTTCTTTCTTTCTTTTTTTTTTTTTAATAAAATGGAAACACTGATCAGACCATAAGAGGGGTATATTTCCACAAAATTCCCACCACCAGAACTCCATATTATATCCCCTGCCTTGATAGCTTTCCTTTTCTTTAACCTTCTGGGAGTATGGACCCAGGGTCATTATGGGTTGCAGAAGGTGGGAGGTCTGGCTTCTTTAATTGTTTCTGCACTGAACATGGGCATTGACAGGTCAATCCATACCCCCAGCCTGTCTCTCTCCCTAGTGGGGCAGACCTCTGGGGAAGCAGGATTCCAGGACACATTGGTGAGGTCATCTGCCCAGGGAAGTCTGGTTGGCATCATGGTAGCATCTGGAACCTGGTGGCTGAAAAAGAGTTAACATATAGAGCCAAACAAATTACTGACTAATCATGAACATAAAGGCCGGAATATTGCAGATGAAGATTTGGGATCTCCGTTTTGGAAATAGATAGTAGGTCTATTTTAGGTATATTCCAAAGGTCCCATGACTTTAATAGTTTTTGCCTGTACCTGACATCTGATATGCAGGTGGACCCAAGTTATTGTCTGGGGAGATGATGTCATGGCTGGAAAAAGGGCTAGAAAGCTGGATCAGGGAAGAAAGTCAAATATGGGAAAATGTATAAATATTGTTGACTTTAAGCCTATTGATTTGATCTGCGGCCCATATTCAGCATAGGAGTCTATGTATGCATCCCTGTAGGTCTGAGTTCACATCCTGTGGTCATGAGCAGGAACATTCCAAGTTGCACCAATTTCAGGACCCATATTCCTGAGGTGGTAGATTGACTATGTTATCCAACCTCCTTTAGGAGGATGGAACAGTTTCTACAATTGTTTATCTACATGGAGGGCAAGGTCCTATGGAACTTCTAAAATAATAAGAGATTATTCATGAATTCTATGAGTGAGCTCTTCTGGGAGGTTTCCTGCTTTATAATACAGCTGACTGAGGTTGGAACCTGGCCTCCGCCACACTGGGAGAATCTTTAGGGTTTTTCTCTCCCTTCCCGTGACCATTTGTTCTCTCTCCTCTCTCTCTCTCTCTCTCTCCCCCTCTCTCTCTCTCTCTGCCTTTCTCTCTCTCTCTCTTTCTGTCTGAAAAAGGGGCCCAGATTGGTAAAATACTGCAACAGTAACAAAAGAAAGAGAAAGAGAGTAGAGTGAGAGAGATTATCATATAATAGGCACAGTCCTTATTAAATGCTCAAGTTCAGTTGCACTGAAAAAATAAATCCCAGTTTAATTCAAAAGATTTTAGGTATTAAAGTAATAAACCCTTCTTAGGTTTCAGTTGGACAAAATTTCAAGTCAGTTTGTTGAAACAAGAGACCAGAACCTTCAAGTTGCATGTAAATACATCTCCTCTAATTTCAAAATGTTCTTGGATTTTCAAAACAAAACTGTTAAGATGCCACTGTTACTTGAATTTGGACTTGGCCTGTTTACTTCTGTGGTTTCCTCTACTTTTTAGGTCAAAAGTCATTATCTACATGGCTAAGTAAGAAAAAAGAATTCTGGAAGTCCAGTTGGGTCAATATGTCCCATTCTGGAAACTTCTCAACAAATCCCAACTTAATTTGGAATAGAACTTTTTCCACTTTCTCAAAATTTAGTGGAAAGAAAAACACAGAAAACAAGCCCAGTCTTGGTCCTTGACTTAGAGAAAAACTGCTCTGTGGCACCATGCTTTCTTTCTGTATTAAAATGTGTCAGACAGATTTCTGGGAGGCATGGCCATGGAATAACAGGAATCAAATAATACCTCCTCCCAAAACATCACATAAGTACAACAAGAGACCCAACTGAAGTCATGATCTACAAAAATTCTTCAGCCTCAGGTGGGTGCTCACATGCATTTGGGGAAAAGAGGGTCACATGTCAAAAAACAGCAAAGTTAAATCAGAGCTGCAGGTGGCATGACACTGAGCTGCACCGTTTTGACAATTTCACTTTAAGTGCAACAAGCATTGAGTGTTGTTTCTAGTGCCAGAAGAAAAGAGAAAGGGGCTTATAACTTCTCAATCTTTGACTTAGGGGGTATTTAGCCTTCTGAATTTAATGCAAGGACACAACATAAAACAGAGCATTTGTAACCACAAGACAACACAAAGCAACCACCCCCTTACCCCATCCCACCTGCCCCAGATCATACAAACAAGAGGAACTTAGAAATTATAACAGCACTACATGCTGGCCATCAATAACCAGCACAAAGTAACAGCAGCTGCATCTCCTCTCCCTAGTTAGACACAAGTCAATCCAGGCAAGTGTGATTAGTGGATTGAATAGTACGGAGACAGGGATCTCATAACACACCATATACAATGATTAAACCAAGAAGAAACACTGGAGAAATAAACCAGGACAAAGGCCCAGATAACCCCCTTCCCAATGGTTTTGAGGACAAGACACAAACACTAATTGAGCTATTAGTCATAGGAGTGATGAAAGAGTTTGAAAATAATATCATCAGAAATGGGGAAATAGCAAATGAGATTCTGAAAGAAAACACTAACTATCTGGAGGTAATTAGAAAGCTGAAAGCTGAAATAGCTGAGCTAAGAGCACAACTAGCTGACAAGCTAATACAGTATCAGAACAGGGTAACAAAATAGCTGAGCTAGAAAACAATAGAGGGGAGAGAGAATATAATAAATGAGTCAGATGACAGAATTAACAAGATTAAGGACAAATTAGAGAAAACTAAGAAAGAAGTAAAAGACCTCAAAAAGAAATTAAGTGACACTGAAAACAACAACAACAGAGACATATGGGATGACTTCAAAAGAAGTAATATATGCATTATTGGCTTACAAGAGGAAGAAAGACAGGGAGGGGAAGAAAGCATTCTATAGGACATAATAGCTAAGAACTTCCTACTGGAGACAGCAAAAAAGACATAAAGGTTCAAGAAGGTCAGAGAGTGCCAAAAAGAATTAACCCAGACTTAAGATGCCAAGACACATCATATTTAGAATGAAAACAAATAAGAATAAAGAAAGGATCTTGAATGCTGCAAGAGAAAAACAGAGTCACCTACAGAGGAAAACCCATAAGATTAACAGCAACACCTCACACAAACACTAACAGCCAGAAGAGAATAGGAAGACCTAAATTGAGTGCTCAATGAGAAAGGCTTTCAATAAAGACTACTGTATCCTACTAGACTGTCATTCAGACTAGATGGAGGCATAAAAACCTTCTCAGACAAGCAACTGTTGAAGAAACCAACTATCACCAAGCCTTCCCTGAAAGAAATTCTGAAAGGTATCTTATAAACAATCATAAATATGCCATATATCAGAACACTTTAATCTTTTAGAATAATGGCATTAAATATCTTCATTCTGTAATATCAATAAATGTCAATGGCCCGAATTCACCTATTAAAAGGCACAGAGTAGGAAAATGAATCAGAAAACACAACACACAATATGTTGTCTTCAAAAATCCCACCTAACTCAACAAGACAAACACAGACTCATAGGGGAAGGATGGAAAACTACCATACAAGCCAATACACCACAAAAAAGGGCAGGAACAACTATTCTCAATCTGACACGATAGACCTTAAAACAAGTAAAATTTTAAAAGATAGGGATGGACATTACTTAATGCTGAGAGGATCAGTCAATCAAGGGACCTTAATGATTATTAACATCTATGCACCCAAGGAAAGACCATCTAAATATATCAAACATCTACTGAAAAGGATATAGCAATAAATTAACAGCAACACAGTAATAGTAGGGGATTTCAACATCCCTTGGATTTTAGACCAGAAACTATCAAATACTTAGAGGAAAATATTGGCAGAACTCTTTTCCATCTAAATTTTAAAGGCACCCTCAATGAAATGAATCCATTTAAAAAAAAAAAAGTTGAACAATAACCACAAAGCAGAACTTGGACTGAGTCTGGTGTACTGGACCAAAGTAAAGGACTCTGGGGTAGGGAAAGACAGTTCAGGTTCTGCAACATGTTGGCAAAGGAGGACCTATAGGAGCATTGAATTGTTATGTGGAAAACTGAGAAATGTGACGGCATAATGGTTATGCAAAGAGACTCTTATTCATGAGGCTGGAAAGTCTCAGGTTCATGGTCAACTCATTTTCTTTACCCCATCTTGAATGGAGCTCAAAGATATCAAGTTAAATGAGATAAATCAGAAACGAAAGGATGAATATGGGATGATCTCTCTCATAGACAAAAGTTGAAAAACAGGATCAAAGGGGAAACTCTAAGCAGAACTTGGACTGGTTGCTTAATTGCACCAAAGTAAAAGACTCCGGGGTAGGAAGTGAAGGTTCAGATCCTGAAACATGATGGCAGAGGAGGACCTAGTAGGGGTTGTATTGTTATGTAGAAATGCTATGCATGTACAAACTATTGTATTTTACTGTTGACTGTAAGCCATTAATCCTCTAATAAAAATTTTTTAAAAAGAACAACTAAGATGTTTTATAGAATTAAAAAAATGTGTCAGATACTTCGAGGACCTCAGGATATTTGGAGTAGGAGACTGCTAGTAGGATGTCAAGATTAGCAACTTGATAAACCTATAATTTCTCCTCAATTACACTAGAGACTCTTAAGTTACATAGAGCTATGACGCAGGAATCCACATATGCATTGAGATATTTAGTGAGATTAAGATTCTTGTTCCCTTTTAGGGTTCTTCTTTTCATTGAGTTATCTCTTTATGAATGTCAGAGTTGGGTTACTTACTTTCATGAAACTGAACTAGGATTATTCATGTGTTCATCCACTTCCTTCTTATGTTCACTGGGGTGGTATTGGTACAGTATTCTGTGATATGTATTTTTGGGTTTCCACAGTTTCTCATAATATCTACACTCAGTAAAACAAAATAGAAGAGTGTTGTTAAAAAAAACTCACATGTCAGGATCAATTATGACTGTATTCTCAGAAAAGCATGCCAAGAGAGAGTGAATTAGAGAAACCACAAGCCATGCATACTCCTGACCATGGTTCTTTGTGGTCTTATATAGCTACCAGCTCCAGTACTTCTCAGCACTTTTTTTCACACCAAGACACAACACAGAATGGGTAATACTTGTACAGCAAACTGGAAAAACCCATTCAGACTGCTTAAGGCAAAAAAGAGCCTGACCTAAAATCTCCATGTGCCCCAGGTCCCATTAGCAGGTCTTTAGGAAGATGGCAGAGTTCTGCTCAGGAGCACTTCTCAGTCTGCCTTGACGAACATAGTGTTTGGGACAATTTGGTGGTTAGGGTGTCATGCAGTACTTGTTACAGAAAATAATCTTCAGCTAACTATGATTCATAAGTATAATTCCATAATTCATGTACAATTTCTTCCTACACATACAGTGTCACCTGATTATATTTGTCCAGTAATATAATAATGATAATATGTCCATATGTGGACAAGTATGATTTGTTCAGGAGCAAATAGGACTTTCCATGTCTGACTGGCAGAAGCCTAAATACATGTTGTACTAAATTCCCTGTAGATATCTGTACTACTCACATCACTGTATAATTTAGGAAAAGCTGTAACATACTGTACATCAACTGATAATAAGGTTTACTATAGTTTTGCAAACAGAGCAAAAACAATAAACAAGCAAAAAAATTTTAGATAAAACATATCTTAGAAATTTCAGACATGGTTTAAGCCCCCCGGCTCCCCACCTTCAGGGGAGTCATTTCACATGCAGTGAAGGAAGTCTGCAGGTGTCTATGTTTCTTTCCCCCTTTCTGTCTTCCCCTCATCTCTCCATTTCTTTCTGTCCTACCCAACAATGATGATATGAATAACAATAATAACTACAACAACAATAAAAATAAGTGCAACAAAAAGGAAATAAATAAATATTAAAAAATAAATTTCAGACACTAGAGACTTGTATATTTTCCTCTAAAACCCTCAAACATTTATTCAGAGTCTACTACTTTTCATTTATCAATACTTTTAACAAAGTTAGATTGGAGGCCAGGTGATGGCGCACCCAGTTAGATGCAAATGTCACCATACACTAGGACCAGATAGAGTTCCTACTCCCCACCTGCAGCTGGGGCACTTCACAAGTGGTGAAACAGGTCTCTCCTTAACTTTTTTTCCCTCTCAATTTACCTCTGTCCTATTGAATTAAATGATGGGAGGGTGGTGTGGGGAAGGAAAAAAATTGGCCAGCACGAGTAGTGGAATCATTGTGCTAGCATTGAGCCCCAGCTACTGGAAGCAAAAATTAATTAATTAATAGAGTTCTATGTTCTGTGTCCTTTTAGTAGCTAATACAAATTTTAAAATAAATTTTCTCTTTATGTGGAAAAATCTATTACATTTGGTTATTTTTATAGTCTTTGATTGACTTTGAGTGGCCTCTAGCTGAATATTTTTTAAATATTCTCACCTCTGCTCTAGATAATGAAATTACAGTATCCCAGTTATTTTTAGCATCCATTTGGGAAGTTAGAAGCTGTGCTCTGATCTTTGTCTAACATAATTCAATACTTGCCATAGTAACAATGGATGTCAATTAGAGTTCTTATAATTTGGACACACTTAACCAACTGATAAATCAATTTTTTCCCTTTGAGAAAAGTCAAAATAGAAAAGTCTCCTCAGTAGCTCTACTAAAGAGAGCCCAGATGTTCAGATCTCTTCAAAGTAATGATGTCTGAATATATAATTTTGTGGATGACCTCAAAATAGTTTAATGGTCAGGATAGGCCTTCAGCAAATTCTACTTGAAGGCTCTAAAAAGAGCTGGAACTGGGGGCCAGGTGGTGGTGCACCTGGTTAAGTGCACACATTACAGCACATAGAGTCCCAGGTTCAAGTCCCTGGCCCCCGCCTATAGAGGGAAAGCTTCACAGGTGGTGAAGTAGGGCTGCAGGTGTCTCTCTGTCTTCCTCTCCCTCTCTATCTGCCCCACTCCTCTCAATTTCTCTCTCTATCCAATAATAAATAAATAAATAAATAAAAATAAAACTTAAAAAAAAGAATTAAAAAAAGATCTGGAACTGAAGAAGACTCACTTATCCTTCTCCACTCCAAAAGAACCATCAAGAAAGAATCCAGCACTAATGGCTGTGTGTCAGGTATTGAGATTTATATTTTCAAAAAATTTCCATATAGAAATGATGAACATTCCAGTTTTGTACATGAGAAAACAGAGGTTAATGATAGTTCAAAGCCAGCATCAGAGATAGCAGGTAAAGGGAATCATGTCTAGTTAAGTGACATGAGTCTATAGACTCAGGAACAATCCAAACATATTTTTCTCTTCTTTTCTTTTTTTACCTCAAGGGTTATCGCTGGGGCTTAGTGCTGGCACTGTGAATCCACTGCTCCTGATGGCCTTTTTTTTTTTTTTTTCTATTTTATTGGATAGGACAGAGAAAAGTTGACAGAGGAAGGGGATATAGCATAAGAAAATCATGGTGTGTGTGTGTGGGGGGTCAGGTGGTGGCACACCTGGTTAAGCACACACATTACAGTATACAAGGACTCGGGTTCAAGCCCCTGGTCTCCACCTTCAGGAGGAAAGCTTCATGAATGGTGAAGTAGAGCTGCTGGTGTCTCTCTGTCACTTTCCCTCTCTATCTCCCCTTTCCTTCTCAATTTCTCTCTGTCTGTATCCAATAATGAATAAAAATATAATTTAAAAAAGAAAAAAAATACCGCTGTGGGGCCAGGCAGTGATGCACTCAATAAAGCACTCACATTACTATATCCAAGGACCCACTACCTGCAGGGAAAGCTTCATGAGTGGTGAAGCAGTGCTGAAAGTCACTCTTTCTCTCACTGACCCCCTTCTCTATTTCTCTCTGCCGCTATCACATAATAAAGGAGAAAAGAAGAGAACAGAACAGAAGAAAAGAAAAGAAAAGAAAAGAAAAGAAAAGAAAAGAAATGACCACTGAGAGTGGTGAAGCCACTGAGTCCCAGTGATAACCCTGGTGGCAATCAAGAACTTGCTGTGGCACTCTGTCACACTATGTCCATAATTATCCTCTCTTCGCTAAGATTTTATAAGAATGGTGAAAAGTGTGTGTGTGGGGGGGTAGAATAAAAATGCGTGAGACCAGAAGTCACTGGCAGAACTTCAGGGCCTGTCTTTGAGATCAGCTATTCAGAGTTAAGGACAATAGGAAAATCATAAAGGTATGTGTGTGTGTTGGGGGGGGGGGAGGACCAGGTGGGGGTGTCTTCTCTGGGAATCCTTAGCAAATTGGTTGTTTCCACCTGAGAATATTCTTGTTTGATTAGGTTGCTGTCCAATTTTTTCTCTCATAAATAGGAATAAAGCTGATTAAAAATAGTGTTGGATTAAATATGTCTACCAGCGTGCACGCACACACACACACATCCATAAAGATTGCTAAGAACATTTCCAGTAATTTTATTCACTTCTCCCAAACAACATCTTTCTCCTACTGTCCCATTCAGGAGATAGGAGATATAGTTCAGTATATTTGTAGGGTTTCAAATAAGTTGGCTGATAATTTTGCAGCAAATTCCATTTTTTTTCATACCATAAACTTGGGAGTGCTAAGTATAGAGTTTTTTGGATTTTATCATTACTGAACTTGGAGTTTGTCTTGAGCCTCATATTTCCTGGTGACAGAAATAACTTTGTCTTGGTAATTCAGAGTTCCCTTAGTCATGTTGGACTTGAACACTCAGAGTTCAGAATCTGCCTCTTTCTGCTCCTTTCTTTAGATGATGTATTATCATCTAAATTCTGGGAGTTGATTAAAAAGGAAATACTGAGAGGGTCAGATGAACTTGTCTGCTGACCTAGATAAGTCTGCCAGTCTTCCCTCCTCCTTTCAGTATTACCCTGGATTCCTCGACCATTCAACTTCATCCTTTACTTCAAGACACTTGAGAAAACACTGTCATCCATGTGTCCCCATGCATGGTCATCAGGGGGCATATGTGACACCGTCTGGTGTCTCATGCTGTGTCCTGTGCTGTCACTTCTGTGCCCCATGCTGTCACTTCCCTTTTATGTCATAGCCAAGCAGGTAGGTACTTCCTGCTGCTCAGCCCTTCAAGAGAAATTCAGAGCACCAAATCTCCATAGCCATTGGAAGGTCTATGAAACCGTGTCTACCAGACTGAATCTAAGGTTGCAGGCTTCTCTCCTCTTCCTCCTTCCTGACTCTCCTTTCGGTCCCCAAACAGAATCAAAACTTAAGGGCTGAAATTATTGACTCTGTTATGGTCATTTTCCCAAAATCAGTTGCTGATAGCAGAAACTTTCGCTTTTAATACCTAGGAGCTTGACATAGAGACACAAATCCCATTCAGATAACCATTCTATCTGCTGGGATTTTGACAGTCTATTTTGAACCTCAAAAGCTGAAAATGATATTTTGATTCTAAGTTTTTCTGATAAGAGCTTTTTCCTTGATGCTCTAAGTCTGAGCCACCTAAAAATATAATTTTCTCTAATCCTGGGGTAGGATACTCAGGACTATCTCATAAATAACCCAGCAGAAAATGCTGTACTTGAACTCAACCTTCATGCACCTGAACCTCTGGAGATCTAGGTATTAGAATACCCATCTTTTCCAGCCTCCCCTCAACAGCTGACTCCCAAGCTCAGACTTTAGCTTCACAAGTCAGTGTTATAGTGCTGGAAGTATGGCAACCCTTTGTTTCATGTTGAGTCCAGTTATTCCCTTGTCTGACCCAAATATTCACTAAAACAATGAGTAAATAAGAGCCCACCTCCATCTGGGGACACATCTGGCCATGAGTAGCAGCTGGTGCCACATCAAGGACCCTGGGCTCCTTTGCCCAATAATGCCAGTATACCCCCTGCTTTTCCACTAGAAGGTAATTTCTCCAGTAATACTGGAATGTGAGGGAGACAACACTGAAACTTCTTTCCCTATTGCGCTGGGGACCTGGACCACACACATTTGCCCAGGTGAGCTATCTTGCTGATCTTAAATCCCTGCTTTTTAAAAGCACATGGGGCTGTCAGGAATAAAAATATATATATACAGTCACAATGTTCCCATCATCTGGTCAATGACTTATGGCACATAACAATGATGATCTTTATATATAGCCTTGGTATATAGTATGCTGTACCATCTAGGCTTGTATAAGTACACTTCGATATTCATACTATGAGAAAGTCAACAAACAGTGCATTTCTCAGAACATTTCCCTGTTATTAAGTGATGCTGTACTATGCCGTCTACTCATTTCCCTCTTTCCCATACACTTGAAATGTTGCTCTCTGGGATAGGGAACTAACACCTATAGTAGAGCATATGACTACCCATGCTCAGGGCCCTGTGTTCAAGCCCTGATATTATATGGGAGCACCATAGGTGATGGAACAATATTGCTATGTCTCTCCTCTCTCTTTTTCTCTCTCTAACAAAGAATAGATATTTGTGCCAGAGAGGCCACTCAGTGGTACGTTTTAATTGAACCAGCAGGTTGTGCGGGAATTAGCACTGAATTTGGAGTTATTCTTTGTTCTGCTCTTGATTAGTTATAACACTTGGGGTAGAAATATTCTGGATCTTAGTTTCATCATCTAAACATTGAAGAGTAAAAAAAGTTGACCACTAAAATTTCTTCAAAACTCCCCAAATCAAAAATCTCTTCTGCTTTTAATTCTCCTTTCAGCCATAGCAAGTTCCTTAATCAATTTTTTTAGTTCCTGTTTCCCCCAGTCACTATGCAGGATAGTGTAACTCAATGCAAGTTTATTTGATGAACAGAGTGAATTAAATAACGTGGCTTTAGAACGGTAACAATCTCCTTTTTATTAATTAGGCAAGCTCAAAAATATATTGTTACATCAATATTTACCAGTAGCAGTTCTGAGATCAAGACCAAGGCCTCCTCTGCTTTCTGCTGGCATCCCCAGACACTTTTTGTTCTCATTCATAGTCCTAGGAGCTGGAAGGTGCTCTTATGTCCTTTTGTTTTTCTACCAAGGTTGTCATTGGGACTCTATGTATGCATGACTCTGCCACCCATGGTGGATTTTTCTCCTCCTCTAGACAGTGGTGAGAGGCAGAGAGAACTAGAGAGTGAGAGAATGAAAGATAAGGGGAGACATTGCAGCACTAGTCCACAGATCATGAAGCTTACATCTGTAGGTACTCTCATGTGGTCTTCATGCATATTTGTGTGTATGCTCTACCAGATGAACCTCTTTCTGGCCCCCTTTCTACCTTATTGATAATAAATTATATGAATGAAATAATAATCCCAGGTCTGCACCCTAATAGCACCCAAATTGAGTTCAAAGGCTTAAAATCTCCCAGAAACACTGCAAATATTACTGCATGCCCTGCCTCATTTACTGAACCCTGAACTGCTTTTCTTGACCAAAGTTCAAAAGAAAACAGAGGAACTGAAATTCTTGAGCTCTTTCAGGAGAATTCAGAAAGGAAGGGAAACTACACTGCAACAAAAAGAGAGAAGCAAACAACACAGGCAAGAAATGAAAGAATCTAGGTAGGAAAATCTAGGTCCTCAGGCATTGCAGTCTCAGAAGATCCCACTCTACATAGCATACACCCCTGCAAATGCCTTCCAGGAGACTATTTGTATGTGTTGACATGATATATTTACATAGTACACTGTGGTGATTAATGTAGTGGTAATGTTAGCTGCTATCTCTATCATGTCACATAATTATCTTGTTTCGTGTGGGAACAATTAAGATCTAGTCTCTAAGCAACTTTGAAATTTATAATACAGTAGCATTGACTATAATCACTACGTTGTGTCTTAGATTTCCAGGACTTATTTGTCTACTATTTGTAAGTTTGTAGTCTTAAACAACATTTCCTAAATTCTTTCACACAAACACACATATCTTGACCTCTGATAGTCACTATTCTACTCTTTTTTAAAAATACTAGTTTGGCTGTTTTTGTTAGATCCCATACACAGTGTGAAATACAGCATTTGTCTTTCCCCGTCTGATTTACACACTTAGAATAGTGTCCTTAAAGTCCATCCATCTTGTTACAAATTGTAAGACTTCCATCATATTAATGACTGAAGAATATTCCATTACCTGTGGGGAGAGAAAGATAAAAATATACATACATAGTGACTTTATCCATTTATCTATTCAAGTTATTTTCTTTCTTTATAAACAGGATTTCTTTTTAAAATTTTATTTTATTTATTTTTAATGAAAGATGTGGAGAGGGAGAGAGATAGAAACCAGGTACTGAGTACTGCTCAGTTCTGACTTATGGTGGTGCTAGGGTTTGAACCTGGGACCTTGGGCCTCAGGTATGAAAGTCTTTTGCATAATCATTGCCATCTCTCCAGCATGTAAAAGTTATTTTCTTGAACACACATCCTAGGAGTACTTTGCAACCCAAGTCAGCCTGCCTTTGGAGTTAGTAGTTTTTATTATCCTTTTCTGGTACTTTCAAAACTGTCTATGAACCTGCCCCTGGGCACCTGGGCTGAGCACTTGCTCTTCATATTTATTAACATTCCAGGTGTGTTGTGCAGTTGTTATCATTTTAGGAAGAAAATTACAACCTAAGAGTCTCTGGTTTCTGATAGTAGCATAATGATATAGTTAACATGATCCTCTTTTTTTTTTTTTACAGTATAATACGTTTTTTTAAAATATTTATTTTATTTATTTATTCCATTTTGTTGCCCTTGTTGTTTTATTGTTGTAGTTATTATTGTTGTTGTTGCTGTTGGAAAGGACAGAGATAAATGGGGAAAGGAGGGGGAAGACAGAGAGGGGAAGAGAAAGACAGACACCTGCAGACCTGCTTCACCACTTGTGAAGTGACTCCCCTGCAGGTGGGGAGCCAGGGCTCGAACCGGGATTCTTATGCTGGTCCTTGTGCTTTGCGCCACCTGTGCTTAACCTGCTGTTCTACAGCCCGACTCCCAGTATAATACGTTTTTTATGTTTCAAAATCAAAACCCTATAAAAAAGGTTTTCTCAGAGATGTCTTACACTATTGGCTTTCCCTTCTACCTCAGTCACCATACCAGCTAATGGTAAATGTTTATTCAGTTTATTCTTCTAGTGTTTCTTTCTCTAAAAAAATATCCAAACATACAAACATATATACCTGTATAAGTGACATTTTTGTGATGTTTAATTTATAGTTCTGCTTCCTCAGAAGTAGATTTATATACAATTTTAACACAGATACTATAGTTTCTTCACTTGGCAATGTATTTAGAGTACATACCTAATCTATTCATTCTTTTTACAGGGATTCAGAATGCTTTATTTAGTAATAATCCATTTGTATTAATTTATTAATCAAATTTTCATTGACAGTATTTCCAATTCTATGCTCTTATATATAGTTTGTTAATTTATGACTTTATACAAGTTTGTTTTATAGGAACTGAGTGGTGATGTACCTTGTTGAGCACATACATTACAGTGCTCAGGGACCTAGATTCAAGCCCCCAGTCACTACCTGCAGGGGGAAGCTTCCTAAGTGATGAAGCAGTGTTGCAAGTCTCTCTCTCTCTATTATTTCCCCCTTTACTCTCAACTTCTTTCTGTCTCTATCCAAAATGAAATAAATAAAATTTATTTGAAAACACCTTGTTTTGTATTAGTGGTGTTTTTGTTTGGGGCTGGATCAAATGGTTTACTTAATGGTGAGTTTTTTGGCCATTACCAAGCCATCCCATCACCTGGGGCCCTAGTCAGGGTATCCCAGGATTCCCCCTAGATACAAGGAGCCTAGAACTCTTATAGACACCTCTCTCCACCATCTGTGGTCATTTCCATCATCATAAGCCCTTTAAGGGCCGCTCCAGGACCTTACTTTCACTATTAAGTAGCAATAAATAGTAGGGACTGCCCCACATTCCAAAAGGAGGCTGAGTCATCCAAGTCTTCCACCTGAGGAAGACTGGTCCTGAAATGAGTGCAGCCTAGAATGCTCCCAGCTGTGACCATAAACTATGAGCTGTGACTAACAAGGACTCGGAGGTCATACAGGCTTCTGTGCTAAATATGAATATACATGGGCCCTGGGTCAGATTGATGGGGTAAACAGTTAATACATTTATATATTTTATTCAAATTTTTAATTTTGACTACATCTTCCCAGAAAATATTTTTAGTCCACTTCCATGTTAACTATCAAGCTCAGGCAAATATTACTAAAGTCACTTGTCTAGAAACATACAAAAAACAAATTTCCTAGCTTTTTTCCACCCTATAATCCCTATTCTCACCTGCTCTATTCCTACTTTCTGGTTCCTATTTATTAAGCATTTTTTTCCCCTCCTGCCTCATATATTACTGCCTTTCTGCCACCAAGGTTCATGAGCTACTATGATTTTATCCTGAACTACCGGGGCAGAAGACAACAATGTGTACTTGAACCTTACCTTTCCAGAGTCCTTTCCCCCTAGGAAAAGATAAATAGGGTATTAATCAATCTGCCAATGTCCATGTCCAGCAGAAAAGTAATTACGGAGGCCAGATCCCTCACCTTCTGTACCCCATAAATGTTGGTCCATACTCCCAGAGGAGGAGAAATGTTAGGGGAAGATTACTAGAGGGCTCTGAATCCCAATTCCATCCAGACCCAGTAGTAGGTATAGGTTTGACTTAGAAAGGTAGAGAAGGTAAGACCATAGAAAAAATGGGGAATAGGGTCACAGAATTTTGGTGGCAGGAACAATGTGGAATTGTACCTTGTTATCTTATACTTTTGTAAATCAATATTAAATCACTAATAATAATAAAAATAAATAAAATAAAAAAGAAATTGGGTCAAATATAAATGGACATATAATTTTGTCAGATGGTGTTAAACTCTTCTTCATATAGACATTCCCATTTTCAGTAAGTGAAATGCCAGATCCTCCAAGTCTTGTCAATAGAACTTATTGTACAATTTGAGGTGTTTTTAGCAATCTGATAGGTATGAAATATATCATAATTTTAATCTGAATTTTTCTTATACATTTGGTTGAGGGGTCAGATAGTAGTGCTCCTGATTGAATAAACACATTATTCTGTGCAAGGACTTGGGTTCAGTCCTTACTTCCCACCTTCGGGGGTGGGGGAGGGACACATCACAAGCAGTGGATCTGGCCTGCAGGTATTTCTTTCTCTTTCCCTATTTATCTCCCCTCCCCTGCCTTTCTCAATTTCCCTCTGCCCTATTAAACAAAATAGAAAGAAGAAAAAAATGGGAAAAATAGCCACCGGGATTGGTGCATTTATAATGCTGGTACTGAGCCCCAACAATAACTCTGGTGGCAAAATAAATAAATAAATTTGAAAAATTCTGCTTTGGGCAAAGTCCCAGATCTCTAACTCTTCCTTAACCAGGGTGGTCCCATTTGCACTTGGTGCATATATTGAAGTTTTGTGTAGGGCTGTCCCATTTAATGAGACAGGCGTTCCACATTTAAATACTTGATGTAGGACAGTGCTTTTCACTCTGTGTTTAACAAGTACATATGTCTTTCTATTAAAACAACATATTCCTGTTATTTAGAACATAGGCTCCATTAGTAGGAGAAATACTTTTTATTTCACTAGGTTTCCCAGTCATTGGTATACACAACAATTAACTTTCTTTTTTCTTTGTTGTTGTTGTTGTATTTTATACCTACACTATATTATATACATCATAATATTCTTATTTTGTTTATTTACTATTATTATTATTATTTTTTTTACCAGAGAACTGCTGAGCTCTGGTTTGTGATGGTGCAAGGGATTTAACCTGGGACCTAGAAGCCTCAGGCAAAGTCTGTTTGCATAATCATTATGTCATCACCCTTGTACTACATCATAATATTTTGAAAGATCAAATGAGATAAGCCCCA
This sequence comes from Erinaceus europaeus, assembly GCF_950295315.1. Taxonomy (NCBI): domain Eukaryota; kingdom Metazoa; phylum Chordata; class Mammalia; order Eulipotyphla; family Erinaceidae; genus Erinaceus; species Erinaceus europaeus. The sequence continues at coordinate 47,378,806 of NC_080165.1, forward strand.
GCAAATCTTTGCCATGAAGATATGGGACATTATCATTATTATGCTCATACTGCTCCATCATCTATATTTAATTTCTACTTTTTTTAAATCTTTATCATGCTCCCTGCAGATTAAATGAAAGGTAGGGATTGAAGTTCATCCAAACAAAACAAACCCATAAAGATTTCATAACCAGGTCATCAGTGTTGAGAATAAGGAAGAATAGCAAGGAAAACAGCTCATGATTTGGAAAACAGTGACATTAACACAGCTACTAGGTGTTATGAAAAGTGTTCAAATATTTGATGATCTTTGCAAATGATTGTGTAAAATATACCATCATCCCTATTTTGTAGATGGGGAGAAAAAGGTCCAGCAAGTTAAAGTAATTGCCCATTGTCATTTGTCTAGTACTTGGAGCAAATGAAAGTCTATTCTTTATTATTAATATTTATTTTCCCTTTTGTTGCCATTGTTGTTATAGTTGTTATCGTTGTTATTGATGTCATTGTTGTTGGATAGGACAGACAGAAATGGAGAGAGGAGGGTAAGAAAGAGAAGGGGAGAGAAAGATAGACAGCTGCAGACCTGCTTCACCGCTTGTGAAGTGACTTCCCTGCAGGTGGGGGGCCGGGGGCTGGAACCGGGATCCTTAATCCTGGTTCTCGCGCTTTGCACCACGGAAAGTCTATTCTTTATTCTTAACTCTAAAACCAAGTATTTAATAACTATGCTACTGTAATTATTAGGAAGGTAATAATGGACAAAATAATCCTTCAGACATTTTAGACCTATAGTTGTGTGTGTGTGTGTGTGTGTGTGTGTGTGTGTGTGTGTGTGTGTGTATGTGTGTGTGTGTCTGCTTTAAAGCAATCACTATAGTTGTATGGTCTTTTAATGTCTCAGGGAAATGTAGAAATGCTTTATTGACTAAATAAAGCAAAATAATGGAATTTCATCAGCAGAAATTTTATTACTTGCATATGTTTTGGGAAATCAGAAAGCAGATAAGACCATATCATGTACCAAATCAGGTGACACAGAAGACAATACATATGAGGAAGCTTCAGTCATAAGCCTTAGAGAAGCTTCAAACTTGATTGAACCCAGTGAGTACAAAAAGCAAACATGGGCAAGTAGTGATCAAGTTAGTCAACCTCAAAACAATACAAAACAAAACAAAACAAAATAAAAAAAAAACAACAGTAAGTTTCTGGTGACCACTTTTTCCTTTTTCTTTCATCTTGATAAAAGGTGAGGGGCAAAAAGAAGTTGAGAAGAGGAGAAGTATCTTCAGCACTGATTCCTCCAAACAGGTAAGGTCCAGGGGCTTAAACCCAGGTCCTCCCCCATGATAATATGTTTGCTCTACTAGCCAAGTAACTACCTGGCCCATGGAACAGTATTTATTTTCAACTGGAGTGCCACTGACTTCATTATGAAGGGAGTACTTGTACGAAAATGAAATGCCACTGCATATCTAAGAGAAATGGTAAAACTTGGAAGGCTGACAACATCAGCACCAAGTTAACCTGGATGTGGAGCAAAGGAAAAACTCATAACCTGTTCATGGGTAGGGTGAAGATGGAGATGGTGAAAAGTTTACATTAGTTACTTTGGAAATTGTTGGCCAATATCTACTGAAGTTAGGTATATACTTGCCTTTTTACTTAGCAATCCTCCTCTTAGAGATCTAGCTAATAAAAATGATATGCACATGTACACCAAAAGACATATTCAAAGGAATTTACAATTATATTATTAATGAAATTTCTGTAATAGGGATCCCCAGTATCTATCTATCTATCTATTGAAGTTTATTATTAATAAATGACTCATGCAGTTATGGAGGTTGGCATGTCTTGCCAAGATCTACAGGCTAGTCAAGTTGATATAAAATTAACCAGGCCACATTTCCAAACTTGGAAACAATATTTATCAACAGTAGAATAGATAGCTTAATTTTAATATATTCACTAAACTCAAGCAATGACAGCAGATAAAATTAGCTGCATATAATAATACAAATGTATGTTATAAACATTGTGCTGATTGAAGAGCATTAGAAGTTTATATACCACGAACTAGTGAATAACACAATAGGATTCCATTTTCAAGTACAGAACAAAATGAAACTAATCTATAGTGTTAGAAAAAATTTGAATATGATTGTGTTGGGGAGAAAATAATGATAGAGAAGGGGCACATAAAGAGTGTCTGCTGTGCTTGTAGTGGTTTTACTTGATTTTTATAGTTCTTCATTTGAATGTTCACTGTCTCATAATTCATTGAGTTGTAGGCTTGTAATCTGTATGTTTTATATATGGGTTATTACAAGAACATTTTAAAAGGGAGTGGTTAGGGAGCTATATGATTCACAAAAAAAACCCACAGACAAATATTACTTTCCTAATGTAAAAAGGCAACGCTTTATCATGTCACTATGATAGCCATACTGATATATACTTCAAAATAAGCAAGACTATTTTCATGAATTTATCCTTAATAAGACACTCATTTAAATGATTCACCATGCTAAAAACTCAGAGGGATCAAACATTTTCAAGTGAATAAAGAATCACGTATCAAAGTATTGCTATTTTGCATAAACTCATTAAGAAGTGATAGAAAAAAATTACAAGTATCTGGGAATTTACTGAAGCATGTATTATAAAACAGAGTGGCATGTCTACAAGTTTTACTAAAATATGCTCTTTTATTGCCACTCTATCTACAGTGAATGTTCTTTATCCAAATTAAAAAGTATAAAGAAAAAACTTTTGGATAACATTTAAGAAAATAATTTGAGTCAGCAGACACATTCAAGTAGTAGAAATGGAAAATAAAGTAACCACTCAGATGGGTATAAGGAAGGATATGTTTATTTGGATCAAGTATTATTTTTATTTATATTATGTTATTTTTGTTTTGGACTTTAAAGTGTTTAGGTTATTTCATATTGAAATATTTATTTCATAAAAATGTGTTTTTTTTAAACTTGGAGGCAAAAAAGTGAACAAAACAAGTCTGTGTATGTATATTTATTTTAAAAGCATTTGAAAACACGAGGAAATATATGATCGAGACAAAATTTTATTTTTTTAAAATTTATTTAATGTAAGTAATATCGGCAGCAAAATGAATGGGTAGCAAGAATTCTTATACTCCCAGAGGAATAAAGAATAGGGAAGCTTTCAAGGGAGGGGATTGGATATGGAACTCTGGGGCTGGACAATGTGTGGAAACATACCCCTCTTATCCTATGGTCTTATCAGTGTTTCCATTTTATAAATAAAAAAATACCACAAAAATTGGCAAGCAAGATTCAGTTAATAGAATTTATTTTCCAAAATAAAGGACATTTTTTTCTCCTAGCTTTTGAAAGTGGCAATATAAAATTATTAACATTGCCATTTCTGCAAATACTTTGAACAACAAACAATAAGTAAAAAATAAAGTTTTCTTTCTTTTAACAACTTAATCTTTGATGGAATGAACTTTATAATAATATCAGGAGACCCAAAAGGTTAAATCAACATTTGTTCAGTGGTGCAATCCTATGCAGCTGGCAGAGTAATGAAATTCTTGGTCAGATGTGGAGTCAAGAGGTCAAAGCAATTGACCAGAAATGAAGGAGGATAATCCTGGGCTGGCTTGTTCTTTGCCTCCTAGGGTCCAGGTTAAAAAAATAAAAGACCTGGACTTTAAGCCCCTTTGTTTGTATGTCACGCTGAAGAAGAGAACTGAGTGAGTGGATCCTCCCTGGATTTAACCTTGTTTCTGTTACAGGGTAAAGGTCAATCAGGGACATGTTTTTCAGAGGCAACAACTCGCAAAAGCTTGAGTGGGCTACAAATCATGATCTCATGAGAGAAATTTGAGCAATAATTTAGCAATAATTATTTTCTACCTTACTTCCTTCTCATAATTCTAGGACACCTGTTATCACCTTCTGCTGTGGGGACAAAACACTTGCTCAGACCTCTTGTTTCACCTCCTGGAGGCCTCTTCCCTCTTCCCATTACTCTAAACAAGCCAAGACCATTAAGAATGATGAGCACCTTACATTTCAGTTTTCCTTTCTTTTGTTCATAGTTCACTCCTTTTGGTTCTCTGGCAAACAGAGATAGAGGAGGGGCAGAAGGGGTTAATAACTGACCAATAAATGAGCCCCTGACTTATTATCTCTATCAATCACATGATTTAGCCAGTGCCTCTTCTTAAATATTTTTCCTCCCAGAAATAAACACCTTTTACAAAAGCCACTCCCCTCTGCCTTGGGTTCTTGATTAACCATGAGATACAACTGTTTGCTAGCAAAATATATAAGTAATCCCTAGCTTTTTTTTTTCTTCTTTTATAATTTTTATGGGGATAGTTTACAATGTAGTCATTGGCACTTGGGTATAAATTCTCATCTCTCTGTGAAAGTTCTCTAGAGAATATTCTCACCTACAACTTAGGTCCTTTTGCATCATTATGTACCAGAACTGGAAGGTTTTCTTCACCCCTCCCTTCCCTCCTTCCCTAGAATCCTTTTCTTTGATACAATACACTTTACCTAGTCCAAGTTTTACTTTGTGTTTGCCCTCCCTGCCCCTATTTATTAAGTGCTCCATATAAGTGAGATCATTTGATGTTTGTTCTTTTTCTGGCTTGCCTTACTTCACACGATATCTTCAAGTTCCCTTCAAGATGATACACAATGGAATACTACTCAGCTGTAAAAAATGGTGACTTCACCGTTTTCAGCCGATCTTGGATGGACCTTGAAAAAATCATGTTGAGTGAAATAAGTCAGAAACAGAAGGATGAATATGGGATGATCTCACTCTCAGGCCGAAGTTGAAAAACAAGATTAGAAAAGAAAACACAAGTCGAACCTGAAATGGAATTGGAGTATTACACCAAAGTAAAAGACTCTGGGGTGGGTGGGTGGGTGGGGAGAATACAGGTCCATGAAAAATGATGAATGAAATAGTGGGGGTTGTATTGCTAAATGGGAATCTGGGGAATGTTATGCATGTAAAAAAAAAAAAAAAGAAGTAGAAACGCAAAGCAGAAATTGACTGAGTTTGGAGTATGGCACCAAAGTAAGAAAGCAGAAGTATACTAGAGTTTGCAGTGAGTATCTCCCTAATACTTCCTCTCCACTTTTCCAAGCTTTGGGTCCATGATTGCTCAACAATTTGTTTGGCTTTGTATGTTGACTCTCTTTTCAGTCACCAGGTTCCAGGTGTCATCAGGATGCCTGCCAGACTTCCCTGGATTGAAGACATCACCAGTGTGTCCTGGAGCTCAGCTTCCCCAGAGACCCATCCTACTAGGGAAAGAGAGAGGCAGACTGGGAGTATGGACCGACCAGTCAACGCCCATGTTCAGCGAGGAAGCAATTACAGAAGCCAGACCTTCTACCTTCTGCAACCCTCAATGACCCTGGGTCCATGCTCCCAGAGGGATAGAGAATGGGAAAGCTATCGGGGGAGGGGGTGGGATATGGAGATTGGGCGGTGGGAATTATGTGGAGTTGTACCCCTCCTACCCTATGGTTTTGTTAATTAATCCTTTCTTTAATAAAAAAAAAATAAAAATAAAAAAAAAAGATGATGCAAAAGAAGTGACTACTTCATCATTTTTGATCGCTGTGTGTAAGTCAATGTGACAGGTAGAATTACCTATAGTATAGATGGGGTTAATGGAAGAATAGTACACAGTGGTGGTTCTTCAACTGAGCTACATTGAATCACCTTGAGAGTTGGGCAATACATCTTGCAAAACCTTCCTGAGTGACTTCATATGCAATCAAGAGCTACTTTACAGAGGTATTTGGAAGAGTGGTTATAGCAACCCCAAATATAGTCACACTGATTACTAAGAAATGTCAATAGTAAATATGGGATCTATACAAATTCTATCTCTATGTCGCTGAAAATCAAAAATAAAAATTTTTAAGTTTAAAAAAATACTACCCTTTGATGACTTTCTCTAAATACTGACAGTTTAATCCTCTGTTGAAAGGACTTAACTTTGCTCTTGCTGAGTTTCTTCTGCCTCATTTGATCATACTCTTTATAGCATACTAGAGTATAACTGTTGAAAAAGAATCCACATCTGTAGTCAGACCAAACTGAACATCTCTGATCTCATATTTAAAAGTACCCTTACCTTTGTCAATATGTTTAAATTAGCATTGCCAATGTGTTTGGAATTTATCCCACTAGTCAGATAGATTTTCATTCATGTATTCTAATCCTGCTACAAGTCGTACTTTCTCTGCCATGAACCCTCTGCAGACCCAGCATTTCTTTCTTTCTTTTTTTTTAAAGATTTTATTTATTTACTAATGAGAAGAGAGATTTATTTATTTACTAGGAGGAGAGAGAGAAGGAACCAGACATCACTCTGGTACATGTGCTGCTGGGGATTGAATTTAGGAGCTCATGCTTGAGAGTAGAGTACTTTATCCACTGTGCCACCTCCCAGACCACAAGACCCAGCATTTCTATTATGTTTCGTAGAGGAAAATCTGGGACTCCAGAACCAAATAATATAACCTCTATAAAAATGGTTATAAAGAAATTGTATTATAGGTTGAATTGTGTCTCCTCCAAGTTCATATGTTAATTTCCTCCTACATTAGAATATAAGCTTATTTGGAAATTGGGTCACTGAAGATATAATTAAGGTGAGATCATACTAGCATAGGATGAACCCCTAACCCATTATCTAAAGTTCCTGAAAAAAGAGAGAAATTGGACATATAGACACACATAGCTGAATGCCATGTGAACATGAAGGAAAAACTCAGGTTCATGAGTCTACAAGTTGAAGAATATGGATTTTTTTTTATTGAACAATTAGAAATTAGAAGAGACGCATATCTTAGAGGTATCACAGGGAGCTTGACCCTACTAAAAATTTTATTTATGAATTCCAGAACTATAAAATGATACATTTCTATATTTTAGCTGCCCTGCCTGTAGTATTTTATTAATTTATTTATTTGATAAAGACAAAGAGAAATTGAGAGAGGAGGGGCAGATAGAGAAGGAAAGAGATAGAGCGACACCTACATCCCTGCTTTACCACTTGTGAAGCTTTCCTCCTGCAGGTGGGGACCTGCAGGCATAAACCCGAGTCTTTGTGAGCCATAATGTATGTTCATGCCTCAGGGCATGAACCTGAGTCCTTGTGAGCCATAATGTATGCACTGAACCAGGTGGGCCACCATTTGCCTCCCCACCCCCCCATAGAACTTTATTATAGCAGCCCTAGGAAACTAATACAAAGACCCTCTCTCCATTACAAAGAGGAAAATAATAACTTTACAAATGCCCATTTGGCTCATTCCTGGACCAAGATGAATCCTTCAACACTATTTTACTATCATATTTGAATGATATTTACTGAGTTGTTGAGCTATGCTCAGAGCTCATGGGCCCCTTGAGGAGCCCATTCACTACTTGAATGTGTCTGTTGACTCAAGATAATTTTGTTAAATGCTATCCAGAAGTTTTCTTCTTTGTACTTCTTAATTTGGATAAAGAACTTTAAAGACACAAAGACTGAGCTTGAGGACAGATCAATGCAGAGGTATGATGATTTTCTTAACTGCCTATAGCCTATGTAGCTGAGATTCAGTATCTGCAGCTGTTAAGTGTGATTATTACTTTCTTCTCTTCCACAGATTATCAAGTTGAAGAATATATTAAATCAGATTCCCTAGAGAACAAACTTGAACTCATGGGTAGATTGTATAAAGGAGTTTGCTGGGGGGCTAGTAAAGTAAGATGTGTGGCTGGAGGTGGAGGTAGGGGTCCTCATTTGCAGAAATAGATTTGTAAACAAGTGAGGAAAGCAGGGTTGAGTTCAAAGGGCAATACAGCTGCAAGTTAGACTTTCAAAGGAAGATCTGAATTCTGAAAGTCAAATGACACTTCAGGGATATCCTATGTGGTGCTAAGGGACAGACTTGTTTTCCTCATTAAATGTAGGCAAGGTAGCTTGCTTCAGGCAAAGGCAGTCCCAGAGGGGCAAATTGCCAGTGAGCTCTCAGCAGTCAACATTCTCAGCAGCTGAAGTTAAATATCTTAAATGTCTTAGTCTTAAGGGAATTCTGGACATTGCTCTCCAGTTTTCACTTCAAAGGAAAGTCACTTCTGGATAGAGAAATAAAAATCTCTTAGCCAACACTTATTGGGCAACTGTGGAAGTAGTAGGTAAAAGGTGACTAAATTGATTGAGCTAGCTTCCTAGAAGGTCTTAAACAGAGTTAGCTGATGTTTGAAATGGAAAATACAGAATGGAGAATTTAAGTTAACCATAAAGCAGGTAGTACAGATCAAATAGAAAGGGGGCAGGAGGTCAACTCCTTTTTTTTTTTTCTTTCCCCTTTCTCTCTTTCTCTCTTTCCCAGAAGAGTTAGCCTTTTCTGTCTCCAGGTAGGGAAATTGCCTGCTGCATTTGTGCAGCAAAGTTGAGTCATTTCCTATATCTCTAGGTGCCTGTTCAAACATCCAATACTTTTTCAATTGTGTAAGTCTAGTCAGTAATCTCATATATTCAAAAAAGCAAGGCTTTAGAGCCTTAGAAGAACTGTGATTGACTTTGCAACAGATTCTGCCATGTGACATGACCACCAGGCCTTAAGACATACTTGGACAGACGAACTGGTTCTTCATTGGACCTAGAATCATTGGAGGAGACAGACAATGCTCTGCATTTTAGTTCCATGGAAAAACAGTAAAGCTAAGTTTGCTTTTCTGTCTCTATGGATTTCCTAGCACTTCCTTAACAGATTACAACTTGGTAGCTGCACAAAACAGAAATCTATTTTCTCAGTTCCAGGGAAAACCTGAAATAAAAGTGCCAGCAGGGACATGAAGAGTCTCAGAGAGCATTTGTTCCAGGCCTTTCTTTCAGCTTCCAGTGTTCCCAGATCTCTCTGGCAAGTAGATCTATTATCCCAGTCTCTACTTCTGTTGGCACATAGTGTTCTATATGTCTCCTTTTATAAGGATGCCTGTCATATTAGATTAAGTCCTAGAAGCTCATATATGACTTCATCTTAAATTGATTATATATACATTCTCAAATAAGGTCATATTCACAGGTCTAAGGAATTAGGACTTCAAAATGTTTTGGGGGTGGGGGGTGGGGGACACAATTCACACCATAACACCAGCTAAGGCTGTGATGCCTATTCTAATTATTTAACATGTATGGGGGAGACCTTGGTTCCTTTAGAATCTCTTAATATAATATCTCTCAATTCATATTTTGGAAAAAATTGAAATCTTATAGTTGAAACCTATTATATAAGGAGGTTACCAGTATAATTTCAACCCCAGTAAGAGATACAAAATGAGTCAGAGTAAATCAAATGAAAGATATTTTTGAGGCTTCTGGAGCCTTAATCTCTCAAACAATATAGAAGATACCAACTTCACCCGCTCTTGGGAAAACTCCATTAATTACTTCCATTAATGGAAAGTTATTATATTACTAGATTTTATCTAGTTCCAGAACTGTTATCTCCAAACTGTAAATTTAATACTTCTAGTTATGTCAGTGTAAAACCTGTCTAGCCTCTAAATAATACATATCAAAAAATTCTTATGATACTGAGTAACAGAGGTCTCTATGTTGATAAAGGATCTCATTCTATTCTGAGCTATATGACTTTAAGACTGTGCATCTTCATTATGTTCTTAAATAGAAATGATGATGAGCTTATACAGACTCCAGCCATCCATGTGTTAATACGAACCTCTGGGAAGCTGACAGCAGAAGCTGATGAGACAGTACTATAAATTTCATGAAAGGAAAGAGGACTCAAATTTATATCTTGTTTCTGGGGAAGAGGAAAAACATGAGATTTTTAAAAAGTATTCTGTATTTAATTCCTTAAAAGATCTTTGAGGCAAAAACAAAGTACATTATCGTGAAGCTCAGGAACCAGCCCACAAGCTCTCTCAGATCCCATAAATGGCTTCGTGAAGATCTATCTATCTAAGCAAGCTATAAACTGCTTCTGTTCAGAGACTGTCTTCAGATTAACTAGACTCATAGGCTAATTCCTTCTTCCATAAAAGAAAGATGATCTGAATTTTCTTCGGAACAGTGAACTATAAAGGCCAGACCATAAATATAGTCCTAATGCTGCCAGAGCCTTGAGCAAAGAAATCGCTTACCATCTCAGAACCTCAGTTCCCTCACCCATAAAAAGAAATTATAATGATATTTACTATTTTAGAATTACTGTAAGAATTAAATGAGGTATAAAATGTTAAATGTTTGTTCTATGCCAGGTGTAGAATATGCAATTTCCTAGTCCCCCCATGTGCATGATAAAGCACTTCTACCTTAGAAATGCTTGCATAAAAAAATTAAAAAAAAGAAATGCTTGCATTGTTGGACCTTTCTTCCAGCTCATCAACTTACCTATTACCTAGATGTACTACTACTTCCATCACAATAAGTCCGGACACTGTGTAGCTGAGTGGGATCAGTTAAGTTTTAAATCAATGGAGTCTGAATTATCTGTGGGTGTTGCAATATGGATTACATGTACCCCAGTAGGGAGCATTTAACCCTACTCTAGAAGTCAATGAATTTTAATGTAACATGGTAGGAACAATAATATAGGTAAGTGAAAATACAAATTAAACTGATAAATGAAGGATGAGGAGATCACACTCTGCCCTCAATATCTACTCATTTGTCTTTTTTTTTTTCTTTTTCTTTGAAGTTCATCTGATTCTGATGACTTGGGGTAGGAGAGGGAACTCAGAGGTCTCCAAGGAGAAATAGAATAAGTAACTTTATGCCTCATGAGGCACTGCTTACCAACATAATAACTGCAACTAGGCACTTTTAGGGGACATCTGAGGTTATTCCAGAACTAAGCAGAAGAGCAGTTGGTATTGCTCAGTAACTGGTACCAAGAGTTCAGGGACTCTTCTTTAGTTATGAAGGCATGGAACTACTCAACAGTGTCTTCCTTCTCTTATTTTTTTTAATTCTTTATTAAAGAAAGGATTAATGAATAAAAACATAAGGTAGGAGGGGTACAACTCCACACAATTCCCACCACCCAATCTCCATAACCCACCCCCTCCCCTGATAGCTTTCCCACTCTCTATCCCTCTGGGAGCATGGACCCAGGGTCATTGAGGGTTGCAGAAGGTAGAAGGTCTGGCTTCTGTAATTGCTTCCCCGCTGAACATGGGCGTTGACTGGTTGGTCCATACTCCCAGTCTGCCTCTCTCTTTCCCTAGTAAGGTGTGTCTCTGGGGAAGCTGAGCTCCAGGACACATTGGTGGGGTCTTCAATCCAGGGAAGCCTGGCCAGCATCCTGGTGGCATCTGGAACCTGGTGATTGAAAAGAGAGTTAACATACAAAGCCAAACAATTTGTTGAGCAATAATGGATCCCAAGCTTGGAATAGTGGAGAGGAAGTGTTAGGGAGGTACTCACTGCAAACTCTAGTGTACTTCTGCTTTCAGGTATATATTTTGCAGTAGTTTATGGATACGTGTGCACATAAGCTCTCTCTCACAGAAACTGGTGTATATCTAGGTTATGGGACTTTGTTAGAAAGTGAACTACCTGAGATGAAATTAGAGTGTACTATAAAAGGAAAGGTCTCACCTGAGTAATGAAGCTGAAGGGTTGTCATTCCACACGTGAAGTCTCTGGACACAGTCTGAGGTGAAGCATGTTGAGGTGGCAATCGTTGCATTGGTTAGGTTGTGATTGGCGGATGCAATATTATTTGGTTTGGATTGGGAGAGGCATACGGGAAAGTGGGCCCTATCCAAGGGTGCCAGGACTGGGGGAAATAGGGGCTCTATAGTGGAGATGTGAGGTTCCTGCTGTCTTAGGGTTCAAAAAGACAATCGATAGTTAATGTTATCATCACATTATTTGGTAATTGGGTTAACTTTGAAAAGTCCTTTTGTTATGGTTTGCTGTACAGTATCCAGTATCTTGTATATAGCTGTGCTATTGGATGCTTCTAATCTACTTGGTCTAGGCTTTTGAGAGAGTCCGCATATCAAATACACAGCCTATATATTAAAAGGATTCAGTTTGTGTTTTGAGAAACTTTGAGACATACAATTGATTTTCCCCCTCTCATATTAATTAACTACTGATTTATATGTCTACATTTTGCTAGGAGTGTACATAAACACCATTCCCACCACCAAAGGACTGTGACCCATCCCTCCCGCCCACTCCCACCCCCCACTGGCCCAGGAAGCTACATGTCTACCCCTCACCACTGGGTTTTTACTTTGGTGCCCTACTTACAATTTGATCAGGTCCTGCTTTTAGTTTCCCTTTCAGATCTTCTTAATCAACTTCTGTTGATGAGTGGGATCATCCCATACTCATCTTTATCTTTCTGACTTAGTTCACTTAACATAATTCCTTCTAGCTCTGTCCAAGATGGGTCAGAGAAGGTGGGTTCATTGTTTTTGATAGCTGCATAGTATTCCATTGTGTATATATACCACAGCTTCCTCAGCCACTCATCTGTTGTTGGGCACCTGGGTTGCTTCCAGGTTTTAGCTATTATGAATTGTGCTGCTATGAACATAGGAGTACACACCTCTTTTTGGTTGGGTGTTATGGAGTCCTTGGGGTATAACCCCAGGAGAGGAATTACTGGATCATATGGAAGTTCCATGTCTAGCCTTCTGAGAGTTTTCCAGACTGCTCTCCACAGAGGCTGTACCAATTTACATTCCCACCAGCAATGTAAAAGGGTTCCTCTGTCCCCACATCCTCTCCAGCATTTGTTGCTGCTGTCCTTTTTGATGTATGCCATTCTTCCAGGAGTGAGGTGGTATCTTAGTGTTGTCTTAATTTGCATTTCTCTGACAATCAGTGACCTAGAGCAGTTTTTCATATGTTTGTTAGCCTTTTGGATCTCCTCTGAGGTGAATGTTTTGTTCATATCCTCTGCCCATTTTTGGATGGGGTCATTTGCCTTCTCTTATAATAGCAAGGTCCATCCCATAGACTGGCTGTGCAGATTCTCTAATTTTTAATCACAAAGGGAGGCAGGGCCCTAAAACCAGGTCAGAATATTTACAGGAAATGAAGCTGACACCTGTTTCTTCTGTGACTCTGAAGTGAAGATTTTTGTTTCCACACACTTCTCTTCTGTCGTCATCCTCTCCATGCACTTCACTCACAGAGAGATGGCTGTATTCTCCCTGACAACATAAGTAGAGGTTGATCATAGTTCCCCCCTCTTTTTGTCCCTAAATGTTTAGAGCAGGACTTCTCACCTGTAGAATCAGTTGGAAAATTCTTTTCTAAACTTTAAGATAATTATAGATGCAAATGATTTTTAAGAAATAATAAAAGACACTCTACTTTCCCTTTATTGAGTTTCCTCAGATGGTAAACACTGCAAAAACTATCATTTAATATCATGTCGAAGATATTAACATTTAAATTTTTTAATATTTGTTTATATTCCCTGTTGTTGCCCTTTTTTATTACTGCTGTTGTTATTGATGTCGTCATTGTTGGATAGGACAGAGACAAATGGAGAGAGGAAGGGAAGACAGAGGGGGGAGAGAAAGAGAGACACCAGCAGTCCTGCTTCACTGCCTGTAAAGTGACTCCCCTGCAGGTGGGGAGCCTGGGGCTCGAACCCGGATCCTTATGCCAGTTCTTGCGCTTTGCGCCACGTGTGTTTAACCTGCTGCGCTACCGCCTAACTCCCCAAATTTTTCTATTAATGATTTAATATTGATTTGCAAAATTATAAGATAGCAGGGGTGTAACTTCACACATTTCCCACTGCCGATTCATTGTCCCCATTTTCTCCATTGGTAACTGCATTACTTCTCCCAAGATCACAAATGTGGGTTGATTATTATTTCTATACCTATCTGTCTATCTATCTATCTATCTATCTATCTATCTATCTATCTATCTATCTATCTCTATATATGCTCATTTATTCCTATGGTCCTGCCTTCTCTTCCTTTCTAAGTCACATCTACTACTTCTGAGTGTCTTCCTTTCTTCCTTCCTTCCTTCCTTCCTTCCTTTCTCTCTCTCTTTTTCCCTCTTCTCCCTCTAGTCCTGATGGATTGGGATTCAGAGTCCTCTGATTATCTTCCCATAGCATCTTCACCTTTCAGAGTATGGGCAAAAATTCTTTATGAGGTGCAGAAGGTGGAAGGTCTGGCTTCTGTAATTGCTTCTCTGCTGAACATGGGTGTTGGTAAGTAGATCCATACCCCCAGCCTGTTTCTATCTTTCCTAGTGGAGGAAAAAAAAAATTTTTTTTTAATGAGAACAATTAAAAATCCTGATGCCCTAGCCACACTCATAATCAGTTGTTGTCTTTGGTTATCTGACTAGGTGTAGGTATTTTTGAAGTTCTCACAGTATTCCAATATTTGGATAACGTTGAGTTTCACTGACTGAATGGAAGAGTGATATGAAGCATAATACCAGTATAGTAAAGTACCAGAGAGTGGCCAACGGGTGTAGGCTTAGAGTGGTCATATGCCAGGTCCAGAACACAGGAAACTTTTTTGCTTTCCCTTTCAATTTATTTACTTATTTATTTACTTATTTATTTATTATTGCATTCCCTTTAATTTTATTCTCCCTTTACTATTTCCAGCCTTCCTAACAAAGAGGAAGTTTTATTTTATTTTTTCAAGTAGACCTTTGTTCATTTGGAAGCTTATTTATTTTTAAATTTTTATTAGTGATTTAATGATGATTGACAAGATTGTGGCATAAGAAGGGTACAAGTCAATACAAATCCTACCAGCAGAGTTCCATATCTCATTCTCTCCATTGAAAGTTTCCCTGATCTTTATCCCCCTGGAAGTATAAACTAAAGATCTTAAAAGAGAAATTCTTTATGAGGTGCAGAAGGTGGAAGGTCTGGCTTCTGAAAATACTTCTCCACTGGACATGGGTGTTGACAGGTCAATCCATACCCCCCCCACCAAAAGTGAAATGAAACTTTCCCCCCTAAAAGTGGGGAGTTGGGGCTTAAACTTGGATCGTATGTATGGTAACCTCTAAGTTCTAAAGGGTTCACCACCCCCAACCCCTTAGTGTATTCCTTAAGAAGAACTGATCCCTTTTAACTCTATCCTTTATCCTTACCACTTTGTTCTATTCGGGGTGTAATGCCTGGAATTCCAACAATGAATTTGAACCATTAAAGGTGGCTTAAGGTTTAAATACCTCTAATACCTTTATAAAATTTTTTTTATATTTATTTATTTTCCCTTTTGTTGCCCTTGTTGTTACCCTTGTTGTTGTCATTATTATTGTTGTCATTGCTAATGTTGTTGTGGATGGGACAGAGAGAAACTGAGAGAGGAGGGGAGACAGCAGGGAGAGAGAAAGGCAGACACCTGCAGACCTGCTTCACCACCCGTGAAGCAACCCTTCTGCAGGTGGGAAGCCTGGGCCTGGAACTGGGATCCTATGCCAGACCTTGCTCTTCCTGCCATGTATGCTTAACCTGCTGCACTACTGCCCCACCCTGAGTGCAATTTATTTTAAGTGACTACATGTTAATCCAGAAAAAGATGCTTTATGGTTCTGTATCTAGTCAATATTTCATTCAATTACCGAATCAATTTGTAATGCTCCTATTATTTTTATAGATGAAGAATGTTAGAAGGGTAGAATGTATATACTGAGTAACAATAAAGTATCAAAAATGACATTAAGAACAGAACACAATGGTTAAAATTTAAAGTGAAATTTAATGAAAATAAACATAGACTAGCTTTATGCTAAAAAATGATCAGTTTACATGTAAATTGAGGGAACCTGACTGATAATTGTAAATCTCAAGATAGTAATTGTTAGTATAGAGTTTCATGCTCCTCTACACTGATGTTACATTAACAGCCCTGGATATTACACTTTCAAAAGGTCATTATTGGTTCTAAGTAATAATTTGAACACTTGTGTTTATTACTTCCCTCCCTAGACCTTGCTGCAGTGAGCAGAGTTGCAAATGCATGTTTTGGCTTGTTCTCCCTGTGCTCATTTGTCAGTCTGAACATACCTATGAGAGAAGGCGTAGTGTCAGTCTGTGCATTTTTAGTGGACAAGACTGGAACTGAAGAGAAGAAATCACAAGTAGGATAATATCACTCACTTTTAGTTTTCTTTTACTTAAGAGATTTTTTCTTGTTAGTATGAGGTTCCAAAATAGTTTGTCGTGTTGAATGAAAAGTGACCTAAGAAAACAAAGTCACTTTTTGTTTGTTTGTTTTATTTATATATTGTTTTTATTTTTATTTAAGAAAGTATTAATTAACAAAACCATAGGGTAGGAGGGGTACAATTCCACACAATTCCCACCACCCAATCTCCATATCCCACCCCCTCCCCTGATAGCTTTCCCATTCTCTATCCCTCAGGGAGCATGGACCCAGGGTCATTGAGGGTTGCAGAAGGTAGAAGGTCTGGCTTCTGTAATTGCTTCCCCGCTGAACATGGGCGTTGACTGGTCGGTCCATACTCCCAGTCTGCCTCTCTCTTTCCCTAGTAGGGTGGGTCTCTGGGGAAGCTGAGCTCCAGGACACACTGGTGGGGTCTTCAGTCTAGGGAAGCCTGGCCGGCATCCTGATGACATCTGGAACCTGGTGACTGAAAAGAGAGTCAACATATAAAGCCAAACAAATTGTTGAGCAATCATGGACCCAAAGCTTGGAACAGTGGAGAGGAAGTGTTAGGGAGGTACTCACTGCAAACTCTAGTGTACTTCTGCTTTCAGGTATATATTTTGCAGTAGTTTACGGATACATGTGAACATAAGCTCTCTCTCACAGAAACTGGTGTATATCTAGGTTTTGGGACTTTGTTAGAAAGTGAACCACCTGAGATGAAATTAGAGTATACTATGAAAGGAAAGGTCTCACCCGAGTAATGAAGCTGAAGGGTTGTCATTCCACACGTGAAGTCTCTGGACACAGTCTGAGGTGAAGCATGTTGAGGTGGCAATCGTTGTGTTGTTTAGGTTGTGATCAACAGATGCAATATTATTTGATATGGATTGGGAGAGGCATACGGGAAAGTGGGCCCTATCCAATGGTTCCCGGACTGGGGGAAGTAGAGGCTCTATAGTGGAGATGTGAGGTTCCTGCTGTCTTAGGGTTCAAAAAGACAATCGATAGTTAATGTTATCATCACATTATTTGGTAATTGGGTTAACTTTGAAAAGTCCTTTTGTTAGGGTTTGCTGTACAGTACCCAGTATCTTGTATATAGCTGTGCTATTGGTTGCTTCTGATCTACTTGGTCTAGGCTTTTGAGAGAGTCTGCATATCAATTACACAGCCTATATATTGAAAAGATTCAGTTTGTGTTTTGAAAAACTTCGAGACATACAATTAATTTTCCCCCTCTCGTATTAATTAACTACTGATTTATATGTCTACTTTTTACTAGGAGTGTACATAAACACCATTCCCACCACCAAAAGACTGTGACCCATCCCTCCCACCCACTCCCACCCCCCACTGGCCCAGGAAGCTGCATGTTTACCCCTCACCACTGGGTTTTTACTTTGGTGCCCTACTTACAATTTGATCGGGTCCTGCTTTTAGTTTCCCTTTCAGATCTTCTTCCTCAACTTCTGTTGATGAGTGGGATCATCCCATACTCATCTTTATCTTTCTGACTTAGCTCACTTAACATAATTCCTTCTAGCTCTGTCCAAGATGGGTCAGAGAAGGTGGGTTCATTGTTCTTGATAGTTGCAACAAAGTCACTTTTAATCTGTGATTCAGTGATGATGGAGATTCAGTTTGGTATAACATGAGTCTTGAGGTTCTTTGAAGTTAATAACCACCAACACTGTTTTCCTGATTCCCATCTGTCAATGCTAGGCACTGCTCATACTCAGTAATCATAGTGAGAAGGGTAGTAGGAAGTGGTAGTAGGAAAGGTCTTACAGGTAAGCTGTTAGAATAGAATGTTGGTTGAATACAGACACCACCAAGAGGATGGAAGGAGCATGCTGTGCTAGTATATACATCGTGTAAGAGTCAATGTCAAGTGCTATCCAGGATCTAAGGATTTACCCTCATTTGACCAAACAAATTAGTCAAAGACAATTTATATAAATGAAGAGAGAAGAGATGAGGAATTCCTAGGCCAGAGACAAAGGACTTGATTACCCATAGCCAGACAGATTCTCCTTGATGCCCAAAACAAATGCCAGGTGGATGTACACTGTGGGTCTCTATTGCAGTCAGAAAAGCTTAAGCTGAATCTTCTAATCTTATACAGTAGATGCTAGCATACTGGTCCTACACTTGCCCTTGACAGATTTTACCTGTTTTTTGTTTGTTTGTTTTATTCCAGTCAGGAAACAAATACGTTCTTGCTCTGGAGAGACTTTATCATTGTAAATAAACACCTTTGACTTCACAGATGTGTAGGAACACCATAGAGAATTGCCCTCAATAATATCTCCCTGTAGAAATGACATTACTGTTTAATCTCTAGGTATTATAAGTGGATGGAGAATGGCTAACTGGCTGCGCAGCCCTATAGTCTAGTTAATATTTTTCTGGACTGAACTAGCAAGTAAGGAGTTAGAACTGTATTAGAGCCATATTATTTATTTTATTTGGATTTTTAACCACTTCCCAAGTGGTGGATATACAATACCAATGCAGAGAAACATTGCACTTGGAGCAGTTTTCAATTCATCTATACTCTTTTCTTACTTCCAGCCCAGCAGTTTGGAGGGAGATGGATGGGTATAAACAAGTCATTACAAGCCTTGTTGGATGTAAACAAGTGATTTGAGAGCCAACTGGAAACTCAAGGAAGATGAACATCTGATGGGCTTGGTATTGCCTGCTGGCCAGAATTAATAAAGGCTCCAGCTTACAGTGACCCAGTTTAGAATGCTGGACCCCAGAGCAGAAACATCTCTCCCAGAGTCTTCTTTAACAGCAGCCTCAATTCAGTGGTCACTTCCCACTTCCACAAAGGGGCTCTGTGTGTAGATCTCAGTCCAATGGAAGGAGAAGGCAGACAGGCATCCCTCTAGGGGCCCTTATGGGGATAGGGCTTCATTTAAGCAAGACTTCTCATGTACAAAGGACCTCGTCTTTTTATATTACTGGTGATCTAACAGTTATTTATAAAATTATAAGATCTCAGGGGTATTGTTTTGCACTCATACGTGTGTATGTGCAGCTCACTGTACCTATTACCCAAGGTCATGGGTCCCCTCCCTCTGATAGCCTCCATAGTTCTCACAAAGATAGTTTGGCTATGTAGTTGAGTTACCTAGCTGTGAGTTGTTCCTGTGAAACTGGAATAAAAATTTCCAAATGTAAGATATAAGGAATGTATTCATTGGAAGGAATGAAAAATAGCTAGCAACCCTTCTTTCCCAGTTCCCATGTTAACATAGGCATATTACATCCGATGCAAAAAAGTCAGTTCTGAGCTAGAAGACACCTAATCGTTTTAGCTTCACAGGCTTTTTGAAAACGTAATTGTCCTGCTGTTTTAGGAGATGGGCCTGCTTGAATTTTCTTCTTGTATATTCTATCAGGTTTCCCTGTTGCTGCTATAGCCATCACTGTCTGTCAAGGAGCTCTTTTGAATAAGGAGTGAGAGTGAAAAAGTGAGATTTCAAATATATGATCTTGACTGTTGCCTTAAAATAATTTATTCTTGAATGTATGTTGACTAACACAACCCTCTTATGTCTACCATATGTCTAGCTAGACTGCCCCAGTTACTCTGTGTGTGTGAATTCATTTGCTTTAGTTATCTATATTCCACATCTGAGCAAAACATGTCATAATTGTCCTTCACCTAATATTACTATTGAGAACAATCACATACAGTTTTGTTCATTTAGTCCCCACAGATACAGTGTCACTTTTTCTAATTGCAGAGTAGTGTTCTACCGAATATATATTCCACAATTTTCTCATCTAGTCATCTGTTAATGGGCGCTTACATTTATTTCACATTTTAGCTATTTTGAAGAGAATAACTATAAACATAAAGGTGCATATATCAACAAACAACTTCTATTGGTAATGATTCAAGAAAATCCACTATAAAAGAACAATATTTTCTTGTTTTAAGTTTCTGTCTTCAAAATTAGGATCATAGTTTTCAATGGTATATAATACTAACAGAATACAAAACATGAAAATTACTAGGGACACTCATGTATGTGGACCCATTGGAAGGGAGGCAGGAAGGCACAGAACTTTGATGGAGACTATAGTGATTTGCATACACCATGCGTAGGTATGAAATTGTGCCCCCAAAATCTTATAATTTTGTGAAATATTTTGTAAAAAGCTAAAAAAAAAATTCAAACTAAACAACAACATCAAAACCCAGCTCCACCCAGGGTGTCTAGCTACTCTGGTATTTCTGGACTTTGCTCAGCTTCATACTGAAAATCCTACATCCTTGATACTATAAGCTGTAATGAAAACAGCAATGAAGTTAAACACTTCATATATTCTGACACTGTATCTGTGGGGACTAAATGAACAAAACTGTATGTGATTGTTCTCAATAGTAATATTAGGTGAAGGACAATTATGAGATGTTTTGCTCAGATGTGGAATATAGAATATATGAAGTGCTTTCCTCAGAAAATCTTATGACCAGACCTAAAGAAAAGGTTTCGGGGGAGGGGGTGGGATATGGAGATTGGGTGGTGGGAATTATGTGGAGTTGTACCCCTCCTACCCTATGGTTTTGTTAATTAATCCTTTCTTAAATAAAAAATAATAATAATAAAAAAATTATCAGAGAGGGAGAGAGAGAAATAGAGAGAGACATATGGAAATTGTGTTGGCTTGCTCATTGCTAGGAAAGTGGAGGCTTCAAAGTGCAGGAGCAGAGCTTTGCCCACTGCAAGGGGTGGGGAGGGAGAGTCTCCTCTTTGGCCAGGCATGCGGAGAGTTTGCATTTGCCGTGCTGCACAGGATGTCGCTCTTTTCTACAGTGGGAAACAGGTTTGTGTATTTAGCCAAGTAAGTCAAGACAGGGGGTCACAGCAGTTAGACCTGGGAAGGGCAGGGAATGGAACTGGGGCTCTCAGGTGTCAGCATCACTGTTCTGCATTGAGCCGTGTGGCAGGCTGTTCCATTCAGGGCCTGAACCAACAGTATGTGGGCTCCTGTTGAAAGAAGCCCTTGGGGGCAGGGAGAAAACTTAATGGTTCTGTCCAGTGCTTTCATGCCAGAGGTTCCAAGGCTTCAGGTGGAATCCCCAGCTCTCCAGCATCAGTCTGAGCTGAGCAGTGCTCTCCTCTCACTTATGATGTATGTATGTATGTATGTATGTATGTATTTTTACCAGAGTCTTAGCACTGCATCATGGTGAGGTAGTGGGAACCTCAGAGCTCCAGGTATGAGACTCTCTCTGCGTCATCATTGTGATCTCTAACCCTCCCATTTCACTCTCTCTGTATTTCATGACTAAACATAACAATAAAATATGAGAAAATAGTAAAAAAAAAAAAAGAAAAGGTTTCAGACTGACTCATAAACTGTGTTTCCCAAACTGGGTCCAAATTGACTGAAACGGCCAATTTGCCCTAGTTGGTGACTGAGAGCTAAACCACTGAGTTTAGATTCCCACTTAGGAGCATATGGCTGAGACTTATAATAAATACCTCATGAGGTAGTTATAATAATCAAATGAGAGAATGCTTAGAAACTGAGCTCAGAAAACAAACATGTTTGTATATGTTATCTATTAATTAATTTATCTTCTTCACAATAATGTAGAAAAAGACCTAAATCATGGGCAGTCTTGAAGAGCATAGAAAGAACAATGAAAAAATGTGAAATTGGTTGTAGGAAGTAAATTTTTCCTTAGTAAGAGACTGGGGGGGCTCCCCCTACACCCCTTTACTCACTATTATTTATAATGCATCATTTAATGTACAAAGAACCCACAATTCTTTTTAATCCTTTTGGTTTTCCTATTTCTACTGAGAGCCCTACTTGTAATACACTTAAAACAAGCCATTGTATGTACAAAACTGATAACAAAAATCGAAAGCTATTATTGTGGTGGTGGTTGTTTTTAATGTCAATACCATTCTAATCTGGACAAGAAATAATACCTGACAATGAAGTGTTAATTTTATAAATGGGAGGAAGTGGATAGTAAACTAGAAAGCATTTTACATAACTAAAATATTGTCCCCCTGCCCCAGTGAAAGTGATTAGTGAGATAAATATTTGTGGGGTGCAAACCACAAGCTCTATTTTGCACAGAAGGAGCTGATGGTGCGACCTTGCCTGAACTTTGTTTCTAGCAGACTCTCTTGCAGACTAGAGGCAACAACATTTCCAAGGCTGAGAGATTTTTAACTGGTGGGTGTGGAGTTCATGAAGTTGATGAGATCTCAGCAATTAAAGTGCCCTGATAAATATTTGGAAAAGAAAATAACAAAGCCTGAGAAGTGTGAAGACCTGCTTGTTTTAGATTTGCAGGCAAAAGCCCTTGAAGGCAGGTCTCCATCAGCCTTAGGCTCATGACTTTCTCCAGGGAATTAAGGACTCCAGTCTTAGCTCTGTGCCAAGCAGACACTTGACACCATGCCAGATACTATCTAGGCAGCTCCTTAAGCTAAGTAATGAGACTTGGTTTATTGGGATCCTTTAATTACCAGCTTAATGTACAAACACATTTCTCTCTAGAGACATTCACTCAAGTACAGTCTTTGTTCAGTAGGAAAAGCAAGCTGTTTCCCCTTCCTGGCAAGGAAGATGTGACTTCAGGGTGATATTTATCTCTGATAGTTGAAATCCACTCTGCTGCAGCCATGATATATATACAGTCTTGCTCTCATACCCAAGAGCCTATTTAGCTGAGTCTCTGACCATGTCTATTAAGAGACTGTTCCTTTGCTTTGACTTTATTCTGTCTGTATGAATATTTAGAATATGATTCTAAGAAATAAGATTTTTAATGCAAGAGAAAAACATTTTCATCACTTGTGGGAATCAATAAATCTACTATGGAAGATAAAGAAGTCTTTATAGTCCAACTATCCTAAAATTATTTGTTTGTTACTACAACACAATATTTTCATGCTAAAGGGTAAAAGGGATGATCATACTGCTAATAATTAATATTTAAGAGGACTGGGCAGTGGTACACCCAATAGAGTACATATATCATAGTGCACAAGGACCCTGGCTCAAATATCCAGTTCCCACTTGCAGGAGGGAAAGTCGTGATCTGTAAAGCAGTACTACAGGTGTCTCTCTTCTTCTCTCCCTTTCTAATTTCCCTTCTCTCTCAATTTCTCCCTGTGTTTATGAATGAAGAAAGACAAACTAAAAATGGCAAACAGGAGGGGTGGAATAATTATGCAGGCACTGAGACGCAGCAATATTGCTGGTGGTAAATAAATAAATAAATAAATAAATAAAATCATTAAAATTTACTAGATATCCCTTGTCAGACACTCTCTAGTTCATTTTCCTGAAGTGATCCTTCTGACCCTTACAGGGACCTATAAGGTAGGAACTATTTATCATTAAATTTTGTAAGATTACTAGGTAAATGATGGAATTGAAATCTAGCCCTCACAGTGAGACTTAATCCCACTGAT
The DNA here is from genome assembly GCF_950295315.1 of Erinaceus europaeus. Lineage (NCBI taxonomy): Eukaryota > Metazoa > Chordata > Mammalia > Eulipotyphla > Erinaceidae > Erinaceus > Erinaceus europaeus. Next base: position 47,402,429 of record NC_080165.1, read on the forward strand.
CTACTGTTTCATTTTGTTGACTGTAGGGAATTGTGAGTGTACGGTAGAGCTAGGTGAGACCCCCCACCCCATTGAAACATAGGTGCCTGAGGGGCATGGTCATCCAGTTAGCCTCTCTTTCCTAAGAGGTTGAGCAAGGAAGGACACGACCTCCAGATCTGCCCCACCTATTAGCTTCCCTGTCTCACAAGTACCCTGCATCCCCTGACACAATAGCCCACTCCCTTATTATCTACATAATCATTGTTTTGCCTGAAGGTCCCCTCCCTACTTCCCCACCCATTCCATTCCTTTGATCATATCTGATCTATCTTCTCTACCCTCAGGACCCCCCCTCTGGCTACTGGTTACTGATAACCTTGCTTCCTCATTCCTTTAACCAATTAAACCTCTTGCTCAACAATTACTGGAAAAGTCATAACCCTCCTCAGGCCCTTTGCCTCCCTACCATATATGGTATACACATGTCACTTCCTCCTGCGACCCTTTAAAAACCCTGCTTTACTGTTCAATAAAAGGATTTGTTCACCAACACAGTCCCCGGATGATCTCTTGTCGCATCACTAGCCATGGACACTGAGAAAGATCCTGTAAGACTCATTCCTGCTGCCTCTGGTGCACAACAGAGGCGGCCATGCCAGAGAGTCTGTATCCAACAGAGTTCTCCCCAAAAGAAGTATGGCAGTTGACATTAATTCATTTGGCTGACTTGGAAAACTCTTGATGGAGCATTTGACTATGCCAAGGCACTAAGGATAGGATGTTAGAAACTGTAAATGTATATCTGAGAGATACAAAAGCACGAATTGGAAAGGATATGTGCACTCCTATGTTCTCAGCAGCATTAGCTACAATAGTCAACATATGGAATCAACTTACATATCTATTAACAAATGACTGGCTAAAGAACCCGTGGGATATTTATTACATGGAGTACTACTTATCCATGTCAAAAATATGACATCAGACCTTTTGTTGCAAATTAATGTAACTTGAGATGACCACGCTAAGTGGAATAAATAATGAAATGACTATTACCAGATCATTTCATTCATGTGGGGGATGTAAACAACACACACACACATGTATATATACAAATAATAATACAAACAAAATTATTATTAAAGAGATTACCAAAGGAATTTGGCATGGGAAATGAGGGTATAGATAAAAGGGTGTCTTTGGTATAATGGCACTTGAACTTTGGTAGTGGATGTGATGAGTCTTGTATGCATACATAGGTCTAAAACTATAACCTTAAATTTTTATATTATTTAAACCCATTTTCATCAATAAAAATGTACATATATACAGATAAAATACTAGAAAAAGTAAATACATGCATATGCAATATGCACATAAAATGCATATCCTGTAGGATGTATATAAGATACAAGCACGCACGGCTACACGTACAGCTTTTATTAAATTTTTTTTTTTTGCCTTCAGGCTTATTGCTGGGGCACAGTGGCAGCTCTAAGTAGCTATTTTTTCCACTTTATTGTATAAAACAGAGAGATATTGTGAGAGGAGGGGGAGATAGAGAGGGAGAAAGATAGACACCAGCAGACCTGCTTCACCACTTGTGAAGCTTTTCCCCTGCAAGTAGGGAACGGGGGTTGAGGGATGGCTAGAACCCAGATCCTTGAGTGTGTCCTTGTTCTTAGTACCATATGTACTTAGCAGGGTGTGCCATCACATGGCCCCTACATCTGCATCTGCATCTGCATCTACATCATTTGCCTCTTGAAGAGTGCATTAGCACGTTCTCTCAGCTACTCTTATATGATGGTCCCAGAGGTTCTCTGCTGAAACTGCTTGGTGAAGGGTAGTTGTCAAACGATCTCCATCTGCTGCATCTTTATCTCAATAACATGTCAAAGTCATGACCAACATCATAGTTGTACGGGAAACCATTTCTTTATTCATGCCTTTTTGGGGGCTCCTATCTTGGGCAGCCTTTGAGCATCACCCACTTATATAGCTGACGTATTCTATAGAGGAACGCTGTCTTCAAATATTCTCACATCCACTTCCCATCCTACCCTTCTCCTTCCCCAGATGTCATATCTGCATTGTAGTTTAAAGGATCTCCTCACCAATAAATCTCTTACACATCAAATCCTATCTTACAAGCAAATGGAGAAACAATTTTCAGAGGACTCAGATTAATGTATCTTTATATGGCATTGCTGGGAACTGTCTCACCTCTAAATAATCAGTGGTTCACTCGCCTCTCCAGAGCTCTGACCCACTAGGGAAAGATAGAAACAGGCTGGGATATGGGTTGATCTTCCAACACCCACATCCAATAGAGAAGCAATTGCAGAAGCTAGAACTCCTACCTTCTGAGCCCCCAGATAACCTTGATCCATACTCTAAGAGGGGAAGAAGTGATAGGAGGAAGAGAATAATAAGGTTCTGAACTCCAGCTCCATCAGCACCCAGAGAGAAAGGAGAAAAAGGAGAGGGAGTTATGTTGTCATGAGTGGTTTGGAGGGGAAGAAAGGATAGGATCAAGGAGAAAAAGGGGGCAATTTTGTGTAAGTGTAGACAGATAGTTGTAGAGATGATGGTTGACCCGTCTACAACCTTAGGGGAATGGTGGTGTTTTGTAGTGGGGAGACTGAAGATTCAGAACCCTAGTGGTGGGAATTGAGTGAATTTATACCCCTGTTGATATGTAATTTTGTAAAACAATATTAAATCATTAATAAAAGTTAAAATAAAAAATAAAATCAGTAGTTTACAATACTTTCTCTAAACATAGCCTCTAATCCTTTAGGTGTGCCAGTTCAGTCTTTCCCTCCTTAGGTTTGATTTTTACTTGCTCAAGTCTTCCTGTTCATTAATCTGCTGCTTTTTTCTCTGTCTTTACCACCCAATATGTTTGGTGTGGTAGAAGACCATAGTTCCTCTGAGTTTATCAATAAGTACACTGTAATTGGGGGAAGACTTTGTGTAAGATACCTCCCACCACACATTAGGATCTCTGATTTATGGGGATCTGTCCACTTGATTCCCATAAAACTCCCTATTATTGTGACAACCAAATATACCTCCTTTTCTTCTCCACATCAAAGCAGCAGTACTGCCCTTCTACCACTGAGAATTTCTAGCCTGTTTTCTTGTCAGTTTCATTTGCTATGTGCTTCTATCTTGCCTACCTGAAAATGTTCCAAGCTTTTAGGTTTCTGATTATTACACAATTTTTCCTGCTTTGTATCTTAATGCTTTTCAGCCACCAAGTTACAGATGCTATCATGATGCCAACCTGACTTTCTGGAGCCCCGAATCCCCAGAGCTCTAACCCAGCAGGGAAAGTTAGAAACAGTCTGGGAGTGTGGACTGACCTGTCAAAGCCCATGTCCAACAAAGAAGCAATTACAGAAGCTACATCTCTCACCTTCTGCACCCCATAAAAATCTTTGGTTCATGATCCCAGAGGGATAAAGAATAAGGAAGCTTCCAGTGGAGGGAATGGTATATGGAACCCTGGTGGTGGGAATTGTGTGAAATTTTACCCCTCTTATGCCACAATCTTGTCAATCATCATTAAGTCACTAATAAAAAAACGTCCTAAGGAGCTGGGCAGTGGTATCCACAGTTAAGCACACATATGACCAAGTGCAGTGGCCCAGGTTCAAGCCCCCATGCCTCGCCTGCAGAGGCACTGAGCTCTAGCAATAGCCCTGGTGGCAGGGGAAGAGAGAGAGAGAGAAAGAGAGAGAGAGAGAGAGAGAGTGTTGTATGCTTTACATTAGGTAGTTCTCCCCCGCCAAGAGAATTGCATCAGTCCTGTTAATTTCGCGGGCCCGCTTGGCCCCGCCCCTAGGGACCCCGCCAGAGTTCGAGAGTTTCAGAGGGTTCCCCAATACGAGAGTTCCAGAGTTCCAGAGTAAGAGAGGGTTCCTGAGTTCGAGAGAAAAAGAAAGAGTGCTGGTGCCGCCGCAAAGAGACAGCAGAGTTCCGTTTGGTGATTAGTTTGTCTTAGTTTATGAATCGTTGTTCCTGAATAAAGAAATACAGCTTCCCTGCCCAGTCGTTGTCTCCGCGTCTCTGTTACCCGCCGTGAAGCTAGACCCGCCCGGCAAGAGCCTACGAATTTTAACAACAAGAGAGAGAGAGAGAGAGGTCTCATATTTCGATTGAAACTGCTGTCATTTTCTTGCCATTAATCCCAAGCAGGGTCTTGACGTTGATTACACGATAATGAGTTTTTTTATTATAGGAATATCACTATGATCTTCACTCTCCAGAAATCTCTGATCCTCAGCCTCTACCATCTTTTAAAAAAGAACTTTGCTTTCTTTATATATATATGAACTGGAGTTCATAAATATTCTCTGTCATTTATTTTCTCTTACCCTCAAGTCTCCTATCCTCATTACATCACCGTCAAGCAGATACTTTCTTTTTCATAACACCATACCATGCTTCTCCAAGGTGGAATGACTTACCTTGATTTAGGACTAAAAAAGAAACTCTTCTATCTTGAACATACATCATTTCGTAAGTATAGCTAACCCTTTTTAGAAGACTTTCCTGTCTTATTTGATATCTATTTCCTTGACTGTCTCTTTTCTGGGTCCTTTTCATTTTGAACACTACAATCAAAGCCATTCATGCCAAGGTTCCAAGATTAGCTTCAGTGGTCATGCTCAGCTCTGGACTTCAGACCTGGCAGCACCTGCAATACTGATCCATTTTAGTAGATCTACTTGGACTTCTGGTTGCAACAACACCCACACTTGCTCCCAGCTTTCCTCTTTTTGGTCAGCTTCCTCTGGTGACAAACTTATATTTCCAAGCATCTCTTACATTTTTCAAAATTTTCAAAGTTTCTGTGTTTTCAAAGTTTCTGTCTTGGACCCTCCTTTCTTCTCACCTGTTGGTATGCGTGAGACCCCTTCTGTTTCATTTGGTTTAAATCCCCCCTGCTTAACACTATTCTATTTACATAACCACTTCATTCTATTTACATAACCGCTATTAACAAGCACCACCCTCCCTCCAGGGCATTTGTGGTTCAGTGATAGGATTCTCGCCTGCTCTGCCCCCTCCTTGTCACACTCTGATTTTCACCAGTCACTTTTCTCTCCACCCTCTCTATATCACATCCTGTTTCCACCCTACTTGGCAAGTATATATAAAGACAGCATTGTGAGTTTTACAGTACCTTGAGTTTAGCTTAGCTCGTCTTAGATTGTGCTGCGTCCTGCATGAATAAAGAGATACTGCCTACAGCTCAACCATGTTACTCATCTGTTACCTGCCCGTGAAGCCAGCCCGGCGAAAACAACATAGCCCGCGCAAAACAACACTCACCCTTTAAATTCTTCCCTTCAAATATCTCCCAGGATGATCTCATCCATTATCTTCTGTATGCTAGCACTTGAACAATTGTCGGTATAGTCCTCTCTCCTAAATTCCAGACCCACATATCTACCTGTCATCCACATACTTATATCCAAATGTCTTTCACATTTGACAAACTCGCTACTTCTATATCTGGTAAGTTTCAGCTCTCTATATAAATTAGTCATGCTTACCATGTTAAAGACAAAAGAGCTTCTACTTGGAATTCCATACTTAAAATGATGTTGAGGATGAGGGAGATATCACAGTTATCTACATAACAGACTTTTTGTACCCAAAACTCTGCGTTTTCAGGCTCAGTTCTCTGTATGACTATAACCTGGAGCTGAATAGTGTTCTGGTAAAAAATGAAAATAAAAAAATTACTGAAGGACTGGAGAAGTCCCTTTGTGAGGTGTCCCGGAATAATATTCACAATAGCATCACAGAACTAAACTTCTTAGAGAAATGTTATCTTTACTACAGCTGGAAGCTGAGGAATTAGAAGCCTGTTGTCACAAATACAAATACAGAGTTAGCACTTATGCAGCTGTCAGACAGTTGTGGCCAGAATCTCTGGATTCAGAAGCACATATACCTGCTACATTTACATTAACAGAATGGATTTTTCAGTCTTCACTGTTTCTTTTTGGAATTAAAGGCTTATATTAGTGTATCCTGATATCTTAAAGAACTCAACAGTTCTTCCAACAGTTTCTCTCCTAACGTCTTATATGCTTATAAATTGCATTTTGACTACCCAAATGGAATTAATGCCCCTTAATGTTCTCTTCTTAAACCTTACTCAATTAATACCAGCTCTATCCTTTATTGTTTTTTAATTAGAAGGGAAAAGAATTCATTTCTTTTATTTTAGTGTTATAATGCATTTGACTAATCTCTCTCCCTTGTATCTATTATTTCTCACCTGAACTCATCTCTACACCCATTCCTTCCCTTTTCTAATGCATATTCCACAACATACCCAGAGCAACTGTAGATAATAACAATCTATATATGTATGAAGTCACATATATGACACAATATGAAAGCATGTACATACGCACATATATACGACACTTTCTGCTTGAAAACTTCAGTGACTCATCTAGCATCATGTGTTTGCTCTACCTAGTGTACCACATCCCAGCCTCTAAAGGAGTCATTTAAATTGTGAGCAAATGAAAAAGCTACTCCAACGAATTAATAGATGTGTTCCAAATACATAAAGAACCAAAGCGCACATAACAGGTTATCATTTAAAGGAGACATAGGACATTACAAGTAATGTGTACATATCTCTGTTCATGACACACAGTTTCCTGCTGAAGGAAATGGAGGGAGTACTTAAGGGATATGGCATCTGTTTCAAGCAGCAGAATATATCTCTCTCAGCAATGAGGGCTATCCACCTTCCAAAGAGATCATACAGATAGCAGAAACTTCAAGAATCTTTGCCATCGTCTAGCGTTGGTTCTCAGTCTCACCTCCTCTTGAAACAATATTCTACACAAAGCCCAAGAAACAATAAGAAGAAACAACAGGAAAAATTCTTTTTTAAAGATGTTTTATTTATAAAAAGGAAACATTGACAAAACCATAGGATAAGAGGGGTACAGCTTCGCACAGTTCCCACCACCAGACCTCCTTATACCAACCCCTCCCCTGATAGCTTTCCTACCCTTTAACCCTCTGGGAGTATGGACCCAAGATCATTGTGGGATGCAGAAGGTTGAAGGTCTGGCTTCTGTAATTGCTTCCCCACTGAACATGGGTGTTGACAGGTCGATCCATATTCCCATCAACAGGAAACATTCTATCTAAGAAAGTGATGAATATGATTTGCCAAGAAGAGCGCACCACAATTGGGTCTCAGCACACTCTCCTCCCCATTCAGGTAGCCTATAGAACACATAGCTACACTTCCTTTCATGCTGCTGCTGTGGATTGTTGCAGTTAAAAGAATGTCTTGAATAAAGTTGTTGTTTCCTCTTATAGCCTGCTTATTGCCCTCTCCCCACTCCCACCTCTCACCCCCAGAGGATATTCTGAGTCTGATTCCAGGAATATGCTTGGAAGTTGTTAAGACTTTCCAAAGACTGCGAAGAGGAACTGCCACAATAGCACACGAATGTGTGTTGCTGGCAAGAGCTTAACTCTAAGTGCACGTTGTGGCACAGGGCAAAGTTTCCAGAGGAAAACAATTTCTCAGTATAGAACATTTTGTAGAGGAAGTAGTAAGTCCTCACTTGCAAAATGCAAGTTTTGACTGGGCAGTGGCACACCTGGTTAAGAGCACATATCACCAAGACCAAGTACTTGGGTTCAAGGAAGAAAGCTTCACAAGTGGTGAAGTAGGTCTGCAAGTGTCTTTCTCTCTCCCACTCTTATCTCCCCGCCTGTCTCAATTACTCTCTTTCCTGTTAAATGAAAAAAAAAAAAATAGAGAAAGATAACAGTGAGATACCACCTCTACCCTGTGAGAATGTCTTACATTTAAAAATGATAGCAGTAACAAATGCTGGAGAGGTTGTAGAGACAAAGGAACCCTCTTGCATTGCTGGTGGGAATGTAAATTGGTTCAACCCCTTTGGAGAGCAGTCTGGAGACCTCTCAGAAGTCTAGAAATGGACCTTCTATGTGACCCAGTAATACCTCTCCTAAAAATATATCCTAAGAACTCAATCACACCCATCCAAAAAGATATATGTACACCTATGTTCATAGCAGCACAATTTATAATAACCCAAACCTGGAAGCAACACAGGTACCCAACAACCTGATGAATGGCTGAGAAAGTTGTGGAATATATACACCATGGAATACTACTCAGCTATTAAAAATAATGAAACCACCTTCTCTGACCCATCTTGGATGGAGCTAGAAGGAATTATGTTAAGTGAGATAAGTCACAAAGACAAAGATGATCCCACTGATAAACAGAAGTTAAGAAAGAAGAACAGAAAGGGAAACACAAAACAGAATTTGACCGAGTTGGAAGTACTGCACCAAACTAAAAAACTCTTGGTGGAGGGTAATGGTAGATTTTCAGCTTCACTATAGGGGGTTGAGGGTAGAGACACAGACCTTTGGTAGTAGGAACGGTGTTAATATACACTTCTGTTAACCTATGGTCTTATAAACCACTGTTTAATCAATATGAAAGGGGGAATAATAGATTGAATGTCTCAGACTTTTTGATGCATATACCCTAGTTCTGAGTATATATTCCTTTAATCTAAGCACTCAAAGCTTCAAATTAGTAACTTGGTTGAATCTTAACAGTGGGCTTAAGTTGTTAATGTACTTCTTTCTTTTTTCCTTTATTGGAGGATTAATGTTTTACATTCACAGTAAATACAATACACATGTATAACATTTCTCAGTTTTCCACATAACAACACAACCCCACTAGGTCCCCTGCCATACTTTTCCAGGCCCTAGTCAGGGAGTCCTGGATTCTGACATAGACTTGATGGGCCTAGCCCTAAAGATCTTTCTCTCCACTGTCACTGGTCATCTCCATCAGGAACAATGTAATAGACCCCTTGGTGGGCCCCTATAGGACCTTGTCCTCAATGTGGATTAACAATGCTAGGAACTTCCCTATTCTCTGAAGGGAAGTTGGGCCAAAATATACTACCCCTCAAGGAAGATGGGTCCAGCAATGAGTGCAGCCTAGAATGTTCCTAGCTATGACCACAAAATGTGAGCTCAGACCTACAGGGATGCAGAGGTTACACAGGTTCCTGCACTTAATATGGGCCCCAGATTAAATTGATGGGGTTTATAGTTAACGATATCTGTATATTTTCCCCATATTTGGGGACTACTCTCTTCCATGACCCAGCTTTCTAGTCCACCTGCATGTTTGGCAAAAATTAGTAAAGTTATGGGCCTCTGGGAATATACCTAAAACAGACCTACTAGCTTTTTCCAAAATGGAGAACCCCCAAATCTCATCTGCTATATTCTTGCCTTTAGTTCCTGATTATTAAACAATTTTTTCTGCTCTATCTCTTAATGCTTTTTCAGCCACCAAGTTGCAGACGCAACTATAATGCCAACCTGACTTCCCTAGGCAGATGACCTCACCAATGTGTCCTGTGACTCCACCTCTCCAGAGCCCTATCCCACTAGGGAAGGATAGGGACAGGCTGGGAGTATGTATTGACCTGCCAATGCCCTTGTTCAGAGAAGAAGCAATTACAGAAGCCAGACTTTCCACCTTCTGTACCCCATAATGGCCCTGGGCCTATACTCCCAGAGGGATAAAGAATAGGAAAGATTTCAAGGGAAGGAATGGGATACAGAACTGAGGTGGTGGGAATTCTGTGGAATTGTACCCCTCTTATCCTATGGTCTTTTTTTATTTTAATAAATAAAAAGAATAGAGAGAAAAGAAAAAAATGCACACCAGGAGCAGTGGGCTTACAGTGCAGGCATGAGCTCCAGCAATACCAACCTTGGTAGCAAGGGGAAAAGAAAAAAAAAAAAAAAGCAAGTCGTGACACAGAAATAGGAGATCTGTGTTCATCAGAGGATCCTCTTGGTTTCTGCTAGTTTTGTAAGTCAGTGGATATTAAATAAGAAGTGACTGGGTTGGATGGAGGGAAAAAAAGGAAAAACTGAATGGAGAGAAAAGAGTAAGAAAGAAAAGATAAAAAGAGACTAAATATTAAAGTGGACAAGAGAAGATATGGTGCTTTAGCTGCCCAAAGTACCTTACAGAAATAAATTTGAGAGTCCCGTGGTGGTCTAGTGGTTAGGGTTCAGAAATAAATTTGGTTTATTTTCACATCTATGAGGACGGGGGCTTTTATTTTTCCCTATTTTACATATGGGAAAATTCTACACTGAGAAGCTAATTTGTTCACAGTTGCGCAGTTGAGATGGGCCAGAGCTCAGACCCAAACCCAGTTACCCTTTTCAGTGTCAATTTCTGCCTTATCCTCAGTGAGACTGTATTCCATCTACAAAGGAGATTTTTTTGTCTCTGCCAATACACAGACCCATTTCTGATGCCTTTATTTTTTTAAGATTTATTTATTAATGAACAAGAGAACAAGATCATCTCTCTGACATGTGTGATGCCAGGGATCAAGCCCAGGACCCCCACATTTACAAGTCCAACACTTCATTCACTGTACTGCTTCTTGGGTTGCAAGGAAGCAAACTTTCATGTGTAATTTTTTAAAAAATTTTCTTCCAGAGTTATTGTTGGGGCTTGGTGCCTACACTATGAATCCACTGCTCCTGGAGTCCATTATTTCCCCTTTTTTTTTAACCCTTATTGTTGTATTTTGTTGTTATTGTCATCATCACTGTTGTTGTTGGATAGGACAGAGAGAAACCGAGAGAGGAGGGGAAGACAGAGAGGGAGAAAGACACCTGCAGACGTGCTTCAGTGCTTGTGAAATGACCCTCCTGCAGGTGGGGAGCTGGGTCTGGAACCAGGATCTTTACTTGGGTCCGTGAACTTTAGGCTATGCGTGCTTAACCTGCTGCTACCGCCCGGCCTCCTTCTGATGCCTTATTTTGGCAACTATAAGAGAAATTAAATATAACATCAATCACGTTAATATACCAATTCAGTACCAACTGAGATAAGGAGCATCAAAAGATGGAGATCAAAATGTGAATTTTATCTGATGAAATCAGATTGGAGCATGTGGTGATATTAAGTGAACAAACAAACATGTGAACACCCTATCATATCACTCCCCAGTCTAGACTTTGGGATGGCCAGCATGAGAGAACATTTTTGTCTATAGGGAAGACACATTTATCCAGAATCACTGCCTTGCTCTGGATAGAGCTAAAGGGAAAACAAACAAACAAACAAACAAACAAAAAACCCAAGCACCAGACATCAGTTTTTTAACAAAACCACCCAGTGGTAGCAGAATAACTGGTAGTACTAGGATGTCAGACCAGATATTAAATATCACTTATTTTTTAACATTTTTATTAGTTATTTAATATATATCTACAGAATTACAAGATAATTCTGGGGTATAATTGCATACAACCAGAGTTTTGTGTTCCCATTCCCTATTAAATTGCATTAGTTCTCCCGAGATCACAGACATGAGCTGACTGTTATTTCTATAACTCGATCCCTCTTTTTTTTTTTTTTGGGTCTTGCTTTCTCATTTTTTTTTTTTTTTACCTCCAGGGTTATTGCTGGGGCTTGGTGCCTGCACTATGAATCCACTGCTCCTGGAGGCCATTTTTTTTTCCATTTTATTGCCCTTGTCATTTTTTTATTGTTATTATTGCCAGATAAAACAGAGAGAAATCTAGAGAGGAGGGGAAGCAGACCTGCTTCACAGCTTGTGAAGTGACACCCCTGCAGGTGGGGAGCTGGGGACTCAAACCAGGATCCTTAAACTGGTCCTTGTTTCTTTGCACCATGTGCGCTTAACCCACTGTGTTATCGCCTGACCCCTTTTCTCGTCCTAAGTTACACCTACTACTTCTGAATGTCCTTCCTTCCCCCCCCCCCTTTTCTCTCTTGGGACCTGATGGAATTGGAGTTCAGAACCATCTGGTTATGTTCAGATAACATTTACCCCTCAGGGAGTATGGAAATGCCACTCATTTAAACATAATTTAGAGAAAGATAACTTAAGTCTGATAGCAATATATTTCTGTATTTTTTTAGTAAAAAAAAAAATACTCCTGAGGACTTACTATGAGGCTACTTATTCCAGACTTCTGAAATAAATCCAGGTGACACAAAGCAACAAAAATTTATTGTCTCACCGTTATGGAATCTGGAAGTCCAATATCAAGATGTCATATACATTCATGGAGGTTTATGAGAGAATCTATTTTTTACTTCTTCCAACTTCTGATGACTTTGTACCTTTCTTGACTTGTGGTCTCATTGTTTCACCTCTGCCTCTATGACTGTGTTAAGCCTGCTAGTCTCTGTGTCTGTCTGGAATCAACCTGTGTGTCTTTCATGTACAATGAACCTTTGTGGTGATAGGATCCTCTTGGGAAATACAGAATAGCTTCCTGTTGTAGACTGAACTGTGTCTCCCAGAATTCACATGTTGAAATCCTAGTTCCCAGTATGATTTTATTTGAAGATTAGACCTTTAGAGGATACACTAAGGCTTAATGATATGATAAGAGTGGGCTCCTCATCCAACAGGATTTGTGTCCTTTCAGGTAGAGGAAAAGATACCAAGAATGATGTGCACAATGATGGAAGGGGCTATGAGGACACAGGACTAAGAAAGACAACTGTCTATAAACCAAAGAGAAAAGCCTAAGGATAAACCAGTTCTATCAGTACCTGGATTTTAGACTGATACAGAATAGAATATCATTGAATATGAAATAATAAATTGCCATAGTTTAAGTCACTATGGAATTTTGTTTTGGCAGCTCAGGCAGACTAATACACTTCCCCCCACCCAACCCCTGCCACCATCTTTTGTCTCAGAATTTCTAATGATTACATCAGCAAAATGTGATTTGGGAATTGTCTTTCCCAAATAAGATAGCATTGAAAAGGTCCAGAGATTCTGACTTGACATCTTTGGGTTGCTATTATTCAACTTCTAATCACAACCATGACCTATGGTTGACCTGGAAATCAGATAATGCATTTGTCTTCTAAAGGGAAGGAATAAATAAGGAGAGAGGCCAGTGCTGTTACTTGCTGATCTAGTAGTGGTGTTCTCTGAAAACAAGAGGAACTAGAAAAGAATGCTTCCCCCAACACCTCCCATATATCAATGGCACACTAGCAGGTCTCTGTCCATTCACACTTTCCATTGGGAAAACTCTTAACCTGCTAACTGACCATGGTGGGTGTTAATTTAGTAGTAGTTCCCTCCTTTTCCTGATAAGCCCTTTCTATAGAATCTACTCTAACCAGATTACTTTCTTCACCATACTATCAATCATATCCCTTTTCTGCTTATATGCTCTGACCAGCAAAAGTACAGCTGAAAAGGCACAAAACATGATGATATATGAGTGTCTTGTGACAAAATCATAAATCAAAGGAGTAAATAACCCAGTCTAGACTTCTGAGCCAACAAGATTGACAACTACTGAATCAGCCAAGAAATGTTGGTGAGCCTGATATTTGGGATCATACTACTGACAGTAAGTAAATATTTACTTCCTCAGCCTGTAACAGCAAAACATCTATTGATTTGCACAGGCACTGTATAAGAGCAGGGAAATAGCTGCCATGCCTTCATGGAGGCTGGGGATAGTATGTGGGAGTGGCAGCAAGGGGAGAGTGGTACAGCAATACCCAAGCACAGATTAAATAGCAATTGACATTAGTGGGTTTCTCAGGAGCTAATATATTACACAAGAAGTAATTTTCTTCACGAAATAAGGACTAAAATCAGGAGTGGAATCAATTATTACATTTGCCTGAGAACTCAAGTGTCCTTTCTTCCAGAATAATTTATACCAACTTGGCAGCGATTCTCTGGCTCTTGCAGAAATTAATAAAAACCATATTTTTGAGCATCTGCTATGAACAAAGAGCCATGGAAGCTACAAAGCATCAAGAAATATGAGTTTATCTCTTACTGAGAGACCTTGGTTCACAGGTTTATGTCATCAGGGTCACTGGCCTATACACCTGTCATGTGAACATCCCTGGTGGCAACAAAAACAGCCAGTCCCCTCTGTGTGCATCCTGGTCCTTTCTCAATGTCATCTCTACCCATGAATCAGGCAGAAGAATTCCTACTTTAAAGATGAGACTGTTAAGATTTGGAATGATCATTATTAACAATTAATAGTAGCTGACCTCTTACTAGATCTATGCAATGAGGCACATCAGGTTAGTGGATTGTGTGGCAAAAACTCAGGAAGTCAGATTCCTTCATTCAAGCAACAGTGAGGCCCCCACAATAGTATTGGGTATATGGTTAGTTACTCTCTTTGCTGTGCTGATAAATGGAGTGATAACACTAACTGATTAGTTGGGATGTATGAGAATGAAAGAAGTGAAACATGGGAATCACTTAGACAAATGTCCATCAACTGAGGGCACTTGGTAGAGGCTACTGAGCTCTTGAAATATTTCGTGGAAAGGGCAACTGAGATTTCAGAAGGTTTATGCATGTACAAAGTCACAGGCAGAACCTATTTAAATATTCAAATAGTGGAAAACTATATTGGTTATCTAGGGGGTGGAGGGTAGGTAGAGATCTTCAGTGGCAGGAAAGGTATAAAATTATTATCCTATTAATTTATAATCTCATAAATCACTATTAATGTAACATGTCAGGGAGAAATAGATTTAATGGGCAAATTCTCTAACTGCCTAGACCATACACTCTAAGTATAAATATTCACTTTAGCCTAAGTATTTAATGTTTCAGATTAGTAAGATGATCAAACTCTGACACTGGATTTAAATTTAAATTTAAATTTAGGAGACGAAAAATATACCTGCATATATAGCATTTTAAACATCTAGGTCAACTACAACTTTAGGCCAGACAGATCAAGACTATTTGGCCTGTCAGTATCTAAAATACAAAGATTTGCAGATACCACTAAAGGGCACAAAGCACAGTGAGGCCAAGTATATAACTGTAGATGCTAACCATTGGATTAGCATAGAAAAAAAAATTCCTACCTAACCCGGTTATAATAATAATTAGTTACTGCTGTTTTAAACTCTAAGACTACAAGAAACCCTTTGCATTCTCTTTAAGATCCTCATTTCTCCTGATTAACACCATGCCACCTCTGTTGGCCTCAAACAAATCACTACGAGTGCTGCCATCCCCCGTTATGCTGCTACTGAATTCTTACTAAGGACTGCAACCAGGGATACCGAACCCGAGATGTCAACCTCACGTCTTCTCAAACTGGTAAGATCTTTCCTAACATATGGGATAACCTATGTCTACATTAGATAGCACATCGTCTAACAAAGTTACAAATACTAGATATAGGCTAGGGTTAGGGTACTGAGTACAGGCATGCATGTAGCTATAGGCAAGAAGCAATTATATAACTCAAGGCAAAAGTGCTCAGTAGTCCTTGATGATTAGACATAGACTTAGTAAACATAGTTGAAGTGCCTAAAGAATGCATTATAATTTCCATAATCAATTAGACTCAGACCAAATTAGCTTGGCAACCTAACAGGCCCAAAGAAGAAAGATCACCAAACACCTAATGCTGGTTGGGTTCAACAAGTGACACTCACTACTTAAACAACTGGGAGAAAGTCTAAGGTTGTCAGATAAAGAGAGGACTACAACAGTTACATAAGGGCAAGAGTCAGGTTTACTTAATAATTGACCTTTTGAGGGAGTCGGGCGGTAGCGCACTGGGTCAAGCACAGGTAGCACAAAGCACAAGGACCAGCTCAAGCATCCTGGCTCCCCACCTGCAGGGGAGTTACTTCACAAGTGGTGAAGCAGGTCTGCAGGTGTCTATCTTTCTCTCCCCCTCTGTCTTCTCCTCCTCTCTCCATTTCTTTCTGTCCTATTGAACAACGATGACAACAATAATAACTACAACAATAAAACAACAAGGGCTACAAAAGGGAATAAATAAATTAACAGATACGTATTTTTGTAATTTCCCTTTTGGTCAATATCATACCACCTCATCATCTGGGGCCCTAATCAGGGAATTCTTGGATTCCCACATAAATATGATGGGCCAAAACCTCTAATGGATCTCTCTCTCTACACCACCAATGGTCACTTCCAACAGGAATGTCATCATAAGCCTTCCCAGAACCTTGCCCTCACCATAAAGCTGATGATAGGTGTTGTCCTAGTCCCTGAAGGGAAGCTATGGTATTCTGCCCTGCCACTTGAGGAATACTGGTCTTGAAATGAATGCAGCCTGCTTTTTTTCCAGCTGTGACCATCAGCAACAAGCTCAGATCAATAGGAATTCAGAGTACACAGCTCTGATGCTAAATATAAATATGTATATGGGTCTAGGTCAGGTAGATGGAGGTAAATAGTTAATTTTATCCATAGAATTTTTTAAGAATGGGACCTACTTTCTACTCTAACCCAACTTTTTAGCCCTTTTCTATACTCTAACATTGTTTACTAGACAATAGTTTTATTCAACTTTATGTTAGCTATCAAACTCAAGCACAAACTACTATAGTCATGAGCCCCTAGAAACATGCCTACAATGGACTTCCTAGCTTTCTTCCACCCAATGATTCTTAATCTCATGTTCTCTGTTCCTACGTTTTGGTTCCTGTTCATTAACCATTTTGTCTTACTTTATATCCTGCCACCTTCCAGACACCAAGTTACAGATGCTATCATGATTACAGCCTGACTTCTCGGGTAGACGGACCTCACCAATGTGTCTTAGAACCTCACCTCTCCAGAGCTCTACACCACTAGCGAAAGATAGAAACAAGCTGGGGGTATGGATTGACCTACCAATGCCCATGTCCAGCAGAAAAGCAATCACAGAAGACAGAACTCCTACCTTCTGCACCTCAAAAACAATTTTGATACATACTTCCAGTGGGGGAGAAGTGATAAGAGGAAGAGGATAAAAAGACTATGAACTCCAGAGAGAGAGTAGGAAAAAGGGAAGGACATTTAGATGTAATAACAGGGTTATATATGGCTTGGAGGAGAAGAGAGGACTGGACCTGGAAGAACAAGAAGGGCAATTATATACAAATGTAGACAGATAGTTGTAGAGATGGTAGTTAAGCTATGTTTGCAACCTTGAGAGAACTGTGGTGGCTTGCAATGTAGGGACTAGGATTCCAGAAATCTGGTGGTGGGAATGGTGTGGAGTTATACCCCTGTTTGCATATCATTTTGTAAATTGATATTAAATCACTAATAAAATTTCAAAAGAAGAAAAAAAAAAGTCCCAAGAAGTTCAAGAATAAGCTAGTGTCCAGGTTCAGAGACTATTCTCCTGCATCTCTGGCTTCTTTCTGGACTATAAAAACAGACATGTTAATCCAGGCAGATTATTAGGAGAAAAATACCAAATTTAATAACATATGTATGGATATTTTACATGACAGTAAATCCTAGAGTAAATGAGACATGCTGAAGATTTATTTCCTAAGATAAGGAATGGTAACAAGGCCTGGGGCCCCAATGAAAGTGGTGGGGTTCTTGAATAGTAAGAGAGGGATCACTTCATATAAAAAAACCTTGCCTCTAGATGTCTATCTTGCTTTATAATAAATTTCTCCAATATAACACTTATTTCTGGAGATGGCTCAATACCTAAGTAATTTTTATTCCTTAAGGTATGGTGACAGTTTCTTCTAAGGCTAACAAGACCTCACTTGACCTTACTGTCAAAGACCAAGGTAGTGCATATTAGAGACCCTACTCTGGACAGCCTAGAAGAGCTTGTCTGAATATTTTTTGGGAGGGCCAAGCTACACTAGGAAACAAACCCAGGCAATCCAATTTTTAAAGTGCACCAGATGCTTCTCTCCTAATTATACATAGGGGTTGAGATTCACACCAGGTTCCACTATGCTGAGTGAATATATTTTGGTCAGTGCCCCACATAATGCTGGTAACAGAAGTAGGATTAGAACTCTAGCTAGTTCCAACTTTCATCCACCCAGAAAGTCACCTTCTCATCTTGGCCCTTTGGAGCTTATATTAATAACTAAAATATTTCCTCAAATCAACTCCCTTCCCCCCGAAGCAGGGTATATTTCTTGAGACTCAATAACCTGGGGACCCGTTCTAACTTTCTGCAGCTATGCTTTGATGTTTTTTCAAGTTGCTAACCATTTGAACATTATCATATGCAAAGATAATATTAAACTTTAATATAATGAGAAATAAAAGAGGTGCTGGTTCCCAAATAACTTGGTTTCAAATTCAAGAAGCCAGGTACAAAAAGAGTAAGAAAGTATGAACATAGCTGAAAGCAGAAGAGGAAGAAACTATTGTTATGGGTGGGATCTACCTAGGTGGTCTGGTATTCCAGTGAAAGGTTTCACAAATCCTCTCAGGCCAGAGACCAGGGGTCAGACTTCTTCTCAATGAATCCCTATACTCAGAAGACTCTGAGACCTTCCTCTAAAGCTTCTGAACAGCTTCAAGAACACTAAGGTCACAGCACAGGACCATTTGACAGATGGAAGAAGCTGCCTCAGGGAAGGAAAAAGGCTTACTCTAATGCCAAGCCAGAGAAAGAAAAACACTTTCTGTGAGTTAGAGAAAGGAAGGAATGTTCTTTTCTGTTCAGAAACAGCAGATGGGTTCCATATTCTGGTATTTTCTAATCATTTTGTAGGTCACAGACCCTTTGAACAGAGAATGAACACTGTGGAGCCAAGCCATGGGAAAAAGAAATGGCACTCAGACAGCATGTTACAGAACTTCTGTGGTTTCTCAGATGCTTTAGAAACTGTTTGTGGGTTCCCCTTGGGTCTATAAAGTCTAGGATAACAATCCTTACCTGCAATTGCTTTTAAAAATGACTGCAAGGTTTTTTTTCGTGGCCACCCCCTCCGCACCCTCATCCCACTTAAGGTAAGGTCTATGCTCTTCTTGAGACTGGGGAAGCTTATGACTGTTTCTACCAATAAAGTATGACTAGAACAAGTTCATAAAAGGTCATGCAGCTTCTACCTTTTCTACTTGGATGCTCTCAGAGCTTAGCCCCATGTCATAAGGATAAGCACATGTAGAATTCTGATGGGCAGTTTCAGCTTAATTAGTTGTAAAGGGTGGAACCATGTGTTCAAAAAAGATAATGAAGTCTTCAATCCCATAATGCTGACTATGACTTGATTTAGAAATAGGGTCTTTGTTGATGACTCTATTAAGATGAGCTCTTCATACAGTGAATCCTAATCCAATATGGCTGACATTCTCATGAAAAGGTGGGATTCAGACACATTGAAAGACACATAGTAGAAAGAATACCAGAATATCAAAGATATAGCTGTGATATTCTCCAAGCTAAGGTAAGCCAAAGCTGCGAGAGAAACATGAAGCATTCTCCATCATACTCCTCAACTAGCCTTGCTGATACTTCAGTCTCAGATTTCTATTTCTAGGACTGTGAGGTGATCTTGTTTCCATCACTCAATTTGTGGTTTGTTGTTATGTAATCCTGAAGAAACTAATATAGTTTCCTTGAAGTCTTCTTCACCCTACCCCTCAGCTCCAGGTAGGAACTAAAGAGGTCATTTTAGAAGTGGGTCTGCTAGTCCTTCGCTACTGAGTTACCTGCAAATATTTTGATTTCTTGGTGGGTACCAGGGGAATTATTAAGAAAAGACACACTATTACCATTGTGCTTTGGTTGAGTTTCTGGCATATAGAATCTGCAAGCATTAAAAAAGGTGGTTGTTGTTTTACACTACTTAAATTTAAGGTAATTTGTATGTAGTGATGCTTAAGTGAAATACTGTTTAAATTTTTCCTGTCCTCTGACCAATCTAAATTACAGCCCTTTCTTTATTTCTCTGCAGAGGACACTCTCCTGGCAAACTAATTTGAGCTAAATATCTTGGTAATCGCATCACAAAACCTGAGAATTGGGAGGAAAATTGATACTCACATAGAGGCAAAAACAAATTACTTATAGTTCCCAACTTCATTCAAATTAAACAGTTTTCATCTTCCCTTTCAATCCTTCTGCATACATAATTTGCACAGTTTATTCAAGATTCACTCAACACAGTTTTAATCAGTGTAGACATAATTTTTGAGTCTGCTTTGTTCACTTGCAATTTGTCATAGCATTTTCTGTGTTGCTACATAGTCTTTATATTGGCATAATTGGCTGCAAAGAATTTCATAAGTGATTATACTATAATTTACTCAATCAATGTCCTTTTGACCAGCATGAAAACTTTAATGTTAATCTTCTTTAATTGCAACACTTTAATTGTTCGCCTAAATCAAGTATCAGTAAATTGTGATCTGAGAGCCAAACCTACCCACCCCATTTTTCCACTGCCTGAAGGATGATGGTAGTTGTTAAAGTTTTAAATGAGCTGGAAAATATTTATAAAGAACAGTATTTCATGACACGTGGGAATAACATAAAATTTAAAAATCAGTATCAATGAAAATTTGCTATAATACAGTCACACCATTTATTTACATATTGTCCCCCCTGGCTGCTTTCACAACACAATGAGAGAGCTAAATAGTTGAGACAGACTGCATGTTCTGCAAAGCTTGAAGTATTTATTACCTGACCTTTAACAAAAATATTAATGGACCTCTGTTGTTTCTTTTTTTATTAGTGGTTTAATACTGATATGCAAAATTACAAGATAACAGGGGTACAACCCTGCACCATTCTCTCCACCAGAGATCTGGATCCCAGTCCCTCCATTGTAAGACACAGCAGTTCTCTTAAGGTTGCAGATATGAGTCAACTATTATTTCTACAACCATCTGTCTATATTTGTATATACTTGGCCTTTTTCTTTGGGGAGGGGGCCCAATCCTCTCTTCCTTTCCAAGTCACACATAAGTTTATTATTACATTCAAATGTCTCTCCTGTTTTCCTCCTCTCGCTCCAGTTCCTGATGGAGTTGGAGTTCAGAGCCCTCTGGTCATGTTTTCACTATCATTTCTCCCCCACTGAGTATGGATCAAGGTTGTTTTGGGGGTGCAAGTGGGGGAAGTTCTGGGTTCTTTAATTGCTTCTCTGAAGGACATGAGCATTGGCAAGTTGATTCATACCCCTATCCTGTTTCTATTTTTCCCTAGTGGGGCAGGGCTCTGAAATGGTGAATTTCTGGAACACATTGTTGAGGTCATTTGCCCAGGGAAGTCATGGGACCATGATAATGTCATCAATTTGGTGGCTGAACAGTGGCAAGATATAAAGTAGGACAAAATGGTTAATGAACAGGAATGAAAAAGTAGGAACAGAGAATATTAGAATAGGGATCTCAGGGTGAAAAGAATTTACAAAGTCCATTCTAGGCATGTTTTTTAGGTGTCCACAACTATTACAGTTTTTGCTTGAGTTTGATAGCTAACATGGAGTTGGGGAGAAATACTATCTGAGAAGTTGGTTTATTGCTGGAGTACTACAAATCTACCATTCACCAGTGGTCATTTTTTCCTCTCTTTTTTTCTATATTTATTTCTATTTTATTTGATAAGACAGAGATTTTATTTGAAAAGACAGGGGGGAAATAAAGAGGGAGAGAGAGCAATAGATATTTACAGGCCTGCTTCACTGTTCATGAAGCATACCTTTTAAATGTGGAGAGTCAGGGCTCAAGCCTAGGTCCATGCACATGATAAAATGTGCACCACCTAGTCCCCTAGATTCTTGTTCTAAATGCATGTAAAAAGGGGGGAGGGAAGAAAGAAAAAAAGAAAAAGAAATAAATACTTATCAAGTCACCTCTCTTTATCCCCTCAGCATTCATGTTTATATTCACTTTCATTTACACTGTCATGTATTCCTTGTATTTAATTATCATTATCAGTTTACTCAGTTTAGTATTTTGCTAAGTACATTGTCTGAGAAAACACTGTGAGGATATAAAGATGAAAACAATAAAATTCTTGCTTCAAGGAATTTGAAGCCTATTGAGACATTCCAGACAGAGTCACATGAAGAAATATTGCAAGTTTGAAAGTCCTGTGAAGCATTTAAAATGCACAGAAGAATTTCATGAGCATAAAATGTGGGGCAATTTCTGACAGAATGATGTTTATTTTAAAGTCTATTGTATCAGATATAAAAATAGTTGTTCCTGCCCCTTTTGTGGTCCATTGGCTTGAATGGTAGTTTTCCATCCTTTCACTTTGAGTCTGTGTTTGTCATATTGAGTTAGGTGGGTTTTCTGCAGACAACATATGGTTGAGTTTTGTTTTATGATCCATCTTACTATTTTGTGCCTTTTAATAGGTATATTCAGGCCATTTATATTTATTATATTGTAGATTTAAGATATTTTAATGCCAGTATTCTAAATTTTTATAGTGTTCTAATATGTGACATGTTTTTGGTGATATTGTGATTGTTTATAGGAAACCTCTCAGAATTTCTTGGGCAGGCTTGGTGAAAGTTGATTCCTTCAACTATTGTTTGTCTGAGAAGGTTTTTACACCTCCACCTAGTCTGAATGACAGTTTAGCAGGATACAATAATCTTGGTTGAAAATCTTTCTCGTTGAGTGCTTGAAATATATCTTGCCATTTTCTTCTGGCCTCCTGACAGAATGACAATTAAGCTTTAGAGAAGAAAAAGAAATTACAATCTAGTAGAAAGAAATACTTCAGAATTGAAAACTATTTCACACATGTGTGTGGCATAACATTCTATACAGTAGATGATTTAAAAACTCATGATAAGAAGTGAGTGAAGGTGGAGATAGAGTAGGAGAAGAAGAAAAATAGGAAAGAGGAGGAAAGTGATGGGTTGAGTCAAGCTGTGTGTGCAGGGAGATAGCAGAATACAAACCTGACAATAAGAGAAAAACCTATTTAAACCTTCAAGTATCTATGAGAATCATCAATATTTTCATTTCCTTTTGGTTAAGACAAATAACATGATAAAATTTTCTACCATATAAAATAAGCCATACCCAGTAAGACACCTGGGGTTAGAGAGGTCAATTATGTGAGAGGCACTTCTCATACAAGTCTATGAGAAGAATTGCTACATTCTTTAAAGGAGAAAGATGAAGCTGAAGAAGTCTAGATGCTTTTAAGAGAGTTTGGAGTACAGCACCAAAGTAAAAATCTCTGCATGGAGGGTGAGAGTATATGTTCAGCTTCACTTGGAGGGGGGTGGGGAGATAGGGACACAGTCCTTTGGTGATGGGAATGGTGTTGATGTTCATAAAAATAAAATAAAAAGTTCCTTTTACATATTACTGCAAAAATAGTTTTGTTATTGCCAAATTCAGAACAAGATGGTTGCAGATACAAGTTTCCCTGCTAAGGTCTAAATTGTGAAGAACAGGTAGAATTTTAGTTTTATATTTCAGCCTTCATATTTATCTAGTTTCTCCATAAGGCCCTACTCTTTGTAACTCCATGTTCCTTCTTTATAAATAGCCTCTCTCCCCTTTATCCAAGCTTCCTTAGAGTAATGAGAGGACATTTGATGTCAGGACTACAGAGAAGATTTTATCTGTTTTGTCTGAAATGGAAACACAAGACAAGCAAACAAACAAACAAACATAGAACTCACGTCAAGAAATACTAAGCTTCTACAAATCTCTCCCATTTTTTAAAATTGGGCTCATAAATAAACTCTGCTGGATATCTTCCTTAAACTTTAAGGTGTGTATATTATATAAATAGAATTAAGATCTTGTTAAAATGTCAATATGACCCAGTAAGGCTGGAATTGTGCCCAAGTTTCTACCATTTATTTGTTATTTTATTAGTGATTATCAACAAGATTGTGGGATAAGAGGGGTACAATTCCCACCACCATTCTTCCATATACCATTCCCTCCACTGGAAGCTTTCCTATTTTTTATCCCTCTGGAAGTATGGACCAAAAGTCTTTATGGGATGCAGAAGGTGGGAGGTCTGGCTTCTGTAATTGTTTCTTTGCTGGATATGGGCTTTGACAGGTCAATTCATACTCCCAGACTCTTTCTATCTTTCCATAGCGGGGTAGCACTCTGGAGAGGTGGGGTTCTAGGACACATTGGTGAAGTCATCTGCCCAGGGAAGTTATGTTGGCATCATGGTAGCATCTGCAACTTGGTGGCTGAAAAGCATTAAGATATAAAGCAGGACAAACAGTTCCTGTTTTATAATCAGAAACTTAAAGGGATGCAAATCTGTGTTCTGATATAACCAGTTGTCCCCCTGACCTAACCCACAGGGAAGTTATTATCATACCCTTTACTCTTAAGCAGGCAGAAACAGTACCAACTTCCTCTGGTTCATAACTCTTCATGTTTTGCACCAAATGATTTTGCTCCTGCCCTTTTACCTGTCTTGGGTTAATCACAGTCACTGCATATTCATATCTTACAAGGAATAAGTAGAGTGTTTTAAACATCAATTTTATTATCCATTTATGTTAATGGTACATGAAATAACATGTGAAGAACCCATTAAATATTGTGAAAGGGTTTCCATTTCTTTAAAATGAGAGATTAGTAAGAGAGGCCAACATCCCTCATTGCTGAGAGGGGGAGAAGCTGACTTTCTTCTTGAGATGCACTTCTAGAAATATATCTTTCAAATCTTAGAGGCTCTGTTTTAAAAAAATTGGGGAACCCTTCTAGCATTATCCAGCAGCATGTTTTTCATCAAGAAATGATTAATAGTGTGTGTAGAAATGCACAGGAATAAAAAAATAGTAGCTTGTTGCTAAGATGAATTTTAATACAGCATGTTTTTTTTTTTTTTCTTTTTTCTATCAGCAAATTCTATTCTCATCTCTGGCTCATACGTTCTTGAAGGACCACAGTCTGTCAGTCTCAGGTATACCTGTCATGAAAAGGCTGAAGAGGGCCCGTGTTGTGGCACACCTGGTTGAGCACACATGTTACAATATGCAAAGTCCCAGGTTCAAGCCCCCGGTCACCAGCTGCAGGGGGAAAACTTCATGAGCGGTGAAGCAGGACTCCAGGTGTCTCTCTGTCTCTTCTTCTCTATTTCCCCCTCCATTCTCAATTTCTGGCTGTCTCTATCCAATAATAAATAGATAATAAAGAAAAATATGTGTGAAAAAAAAGACTGAAGGGGGAGTCAGGTGGTAGCGCAGTGGGGTAAGCGCACATGGTGTGAATTGCAAGGACCAATGTAAGGATCCCAGTTGGAGCCCCCAGCGCCCCACCTGCAGGGGGGTCACTTCATAAGCGGTGAAGCTGGTCTGCAGGTGTCTATCTTTCTCTTCCCCTCTCTGTTTCCCCTCCTCTCTCCATTTCTCTCTGTCCTATCTAACAATGATGACATCATCAACAACAACAATAATTATAACTACAACAACAATCAAAAACAACAAGGGCAACAACAGGGAAAGTAAATAAATAAAATATAAAATTTTTTTCTAAAAAAAAGGCTGAAGGATAAATCCATAAACAATTTCTACTTAGATTTTCCTTTGTATCTAAGACTAATACTAGGCCCAACCTAAACATTCAGGAACATCAGGCAACAATAGATTCTGACTTCTTGTGCATGAATGTATGATGTCCAACTACTTTCTTTAAATTTGTGTGGAGAAGAAGGAAGCACAGGACCTACCAGCTCTGGAATAAGCCTCTAGGATGACTCATTTATGGGGGCGGGGTACAAGCAGGCAGATATACCCAAAGTTCAGAAAGAAGGTAGAGGTAAGAATTAAGTCATACACTCAATGCAGAGTTAAATCTTGACCTGTCCAGTGTTTGATCTTAGCTGGGAAGTTACCATATAGGATCCAGTCATGAGCTTACAATGTATAGGTAAGCCTTTTTTTCTAAGGGTGGATTACAAGCACCTCTGGGAAGAGGTGGGAAGGGGCAGTTAAACAGAGCACCTCCAGGCAGGGGGGAAGGAGGCAGTTTGAGCAAAGCCAGGATATTTACAGTGGGTTTCAGGTTGGCCATACACAGTAATTTATGGCCTTGTTCAAAGGGAATGGGGAAGCATGTACAGGAAAGTTCCCAAAAAGACCATCCATCATAAGTTCATGAGGTCAGGGGGGACCAGCCTACCATCTCTTCCTCTTAGGAGGGAGAGAACTCGGGGGCAACCCACTCAGATTCTCATGGAAATAATGGTTTGGACTTCCTAGACAGTGGGCCTTTTCCCCACAGATTAATAGTGGGTTAAATAGTATTTTAAGATTACATGTTACAGTTCTACATTGCATTTACCATCCAAGTTCTATGTCTCAACCCTCCACATGCTTTCTTTAAACTATTTTGTGCACCATAATTATAGATTCCTGGGAATAAATTCTACACCTGACTCCTAGGATACCATACTCTGCTGATTTTTTTTTTTAATTCGTCGGTAAGCACTCCTCAGAAACATAAGTTGATTTCTCCTCTTCTCTCTAAACCTTAGACATTTGAACCTCTATGATTTGGGTTTGGACTTCTCTATCTACACTCACTTCCTTGGTGCTTGCAGTCAATCCTATAAATATCTATATTTAAAAATCTATGTATTTATCTATATATAAATATCAACCATAGCAGCCAGCTTTAAAACTTAGCTATTTCAAATCATATTGAACAAGATAAGCTAGGAAGAAGTAGACAAATACCTCATTATCTCACTCACAGGTGGGCTCTAAGAAATGAAGCAAATATTTATAAGCTTTTCCATATTGCGGGGCTACTCTGTTCCCTGATTCAGCTTGCTGGTCCTATTTCCAACTTTGACACCATCTCCCCACCTTTAACCCACCAGAATGTTAGCTGTCAGGATCAGGCAAAAATTAGTAAAGTCATGGGCCCCTTGGAAGATATTTAAAATAGACTTCCTAGATTCTTCCAACATGAAGACCCCAAATTTCATCTGCCACACTTTTACCTTTAAGTTCCTGATTATTCAACAAATTCTTCTGCTTTATATCTTAATGCTTTTCAGCCACCAAGTTACAAGTGCTACCATGACATCCGGACATCCCTGGCCAGACAGCCTCACCAATGTATCCAGGAACCCCAGCTCCTCAGAGCCCTACCTTACTAGGAAAACACAGAAACAGGTTGGGGATATGGATGGATCTGCCAACACTCATGTCTTATCAGAGAAGCAATTACAGAAGCCAGATCTCCCACCTTCTGCACCCATAATGATCCTGGGTCCATACTCCCAGAGTGATAAAGAATAGGGAAGCTTCCAATAGAGGGGGTAGGATATGCAACTCTGGTGGTGGGAATTGTATTGAATTGTACCCTTCTTATCCCATGATCTTACTGATCATTATTAAATCACTAATAGTAAAATAAATAAATAAATTTCCTTTTTTCTAGTTAAAAAAAAAAGGAAGGAAGGCAGGAAGGGAGGAAGGAAGGAAGAATAACCATGGTATACCAGTTCTACCAGCTATATATCTCTAGGGCCATTTACATACTTATTTAGGAATAGTTGTTGGTGGTTAAAATTTTGTTGGCTACTGTGAAATTGTCCTTAAAAAAAGGACAAAATTTTAACCTGAAGAATACGTCCCTTCAGAGCTACATTTTAAATTTACATTTATTTATTGCTTGATAGTACAAAGAAAATTGAGAGGGAAGGAAGAAAAAGAGAGGCACTTGTAGCTCTGTTTCACCACTTGTGAAGCCTCCCCCACTTAGAGGTGGGGGTAGGGGCTCAAACCCAAATTCTTGAGCACAGTAAGGTCAGCACTCAACTGGGTATACCACTGCCCAACCCTACGGTTACATATTTTAAGATAAGGATGAATCTAGAGGATCTTTCTTTGCCCCTCTCCCCTACCTGCCCAATCCCCTAGTCTTGGCAGAAGTCTCATCCAATGAGCACATGTTTATAGCTGAGAGAGACCATGAATCTATTAAAATTTAAAAGTAGAGCTGACTCTGGCTTACATTTAAGTTCACTCCTCTACATTTTGTAATGTTTCTGTGTATCTTGGTGTCTTCAAGAAATAGAAATTTGTAAATGATACCAAAAAGAATACATTAAGGATTAAAGAAAAAAGCCTAACTTAGCCTGACAAAGGAATCAGAAGACATGAAGAAGGGGCACCAGCACAGCTGCCACAAAGGATTTTACAAGGAGACTTTAACCAGGCTCACCTACTGTGTAAGGCTTACCTGTTAGGCAGACTTAGTTGTATGGTAGGTGTGTCTGTGTAATCATTCCATATACTGTGACCTCTAGCTTTATGCTCAGAAATTAAAACCTTGTTAATAAGGCCCATCTCATAAAACTCAAAGAAGCCAGGAACATATCAATACATCCTTTTCAATCTACAAAACCAAATCATACTCTTTTATTTATGTTGTGTGAGAGAGAATGAACACACAGTCTCAGGCATGTTCAACATAGCTAAGAGAACTCCCAATTTTCTGTTCCTCAGTCTTTTGAGAAAGAAGACAGACACAGAATATAGACACTGCAGAATCATTCCACTGGTCAGGAAGCTGCCTCAGTGCTATAGGTGGTTATTTCCATATTGTACCTAAGTTCTGTCTAGTGAGCTATCTTATCAGCACCACATGCCCTCCCATACATACTCCCTATAGAGAATGCCCAGTCTTCCATCCTGTTACAAGTATACCAATTGAAAAATATAATATCAGCCTTTTTTGTAGCAGAATTACTTTCATTGTGCAGGGTTATCATAACGAAGTGCTATACACTGAGTACCTTAAACCATAGATATGTATTCTCTTATATTTCTGGAAGCCAGAAGTCCAAGATCAAGGTATGAGAGGGCTATGCTCATTCTGAAAGCTGTAAGGGAAGAATTAATTCCAGACTTCTCTCTGAGTTTCTAGTCCTGGTCTGTGACAGCATAATTTCAATCTTCACATGCTACTCTTCTGTGTTTAATTTTCCCTTTTTATATGGACCCCTGCCATGTTGTATTGGGCCTAATCTACTCCTGGTCACCTCATCTTAACTTAATTGCACCTCCAATAGGCTTCATTCCAAATAAGGTCTCATTCTAAGGTATTGGAAGTTACAACTTCAACATATAAATTTGAGGTGTGGGGGGAAGGGAGACAAAAATTCAATACATAACAAGAACATCAAATTTATTTCCTGGTTTAAGATACCTTTTAAAGTTTACTAAATAAATGAACCATAACATTAAGATGGGATATTCTGTTTTATAAAAGAGTAAAAAGGACAAAAAGTTCTAGTATTAAGAGTCAAGGCAAGTTCTAGATTCAAAATATGAACAAAAAATGAAATAATTTAGTCATTCCCTTCAGCCCTGAACCAAGGTAAAATAAAAATGATCAGTGTCTTTAACAAAAAGAGACGGGTTAAGTTACATGCTTTGAAATTGGGTCTAAGACTCGGCAAACTATGGCCTGTGGGACAAATCTGGTCTTCTATCTGATTATGTAAATAAAGTTTTATTGGTACACAGCCTTGGCTGCTTTTTTTTTTCCTTAATAATAATATCAACAGAACTGAGTAGTTGCAGGGAAGACTACATTATCCCTGAAGCTCAAAACATTAACTATTAGACTCTACAGAAAACTTTGCCAGCATTTAGGTTGTACAAAGCAGTGCTCAGAAACAAACAAACAAACAAAAAAACAGTCCCAGATAAAAGAAAAGTTGCAATGAAATAGCATAATTTTTCAGAGTTTATCTGAGGTGACCTACAGGAAAGGATATAAAGTTTATTAAACTGGAGTACTTTCTTCAGTCAAGCTATACAAACCCTCAAAAGATAATCCTTTTAGGAACAAGGATCTTAGGTCTATAAAACACTATATTTCCCTTCTCTCCCAAATAATAGAAGGTCAGTATCATTTTATTAGGTCAAAGTGATTCTTGGCCAGCCACAGACCTTTGAATCACAGAATTTAGGATCTAATACATAGGTGTGTGGGGGGGGTATATCCTGCTCTCAGTCGATGGACTGTGGGCTGTATATAGCCCATGAAATCATTTAGACTGGCTGTGCCAAGGCAATAACAGGTGGAACTTGAAATTCAATAAATAAATCTAAAAGCTTCTTTCGTAGCAACAGTTAAGTACTAGTTTTCAAGTTGATAACATCCTATGACCTGTAAATGATGTCATAAATACTTAAGTGGCCCTTTATACAGAAATGGCTCCCCACATCAGGTTTAATGAAATAAGTCACCTGCTTAGAAACAGTAACCTAGTCTTTTTGCCTTGGTTTCATCCTTAGAGGTCTAAGTACCATGTACTTGAGGCAGTGGCTCTGAAGATTGATCTGTTGATTGAGACTCATCTCTGAGGAGCTTCCCCCAGTGTTTTGTGAAGCTAGGAAAAAAATTAGTTCCATTGTAACACTATTTTATTCATTTCATAAAATTATCCTTTTTCTGGCCTCCATCCACCCTTTTGGGGGTTGAAAATGTTAACATCTTGCAGGTAACATGGGTAAAACTGGATGATTACCAGTTTGTTATTTTTTCTTGCCCTTATTGGACCAAGTAAAAAGTTGATAGTCACTTTTTTCCCTGAAAACTTACAACTCTTAAATATTATACACTTAGAAGATATTACAATGACTGTGAATACAAGTAGCTTTCCTGCAGAGGCATTAGCCAGTGAAGTGATTTCCCAAAATCCCAGTGTCTTGGATACAAATGAACAAAGATGTCCACCTCTCCTCCTACTCTACATAGAACCAATTTATCCATTTTTTTTTTCTGGTCTCTTCTTTGAATACCACTATTAGTTCATACAGAACATGGAATGGTGTGACCTGGGAGGTGGAACAGTGAGCAACTTTCTGGACCCCTCTCTATTGCTCTTCTTCCCACTTTTTTATAAATAAACAAAAAGCAAATACATAAATAAATACTTCTGTAGAAAAAGATCTATGAGAAAGAAGATGATGAAGAAGAAGAATAAGGAGAAGAAAAAGGGTGCGGGGGGGCAGAGCCAAGAGGGTGGTTTGAAGACAACACCTAGTGTGAGCTCCACAAGAAAACTGCTTCAACCTGGGATTCTCAAAGAGGGTAGAATTTTGGGGGCAGTGGTGGAGGGTGAGAGCAAGTGGTGGTCAGGGTGACACCAGAGAAGAGTCCTATAACCCACTCTTGGGCTGGCAAACAGAAGCCATAAAGGACAAAGGAAATGAGAATCTTTGGCTTGGCTATTTCTGAACTCACCCTCCCCTCCACCCCCAAAACCAGCACCTATTGGCTGACCAACCACTCCTAGCAGGCTTCTTGTGGAGCTAATTTCTTTACCCTGAGATTAAATGTACCCTTGTCAGTCCACCCCATATAAAAATGTACCCCTCATCCCCACTCAGTTCCCATTTCTTATCTTGTTCTGTTTTACCATGATACTTATTATCTCCTAATACATAATTTATGAACTTGTTGTGTTTGGATCCACATGCTATATTATAAATCCCATTAGGCAGAGATTATTGCTTGTTTTATCTATTACTAAATCTCTCTCTCTCTCTCTCTCTCTCTCTCCATATATATAACAGTGTTTGGCATACAGGGACTCAATGCATATTTATTTATGAAATAAGCAATCTTGATACTATTCTTACTTCACTAGACTATAATCCTCCCATTAGAATGATGATTTTTAACTTTTTTAACTATCAAATACCACTGTCTAGAATAGTGTTAGACACCTAGGTGACCCTCACTGAATCATTGTTGACTCGGTGATCAATGAATCCCTGTGGTCATGGAGATGGCTCAATTGTAGCATCATCTCCATGGAAACAGTACTTTATTGATTCACAGCCCAGAACTCGATTAGTGAGATTAATAAATATCTACCAAGATTTCCTCGTTTGGAATGAAGTGGAATCAAATTTGAATTTCTAGTATTGTAGAAGGTTAGAACTGGGTACAAAGTAATAAAATATAGTTGTCCATATGAATCACAGTGTAGTGAGGAAACAACTAAAGCAGAGTTGGCAATCACATTTGACATAAAACACTGGGTTTTAACACCATCCTGCAATCTTCCAGGCACTTCTTATGTTCTTTCAGGATTATTTTGTACTTTTCTTGACCCTAGATTTCAAGAAAAATGTAGGTTTCAATTATCAGCAATGTTAAGCATATACTGTACTCTCTAGATATGTATTAGCCTTCATGACTTCTATTACAGACTTGGCAATTTTGTTCAATTTTCTTAAATCACTCTACGCAAATCTTCTATTAAATCAAACCTTTGATCTCCCCTACTCTGAAAGTCTCCATACGACTTGTTACCATGGAGATGATCACATACACCTCATTTAATTGTGTAAACAGTATACAATTCTGTCCATTTTAATCTCACCAAGAAGCCATTTCATTTTTTCCTTTTTCTACTATTAAGTTTTATGTTTTATGCTAGAGAGCCATGCTTAAGGAATCAGATGTTTCAAGTCAACAACAAAATTAAATTTCTCTTGGTGAATCAGCTAGATTCTTCCTAATTCAATATTCATTTAATTCAGATGTAGGAGAGACCAGCTTTAACAAGCTAGAACTTGCACAGAATGCACAGGATCAGAATTTCAATTTCAATGTAATTATCTGAAACTTATTAGAGTTAAGGTATCAATATTTAAGATAAAAATTTCTTTCAAATAAGAAGCATTCTCTAGATAGAGAAATTAGAAGGTGTTATGTGTCTGTCATAAAATTCTTAAATGCAGTCAAATAACATCAAACATCTTATTTATTTTTAATATAATTGTCAGATAAAATTCAATACTAAGAACACACTCCTACTAAAAAAATATCTGTAGTTTATCTGAAATTAATATTTAACTGGAAGGACTGGGTGGTAGCACAACTGGTTGAGTGCACATGCTATAATGCATAAGGACCCAGGTTCAAGCCCCTGGTCCCCACCTGCAGGGGGAAAGCTTTGAAAGTGCTGAAGGATTGTTGCAAGTCTCTCTCTGTCTGTCTCCCTTTCTATAACCCCTTCCCTCTCAATTTCTAGCTATATCTATTTAATTAATAAATAAATATAATAAATTAAAAAGAACAACCAAAAAACCAAAACAATTAACTCTTAAAAAAATATTTAACTGGCTATTTTGTATTTCTACCTGGTAAATGTGACAGTCAAATTTTCCCTAGTACTAGGATAAAACTAAGTTGTCTCTATTAGGAGAAAAAGGAGATATACCACCCAGGAATCACTGGATCTGCTCAAAAATAAGAAGATCCAGTTCATGGGGGTCAGGCGGTAGCACAGAGGGTTGTGCACCTGGCACAAAGCACAGGGACTGGCATGAAGACCCAGCTTCAAGTCCCCGGCTCCCCACCTGCAGGGGAGTCACTTCACAAGTGGTGAAGCAAGTCTATAGGTTTCTTTCTTTCTCTCCCCCTCTCTTGCCTTCCCTCCTCTCTTGATTTTTCTGTCCTATCCAACAACAGCAATGACAACAATAATAATGGCAACAACAAAAGTAGCAATAAGGGCAATAAAATGGGAAAAATGGCCTCCAGGAGCAGTGGATTCATAGAGCAGGCACCGAGCCCCAGCAATAACCCTGGAGGAAAAATAAAGTGAAATAATAATAATAATAGAAGATCCGATTCAGATCTTGCGTATAGGTTCCTCAGCACAATATATAACCCTTAAAACTTGGTGTAGCAACTAAAATTCCTAGATGGAGTTCTATCAGGATGGGAAAAAGGGAAAGAGACTGAAGTTCATGACAAGTGGTTCTTTTCATGATATGAAATACCCTCCTCTCTCTCCCTCTCTTTCTCTCTCTCCCTCTCTCCCTCTCTCTCTCCCTCTCTTTCTCCATGTTATTTGATAGAACAGAAATTGAGAGGGGAGCAGGACATATGTGGGAATGAATAGATGTAATCTTTTCTATCAAAGGGTCCTTCTGTTTAAGTTTTATTAATAGTAATGTAACACAGGACAAGAATGAAGAACTAGTCCTGCTTAAGTCTTGCTAGCAGTTATGGTAGTGTTGTTAAAAATTCCATAATATTGTTATCCAGTGTTATAGCTCAAAAGGAATCACATGGAGGGCAGGGAGTTGCATTTATTTTATGTTAACAGGTTACAGGTCAATGCCTACCAGACCTAAACAACCTTGTGCTGCAATACCCACCTTTTACCTGTTTCAAGTTGGAGGCAGCACAAGCTGATTGATTACAGAGTTCATCAAGGTGCTGACAATAAAGGTGAGAGCAAGTTGGCTACAATCAGAGCCTGCCACTTGGATACTACAATATGGAAATGTTTCGGGGTATCTCTCTCCCTTTCCGGTGGGGTGGTCTCCAGGGGAAAGGTAATGGGCTGGTTCTTTCTCGCCCACGACAGGGGTGACACAAAGTAAAAGACACCAGGGGACTCTTAGCGTGCCTAGAATCTGAGTCCTAGAATCCCAGAATCCTAGAGTCCGTTTATTAGCAAAGTGGACAGGAGTTAAATAGAAAAGCAATGAAGTTAACTTTTGTTGAAATATGACAGAAATTACAGGTTTCTTAATGGTCAGCATGCCTCTAAGGTAGGGGGCTGGTATGACAGGAATTGATGAGATACAAGACAGTTATTCTCCATGACACAAGCAACTTAATTATCCAAAGGTATTTGAGAGAAGCATAGGGGTTAAACCCATAGGGTGAGACAGAAAGAAGATGGATATCAAAAGGCCATATAGTTTGGAATTTCTCTTGTCTGGGGTCTGAGGTGTGTGATGAAGTGTGTGATAAGGTGTGTTCTTCTGTGATCAGAAGGTGACTTTGAATAAGTGAATCTGCAGCCATGTGGCCTGCAGTTAATGGAGGGAAGTATTGGGGTTTCTGTGGGCCAGAGAGTCAAGAAGGAAAGAACCAAGTCTGAGTTTCCCCCCTTATGCTCACCTCGGTTGAGAGAGACTTACCAAGAGGTTATCTTCTCAGACCTCCATCTAGGGACAGGGATGGTTCTCCCTAAGCTCTATCAGGCTTACACATGTTCCCAACAGAAATGAGAGTCCACCAGCATCGGGTCTTTTTCTCATTGTTTTGCCTATGAATTTTTCATTTTAGTAGCCCTCTTGGAAACTTGTGGTCTCCCAATGCCACTCTCATTTAGTGATGGGAAGGGAAATGCTACAAAATTCTCTAGACTCCTATTTCTGGTTAGCTTGAAGTAAAGTAAGAGAGCAGAATTCCAAGCCCTACTCTGTAACACACTTGATGAGCAGACTTTGAGATATTACTGAAATTTTCTGGCTCTTTTTTGAGGTGTTTTTTTTACTTCTTTTTATAATCTTTACCCCTCACTACCCCCCCCCACACACACACACAAAGGGAATCACATTGACCCTATGGAAGCTGCATTGTATTGATATCAAATGAGATTGTATATGATGTTGTAAATAATATGACTGTTATATTGTATAGACAAGCACAGCATGGGATATAAGGTAATGTTGTCATTATTGGCCCTTTGTGATTACCAGAAGTTTCTCTGTTTTGTGTTTGATAGAAAGGTTGTGGTAGGGACAGTTTGCCTGTTTAAAACTGAAAGTTCCACACTTTAGTAATCTGACTTTTCCTAGAGGAAGCCCAGTACAACAAGGTCTGGGATTTAGTAAATGGAAACACAGTGTCATAAAAGCAACAACCCAGTCTGCTCTGTAAGCCTCCTGAAATAGCCATGGAAGTAATAGCCACTATCCTCCCTGGAAAGGCTTGTTCAAGAAGTTGCACTTCAATAGGCATGTCAAAGTAATTATAGTCACTGCAATGAAACAAAATCCCTTTAGAGAGTTAGTTAAACTTTTCCCTGAAATTTCTTCTTTGAAAGCATTATGCATGTTATTGTACTTATTTTTTTTGCAGAATTAATTATAATAACTGATAATTTGTGGTTGAAAGACCTACCTACTCCTTACCTGCAGGGGAATAGCTTCACAAGCAGTGAAGCAGGTCTGCAGGTGTCTATCTTTCTCTCTCCCTCTTTGTCTTTCCCTCCTTTCTCCATTTCTCTCTGTCCTATCCAGCAACAATGACATCATCAACAACAACAATAATAATAACTATAACAATGATAAAAAACAAGGGCAACAAAAAAGAAATAAATAATAAAATAAATAAATGAAATCATACATATATGACATTTGCAGTAATCCAGGAATTATTCTGGGAGTCTTATATGTACAAAGTTGAGGAGGGTATTTCTATAAGAGAGAAAATAGAGTCAGAAGGAGTTTAAATGATTTACCTAGGATCACACAAGTAAGTAGTGGCTGAGTTAGCCTTCAAAGGAATCTAATAACAATAACTGTGATTATTATATTACCAAGTCATAGATGATCCCAACTTCCTAAAATTCATGCTATGTGCAGTGTCTGACCATGTTATACTTGGGTTGGTCTGTAAAACCAATAAAGTGCACAGAAGTGATTTGTGTGTCATTTACAAGATTAAACTATAAAGGATATTGTGGCTTCTGTCTTGATGTCCCTCTCAGACCACTTCCTGTAGAGAATATGGCTGTCAGGCCACCAGCAGGCTAATGGATAGGATCAAGTGTTGAGGCAGTGAATCCTCCGGTCAGTAGCTACCTGAACAGGTCTTGAAGGGACTCTTCAGCCCTCAGCAAGCTTTCAGATGATTGTAGCCATGGCTTATGCCAATATCTCCACAAAAGTCTTTTAATAAACCTTGAATAAGAGCCACTCAAATTAATGTACATCAGAAATTACAGGCAATAGTAAGTGTTGGTGATTATAAGCTGCTGATGTTTGGGAATGGTCTATTACGAAGCAGCAGATGATAAATACTGACTCCTGATCTTGTTAGCCAAATACATAGTTCCATCTGAGGCATGGAGTTTGATGACCAGATTGAAATGCTGAACTGTTTTCGATCATTTACTTAGTTTGACTCCTGATTAAGGTGACAGTCATGAACATTCTCTCCTTCAGCAATGCAGTTCATCTTCAGTGAATATGGCACCAGCAACTATTCTAGTCCTATCGACTCCTCATCTTAGATGCTACAAACTATTCGTTTTCTGGGAATAAAAAGCTTTCATTTTAAAACTGGACTTTTAAAACCATGTCAAAATCCCCAAAGTATTTTTCAATTTCAAATCCCTATCCTTGGCTTTCTTCAAAGCCTCCAGAGAAGAGGCTGGGGGAAAAAAAATGCCACTTCTCTTAGGGAAATTTGTACTGTCTTTTAGCTAAATGAATAGTATCACTAATGTTCTACATAGAATGCTTTGGATTATTTTTAAACTACAGAATATTGATTCTGAAGCTAACATTTTTGAAATTTCAGAAATGAGAAGACGGTTGGTCTTGATTACTATTTAAAATATATTAAAATGTAGAATGTGCCACTGTATTCATATCTGTCCCTTAAAACTTGCTCCAGTATTTAAGTTACAATTAATTAAAATCCACTGCTTCTGAGTATTTCATAACTCCAACTGAGATTACTAGTAATCACCTGTGGTATCTCTAGAATTGAGAGTTTGTTCTCCAAAATTATATTCTAAAAACAAATTGTATCAGGGGGAAATTAATTACCCTGATACAATTTGGTCCTAATGTAAATGCTTAAAGAAAGCTCACAGGTGGTCTAGGTGGTGGTACAATGGATGGATAAAGCCCTGGACTCTCAAGCATGATGTTCTGAGTTCAATCCTGAGAAGCACAAGTACCAGAGTGAGGTCAGGTCCTTTTTTTCTCTCCTCCTATCTTTCTCATTAATAAATAAAATCTAAAAAATAAAAGAAGTAGAAGAAGAAGAAGAGGAAGAAGAAGAAGGAGAAGAAGAAGTAGAAGAAGGAGAAGAAGAAGGAGGAGGAGGAGGAGGAGGAGGAGGAGAAGGAGAAGGAAGAAGGAGAAGGAGAAGAAGAAGAAGTAGAAGAAAGAGAAGAAGAAGAAGGAGGAGGAGGAGGAGGAGGAGAAGGAAGAAGGAGAAGGAGAAGGAGAAGGAGAAGGAGAAGGAGAAGAAGAAGAAGAAGAAGAAGAAGAAGAAGAAGAAGAAGAAGAAGAAGAAGAAGAGGAAGAAGAGAAGGAAAGCAAGCTCACAGCACTGAGTACTCATGAGGTACTAGGCCCACACTTTGTTAGCTTTGTCACCCTCCCAAAGTTGTCCCTGTTTTTATCTTCATTTCACAGGTGAGGAAAGTGAGACTCAAAAATGTTAAAATACACAACCCAAATTGCACAATGAGTAAGTGAAGTAAAAAAAATTTAAACTAAATTCTACCACAATAAGAGTCACCTTGCACCTACATTTCTAGGGCCCCTAGACCAAATATAACTCAGTGTGTTGTCCTGATGTATCCTTTGGAACAGGGTGCCTACAAAAGCCTAACATACTCTCAGCTCAATTCAGTCCTCTTTTCTCCTCCTCCTCCTCCTCCTCCTCCTCCTCCTCCTCACCCTCCTCCTCTTCTTCCTCCTCCTCCCCCTCCTCCTCTTCTTCCTCCTCCTCCTCCTTCTTCTTCTTTTTCTTTTGAATGTTAATGCAGCACCAGGCAGCGAACAGAGGCCTTCATATATGTGTAAAACAATTGAGCATGCTCTTAGACCCAATTACTTTATTTTTTTATCAACTTTACTTATTAGATAGAGATAGCCAGAAATCTAGAGGGAAGGGAGTGATAGAGAGGAAGAGAGACAGAGAGGTATCTGCAGCCCTGCTTCACCACTCACAAAGCTTTCCCCCTACAGGTGGGGAATAGAAGCTGGAACCTGGGTCCTTGCATACTGTAACATGTGCTCAATCAGGTGCGCCACTACCTGGCCCCCCAATTCCTTTTTTTTATTTTAGGTACCTGGAAAGAGAGAGAAACTATGATTGGGACAGAAAGAAAGAAAGAAAGAAAGAAAGAAAGAAAGAAAGAAAGAAAGAAAGAAAGAAAGAAAGAAAGAAAGAAAGAAAGAGAAAGGAAGGAAGGAAGGAAGGTAGAGAGAAAGAGAGACAAAGAAAATAAAAAAGGATGAACAAAGAAAGGGATGGAGAAAGAAAGGGAAGAAGAAAGAAAGGAAGGGAGGAAGAGAGGAAGAAAGGCAAAGGAGACACCTCAGCACCCTTCTGCTGTCCTTAGAGCTCCCCTGTGCCATCCATGCTGCTCCCATGTAGTTCTAAGATTTGAACCCAGATTACCCAACCTCTGACTTGTTTTTATAGCACTTTGTGAACTTACTTTCCCAAGATATGCAGAGAACTAATTATCAGAGATGGAAAATAGCATTGTTTAGCTCATCCGTGTATTCTTTGGCAAAAATTGGCATCCCAGCACTGCCTGCTGCTACATGGGCTCCTGACTTCTGCTTCACACTGGCTCTCTGCGTAGATTTCCGTCACTGCAGCATGTGTACACATGCATTTGCACCTCTATGACACACATGTACCTCACTTGTTCCAGAACCATACACACATACACACAGCTCATACACATCTCATCTTTCACCATACACCAGCACACACTGCCTACAGCTAATACACATGCACCATATATACACCTCAAAGTGACGTACATTAACATATGCTACACACACGTAGCCTCACACAAATAATACTCACTTCACACCACACACACATGCTTATCTATTTTTTTTTCTTTTTACCAGAGCACTGTTCAGCTCTGGCTTATGGTGGTGCGGGGGATTGAACCTGGGACTTTGGAGCCTCAGGCATGAGTCTTTGCATAACCACTATGCTATCTACCCTCCATACACGCTTATCTATACTTTATACATTTGCCTCCATGTATACAACTTGATACACATGTAAATACATGTATACACACTTCACGTACTACACACAACACATGTTTAACATGTATATATAAGAGAAAAAATATTTCTATACTCTCTTAAGCTCTATAGATGAGATTTATGAACTAAGCTGACAAGAGACAGGCTCACAAGAGAAGCAGCTTATTACATATGCATAGAGAAACCCTCACTGAAAAATAGTAAAGAACCACAGCAATAGTTAAGCCACACATACACACACACACACACACACACACACACACACATATATAGTGTATAAATATAATGTGTATGTAATATTACCAAAGCAATACATTTATATAGAAATGGCAAGACAAAGAAAAAGATCTAGGCTTTTAGGAGTGGTAGATTATAGAAAGGTAAATAATTGAGAAACACATGGAAGATAAATGCTATCTAGTAAGGTTCAGTTTAGGCAGTCTCATCTCGGTGCTGTCTCCTGTGATAAGATTCATTCTCCCTGGTAATGGAGAGAGGAGGGGCAACACCTTCACAGAAGAATTTATGCCCTGCTCTCAGGTAGAGGTGAGCAGGGAAGAGAATTTTTCTTGTGGCAACTTCCTCCTGTTTATTAAGTTTAAAATAATCCTGTACCAAAATACACATTTTTGGATGATATAAACTGATTTTCCTTTACATATGTCTCAAAGTCATGATCATCAAAACACATATAGGTTTAGCATCTATTCACACAGACATAGCCACTTTGCAAGTCAGTATACACTTCCCGCCACATTCATTCCACATCAGCACCTCATATACTACATATGCAAACCCATCTCACTCACCTTATCCACCTAGCCCAATACATACCTTCATCCATAGAAATCCATCTCCTTCAGAAATTGCCTCCTGCTACCACTTCCTTCAGGCTAACTGAGATTAGCACCTACTCTCCCTCCCTCCATATCACCCCATCACTGTCTTTGTCTTCTGCAAAGTGTAGATTCCCAGTGATCAGAGGCTCTATACTTTGGCACTTGTATCCCTTACCATCTCACTACCCTTCTTGGGCACAGTACTCAACAGAATCTTAGGAAACTATTCTAGGGGAAACAATGACTCTTGCTATTTCTATGAGTAAAACCCACTGAATTAGTAAGGCAGCATGGTCTACTCTGCTTCCAGACTACCTGGGTCTAAATATTAATCATTATGATGCTAAATAAACATCTCTAAACTAATTTACTGATCTTTAAAGTGAATATGGCAATGGTAACTAGTTCCTAACTGATCAAGAAGGTTTAATGAGGTTTTACATATATCCACTCCTATGTGTAAGTACTAAGCAAATAGTTTTATCATTACACAGGGGAAGTAAAGCCACACAGTCTCATTAGAAAAAGTCAATCCCAGTATCTGGTCTAACCAGGCAGGCAAAATTCTGATTCTTCCACTTTCCTGGGTCTTATCTGGAGCAGACAGGTGTCCTAAGCACAATAAATTCAAGTAATGCTACACTCAAACCCATTTAACTGGTCCAGGCATTTCTGCTCCCAGTGGAGCGAGCTTGCAATAAATAGACCTATCTATGAGCTCAGATCCTTGGAAGCATGCATGTTCCTGTTTGATCTTAGCAGTGCATGATACCAAGGTCAAGAAAACATATTTCTAAATCACACTTAGGAATGCACGTGATTCTTGGATTAATAGTGCAATTGGCATTTGCCTAGCTCCAGCCCTTACATCAGATAGAACTTGCAAAACCAGCAATATGGTTGTACACATGCCAGCCCATGCTTGTATAATTCTGAAGTGTTCTGCTGAGGCAATTGACTTTCTTTCATCTGCAGAGAGCCATGCCTTTCATGTCAGCAATATAAACAAAATGAATTCTGTTCATCAATGATGAAGGGTTAAAAGGCAAAATTGCTCCTCTAGTAATGGGTTCTCCTGGCAAAATCATCTGATTGGATTTCTTTGATATTAAATGAAAGATAAATTGAAGCTTGGAAATGTTTTTCCCTTTGAAGATTATTCCAATGCACTGTGTTAGGGAAAAATATGATACAGTCAGTCACTGTCTTATAGTGGAATATATCCTGAAATTAAGACCTGAATTGACTGAGGAGGGTGTGTGGGCAAGGGGAGAGTAGGTGATTCTCTGTTCATAGAAAAGCCTACCAAACCTTTTATATATCCATATGTGTTTACTGTACCTAATAATCTTAACCCAAATTCCTGGACCTCCAAACAAGTTGAATTTACAATGATGCAATGATTACAGAGCCTGAGTTAACAGAAGTATTTAGATATTAACCTTTCCACTGAGTGGACATATAATGAATCTTGAGTTTATTGTTGTTTTGTAGACACAAAGAGGATGGAGGAGGAAATGAAAGAGAAAGAAAGCCACCTGCAGCACTGCTTCACCATTTGTGAAACTTACCCTCTGCAAATGGAAACTAGGGGCTTGAACCCAGGTCTTTGCACATTGTAGCACATGGCCTCAACTGGATGCACCACCACCTGGCCCCTTGAGTTCATTATAAAAGAATGACTGCTCAGATGCCACCAGGATGCTGGCCAGGCTTCCCTGGATTGAAGACCCCACCAATGTGTCCTGGAGCTCAGCTTCCCCAGAGACACACCTTACTAGGGAAAGAGAGAGGCAGACTGGGAGTATGGACCGACCAGTCAACGCCCATGTTCAGCGGGGAAGCAATTACAGAAGCCAGACCTTCTACCTTCTGCAACCCTCAACGACCCTGGGTCCATGCTCCCAGAGGGCTAGAGAATGGGAAAGCTATCATGGGAGGGGGTGGGTCATGGAGATTGAGTGGTGGGAATTGTGTGGAGTTGTACTCCTCCTAGCTTATGTTTTTGTTCATTAATCCTTTCTTAAATAAAAAATTTAAAAAAAAAAAAGAATGACTGCTGTTATGTTTAGATATGACAAGAAAAGAGTTTCCTCTTTTCTTGAATGAAATATTCAAGAAAACATTCTTTAAAGAGAATGTTTCTTTAAAGTTTCAAGGTACAGAAGAAGTTCTTGACAATTATTTAATCAAATTAAGAAGAGGCTGGATGGTGGCATATTCAGTTGAGTGCACACACTACCAAGCACCAGGACCTGGGTTTAAGACACTGCTCTTCATCTGCAGAGAGGATATTTTATGAGTGGGAAAGCAAGTCTGCCAGTGTATATCTTTCCCTTTCTCTCTTTATCTCCCCCTGCCCTCTCAATTTCCCTCTGTCCTAGAAAATAAAAATAAAATGGGGTGGGGGAATGGCCATTGGGAGCAAATTCCTAGTTCTGGCACCAAGCCCCAGCAATAACTGTAATGGCAATAAAAATATAAATAAATAAAACCCTAGTGGCAATAATAAAATATATATAAATAAACAGATAACGGACACCTTACCTTCTGTGCCCTTCTCTTTTGTAGTAGTAACTTCAAAGCTAAAGAAAATAAAAACACTTGTAAAAATAATAAAAAGATTTAGGGTTAGGGTCTCAAGGGCATCTTTGATGAAACAAACCCAATTGCAAGGAAAACTAAAGCAGAAACAAACCAATGGGACTACATCAAATTGAAAATCTTCTGCACAGCCAAAGAAATATCACACAAACAGACTCCTCACAGAATGGGAGAAGATCTTCACATGCCATACATCAGACAAGAGACTAATCACCAAAATATACAAAGAGCTCACCAAACTTAGCACCAAAAAAGCAAATGACCCCATCCAAAAATGGGCAGAGGATATGAACAAGACATTCACTTCAGAGGTGATCCAAAAGGCTAACAAACATATGAAAAACTGTTCCAGGTCGCTGATTGTCAGAGAAATGAAAATAAAGACAATATTGAGATAGTACGTCACTCCTTTGAGAATAGCATACATCATAAAGGACAGCAACAACAAATGTTGAAGAGGCTGTGGGGATAAAGGAACCCTTTTTCACTGTTGGTGGGAATGTAAATTGGTCCAGCCTCTGTGGAGAGCAGTCTG
The DNA here is from genome assembly GCF_950295315.1 of Erinaceus europaeus. Taxonomy (NCBI): domain Eukaryota; kingdom Metazoa; phylum Chordata; class Mammalia; order Eulipotyphla; family Erinaceidae; genus Erinaceus; species Erinaceus europaeus. Next base: position 47,446,050 of record NC_080165.1, read on the forward strand.
GAGAACTCTCACAAGGCTAGAAATAGACCTTCCATATGACCCAGTAATTCCTCTCCTAAGGATATACCCCAAGAATTCCATAATGCCCAATCAAAAAGATATGTGTACACCTATGTTCATAGCAGCACAATTCATAATAGCTAAAACCTGGAAGGAACCCAGGTGCCCAACAACAGATGAGTGGCTGAGAAAGCTGTGGTATATATACACAATGGACTATTATGCAGTTATTAAGAACAATGAACTCACCTTATCTGACCCATCTTGGATGGAGCTAGAAGGAATTATGTTAAGTGAACTAAGTCAGAAAGACAAAAATGAGTATGGGATGATCCCATTCATCAACAGAAGTTGAGAAAGAAGAACAGAAAGGGAAACTAAAGCAGGATCTGATTAAATCCCCCTGTGGTGAGGGGTAGGGTGGACATTTGGCTTCCTGGGGTGGCGGTGGGGGGCGTGGGGGGAGCGGGGGGGGTGGGGGGTGGAATGAATCACAGTCTTTTGGTGGTGGGAATGGTGTTTATGTACACTTCTATTAAATTGTAGTCATATAAACCACTATTTAATTAATATGAGAGGGGAAAAATTGATCATATGTCTAGAACTTTTTAAAACACAGACTGAGGCTTTTTAATACATAGGCTGAGTCTTAGATATATTGACTCTCTCAAAAGTCTAGACCATGTAGAACAGAAGCAACTGGTGGCACAGCTATATACAAGATGCTGGGTATTATACAGCAAACCCTAACAAAGGGACTTTTCAAAGTTAACCCAATTACCAAATAATGTGACGATAACAATAACTATACATTGTCTTCTTGAATCCTAAGACAGCAGGAACCTCACATTTCCACTATAGAGCCTATATTTCCCCCAGTCCTGGAACCTTAGGGTGGGTCCCACTTTCCTGCATGCTTCTCTCAATCCATATCAAATAATATTGCATCTGCGGATCACAACCTAATCAATGCAACGCGTGCCACCCCAGATTGCTTCACTTAAGACTGTGTCCAGAGACTTCAGGTGTGGAACGACAACCCTTCAGCTTCATCACTAAGGTGAGACCTTTCCTTTCATAGTATTCTCTAATTCCATTCCAGGTGGTTCACTCCCCCAATAAAGTCCCCAAACCTAGATATAGACCAGGTCCCCTGAGGTAGAGCATATGTTCACACGTGTCCATAAACCAGGGGAAAATATATACCTGAAAGTAGAAGTACACAAAAGTCTGCAGTAAGTAGCCCCCCCCCCCCCAACACTTCAACTGCACTATTCCAGCCTTTAGGTCCATGATTGTTCAACATTTGTTTGGCTTTGTATGTTAACTCTCTTTTCAGCCACCAGGTTCCAGATGCCAGCACAATACCAGACTTCCCTGGACTGACGACCCCACCAATATGTCCTGGAGCTCTGCTTCCCCAGAGACCCACCCTACTAGGGAAAGAGAGAGGCAGACTGGGAGTATGGACCGACCAGTCAACGTCCATGTTCAGCAGGGAAGCAATTACAGAAGCCAGACCTTCCACCTTCGGCAACCCACAAAGACCCTGGGTCCATGCTCCCAGAGGGATAGAGAATGGGAAAGCTATCAGGGGAGGGGTTGGGATATGGAGATTGGGTGGTGGGAATTGTGTGGAGTTGTACCCCTCCTATCCTACGGTTTTGTTAACGTCTCATTTTTTAAATAAAAAAAATAAATAATAAAAAGGATAATAACTAAGATTCACAGAATTTGATGCATGTTAGGCATTACACTAAATCTTCCCAGAATTCTTCACTTAACTCTGCCAACAAAGTTATGGTGTTAGTTCTGTTATATCCCACATTTTATGGGCTAAGAACTAAAGTGAAAGGTCACATGCTGGTATTTAGTCTTAGCAGTCAATTTAAGGTCTCATACATTGCAATAACTATGGCTTTTTACATTCTATACAGACTACTAAATTCCTCAAGACATCTTTACAGAAATAGTTTAATCACTTATGAAGTAAGGTTCAAATTGTTGATCTTTACCTTAAAAATGCACAAATGATAACTCAAAGAGATGCATGTGGTTTCATGTTTAAAGCTGTATTATTTATAATAGTCAAGAACTATAAACAACCTAAAAGCCCATTGACTGATAAGTGGATAAAGAAGATGTGGTGGGAGGCAGGGTGGTAGAGCACTGGGTTAAGCACAAGAACCTGTGCAAAGATACCAGTTCAAGCCCCCTGCTCCCTACCTGCAGGGGAGTCACTTCACAGGTGGTGAAGCAGGTCAGCAGGAATCTATCTTTCTCTCCCCCTCTCTATCTTCCTTTCCTTTCTCAACTTGTCTCTGTCCTACCTAACAAAATAGAAAAAAAAAAAAAAAAAACACTAGGAGCAATGGAGTCATAGTGCCAGCTCCAAGCCCTAGTGATAACTCTAGAGGCAAACATATATATATGGCACACCTATACACAATAGCATACTATTCAGATTTAAGAATGATAAAATCTTGCCATTTGAAACAATATGAACAGGCTTGGTACTTAGTGAAATAAGCCAGGTGGAGAAAGACAAATACTTTATAAAAGTATATAACACATATAGAGAAAACTCATGGAGTATATAGAGAAAACAAGCAGATGAGCTAAATAAGACAATAATAACATCTGAATTGTAAGGCTAATTAATGGTTATGAGGAGGAAAAGAAGAAGACTAGGGAGCTGAAGAGGGGGGTGTAAATCAGGAAACAAAGGAATACTTGTTTATTGTCAATGATTAATATCTAAAGCTTTTATAATGTTATAATGCAATAATGTTTCAATTAAAATATAAATTAAAAAGTAAAAGTATTTGAGAAACTGAGGAACAAAGAGCTGTGGAGACTTACAGAGAGTCTTTCATCTGCAGGGAGAGGTGGGATGATGGTTCACTGAATAGAGAAAAGTAGCCAAGAGGGGGCATTCTGAGCAGGCAGTTGTTACAGTACAGAATCAAGACATGACAACTCTTTGAGGAAACTACTTCAGAGATTCAGGAAGACAGGAAGCATAGAAATGCCTCCTAGCAAACAAGAAAGGTCGGCATCTGGACAAAGATTCTAAATTTCTGACATCTGTGAATGCCAAGGAATTCAGCAACCCAGTGCCTATAGTCAGTGAAGATCAAAGCATGACCTTCAGTTTCACTTCTGAGTCCTTGAATAATTGTCCCTAAATGTGGGCTTGTCAGTGATTTCAAACTTTTCCCTTATACTCTAGATAAATTTATAGGTCTCCAGGACCAACACAAGGCCTCTGTAGATGTCCAGGCATATAACTTGGAAATTTATGTCTTTATACTGACTCAAATTACATGGCAATGGAAGAAACTTTGGAAATGCCCTAGTGGGTGATTCAGACCTGGGACCACACCTATAAGTTTAAGAATGCTTAACTGTGAAGAGAACAGAACTGTGAGAATAAGAAGCTCAATAGGAAATCAGGAATATTGTCCACAAATTTTATGGTCTCCAAATCTCCCAGTTTTCCTGGGACTATTTATTCTTTAGACACAAGACCTTAGTTTGAGAACTTTAAAACCTTTAGTTTTTAGAAACTATCAGTTTCAGGAAAATCCATTTCTGTTATGAAACTACCTCCATTCTTGCCATATGCCTGACATGACCTCAGAACTCAAAGATATCTGTTTTCCTTTCCAAGCTGAATCCAGTTTCACTGGGTTTTAGAAGGAACATCTTGGGGAGGCAAGAGGTAGTGCACTGGATAAAGCACACATGTGAAGCACAAGGACCCACACAAGAATACCAGTTTGAGCCCCTGGCTCCCCACCTGCAGGGGGGTTGCTTCACAAACAGTGAAGCAGATCTGCAAATGTCTCTCTGTCTCTCTCTATCTTCCCCTACCCTCTCAATTTCTCTCTGTCCTATCCAAAAATAAGGACACCTTGTCTAATAAAATAGTACATATTAGGTCATGTATGGTGAATCACTCCACTGGGTCTCCACGGTCATTTCTTCTCCTTCTTCTTCTTCTTCTTCTTCTTCTTCTTCTTCTTCTTCTTCTTCTTCTTCTTCTTCTTCTTCTTCTTCTTCTTCTTCTTCTCCTCCTCCTCCTCCTCCTCCTCCTCCTCCTCCTCCTCCTCCTCCTTCTCCTCCTTCTCCTCCTCCTTCTCCTGCTTCCTCTCCTTCTCCTCCTCCTCCTCCTCCTCTTCTTCCTCCTCCTCCTCCTCTTCCTCTTCCTTCTTTTTTTTCTTTTTTGACAAGACAAAGAGAAATTGAGAGGGGTGGAAAGATAAAGAGGGAGAGAAAGATAGACACTTGCAGACTTGCTTCAACAATCATGAAGCTTTCCCAAAAAATACCATTTCAAAGGCTTGGGCCATTATAGTACTCTTACTAATATATTTTTGTAATTATTAGAATTACACCATTAGGATGGAAATACATATTAACTAGTGAGGGACCCTGACTCTGATTCTATCTTGGGGATTCAGAACTCTAGTGGTGGGAATGGTGCAGAGTTGTACCCTTGTTATCTTGAAATTTTGTAAATCAATGTTAAATCACTAAAAAAAAAAGTGCTAATTAATGAAACCATTTATTACTGTTACTTTCTGTAAGACTTCTGATTAACTGTAGCCTATTAGTAGCTAACTTTTAGGGTAGTCAGAATCATATGCTATTTATAATCTGCATAGTATCTACTCATATTAAGGGTAATGGTAAAAAAATTCACATCTCTATCCTGCATATATTAGTTAATTTTTAAGATTGTTCTGCTGCAGAGGCTGCACAACAGGGCCAAATGCAGTCTGCCAAATTGTTCTGTGGGTACCCAAAGCGGTTGTAGTCTAAATTAACTGTCAATTCTTTTTAATTGGAAGCTATCCACCAAGACCTGTATTTCCAGCTGTTTTTTGAAAAGTGGGAGGATGAGAATATACTGGGCTCATTTTCTGCATGTTTCCCCTTCAGCTAGAATAGAGTCAGGGCACATCATATGTGCTCCCTGGATTGTCATGAACCATGCCCAACCTGTTCCACTGTAGACAATGGATTTCTAGTACTTATTTTTGAAGTCAGGGCTTAACAAACCATGTTATATAGATCAAAGCTAGTCCCCTGCTATGTTTGTACATAGTTTATTGGACTATAGGTACACCCATTTGATTATGTATTGCCTGTGACTGCTTCACAGAGCAGAGTTGACTAATGGCAACAAAGAACTCATGACTCACAACACTGAAACTATTTTCTCTCTGACCCTTTACAGAAAAAGTTTGCAGATCATATTTTTACCTCTCATTAAAAAGTTTGGTTAAATAGTTTCTTTTTGTACTTTAAGAAACATATAGTTGATTCAAAAGTTTAAAACATATCATTATTCTTTACACAAAGTTTGCATCAGAGTCAGTATCTTGAATCAAAGAGAAAAAGAAATATATAGCAGCTTAATATAAGTGACTTTAATTCCTTACCTAATCCTAATGGCAGTGTCTGAATTTTTAGAATGGATCTTAAACAAGACCAAGATTAGACTGTATAATCTCTATGACACCATTTTTAAAAACAGATGTTATCAAAATCTGTTATCAACTATGTACATCCTTTTCCTAGAGCAACAAATAAAATGACTTTTCCCTCATTTTACCTTGAATGACTTTTTTCTTCATCATCAAATTAAAAGCATTCAAAAGAAAATCAGTTTGTTTCTATATCACAGTCATTGACAAAATATAAAAATCAAATGGATCAACATTTCTGTTGTTATGAAGTTTTTAAAAAAACATTTTATTTATTTATTAGACAGAGACAAAGAAATTGAGAGGGAAAGGGAAGATAGAGAGGAAGAGACAGGGAGACACCTGCAGCCCTGCTTCACCACTTGCAAAGCTTTCCTGTTGCAAGTGGAGACCTAGGGTTTGAACCCAGGTTTTGGGGCATTGTAACATTCCCATTGAACCAGGAACACCACCATAAAGTTTTTTTAATTTAGACTGTAATTATTTTACATAATACTTTAATACATATATTATACCATATTTTATGTTTTCATTACATGTGCATTTGTAATATTATTA